>NC_088794.1:125288845-125913845 GCF_011386835.1 Chrysemys picta bellii | reverse complement strand
CCTGAAGGGGGTTTCCAAAGAGGATGGAGCTAGGCTGTTCTCAGTGGTGGCAGATGACAGAAGAAGCAGCAATGGTCTCAAGTTGCAGTGGGGGAGGTCTAGGTTGGATATTAGGAAACACTATTTCACTAGGAGGGTGAAGAAGCACTGGAATGGGTTACCTAGGGAGGTGGTGGAATCTCCATCCTTAGAGGTTTTTAAGGCCTGGCTTGACAAAGCCCTGGCTGGGATGATTTAGTTGGTGTTGGTCCTGCTTTGAACAGGGGATTGGACTAAATGACCTCTTGTGGTCTCTTCCAACCCATAAATTCTATGATTTTATGAATAGGCACCTTTCCCCGGCGTCTTTTAAGTATATGCATGGCATCTTTTCAAGCACACACTCATTCCCCCCACCCCAAATCCCTGGTTGCCCTTAGTTACAAAACCTGGCTCCACTGCTGTTGGAGATGTAGAATCTTGAACTACAGAACTATAATATTGTTATAGCCACAGCACCTTGGGATGAGCTCTCCTCAGAGCTACTGAGCTAAGCAATGTCAGGCTGAGTAAATATTTGGATAGGATACCTCTAAGGTAAACGTACCTTCTACAGGAAGTAATACTGATGGGGGTGAGGATGGTCTTGTGCTTAAAGCATCCTTATAGACAGAGTGAGTCTGTGAAGTGATCCATATTTATGGTATGTAAATCTCTTTGGGATCCTTTCAAATGAAAGGCACTATATGTAAACTCTTATCAGTATAAATCATTACAGCTCAAAATAGGATCCAAGGAGAAGTTCCATCAGATGAACTATGAAGAACCTGAGGTCAGCATTTCTTATCTAGAAGCTGTTCATCTCATTTTGAATTGGTGTGCTTTTTGTTCATAGTGTACAGTATATGCATGATAAGGTTGCTTCACAAGTCCATCTTTCAGGATACCCAGATATGAACCATCTTCATAAACCAAGATCACTTTCAATCTCACCGTGATCATTCATGGTGCCTGCAATGTTCAGACATTTTCTCTTTTATGCATCTATGTCAGGGATCGGCAACCTTTCAGGAGTGGTGTGCCGAGTCTTCATTTATTCACTCTAATTTAAGGTTTCGCGTGCCAGTAATACATTTTAACATTTTTAGAAGGTCTCTTTCTATAAGTCTATAATATATAACTAAACTATTGTTGTATGTAAAGTAAATAAGGTTTATAAAATGTTTAAGAAGCTTCATTTAAAATTAAATTAAAATGCAGAGCCCCCCGGACTGGTGGCCAGGACCCGGGCAGTGTGAGTGCCACTGAAAATCAGCTCGTGTGCCGAAGGCGACATGCGTGCAATAGGTTGCCTACCCCTGATCTATGTCATGTCTTGGCTTCATTGGTTTGGGATTGGCCACATATGTCTCACTCCTTAATCATTTGTCTGGACTCCAAAAAAAAATTAAAAAAAAATCTATCCCTGATGTAGCTTTGGTAAGTTACACCAAGGCTGATTTTGGCCCACATTCTAGATGTCCTTCCATGTAGGGAATAAATTCCTATTCCTCAGCTGTTCCCACTGACTTGTTTCAAGTCTTTGCCATGAGTCAGCTTTCCTTATTTGTCATATATAGTTGACATAAGTTCTCCTTTGGCAGAGGAAGATCTTCTGCTGGAGTTTTAAACAAATACAAGCCTAGTTCTCGAT
The DNA here is from genome assembly GCF_011386835.1 of Chrysemys picta bellii. Classification (NCBI taxonomy): domain Eukaryota; kingdom Metazoa; phylum Chordata; order Testudines; family Emydidae; genus Chrysemys; species Chrysemys picta. Next base: position 125,912,173 of record NC_088794.1, on the reverse strand, counting down.
AAAAAATGTGACTTTAAAATAAACCAGAAAATGTATCTAATGAGCAGACAGTCAGATGAGTTAAAACAGAGTGCCTGAGGCTGTAACTGTTATATTCACTTCTGAAGCCGTAAGTTAGACTAGTTTGTACAGAGTCAGCACATATGGTAGAAGGAATCTGCGGCTCTATTCAGTGAAAGTAGAATTAACACTTTCTGTTGTTTAAATGTGCAGTCAGTTAAATGATGTTGCAGGTCCTTAGCCAAACCATAAAAGGGCTTCATTGTTTGATTAGTGTCTGGCTGGATGTTTTATTCATACTGCTACTAAGGCTTATGTTTCTATGAAAGCTTGAGTTGGTTCGCAACACAGGGCCAAATTCATCACTGCCATAAATATTAATCTAATAGGAATGTATTAATATTACTGCTATTAAAGTATTGTGCAGCTGGGAAAATTACTCAATGGAGACATGGAGGACTGGAAAAACCTCAAGGAGAAGGGCCTGGATTCTGATCTCACATACACCAGAATCGATTAGGAGTAATGCTATCAATGAAGTCACACTGGTGTAAAACCAATGTGAGGGAGCATACAATCAAGCCTCAAGGAATCTGCTGAGCTTCATTTTTTCTGCCCCTTCAAATGTTTTATTTAAGTTCTGAAGTAGCTGGTGGACAGAACTAGACCAGCATGCCTGGAAACTCAAATTTTCTAAGGAGCCCTAGAAAGATACACTACTGCTGCAAGAGTGCAGCCTTCAACCTGTTGCCCCACATCTCAGCTGGAAGGACCACCCTTAGGAGGGAGAGGGTAAGTCAGTCTTTATGACTCTTCTGTGTCCTCTTCGCTGAGACGCCCAACGTGGATATCTGTTTGTGATATGAACATTTGTCCACTAGGACCTGCACTCAGACCACCAACTTCTTTCAAAAAGCTCACCAATTGGCTCCCTGGTGGTGTTAACCTGCCATCCTGGGCTAGACTCAAATCAGGGACATGGAAGTGAATAGTTCTATGTACTGAGCTATCCCTCCCCCCACTTCTATGTACACTCCCCTGAGCCAGCTAGAGCTGACAGGGGATGATACTCTTCCAGGACTCTTACCGAATCTCTCCATTTCTGTTTTGTTGACTAAGCTTTATATTTACAACCCGGCTTTGAGTCCATTATTTTTCATTCCTATCCTATCTCATTTCCATAAGCTGATTTAGCAGCTTTGCTCACCAGTCCTTATTATAAACCTCTCTCAATTTTAAGATGTGATAGAAATATTATTTGAGAAAGACTTCTGCAGTTCCAGCTGTTTGCATGACTTAATTATTGGAATCTGACATCCACTTTTTTTTTTGTTATTAATGAGCTCAAACTAAGGAGGTTTGTGGCATACGCTCACAATTTGCACATAATAGTTAACTTAATTTCAGTCTACCTCTAGGAATACAGGTCCCGATGGCTGAGCCTCCACAACTGCAGATGAAATCAGTGGGAGTTGTAAGCTATGGCATTAGCCTTGGACTTAGAAAACCTGGGTTCAAGTCCTTGTTTTGCACAAAGTTCCTGTTGGATCCTGGGCAAGTTACTCAGCCTCTCTGTGCCTCAGTATCCCCACTAGGGATAATAGTACTTCCCTACCTTGCAGAGGTGCTGTGAGGGGCTTAACTACTACAGTAACAGGGGGCATATAAGTACTTAAGAAAACGCCATTGAAAATTGGGCTCATGATTTTTTTCCCCATCATATTACTGACTTACTACTTGATCCGGAAATTTCTCAGCACCTCGTGTGACGTGCTGAGCAACCTCATCTCCCAGCAAAGTCAATATTGCTTAGCACCTTGCAGGATCAGGCTCTTCTTGCACCAGGACAGACCAAAAGGATAAACTCCAATTCCGGTGAAACCCAGTGCATCTCCACTGATTTAAATGGAGCCACTGCAGCTTGTGGCAGTGCTGATTTGGCCCTCCCTCTAAAACGGGCTGATCTCAACCCTTGAGACATTTGAAGGAGGACAGATCCAGATGTGTCAGAGCTCAGGCCCATCTCTACTCAACATGGGTGGGGTTTAGATCAAAGGATCAGGTCAGTTCTTTTTTACTGTAACTGGCTCGTCCAGCCTTATTGAAAACATCCATGTTTAGTTCGTATCTTTCACAGAAAAGCTCATTAACAGCTTGCAGAATTACATCCTGCTGTCACCCCTCCCCCCTGTCCCAACTGCTGTCTCGAGTTCAAGGTGGAATTGTCCCATTCCAAATCAGACTTGTTTGCTTTTTTTCCAATGACAGGAAACATTTGTTTCATAAACATTCATAAGAGGCTTAAAATAAGCCTTCTCCTCTGCCACAAACTCATCCTATTACACTCAAGGCAAAGTGTTTGCAATATCAGCGGCTGGCTGTGCTGCAGCGCTTGAATGGAATTGGTATTAATTAAATGCATGGTTTAATGCGATTGGAATTCTGTCCGAGTTTCCATAAACAAATTAGGGCTCTGCTCTAACACATTCATGTATATGCTTCTTCAGTGGCTCTTCTGTCCAGTAGGGATGATAATCATCATAAGTAGGTTTGGAAGGATTCAATGTTGGTAAACTTTAATTTCATCGTACACACACAAAGTGATGAAAAAATATTTCCATCAATAATAACTGTGATCTACAGCTAGGAAAAGTAAGAAAAATGCTCCTTATGAACTTCTTAGAGTTTGATTTAGGGATATTTACTTTGTATATTTTGACATGTGATGTTGACAATTTGTGTTTTAATGGTTATAAACTTTAACATTTTGAATTTCAACATCTTCTGTCAAGAAACAATTATTATTTGACCTCCACATAATTTCATGCGACTGAAAAACTAAATAGATAAAAATTAAAAAATGCTTAAAAATAAACAATCGATTTTATCCATCAAAAAGATAAAAATCAAATTCTGCCAAGCCTAATCATAATATAGTAATAATACTTTGCATTTATATTGCATCAGCCATCCATCCAGTGCTTTCAAGGCATTTTGAAAACACTCACGAATGAAGTCTCACAACATTCTCCTAGGAGTGAGGTGCAGGGGGGAGTCCCCAGGGCTGGGCTGAAGGGGTTGGCGAGTGAATTCACCTCACTCTGACCCTGCAGCAGTAGCTCCTGCCCCACAGGGCTGGACCCGGCTTCCTGCTCTGGGCTTCCTAATCCCACTACCAGACTGGGATTAGGGTTGCAGTGCCAGGGGGATTGATGCCCCCTGGGCGGGGCAAGGAGGAGGAGGAGGAAGAGGACACTGGCCATCACCCCCTACGAATGTGGACCCTGAGTGGGTTGCAAAAAAAGACACAATGCAGTTGGTGGGTCCCCTTACTAAAATGTTTGGGGACCACTGCCTTAATTTACAGGTCAGAGGCATTGGGAACTGAGATTGTTTAGTCTGCAGAAGAGAAGAATGAGGGGAGATTTGATAGCTGCTTTCAACTACCTGAAAGGGGGTTCCAAAGAGAATGGATCTAGACTGTTCTCAGTGGTAACAGATGACAGAACAAGGAGTAATGGTCTCAAGTTGCAGTGGGGAGGTTTAGGTTGGATATTAGGAAAAACTTTTTCACTAGGAGGGTGGTGAAGCACTGGAATGGGTTACTTAGGGAGGTGGTGAAATCTCCTTCCTTAGAGTTTTTTAAGGTCAGGCTTGACAAAGCCCTGGCTGGGATGATTTAGTTGGGAATTGGTCCTGCTTTGAGCAGGGGGTTGGACTAGATGACCTCCACGCACCTTCCAACCCTGATATTCTATGATTCTATGATCAATTCATATTGGCACTTTTAACCCAAAGCAGCAATTGTACCATATGAGATAAAGGATACTCTCCAATCCACCAGCTCTCATTAACAGTAGCCCTCATACAACATCTTCTGCCAGGCCTCTGTTCACTACAAGGCAAAACTTATACATGGCATTATTCTCTCCCTGGTAAGCAACATGTGATAGTGAGCAACGTACAGGAGCATCTTGGATTCACTGTAAATAGATTCTAGAATCGCTTCAGCATGAACTGTTTATGCTGATGCCTCAAGTGCTTAAATCCTCCTTCAAATACACGAACAGTAGCTCAGCTATGCTACTCACGTTTATGCCTTGCTCAGTGGTACCTGCCATTATCAACTGCAGAACCCTACGTAAAAAGTGAATGGACAGGGTGCAATTAATGTTCATCGGGTTGGTTGGTTTTTACAGGGGACAAAAACAGGGAGAGGAAAGGTTTCTAATACAATATGACCTTACTACACTCTTCTTCTGTTCAAGCTAAAAGTGCAGTATGTGTGAGTCATACTAAGCACAGAATCCTACAAATAAGGACTATTAAGTTCACCTAGTCCATCCCCCAAGCCAGTGCAGACTTGTTCCTTGAAGTATATGATCCAGTGCTTGTTCAGTCCAATTTTAGGTGACTCAAATGAGGAAGTGTCTACCACTTCCCTCGGAGATTATTCCAGATGTGAATAGACCTAACTGTTAGAAAATTGTTCCTTTATTCCTTGGACCACCCTAAATGATTGCTCTCCCCAGCGTTGGCATTTCCAGCTTTCATATACTTGCAGACTTAGTAGTCATCATCTGATTAATCTATACCACGTTAGTTCTTTCAATATTTCTCTTTATACCAATCCCTAATTGGTAGCTCCTTAATCGTTGTTCTTCCTTCATTTCCCTCCTATGTACCAACAACTTTCAGGCACCAAAGTGCCTAGAACTGATCACAGTGCTCTAGTTGTGGTCTTACCAGTTCCTTATGGTGAAGGACTGGCATCTCTTTGCTCCATAGCACATCGCATGTTTCTGTCTCACTATCACCCCAGATCTGTATTGCATTTCATAGTCCTTATGAAAAGAGTTTGAAGCACTGAAGGCCTGATTTTGATCTTACAGCAAATCAGACCCTTCATGTTTTGTTAGGGGAAAGGATCTGTGCTAGAAGAATGACACAGGGTAAAACAGAATGGGGAAGTTGCAAGCTTCTTCCAAGAACACAGGGCACATGTGATATGAGTGTTATCCTGCTCTCATGTGCCCATTATGTGCCTTGAAGGAGGCAGCCGGTGGTGTGTCTGCAAATGCTAGAGCAGACTTAACCAATTTGTAGAGTCCCTCATTGGGGGCTGGAATTGCTGTTTACATCCTACATCCAACTACAGCCACAACTAGAACTGGTATCCACGTGGTGCACTGACAGCAGCTCTGCTAAGGAGATCTGAGCTCCAGGCTACTCTTTGCAGCTCTTACAGCTTGTTGTGCCTTCTGGGATGAAGCTAACTTCCCCATCCTGCCTCAATTCCTTACACTGTGAGAGCTGGTGCTGCAGTTAACATGAAGGACACTTTTCCAAGCCACCATGGACTCACCCAGTGAGAGTCATATTTTACATTATCCATTAGACTGCGGCACTGTTTGATTTGCTATTTTTAAAGTATAACCATGCGAAGTATGTGCCTGATACACAGCCTCAGCATAGCAAGAAGAGCAGGATTGCAATAGAGGCCAAAATCTGCTTTTCTGAGCCTTTTCCTGCACATTATTGTTACTTACACAATTGTTATTTTTGGATTGTAAGCTCTCCGAGGCAAGGTCCATCACCTACTAAATGTTTGTACGGCTGGTTGAGATTCCCAGGTGCTGCCACATTGAAATGTAATATTTATATTGCAGTAAAACCCAGAGGCCTCAATCAGGACTGCCACCCTGCTGCACTGGGCACTGTATAAACATATATGAAGACATGGGGCTACCCATGGTTCCTACCCTGTAAAGCTTGCAGTCTAATCTGACCAGTGAGATGTGAAGGTGGGGGGAGGCAGAGGAATACAGTGATATACACACATATATAGATGTGCAATTTGTAAAAAAATTGATATAAATAGACCTAGCCATAATTGGCTGATTTTTCACCAGCATGGTAGCAGAGGTGCATCTTGAGTAGGAATTTGGAGGAGGAGAGGGTAGTGGCCTGATGGATCAGTTCTGTGCATGAAGGTCAGAGTAAAAGGTGCAGAGATGCTTGTTCAGGAAGCTGACAAATGGGCAGAGAAGGCATGTGGATGGAGTGGAGGAGGTGGGGAGGACATGATGAGACACAAGAGCAGACAAGTAAGGAGGGGCAGAATTGTGGAGGGCCTGGGAAATCAGAACAAGAAGCTTGACCTTGATGCAGTAAAACTAGGGGAGCCAATGGAGAGATTCAAGAAAGAGGGTGTGTGACGGGGTGTGTGTACCCCACATAGGTTCGGAATGGGCCTAAGAGGCCAATTGACATACAGAGCTGTGCCTGGAGAGTGGGACAGGCTTAACGGAGGATGAGGCCCAGCTGAGGAGGTGCTGGGAGAGGACTATAAACAGAAGAAGTTGAGAGCAAAAGGAGGCTGCAGATAGTGCGCAAGGAGCTCTGCAGTTACTCTCTGGGACTAGAGCAGGGCAGGATAGATAAAAATCAAGAGTATTTTTGAAATACTGGAGAGGGAAGAGACTGGAAGGATCATGGAAGAAGCCAAAGGGAACAGTTGGTCCTGGGATCCTCTCCTGAATAGAAAAGTGTGGCAGGAGGCTAGGTGGGAGACAGCAGAGTGGAGCAGGCTCTGGTGGGAAGGCCTGACAAAACAGCAGGAACTGAATTTACAAGTAGAGAGCCCTGGAAGGCATCCAGTGGATGCATGAAAGGTCAAGCCAAAAAGGGCAGAAGGGGTTTTAAGCCTGTGCTTTTTAGTTTGGGATTTTTTTGAGGGATTCCAGGGAAGGGCCTGGAGTGCACCAGCCATGACAGAAGGGTGACCCTACAGGGGTTGCAGCAGGGGAGAAGGCCTCAGAAAGGCTGGGTAGGAAGAACCAAAGGAAGGCAGCAGCAAGGAGTTGTCACGGCTGGATCGTGGCGTCGTGGGCAGAACTGGGTTCCCCTACTGGTATGGTGGCATGAGGCTGGAGGAGGGGACAAGGATGACAGAGAGCCCTGGGAAAAGGGAGTGAAGACCTCAGGCCCAGAATTGGGGCTGAAGACATGATACAAGGTCTTGGTCACTGATTTGTTGGACTTTTTATTACCCCAGAAGGGATGGACTTAAATCATGACCTGGCTGGTGAGCCGAGGCATAAGAAGGGGCAGACCACCAGAGGACCAGTGCGGCCATTGGGAAGAGGCACCAGAGGGGAGAGAACCAGTACACCATGCCAGGCCACAAGAAGTTGCTTCAGTGGTGAGTCCTGCCTCTTCACAGGGTGGTATGGTGAAAGGAATGGGCAAGGAAGATGGATCTTGTCTTAGCTATTCCTTGTACTGGTCTGAAAATAGTGGATCAGAGCCATAGCTCCCTTGACTTCAAGTCAGTTTTCACCAGATGAGGATCTATCCCATTGTGTTTAAATTCTAAACATAGCAAGTAGGGCTTTGGGGAATTTAACTGCAGCAAACTTACTGTGCATTTTTATTGTGTATGTTCAAGTTAAACTTTTGACATCAGGTTAAAGCTCTCTAACAAGTCTGCATATATGTGGGCTGAGCAACATTTTCTGCCAGGACACATCCCCCTACTTCCACCTCACACATTTGTCTTCCTTGCTTCAGCAGCGAGAAAGCTGGAGACTCTACATTTCTGTTGATTTTTATGAACAAATAAGGAATGGGGATTCACAGTTTTTAGAATTACTGCCGTGAATGTTGAAAGGGTCATGAAACTTCTAAGTCAGCCTGGGCTGACCTACGTATACACTGAAATCTCATCTTAAGAAACTGTGAATTCAGCATGGTTAAAACTGTGCCTCCCACCTTGGGCTTACACATTCCTCTCTTACCATGCACATAGGGGTTCTATCCTGGTTTTGATTACAGTTCTGTGAAATTATCACAATCCAGCTGAAAAAAAAACACACACAAAAGTGCCCTGGCCTGGGGTTTTGATAGAGGTGAACCTCAGCTATTGGATTTGGTTCCGAACTTTCCCAGACTTCACAGGTGTGAAGATTCAGAGTTCTGGTTTGAATTCCCCACTGCAAAGTCTGGAGAGATATAATGTGTTCCTCTCTGGGCTCATCTCTAGTTTTAACGCAAACTTGAAACCCATCAAAACCCTCTTAATGAACTTGGGCTAATGTATGTGTGTGGATCAAAATCTTAAGAAATTGGCAGTTTTGCAGGGTTATGACACAAAATCAGGTGGACATTGGTACAATTGTGTTTTATCTTGAAATATTAGGTAGATTCTCAGACCTGACTTGTCCCTGAATTAGCACAAAGGAAACACAGCCAGCTGGGGAAGTCACACCAGATAGTGTAATTAGTTACTGTTATTCTACAGTTACCATTCTTGTCACAGCTAGACTTCTGTCTTTTTGGCACAGGGAAAGGTTGGATTCGGACTCCATCTGCTCTGCAATTGGAAGAGATGGGAACTTACTGATTCAGTGATGAGCAAAAGGAGCTTAATGAAGTACAGATAATTATACAGGAAGCTGAGCACAGAGTGTACTCTTCCTATGTCAAGAATACTGCCTGGCCTTGAAGCTGGCCCAAAGAATGAGAGGGATTGGGTTCCTATTCTCTGGGTGACAAGAAGGGATAAAGAGAATTCCCAGCACAGTGAAATCTGGTTCTGAACAGCCTAACGCACTTAGTTAAATTTATGACTAGAGCTGTTTGGGAATTTTCCACTGGAATGCTTTTTTGACAGAAAATGCAGTTTCTGCAAATTTTTTGCCAAAAAAATGTTGAATTGCTGTTAGGAAAATCAGAACGAAATATTTTGTGTCAGGTTGGTTCACCTGAATTGGAATACTTTGTTTTGTTGAGCTAACTCCAAAATGCTTAGATTAGAACCAGTCCAAACATTAAACTTCCTTTCCCAATCAGCTCATTGCCTTATGGAAGTTGTAGTTTAGACCCCAACTCTCTTCTATGGACTAGACTCCCTGGAGGATTATATCTGTTATAATGCAATGTGGATTTCCCTCTGACCTATTGTATGGCACATTATGGGAGCTACATGAATCTGGGTGCATCATGGGAGATATATTCCAGCCAGGGACCTAGCCCCTGAGGAGAATGGGGCCATCAGTCTTTGAAACTACAGCTCCCAGGAGGCAATGAGCTGAACTGGGAAATATAGTGTAAATGTTTTGTAGAACTGATTTGAAATTCCAGTTCAACAAACCAAAATGAAACACTGAAATTTCAGGAATGTCAAAATGTTGTGTTTTGTTTTGATTAAAAAAATCTTAAAACAAAACATTTCAACATTTTCAAATCAAATATTTTCAAAATTTCCATTCTACGACAAATTTTGAATTTTTAACCTTTGAGGCAAAAACAAATGTTGAAATATCAGAATGGCCTGTGGGACAGAAATTCTGAATTTCGCATAGCTCTAGTTATATCTGAGAAGCAATGCACAAGAATCGCATTGAGATTATACCAGATATGTGGCACTTAGGGTTAACACTTTGGCCAGTCAATTCAAAATGTGTTTTTAAGACTAAAATGATGATGAATTGTCTTAATGTACAGTGCTGTGTACACCACCACAGTGTGTCCAAACATATTTTATTACATTTAAAGTCTGTCTTGATAGGACAGATACACTAGAGAAGTGCAATAATGGCTTTCTAAGCCTACTGAAGCAATCATGAAATAGTAACAAACAATATTAATACTTTGCACCTTCACAATGTCCTGGGGGCACCCCCTGCACATTTCAGCCAAGGTTTTGGAAAGACAAAACCCAAGAGACTTTCCCCCAAGGAACCCTTCTCAGGTTTCACACTTAGTCCAGTGCACTGTGGGACAGGACTTTGGGAGTTTAGGGAGAGCTATGTGAATACTTGTGACAATTTAGGAAATCTGTCTGGACAACTTAAAAATTCTGGTTGTTGTTATGAAATTATTATGCAGTTGTTACTATGAAAAGTGATGTATCATGAATGTCTCTCTGTCTCTGTGTATCCACCATTGCTGACAAACCTTTCAACATGTACCTCCCAAACGAGGGACAATGGTGGGCTGCTAGTATGCAACAACTAGCTCTTTGGGACAATGGGTTTGCTTTTGCTGGGAGAAAATTCTTCCTCCTCTTGTCTGAAAGGTGTGGGGAAGTGGAAAGAGTGTAACTTTCCCACGCAGGACATAGAGACAGAGGTGACCAAACAGGAGGTTATAAAAAGACTAATGGACGGGAAGTCTCACAGGAAACCACACAGGAAGTTTGGAAAGGAGAGAGGAATCAACCAAGGTCAGAGTAGGCAAACTGGGGGAGAAGGTACCATGTTTCAGAACCCAAGTCAGGCACTGCAACAGAAGATCCCTGAATGGCACTAGAAGACCCTGACCCCAGCCCAAGGAATGGTCTGGAATTATGAGGAAACTGAGGCAGGGAAATGCATGCAGGGTTTATTATTTTTGTACAGATCTCTTTTTATGGGGGAAGTCTGAGGGGTCAGCACTGCTTCCAGGGACTGGACATGGCACCACATAGAAGATCTGTATTCCAAGAGTGCGCCAAGAAGCCCTAAGACAGTGCCAGTGCCCAAGCTCCATCCAGATTCCAGAGGCTTAAAATACATAGAATCCAAAAGCTGGATCTCCTTACAGCAGACTCCTGAAGGCCAAGAGGAGGCACTTGAATGGACCCATGACACTTGTGCAGGACAGACATGATGATCAATGAAGCTTATAGTCCTGGACCTTGTTATCAGTGCTTTGATTCAAAGAACATTGACTCACTTGGGGTATATCTTATAACATCTTCTATTTGAGCATCTCAGAGTACTTTGCAAACATTAACTGATTAAGTCTAAGCATACCTCCATGAAGGAGTTATAGTAAACATACTAGCCACCAAGTTCACTATCAAACCAAAATCTTTCCATGTAACTGCAACAAAAGCCTTTTTCCTTGGGTACCATAGCCATGAAAAAAGCAAAGCAGAGATGGAGTGGACAGGGAGAGCAAATGTTTTAATAGATCTCTATTGTACCTGGGTTTCCCTGAGCCATGGAGTCATAGATGAGTTTGCAGGATTTCAGCAGTGTGCCAATCTTCTTCTCTGGGGAGTAGAACTTGTGCATGGTTGTAAACTTGTGAAGGATTTTTTCCAGCACAACAGTTTCGGGCACGCTGGTGGTGACACCCAGGTCAGTGGTGGTTGTGTTCTGTATGACCAACTGGTTCTCTTTCAGCAGCTGTAAGGATCCATCTTTGTTGTGGATTTCCCGTAAGTAGGAATCGATGGCATCTTTTAAAGGTTTCAGGACACATTTGTACAACGCTGACTCAACAATCACTTCTGCATAGGAAGGGGGAGATGGGAATAAGAGAACATGGGATCCATGAAAAAAAATTAACTTAGTAGCACAGACGCATCCCTAGACCAACCTAGTGCAGCTCCCATGCAAGAACCTGGGCCATGTCATCAGCAAATTTAATGGGCAGTGTCAGTTACAAATGGGGTGCATACAAATGCAGTTGGTAAAGTAGTGTCATTTGCATAAGGTTGGCATTCAGTAGGTGTGCCATGGGTAACTTACACACCAAAGGGGCAGACGGTGGTGGGGGAGGTGTAACTATACGCACCATAGGCCATGGGCAGGTTTGAACCAGAGCACAATATCAAAACATAGACTTCTACCAGTTGAACTAAAGGAGTAACTCCATTAACCAGAAGCAGTAGTGTGACACACATTTTACAAGTGCATTACTATCCTGTAACAGGACAGCCAACTAAGGGGAAGTGTAAAGTAAAGCAGAACCCCACTTTCCCACACTGCTCTTGGTTGCTTTTCCTTTAACAACTCTGTTTTTCCAGACCCTTGTGTAGGTAACACTAGCTTACCGATATGTAGTAATTTACACCACATTTTACATCATCTGTGAATATGGCCCATGAAGCCTATTTCCTAACACTTGCTTAACATTCAACAGGAAAAAAAAAACACCGAGACAACAGCAAGCTTGAGAAACTACGGGAAATTGCATTACACCGGTTGCCTACTACAATATGGTTCAATGGCACTGCAGAACAGTGCAGCCGCTCAGACAGGGAGCAATGAAAACGTGGCAGTTATGTTTATGGACATGACGTGCAGCTCTTTTAAAGAATCTACTACAGGTTACAAGGGAGACAATTAATCTGTGTGCATGAGTGACTAGTCTGGAGAAGAATCGGAGTCTAAAAATTTTTCCCATGGAAATCCCCACTGCCCTCCATAGAGCTATCCCTGGCCAAGTTTAACCTGTGAGGAGTCTGCTGACTTTGGGCCAAATCCTCCTCTCGCTGGTCTGAAGGAATAGAGCCCATCATCCAACCATGAGTTGGGGGAGGCATGGAAGAAGGGAGTTCTATTTCTGCAGCATTGCATTTCCAGCCATAACAAACAGATTCCTCCTCTAAGTGAGCATTAACTTAGGCAGATAACTCTCCATGCTCTGAACCTCTCCCCGTCTCGAAGGATAGGGGTTCCAGGACAGTGACCAGTGGGGACCCTGCAGACAAAGGAACAGAGGAGTTCAGGTGGAGCTCTGAGGCAGGATAGAGACCCAGAACCTCCACCGGATGGTCCTAGACTCTGATGGAACTCAGGCGATGTGTGGGTTATTTAAGATGAAGCCTCTGACTGTTCTGAAGGTGATGGTGCTACATGTAAACCCCACTCACAATGGAAAGAAGAAAACTCAGGCAGTGAAAACTTGCACCGTTTTCAGCTTCCTCTACAGGAATAACCCACAGTGGAGCCAGCATTTGGAGAATGGGAACTATAGCCATACACCAGAACTCATGGAGTTCAGGGTTTGTCTTCACTTCTAAAAAAGCTGCGGCTTTTACTGCAGGGTAACTAATGCGTGCAAGCTATCCTGATGTAAAAAACACAGTGAAAACCAGGCACTTTAGTTTTACCACAAGGTATTCTTGCTGAGTTCAACCTATGTCCTTGCCTGGGGTTGACCTCACAAAATTTATCTAATGGTAAAACTAACGTGCCTTGTCTTTAGTGTGTTTTTGAGATAGCTCACATGTGTTAATTACTCTGAGGTAAAAAAAAAAAGGGGGGGGGAACCTACATCTTTTTTAGCAGTGAAGACAAGTCCTCAGTCACCTTCTACTTTACGGTTGGGTTTTGGTCTGTTTATTCACTTCAAGGTCTGTCTTAATGCAAATAATTCGCTGATGTTCACTGGTCTGCCTGCAACCCTGGATTTTATCTTTTGCAGCATCAATGCCTTGACGTTTGGGGAAATATAGGCTAGATGTCCAGAGAGAAAGAGAGAGAGAGAAGACAGGACTGCAGGACATATCAGTCACCATTAATGGTATCAGGTCAAATGCCTTATGCAAGGAGGGATGGGTGTTTCCATTTTCCTTCATATAGGTGAATTCCTATGCCTGGGGGTACTGAATAAAGAGGTTCATGACCTGTCCAAATATGCAGATAAGGAGTGATTAAAAATCAAGATAACATTACAACATAGGTGCTTCTTAAAGCAATGCTCAAGTTCTCAGGGTGGCCAGCAGGCCTTCCACTAACTGCCACAGCACAGAAATAGGGTGTGTGATTTTGCATCTGCACATATTTGCATGAGATAAGGATTTTACAGCTCTTTGTACTGTTCCCACAAACTCTAAACTACTGCACATCTTTGTACAAAGGCAACTGGCACAATATTCTCCAGGGAATTTTAAATTAAAAACTGTATTGTTAACAATTATTCCCCTTGAACAGAAGTTGTGATTGAGGTAAAAATGAGGAGAGTGCTGTATTTGGGGTTAGGGCTGCCAGTGCAGCTCCAGTGTTCTTACTAGTTGTGGTGCATGGGGCAAGAATTCATGGCTTCTGCCTTTGGAAACAAACCATAACCTTGCCTTTCCCAGCGAATGTTCAACTGCTAATACCTGAAACGGATGTCAGAGGTGGGACAAAATTCTGCTTCCATAGCTCCACTCTAATGTTTTACTTTGACTGGACCGTCTCAAGACATGGAGGTCCACAAAGAGCAGAACTTTGTAGCAGGGATCTGCTTCGTGGACCTAGTGGCTGCAGACAGAGCTTTTTGTGGAGCTTAGGAAAGATTATGCTTGTTCAGTTGAATCTCTATCTTAAAGCAATTTTATTTGGGGTTTTTTTATTTGGTCTCCGGAGGTTTAATACTGCTACCCTGAATGCAGCCAATCCGAGAGCAGCTTTAGCCCACAGTATTTACATTTCATCAGGCATCTAACAATTTTATAAGGAAAAACTTTTCTCTGTGTCACCATTACCCCCAAACCTCTAAAAATCCACCCCACGAAAAGAGTAAAATGTGAGTATTACCTACTTCTTCTTCTTTATAAACTGATGGATCTATGAGAGATTTCAGCTCTGTACTTTGTATTAAATAACTCTTCAGCTGAGTCATCATCATTCGAATTTCTTGTAGCATCTCTGTGCTGGAACTCTGTTTCGCCATCATCTCTAAACTGTACACTTTATAGTCCTGCACCAAATTGCCAAAGTAAGAATCCTTGTCCTGTGACAGCTCTACAATCTTCTTCTGCAGCTTTCTGTCAGCAGATAAGAAGACTGTGAAGACGTTGGTTAGGCTTACAAAGGAGAGCCTCTGCTTGGCCTTGCCCAAGATTACAGAACTTGTCTTTTTAATGGCAGGGGTGCTCAGTTGCTCTAGGTCATCCTCCGTGCTGCTTGTGGAGTAAGAATCAGGCTCAGAAGCAGAGGTCTGAGCCAATGCATTGCTTCCTGGACAGTCCAGGGAGGTATGAGAACCTTGAAGTTCAGATGAGCTAACAGATTTACAGCTAGCATCTGATTCATCCTGAGTGTGTTGGCAGGTGGCATCACCTTCTGGCTGTGGGCTATCCATGGATGAAGACTGCACATTGTGTGTGTCTGGCTCTGCAATGTTTATTTGTTTTGAGTCGCAGGAGCTGGAAGCAGTCGGCAGCCGAGATAGCCTCTTCTTTCTTGGTGGTGGGACAGGGGGCACCTTTACTATTACCTTGGGCTTCCTTTGTAGCTCAGTCAAGTTCTCTTTTTCTGCAGCTTTGGGATTTCCTTCCTGGCACTCTGATGTGGCTCTCTCAGTAATGGCAGCAAGCATTTTTACTGTCTTTGTGCACTGAGAATCATTGCTCTCTGTATGAACATCCCATTCTTCTTGTGTCTGTTCCTCTTTCAGCATTTCACATTTTCCAGACTTACCAACGCAGCTCTCTTCTGAAGCTCTTTCAGATGGCCGCCTCCTCGGAGGTATGGAGGGACGAGCACATTTCGGAAGGGCGGCTGATGATGGGTCACTGGATGAGTAGGGTTCTTTTCCCTTTTCTTCCTTACCTTTACTGCCCTCAATTTTCATTTCCTTAGTGCTCTTCCTCAGTTGCTGAAGAAGCAGCTGGTCCTCTTCACAGGCAGTCATGGAATCCTTAGATAGCTTTTCAGGTGGCTTCAGATCTTGACTGTGAGGAAGAGGAGGAGGTGGAGGAGGACGGTGAGGAGACCTCTTAGGATTTGGTGTGATTGCACTACAGTGATCAGCCCTTGCACTGGAGCTCTTGTAAGGAGGTACATCCGGAGGAAGAGGATTGCTGCACTCCTCTATAAAAATAGGATTCACAAACCACAGCTTGTCATTTCCTATTGACAGCTCAATTTCACATGAACAGTGGTTTGTGCTACTTGCAAACTGCTGGCTAGACCTTAGATTATTCGTCTGGACAGTTCTGAGAGCAGAGTCTTTCACAGGCTGGGAAATCCCACCTCCTGTTCTTCTGTGGTTTAAAGAAGAGTCCCAGAAGCCTGTCAAAAAATAACAGAGTTAGACAATGCCCTGAGAGAAAGTTATTGTGTCTGATAGGGTATGGGAAAACTACTTTGTATCAAAAGAACTGATGCAAACTTTGAACCCAAGTCCACCCTGGACCCAACCCTTTTAGGGGTTCAAACTCAGATGCAGCTGGGGAAAAAAAACGAAATTTCACTAGAAAACTGTTCACACTCCAACTGTTAGAAGCTCATCCAAAGAGAACCATTGACCTGATGAGGTTTGTCCATTGCTAAGTTTGAGGGCAATAGATAACAAATACGAAGCAATTAAAATAAAGTCTGTATGCCCCCTACCATGGTCATTGTCCTCAAAATATACCAGTAACCTTAGATAACTAAGGAAGGAGGGGGCATGACAGGGATGGGTGGGCATGGTGGAGCCGAGTTTCCCTACTCCAGGGCAGAAGTTAGAGCAGACCACCTGCTACTCTAATTCCATCATTGCCAAGCGGTCAAGACTCAGAGAGCTGGAGCATAGGATCAGATTGGATCAGACCCGTGTCCATACAGTCCGGTATTCTGGCCAGCACCAGCTGTTTCAGGGAAAGTGTAAGAACCCTGCACACGTGGCATAATCTGCCCATGCGTTTAGTTTTATCCTGGTCTCCAACAGTTGAAGACTGGCTAAACCCTGAAGCATGAAGGTTCCTATCCCTTCTGCAAGCTGTTGTTAGCATTAACTGTTATAACTCTGGGTATTCCTGTTATCCATAGAATGCCCGATCACTCTTTGAATCTTTCACTGAAACGGGCTCTCTGCCCAGCTCCACCACTGCAGCTCATGGCAGCGAAACAGAGTCTGGAGAATTCTGTGTATTGTTTTAAGGTATTAGACTGATGTATCAGACAACAGTTTAAATATTTCAATGTCACCTACACCTGATTGGCAGAGAAGCCATTGTTTCAGATGCAAGTGACTTTGACAAACTGAAAACCTGTCTTCAGTAAGTGTTTGTATACAAAAAAGGATTTAAGTGTTTTATAAGCATTTTTAGCATCAAATTTAACCTTTGATGGGATTACCCTTCTCTCTGAGATAAATTCTCAGTCACTTGTATTAAAAGACCACCTAGCTGAAGAGACCATTTGTTTTTAGTCCTTTGTGTGGTTGCTCAGTACAGGTTTCACTGTATTCCCTATAGGAAGTATTAGGAAGCACAGGGACTACTGCAAATCCCTTATCTATTGATCTAAGGAAAAAATGACACTTATTTGTAAGGGCACCCACTGTATGGCCTATGCACTCAGGAATCCCACACCCAACCCAAAGGCATGATAGGAAACACAGAGGTGGAGGATAGCAAGACACCAGAGCTAGTGCCAGGCTTAAGCAGTCTAAGCAATTGCTTAGGGCCCCAAGCGGTTCAAGGAGGCCCCCCTATTCACTTGCTATTATGTGTTGGGAGCGGGAGGGGCTAGCACTGCCTCTGCTATACACAGTAGATTAGAGTGGGGATCCATACATCTTATTTTACCCAGCCAGGACCCCTAACCGTAGAACCGGTGCTCCTTGCACACTCCCAGTAGACAAGGCACATAACTGCGTCAGCAAAGGAAGCCAACTGGCCATTCTAGGAATGGAAGCAATGGCCTGGGGTGCAGATCCTGCAAACACTGGCTATCAGACACAATGCTAATTCTGCCAGGAGAAGTCCCATTCATGTGACTGGAACTGCTCCCAGCAGCGGGTGCTATGCCTGCGGCAAGGCTTTCAGGCCTGTGCCCTCAGTGGTAAATTCTGAGGGCCAAAGCCTCCTCTCAGTTACACCAGCATAACCCCCTTAAGCTTCAGCTGAGGGTGGAACAGAAGAGCCTTTGGCCAGGAATCAGTGAAATACCTCTTGAGTTCATTGTGAGTTTCAGTATATGAGGGCTGGTTCACCAGGGAAGATAATGGAGCAAGTAATTAAGGAAATCATCTGTAAACACTTGGAAGGTGGTAAGGTGATAGGGGATAGCCAGCATGGATTTGTAGAGAATAAATCATATCAAACTAATCTGATAGCTTTCTTTGATAGGATAACGAGCTTGTGGGTAAGGGAGAGGCAGTGGATGTGGTATACCTAGACTTTAGTAAGGCATTTGATACAGTCTTGCATGATATTCTTATCGATAAACTAGGCAAATACAACTTAGATGGGGCTACTAAGGTGGGTGCATAACTGGCTAGATAACCGTACTCAGAGAGTTGTTATTAATGGTTCCCAATCCTGCTGGAAAGGTACAATGAGTGGGGTTCCGCAGGGGTCTGTTTTGGGACCGTCTCTGTTCAATATCTTCATCAACGACTTAGATATTGGCATAGAAAGTACACTTATTAAGTTGCAGATGATACCAAACTTGGAGGGATTGCAACTGCTTTGGAGGATAGGGTCAAAATTCAAAATGATCTGGACAAATTGGAGAAATGGTCTGAGGTAAACAGGATGAAGTTTAATAAAGACAAGTGGAGCACTTTGCATTTAGGAAGGAACAATCAGTTTCACACATACAGAATGGGAAGAGACTGTCTAGGAAGGAGTATGGCAGAAAGGGATCTAGGGGTTATAGTGGACCACAAGCTAAATATGAGTCAACAGTGTGATGCTGTTGCAAAAAAAAAGCAAACGTGATTCTGGGATGCATGAACAGGTGTGTTGTGAGCAAGACACGAGAAGTCATTCTTCCGCTCTACTCTGCGCTGGTTAGGCCTCAGCTGGAGTATTGTGTCCACTTCTGGGCACCGCATTTCAAGAAAGATGTGGAGAAATTGGAGAGGGTCCATAGAAGAGCAACAAGAATGATTAAAGGTCTAGAGAATATGACCTATGATGGAAGGCTGAAAGAATTGGGTTTGTTTAATTTGGAAAAGAGAAGACTGAGAGGGGACATGATAGCAGTTTTCAGGTATCTAAAAGGGTGTCATAAGGAAGTGGGAGAAAACTTGTTCATCTTAGCCTCTAAGGATAGAACAAGAAGCAATGGGCTTAAACTGCAGCAAGGGAGGTTTAGGTTGGACATTAGGAAAAAGTTCCTAACTGTCAGGTTAAACATTGGAATAAACTGCCTAGGGAGGTTGTGGAATCTCCATCTCTGGAGATATTTAAGAGTAGGTTAGTTAAATGTCTATCAGGAATGGTCTAGACAGTATTTGGTCCTGCCATGAGGGCAGGGGACTGGACTCGATGACCTCTCAAGGTCCCTTCCAGTCCTAGAGTCTATGAATCTATGAAAAACCCCTGCCTTACCACACTTTCACACCATAGTAACGCCTTTGATTTCACCTGAGGCAACTTCAGCCACCATCAGGCTCGCACACATGATGTAGCCACACCAGTGCTAACAATGCAATTGTTCTTTCTTTCCATTTGTCATGTGCTGCTCAAAACCCTCTGGTACCTCCCATCCGCAGCACTGTTTCTTACAGTGAAGCTTCTGGATGTCAGCTTACGGTCCTCTATAGGGACCCTCACGACCTACTGCGAACATGATCAAGCTACTGCTTTAGCCCATCAAGGACTGGGCTGGTGTCTAGGACAAATTTTGGTTTATAAGCATGTCACAGTATTTTCTTACTCAGGAAAGCTGACACTACAGTCACTTCATATTGTGATTTCCTACCATGGGAGAGATGCTGATGAACTGGACACGTCTGTCTTGAAATAAACAAACACACATTGTCGGGGGGGGGGCAGTTGAACTGTTTGAGAACAAATTAAACTAACAACTGCAAGAACATGACCACGTTTGCTTTTTTTTCATTTGGCATCACCTAGTCCAGGGGTCGTCAACCTGCGGCATGCGGGCTGATTTTTAGTGATTTTTAGCCCCTTCAGCCCACTGCCGGCCTGGATTACAGAACCCCAGACCAACAGCAGGATGAGCCGCTCAGCCCGCTGCCGGTCTGGGGTTCCATCTGCTGCCCATGCTGCCGGTCTGGCACGCAAAACCTTTTACTGGCACACAAAACCTTAAATTAATGAAGACTTGGCACACCACTTCCCAAAGGTTGCTGACCCCTAACCTAGTCTAAAACCCTGCTTCCAAGAAAAGCAAATGGGGCACAGTTCTCTTTAAATTGTTTAACTCTGCTGCACGTCCGCAAATGCAGCACAGTGGAATTTGCTTATCGAGGCAGCAGGATGGAGTTACAGCATCTTGTGGGTCGAGGAAGTGACAGGCACGTCATGGATCAGCCTACGAAAGGGGAAGCTGATGATTTTTCTCAGTAAATATACAGATGAGGCACCATGCAGAAAACCCAGAGCTAGGCAGCCAGGCTGAATAGCCTGGGTACGCATTGGGCAGATGCTGGAGTTAAAATGGGAGAGGAATTCTTTTCCCAAAGTAACTGAGGGCTACACACAGCTGCCTCCTAGAAGCTGTTCCGGGGCAATAAATATTCCCTCCCATTGAAGAAAGAATAGGATGATCTGCTCCCACTCCTCTCTCCTGGCACATCCATAAACCTACATCTTCCCACCCACAGCCTGCTGCCAAGTGGGTCTGCATTGCACACAGGGGTAGGCTCCTCCTGTGCTGCCCTCCAATCCACCTCCCAACACATTTAGAAGGGCTGGGTTTTCCTCTTTCTTCTCAGTGATGCGTCAGTTAAAGGGGGATTCTTTTGTTGATGAATCCTCTTTTAAAACCACATTTCAGTGCTCTACACCTTAGACTCTTTGACCTTTTGTGTAATAACCAGATCCTGAAAGAGGCAATCTAGCTTGCAGGGGGACATCTAATTTCTGTCCCATGAAAATACATAACACTTTTGGAGGAAGTGGAAACTGACATAATAGACTTTCAAATACTGCCAGCTTTCCTTCTGGAAGAAAAAAAGTGGCTGCTACCTAGCACAATCTGTCTGTATAGATTAGATTTTGTTTTAAGAAGCAATAAACCCAATCCTAAATATTTCATCCTCTTTGACTTTGCTGAGATGTCATAGAGCTCTAAGGAGCCCTGGAGATTTAGCATCCCTTCTAGGCAACTGTATGTTACAGGAAGTTCTTTGTCTTCAGAAACTTCTCTGGGATCCAGTTCACAATTTCAGACGCCATCTCTCTATTGCAGGGGTCGGCAACCTTTCAGAAGTGCTGTGCCGAGTCTTCATTTATTCCCTCTGATTTAAGGTTTCGTGTGCCAGTCATACATTTTAACATTTTTAAAAGGTGTTTTTCTATAAGTCTATAATATAGAACTAAACTATTGTTGTATGTAAAGTAAATAAGGTTTTTAAAATGTTTAAGAAGCTTCATTTAAAATTAAATTAAAAGGCAGAGCCCCCCCCGGACCAGTGGCCAGGATCCAGGCAGCGTGAGTGCCACTGAAAATCAGCTCGTGTGCCGCCTTTGGCATGTGTGCTATAGGTTGCCTACGCCTGCTCTATTGCCATCATCACGGTGGAAAGAAGAGGACGAAAAAGATCTCAGCTTGCTTTTTTGAAAAGCAGCTACTAATTTTGGCTGCCTCTGTTTCTGGGGCCCCAATTTGAGACACTTTAAAGAGGCCTCTGCTGAGTACCTGCCCTCTGAAAATCAGGGTCCTTACGATGTCTCAGGTTGGGCTCCCAAAAATTGCAGCTCCCAAAATCACAAACCATTTTTGAAAATGTAGGTGAAATTTTATTTTTTGTTATAACTTTGAGCTGCAAAGTAGCATTTTCTGAACAGTCAGTATTGGCTGGATACCCAGAGCCCGTTTGGACAAAGGCAAAACTCAAAGCAATAATGGGGGATCCTGAAACTTGAGGGAACCTGCTGGCTAAATTCATCAAAGCTGATATGAATTGAAACTGGTGGGTTTACATCACTTCGTTAAACATACCAGACACTGGCTTCACCATGGATATAAAAGAAGCTACAGGTGTAATCTCAAAGAAAAGTCGAAGCTCATCTGGTTCAAAGAGCAGAAGAAAAGTTAAACAGGAAACTAGTGTTAGAGCTGGTTGTTAGATGCAACATTTGACTTAACTGGAGTG
This sequence comes from Chrysemys picta bellii, assembly GCF_011386835.1. Lineage (NCBI taxonomy): Eukaryota > Metazoa > Chordata > Testudines > Emydidae > Chrysemys > Chrysemys picta. Next base: position 125,890,405 of record NC_088794.1, on the reverse strand, counting down.
GGTTTAGTGGCAAGGAATCAGAGTGGCTTAGCCAGAGGCCCAGTTCAGTTAACAGAACACAGAACTTAATGGGGAAACAAAATGAGCAAAGTGCATGTGTACAACTATTATCTAAGGCACTAAGATTTTGAACAATCATTTACAGCAAAAAGTAGAGATAGAAGAGTCATAAAAAAATCTGTGTTATGCTCTAGACCTAATTTTTTGGGTTGATCAGTTACCTGGAGAGCACCAAGTTCATGCACCTTGAAGCCACCAAGGATCAACTCCAAGGCGAAGTAATGAAAGCAGGTCAGCTTTATACATCAACATAAATGAAGATGATGCCTAATCAGCAAATTGGCACTGGTCTGATATCCTCCAAATGACATTATTTTTCAGAATGGCACCATTCAAGGAAGCAGTGGGTCACTAGTTTGGAGGTGGGTCAAGTAGTCAAAAAATACCGAATCTTCTGAAGACTTTGTCCCAGCTGAAGCTTGACCCAAGTAATCAAAAGCAGATAAACTCTACCACTTGGTGAGTGACCCATCCACAATGGTCATTGCATTTCCCATGAGTCCTGAGAGATTAATCCAAATGTAGAGGCTTCACAGCTCATAATTCTTTTTTCCCCAGTCACTTAAGAACAGGGAAAAGATTGTGAGGTGATGAACTGCTGCAGTGTGAGGGTGTTTTTAGCTTTTCATTTGCCTGGATTGCCAGTTATTTTGAATATTTGCCCATAATGCTGAATGGCACTGATGCACGTTAGTTATGTTGGAGTGTCCTTTAGTGTGGGTATATCTACATTATACCCTGGGCACCTAAAAAAGGGCCTGGATAGGTGCCCTTTTTTAGTGTGTCTGTATAAAAGAAAAGAAAATCCATCTCCCCTGCATTTAGGCTTCTCTACCTGTTCTGAGAGCAGCACAAAGCGGTTGTACTGCCTCTCCCATCCACCAGCCATGACAATCCTTAACTGCTTTCAAGTTACCAGGTTCCCATGAGCTTGTGTAAACCTCAAGCTGTTTCACAGAAGACTTACCTATCCCCAGGCTCGCAATGGTTTCGAGGTCTGCAAAGCTATTGGCCTCCAGTATTGCTTGAGGCAGCCTGAGTGTGAAGGGCAGCAAATCCCTGTGAAAATAAATAAAGCAAAAAACCCAACCATTAGGAACTCAGAGTTTTGCAGTTTGATTTTAGAGATCTGATTTGCTAGCAATTCTAGCTCTATTCTGACAGGTGTGGAGGGCCCTTAATGCCACTAAAGCAGCACAGCTGCACCAGTGCAATCCCCAAGCTCAGACAGGGACAGCTGCAAGATGCACTGGCTGAGATTACTCTGGTCTCAAGCAGATTCTCAGCCCCAGTGAGGCTGCTTTGGGCCAGGCTGGTGGCTTCATCTCGGTTTCTTCCATGCTAAAGGAGGGATAAGGATACCCACCCCCCGGGCCACTGTGAGGCTAAATGCTTGCAATGTTTGTAAAACACAAAGAGACCTTTGGATGGAAAGTGCTATGATAGAATCATAGTGTTACAAGGGACCGCAAGTCTAACCCCCTATAGCACTTCAGTACTTAGACTGTAGGTTCTTTGGAGCAGGGACCATGTTTTTGTTCTGTATTTGTACAGTTCCTAGCACAGTGGGGGCCTGGCCCATTAGTAGGGGCTCCTAGGTGCTACTGCAGTATAAATAATAAAGAATAATACGTATGTACAAAGTTATTAATACTTATAATTAGAATTATCGTGGGGTAACAGACTTTACTCTATCACTTTTCTCATCTCTTCCTATTCTGCCTCCCTCCTTTACATAAAATCAGAGCTGAACATATTTTAGATTCTAAATAGCAAGGTAGGATTATGGAGTAGGGTCTGGCTACACTGAGTGATATGACAGTGAGCGACTGGTGAAGGATCAGCTGGGCAGTGGGAAACTGGCTGCTTTCATCAGTTGTCTATTCCCAGACTTTCTAACATTTGGGGTTTTGGAAGGTGTAGAATTTTTATAAGGAAAATGTGATGGGTGTTAGCTGGATTCCACTGAAATACACCTTCACTTTGAGTTCTATGGAAATGATGCTTTTGGGATCGCTACGAATTGTTTAGGTTTGCTCCTTGTCTAACAATAATTTGCTATGCTGTCTCCCCCTACTCCCCATCCTAACAAGGCCCTTCAAAGTCAATAATAAAATTAACAAGACAGTGAAGAGCTGGGTCTGGATGGCGTTATGTGTGAAAAAGCTTAGCTAACCGTTCTGCAAGCAGCAGGAAACCCTATTTAGAAAAACTAACCACATGACTGGATGGTCTCTATTTAAAATAAACTGTATGACTTTGCACTTCTGAGAAGGTCCCGTGTGTTGGTAGATGAACCTACTGTGAACTGCCCTCCTCCTTACAAAAGGGTGTATATTTTGCTGACTGAAATGCACACACCATGGCTTGTTAGGAGTGCTAGTGATGATAATGTAGTATTCAGGCCTGTATATTTGCCTGAGATAGAATTTTGGGTCTTGTTTGCCCATTTGACTTTTGATATTTTTATATTCTTACTAATATGTGTGAACAAAGAACAAAGACAGTGTGTGGTACATCTGCCCACAAGCAGATGGGGTGAGAAAAGATAAATGGAGCTAAAGTGTTGCTGGGTAAAGTGGGAGTTTAATATACGAGTGCACACTTGAAGGACAATCCTGCCTCAACTCCTCCCCCGAGATAAGGTCATGCAACCAGTCGGGAGGGGCGAGGGGGATGGGGGAAAGGTATAAGGAACACTAAAACCCAAAGAAATGCCTGTCCCTGACTGAAGCACAACCTCACTCCTTACCCCTCCCATGGGATACAAAAGAGGTGGTACTGAAGCCTTTAGACCCAAGACCCTCCAAAACGGAACATGACCATAAATTGTAAGGGATGGGAGCAAGGGCATGCACTACAGGTATAATTATGCCTGCTAAGGAAGGGAAAGGGGACACAGTGAAGGCTCTGCAGCATACAGAGCTATGGATATGCTTGCTTGATTAATCCCAATAAATATTGCATTGCCTGCACTTCGGACTTCTGGTCTTCTGCTTTCTGTCTGTGTGACAAGAACCAGGGGAGGGAGAAGGGAAAGCCCTTAACATGGCTATTATGTGCATCGCTGAGCACTTAATTGTGTAACTATTTTTAATAAACTGAGTTTATGTTTGGATCTCTTTGCATGGAAAAAATTTTGGTGTAAAAGAGGAACAGAGTGTGAGCCATTGACCTTCTCTTATTCTGTTATTCGTATGGGTGTGGGGTATGTGGGAATTGGCTTCATTTTTTATTTAGGTAAATATTTGCTACTTGGAAAATACCAAGAAATGAAACCCCTAGAAAAAATCTATTTTATTCACTAGCTGGGCTGCCACCGAGTCACCCATTCACCTACAGGTACTAATTTAGTGGTTCGAGGTAATTTAGCCACCATACCAGAACAGACTTAGCTTTCTCCTGAGCAGAGGCTCTCAGCTATGAAAAATTGTTTCCATTTATTTATAGATTACTATTTACTAGAGTCTGAGCAGAGATCACACAACTCATCAGCACTCTAACACGGCTGCTACTCTGAAACCGAGCATCTGCTGGACTCTTACAAACTCCCAGCACTGGAGGCCAGTGCTTAATAGCCTTTGTTTTAATCTAGTGCTGTCAGAAAATTATTTCCCGTTTACCTTCTCTTATCTGAAAGCAATCTCTGAAATTAGTAGAAACATCAAGAGCATAGGTTACATTCAGTAATATCATTTATAAAAGGAACTAAGAGAAACATTTTCCTCTTTGTTGGGGATGTACATTTTTAGCTGAGATAGGGGTTACTAGATTTGCAACGCCGAAGTGAGCTGAGTTGTCTTTTTCTTTTTTCCAGAGTATCATACAATTAGAGACTCTGCACTAAGGCTGTTTACACCACTCTGGTGGTGTAAGTGTCCTTAAACGTACCTTACAGCCCTTTTACACAGCCCAAGCAGTGTAAAGTAGCTTTAGGATAAATGAAAATCAGACCTCTCTTAAAACGTGAATAATCACTGTATGGGTCACGTTCTTTGCACCAGGAATGACAGCATAGTGGATCACAAGCTAAATATGAGTCAACAGTTTAATGCTGTTGCAAAAAAAGCAAACATCATTCTGGGATGTATTAGCAGGACTATTGTAAGCAACACACGAGAAGTAATTCTTCCGCTCTACTCCACGCTGATTAGGCCTCAACTGTATTGTGCCCAGTTCTGGGCACATTTCAGGAAAGATGTGGACAAATTGGAGAAAGTCCAAAAAAGAGCAACAAAAATTATTAAAGGTCTAGAAAACATGACCTATGAGAGAAGATTGAAAAAATTGGGTTTGTTTAGTCTGGAGAAGAGAAGACCGAGAGGGGACATGATAACAGTTTTCAAGTACATAACGGGTTGTTACGAGGAGGAGGGAGAAAAATTGTTCTTCTTAACCTCTGAGGATAGGACAAGAAGCAATGGGCTTAAATTGCAGCATGGGCGGTTTAGGTTGGACACTAGGAAAAACTGTCAGGGTGGTTAAGCACTGGAATAAATTGCCTAGGTAGGTGGTGGAATCTCCATCATTGGGGATTTTTAAGAGCAGGTTGGATAAACACCTCTTAGGGATCGTCTAGACCAGGGGTGGGGAAACTTTTTGGCCTGAGGGCCACACTGGAGTTCCGAAACTGTATGGAGGGCCAGGTAGGGAAGGCTGTGCCTCCCCAAACAGCCTGGCCCCCACCCCCTATCCGCCCCTCCCACTTCCCTCCCCCTCCCCCCCCCCCCCCCGAGTCCCCGACCCATCCAACACCCCTGCTCCTTGTCCCCTGACTGCCCCCTCCTGGGACTTCCCACCCCTAACCACCCCCCGGGACTCCACCCCCTATCCAACCCCCCTGCCCCCTGTACCCTGACTGCCCCAACTCCTATACACACCCCCGCCCCCTGACAGGCCCCCTGGGACTCCCACACCTATCCAATCACCCCCTGCTCCCTGTCCCCCGACTGTCCCCTGGCGGCTTGGCGAGCTGAGGCTGCGGGGGAGGGGGCAGCAGAGGAGGGGCTGGGAGTTAGCCTTCCGGAGTTCAAGGGCTGGGCAGGAGGGTGCCACGGGCTACATGTGGCCCGTGGGCCACAGTTTGCCCACCTCTGGTCTAGATAATACTTAGTCCTGTCTTGAGTGCAGGGGACTGAACTAGATGACCTCTCGAGGTTCCTTCCAATTCTATGATTCTATGATTTAAGTCGAATTTAAAACTCAACTACATAAAGTAGGAGTAGGATGCTCAGATTGTCACAGCGATATGGTTGGCATAAAAGTATAGATTAGATTAGACTGGATTACTATAGATGCATAGGCTAGGTTACCCAGGGATTCCATTAGAGAGGGCCTGGCCCTGCTGAAATGGACAAGATGTCACAACAAGTCTTTTCCAGCTCTAGCGTCTACACAGTATATTTTGAATTTCTCTTTCTAAATAAATGCCTGCTATTAACTCTTCTCTCTTGTGATATTTTTTTGTTTAATGCTGGCGAATTAATAGAATCATAGAATCATAGAATATCAGGTTGGAAGGGACCTCAGGAGGTCATCTAGTCCAACCCCCTGCTCAAAGCAGGACCAATTCCCAACTAAATCAATAAAAATAACCCAGGTAACATTGAGACTTCTATCTCCATCTGGATTAGATTCAGATTCCTCTAAAGTGCAAGGAGTAGTTTATTAGTCCAAACTTTCAGCATGGAATGTCTAAACCAAAGTCTGTCCTCAGGCTTGCAGAATTTAATCTCAGGTCCTGTCTGCTCTATATGTACATTAATGATTCCATGGCACTTTTTGTAACAGTAGGTTAACCGTGACACCTTTCACCAAAAATTCCCTTGCCCAACTACTGTGCAGCATGCTATGGACCAGCTGTGGCCCCAAGTCCTACAGAATTTAGACAAAACTTCCAGGGAATCATAGAATCATAGAATATCAGGGTTGAAAGGGACCTCAGGAGGTCATCTAGTCCAACCCCCTGCTAAAAGCAGGACCAATCCCCAACTAAATCATCCCAGCCAGGGCTTTGTCAAGCCTGACCTTAAAAACCTCCAAGGAAGGAGATTCCACCACCTCCCTAGGTAACCCATTCCAGTGCTTCACCACCCTCCTAGTGAAAAAGTTTTTCCCAATATCCAACCTAAACCTCCCCCACTGCAACTTGAGACCATTACTCCTTGTTCTGTCATCTGGTACCACTGAGAACAGTCTAGATCCATCCTCTTTGGAACCCCCTTTCAGATAGTTGAAAGCAGCTATCAAATCCCCCCTCATTCTTCTCTTCTGCAGACTAAACAATCCCAGTTCCCTCAGCCTCTCCTCATAAGTCATGTGCTCCAGACCCCTCATCATTTCTGTTGCCCTCTGCTGGACTCTTTCCAATTTTTCCACATCCTTCTTGTAATGTGGGGCCCCAAACTGGACACAGTACTCCAGATGAGGCCTCGCCAATGTTGAATAGAGGGGAATGATCATGTCCCTCGATCTGCTGGCAATGCCTCTACTTATACAGCCCAAAATGCCGTTAACCTTCTTGGCAACAAGGGCACACTGTTGACTCATATCCATCTTCTCGTCCACTGTAACCCGTAGGTCCTTTTCTGCAGAATTGCTACCTAGCCATTCGGTCCCTAGTCTGTAGCAGTGCATGAGATTCTTCCGTCCTAAGTGCAGGACTCTGCACTTGTCCTTGTTGAACCTTATCAGATTTCTTTTGGCCCAATCCTCTAATTTGTCTAGGTCACTCTGGACCCTATCCCTACTCTCCAGCATATCTACCACTCCTCCCAGTTTAGTGTCATACGCAAACTTGCTGAGGGTGCAGTCCACGCCATCCTCCAGATCATTAATAAAGATATTGAACAAAACTGACCGCAGGACCAACTCTTGGGGCACTCCGCTTGATACTGGCTGCCATCTAGACATGGAGCCATTGATCACTACCTGTTGAGCCCGACGATCTAGCCAGCTTTCTATCCACCTTATAGTCCATTCATCCAGTCCATAATTCTCTAACTTGCTGGCAAGAATACTGTGGAAGACCGTATCAAAAGCTTTGCTAAAGTCAACACATCCACTGCTTTCCTCTCATCCACAGAGGCAGTTATCTCGTCATAGAAGGCAATTAGGTTAGTTAGGCATGACTTGCCCTTGGTGAATCCATGCTGACCTGCTCCATGATTTTTCCAGTGACTGAGGTGAGGCTGACTGGCCTGTAGTTCCCCGGATCCTCCTTTTTCCCTTTTTTAAAGATGGGCACTACATTAGCCTTTTTCCAATCATCCGGGACCTCCCCGGATCACCACGAGTTTTCAGAGATAATGGTCAATGGCTCTGCAATCAAATCCGCCAACTCCTTTAGCACCCTCGGATGCAGCGCATCCAGCCCCATGGGCTTGTGCTTGTCCAGCTTTTCTAAATAGTCCTGAACCACTTCTTTCTCTACAGAGGGCTGGTCACCACCTCCCCATGCTGTGCTGCCCAGTGCAGAAGTCTGGGAGCTGACCTTGTTCGTGAAGACAGAGGCAAAAAAAGCATTGAGTACATTAGCTTTTTCCACATTCTCTGTCATTAGGTTGCCTCCTTCATTCAATAAGGGGCCCACACTTTCCTTGACTTTCTTCTTGTTGCTAACATACTTGAAGAAATCCTTCTTGTTACTCTTAACATCCCTTGCTAGCTGCAACTCCAAGTGCGATTTGGCCTTCCTGATTTCACTCCTGCATGCCTGAGCAATATTTTTATACTCCTCCCTGGTCATTTGTCCAATCTTCCACTTCTTGTAAGCTTCTTTTTTGTGTTTAAGATCAGCAAGGATTTCACTGTTAAGCCAAGCTGGTCGCCTGCCATATTTACTATTCTTTCTACACATCAGGATGGTTTGTTCCTGAAACCGCAATAAGGATTATTTAAAATACAGCCAGCTCTCCTGGACTCCTTTCCCCCTCATATTATTCTCCCAGGGGATCCTGCCCATCAGTTCCCTGAGGGAATCAAAGTCTGCTTTTCTGAAGTCCAGGGTCCGTATTCTGCTACTCTCCTTTCTTCCTTGTGTCAGGATCCTGAACTCGACCATCTCATGGTCACTGCCTCCCAGGTTCCCATCCACTTTTGCTTCCCCTACTAATTCTTCCTGGTTTGTAAGCAGCAGGTCAAGAAGAGCTCTGCCCCTAGTTGGTTCCTCCAGCACTTGCACCAGGAAATTGTCCCCTACACTTTCCAAAAACTTCCTGGATTGTCTGTGAAGTCAATGGGAGTTATGTTTGTAATGTCTAAGGACAGCTCTGTAGGAATAACTAGAGTCTGAAAGCCAAAAGTGTAGCAGAGCTTTTAGAGATGGGAACACAGTGTGTGAGCATCCTATCCCTAAACACCGGGGAAGTTTGGATCTGGTCTCAGACCTGGACCTGAATCTTGTGACTGGGCCTCTCTGCATAATGGTCTGAACTCCAAAATCTGGGGAAGTATGAATTTAAATCTGGGCCAGAACTTCACAATGTGGGCCAATCTCAAATTAATTCTCAATGACAATATTCTCACCCCATCATCCCATCTTCCTCTTTTAAAAGGAGGAAGAACAAAAGAACAATGTTTGCATTTCTCAGGCCAAATATTGCTCTTTGTGCTACCGGTGTGAATCACTGAAGTCAATGGAGTTACCCTGATAACAAAACCTTCCCCCCTGCTCTGCAATTGAAGCTGTGCACATAAGGAAAGCAGAAAGATCATTTAAGAATTGGTTACTTTGCATGCTCTTAAATATGACATTAGTTCACACAGGAAACTTGCATTTATAGACCAAGCTGTCCTTCCTTCTGTTCTATGCATGCCCTCACGTCAAATATAGAACCACCACCACAAGAGCAAAAACAAGTTCAGGCCATGGTGGTACCCCTAGCCATGCATGAACCAATCCCTCTATGAACTCAAGGAGTCCAACTTACCTACTGACACAGTAGAATGCTACCAGTTTGAAGATGTCCTCAAACACTAGAACAGATCCTTCCAGGTACAGTACTGATGAGAAAAAAGAAAAGTATTCAGCGACTGCTCTCACTGAGCCCTGTGGGGAAAAAGTTGGATGGGTTTGACGCTCACTCATCTGAGGGTAAGTGGTTTCCTAGCCATCATTTGGATTAGTACAAATGGCAGAGAACTGGCTTCAGATGGCATATTGCAAAAAGATTTTTCAGGGAAGCAGAAGAGAGATGATGACCCAGCATAATTTAATATTAGTTAATTTAGAGGAAGTCGATGTACTATGATGATAATAGAAACAGTGGGATGAAAAAATAGATCACAGCCAAACACACTTTGTTCTAGTTAAATCTGTCACTGACAGATTGAAGTTTTGGAACATATATGTGGCTGTTCTCATTTGCATGTTTCTCTCCCCACATCTACATGTGTGTTTGTCCGGATGGGAAAAGCATTTTGAAGTTAAAAATGCAAATAATTATTTTTCTGCTGTATGTGTGTCTCATAGGGTTGCCAGGAGTCTGGTTTTCGATGGGAACACCTGGTCAAAAATGGACCCTGTTGGCTCTGGTCAGGATTGCTGACTGGGCCGTTAAAAGTACAGTCGGCGGTGCAGCGGGGTTAAGGCAGGCTCTCTGCCTGCCCTGGCTCCACATGGCTCCTCCTAGTGGCCGGCATGTCCCTGCAGCCCCTAGGTGGAGGGACAATCAGGGAAGCTCTGCCCCAAGCGCCACCTGCGGGCACAGGCAGCACGTATCATGCAGAGCCAACTGGCCACCCCTGCGCCTAGGAGCTGGACATGACGGCTGCTTCCAGGAGCTGCGCGGAGCCAGGGCAAACGGGGAGCCTGCCTTAGCCCCACTGTGCTGCAGATCAGAAGCCACTTGAGGTAAGTGCCGCCTGGCTGGGGCCTGCATCCCAAACCCCCTCCCACGCCCCACCTCCCTGTCCCAGGTCAGAACCCCCTCCTGGACACTGCACCCCACACCCCCTCCTGCACCCTAACTCCCTGCCCCAGCCCTGAGCCCCCTCCCACACTCAAACTCCCTCCTGGAGCCCACACCCCTTCTCCCGCACCCCAACTCCCTGCCCCATCCCAGTGAAAGTGACTGAGGGTGGGGGGAGAGTGAGCGACAGAGGGAGGGGGGATGTAGCAAGTGAGGGCAGGGCCTCAGGGAAGGGGCAGGACGGGGCGGAGCAAGGGTGTTCAGTTTTGTGTGAATACAAAGTTGGCAACCGTAGTGTGTCAGTATATTTCTCCCTTTCTGTATATGCCTTTCTCTGTGTATTTTACAATGGGAGAGATTTGTTTTTAATGATTACAGAGAGTATAAATTTTTGTTGCAAAGATTCTTTAAGGCTTCCTCCATCATAGAAATATATACTAGAGTGTTTTGCAGTAATAGTGCAAAATACTTACATCATTGCAGAGGTTTTGGCCATTACCATGTAACAATACAAACAATAATGGCCAAAACCTATGTATCAACTATATATATTTATATCCATCTTGGGCTACCAGTAAATGCTACGGCAACTGCATAGGTGCTGGAACTAGGGGTGCCGGAGTGCAGCTGCACCCCCTGGCTTGAAGTGGTTTCCATCATACACAGGGTTTACAGGGGGTTCACTGGCACTCAGCATCCCCACTATATATAGATTAATGCTACAATCTTACAAATACTGTGTGTGTGAGTGAGAGAGAGAAAGGGTGAATTCTAACATACCACACAGGACCCATAGCATTTAGTGATAATTTAAAATAGATTATTATAGGATGTCAATGCACCCAGATTATTGAATTTTAGAGGCTTAATAGTGAGCTTTTGATTCATATAATTCAGTGCAATTTGGATACATAACGCATTGAATACAGTTCAGACAGGGCAGCCTAATCAGTTTTAGAACAGTTTTAGATGGCAATCTTTTGTTTGATTGTCTGATTCAGAATTTCCTTCCATAATAGCAAAGTGACACCTGGAGCACCAACATATTTATAACAGCCCAGCAGTAGAGAAATATTGCCACTTTTACCATAGCATCACCTACTAAAAGTATTTAGAATGAATCTTCCTTTTCCTCTCCACTATGAATAGCAGTATATTACAGTGCATGCAGGATTATGCAGATTTGGAATGCCTTGGCTAATGTTGAATAGAAGGTAAAATTTCCATTTTGGGATTCTCTGATGTCAAGTGACATTCAAGCTAGCTGCTCCCCGCCTGTCCTTGCGTGTTGTTATTCTGTAAAACATTTTTTCATTGAACTACTTGGGCTTCATTCTCCTTTTATGTGCACTAGTGTAAATCAAGAATAATTCCACTGAAAGTAATGGGTGAAATCCTGGGCCCATTGAAATCAATGGGAGTTTTGCTATTGGTTTCATGGGTGCCAGGATTTCACCCAATTAGTTAGATTGGTGTTAAACCTGTGTAAGCGAGATCGGATTCAGGTGTCTTCACCCTCCGTGGAGGTTCACGGTTACCAGGATTGCAAAAGGCACCATGGATGCAATGTTTCAATGCACTGAATGCATTTGGGATGATCATTTCTCTTATAAATTAGAGATGTCCAAATTGTAACACAGATCTCAAAACTCATTTTCCACTCCCTGAATTTCTGGGGGGATGTTCTTAAGTTTTAGGATACAGCGAAAATCATTCAAAAAACCCCAAGCTGTATGCTTAACATATTTAATCTGAAATTCTGCCATGGCTCACCCTTATAGATTCATCTTGGGGGAGCTGCGGAAAAGAAACAGGCTAAGGGTGAAATCCTGACCCTACTGAAGTCAATGGGACTTTAGCCATTGACTTCAACTGGGGCCTGGATTTCACCCTGGATCTTCAGCTGTGGACAAGATACAGTCAGGGCTTGTCTCCACAGGGAGTCAGTGTATGGTATTAGGTGTTAATCTACAGCGCATTAGCCTGCCATGCACTAACATGCTACGTGGACCCTGCTACCATCCACTGAAAGTTCCCTAGTGCATTTTGATGTACTCCCATTTCAAACTGTAGTGCACTGCTTTGTGTGCATGCTAGCAGGGTCCACACAGCCAGTTAGTGCATAGTGAGGCGATTTTTGTACGTTCACACCTTGATTTGCTGTGGAGAGAAGCCCTTAGTGCAGCAGAGGTGTAGACATAAGTGACTCTAAACTTCTGATCTTGGGGCTGGCCACAGTCTGGTCCGGTCCCTGGCATAATCTAAAAGAGCATCAGGGTTACTCTAAATTATATCCGCTCCAAGGGCCATTCTGGCAGTCAGGGAATCGCTGGGTTTATGGACACCTTGCTCCCTGGGAGGGTGTGGCACAGAGCCATTACACTAATTACACCATACAAGGATTACCAGGGAATCCTTAGGGAGCTGGTTAAATCCAGCCCAGCTGTTTGTTCAGTATTAGCTGAGTCTTCACTAGGAAGGTTGTCAGTATTGCTATATTGCTATAGCTATACCAGCAAACCCTGTCCACTGTGGACAAGGCTGCTGACATTTAAAATGACCTAACTACTGTCTGTTGGTACAAGAAGGGAGCCAACTGTTTAAACTTTGACCCTTAGTTCTTATGCTGTATAGTTAACACAGAATAAAAATGTATGGAATTTGCAGTTTCCAATTTTTTTTTTTAATTTACTAAACACCAGTTTTTCTTTCTCACTTTGTGAACAATTTAAGGGTACGTCTTCACTACCCGCCGTATCGGCGGGTAGCAATCGATTTATCCGGGATTGATATATCGCGTCGTGTTAAGACGCGATGTATCGATCCCCGAACACGCTCACCGTTGACTCCGGAACTCCACCAGAGCGAGCGGCGGTAGCGCAGTTGATGGGGGAGCCGCAGCCATCGATCCCGTGCCGTGTGGACCCCAGGTAATTCGATCTAAGATACTTCGACAGCATAGCTAAAGTTGCGTATCTTAGATTGGTGGGGGGGGGGGGGGGGGAGGAATCAGTGTAGACCAGCCCTAATTCTCTGGTTCTAACACACGGCGCCATGAAACACTTTACAGAGAGAATCAATCATAAGCTAAATAGGAAAGGGAAAATTTCAGTGAGATTTTGAAGGAAGCAATTTGGTATATTGAAGGGTGGGTTCAATGAAGCCACTCAAGTGAAAAGCCAAACTTTCCAACTGTATATGGGAGGGGAGAATCTGCTTTGAAAGGGTGAAGATGGGTAGAGGAGTCAATCAAAAGAGTAATGTTTCTAGCTTAAAGGGCCACCCTCACAGCATCCTGCCTCACAGCATGAAAGAAATTCTTGACGTTAAGGTACTGGAATGGGAATCAGAAATTCTAAGTTCTATTCCCAGCTCAGTCACCAACATCTTGGGCAAATCACTTAAATTCTATGTGCCTCAGTTTCCTCGTTATACTTCATGCAATGTAAGTACCTAGTGTAGACTTGTGTGAGTCTTAATTCATTAATATTTGTTAAGCTCTTTGAAATCCTAAGAGCAAGCACTGTACAAGTGCAAAGTATTATATATAATATGTTCTTGTTCAGTCACTAAAACAAGGGCACTGATTTGGGGTGCTGATTAAAAGTAGCAGTGTTAGAAACACTGAATCCTGTGGGTTATGGTTAAGGCAGTTTGCAGATCAGTGTAAGGCAGCATTACCCTAGAACATCATGCCTTGCCTATAATGATTAAACAGAGATTTTGCATCATTCTTCCTGCGAATGAAAATCAAGCAAAAAAAGCCAGAGTGGGGATTAAAGAACAAAGCAGTGTGGCCATCTTTCCAGCAGGTGTTTCCCACAATCGTATTGGTTTAAAGCCTAGTGTAAAAATCAGGAAAATCTTTTTTTTTTTAATTTTTCAAAGAGAAATCCAGTTGACAGAAAAGAAAAACAGCCATTGATAAGCAATAGTATGTTTACATAGAAGCCACATAGAAAGCGACAGATTGTCACCTCAGGAAAAATGTATGCACAAGGGTTTCAGGTTTAAAATGGGAAGCACATTAAAGAGATGTTAAACACGGTTCAAGTATAGATGGTGAGAGTTTATGCTCCCCGTGCATTTTCGTACTATACAGAATAGTACTGGTGAACCTGAAGGAGAGCTTCAAGAGACTTCTGCTTCCTGCTATTATTTTTAACAATATCCCACTCAGCTGTTTGTTGCCATTGTTGCCTAAGCTTCCAGTCGATGCACACAGCTCAGCTGAATCTTCTGAATGGGAACCCCTTAAAATTACCAGAATGTCCAGCGCTGGGGATGTGGGAATTGCAGAGAACCTATCCTCACCACAACCAGTCTGACGAAAGGTGGAAATCAGTCTATGGTACCAAACTACACGTCAACTGAAAAGTGGTCTGCTTCCAGTGTCACTTAAACATGGCTTATGGGACAGCAAATAATACTATCCACTTATAAAACACCCTACATGTGAGGCCCTCAAAGTTTGACAACAATAACTTAGCCTGGCAACACCCCTGGAGCTAGTAAGCATTATTATTACAGATGGAGAAAATGAGACAAAGAGGTTAAGTGGCTTGCCCACACCAATCCCATGGCAGAGTCAGGGACATAGTCTCTCAGGCTCTGTCGACACTGGCAGCAGCATATAGGGTATGTGTAGCTACACATCACAGTGAAAGGCCGGCTGTGTTCACACTATGGTGGGTTGTTATATGTGGCAGTAAAAGACTCCGGCAGGGGGGAGGCAGAGGGGAAAGGCTCCTGCAGTAGGGAGCTGTTGGAGCCTTTCCCTGCTGTCTTCCCTGCCAGAGCCTTTCTCCACTGCTGGAGACTTTGCCAGCTAAAAATAGCACTGTAGCTTGGGGAGGCACTGCTTAGGCATGTACACACCCTAAGGTTCTGGTATGTCTTTACTCTCCTAAGCAGTGCCCACCGTCTACACTCTTATTCATACAGTATATGTACTCTCTACACCACTATAAGTGTAGACATAGCCTCAATCACCTACTCTGTCCCCTAGATCACACTCCCTCCCTTCAGACAATTGAGCGCTTCGTCCCAGGCAGCAGTATATGTGTAGTTCACTTGTTCCTGATAACGAGGAACACTTTTAGCAACACAGGGCTTGCCAGATCAGACTTGTGTTCCACTTAATCCAACCTCTTGTCTCCAACAGTGGCCAGTACCAGTATTTCAGAGCACAGTGCAGGAAACCCCTTAATGGGATAACCTTATCATTGGGGAATTTCTACCTAGCTCCAGGTAGGCAGTTGGCATCTGCTTATAATCTGACATAGGATAAATATCCCTTGTAAATTTCTATCTTGACATTAGTGAAGATGTAGGTGTTCTTATTCATATCAATGGCTAATCCTTTTTTTTTTTTTTTTTTAAATCCTGCTAAGCTTTAGGCCTTTCCATGGCCCAGCCCTCAGGCTTTCTGCGACCTCCACTCACTGCCCTCTGCCTCTCTCTGTGTGTCTGATCCCCTCCACCCTCTAGGTGTCACTTCCCTTTCCAGTTCACTAAGCATCACAGATCTCCCTACTGGGTGGCTACTGAACAAAGGTCTGGTCTACACCTAAAACTTAAGTTGACATACCTACATCATTCAGGGGTGTGAAAAATGCACATCCCTGAGAAACAGTTAAAATGGCCTAAGCCTCGGTATAGACACCACTAGGTCGACATAAGAATTCTTCCATCAGCCAAGCTAACACTTCTTGAGGGGGTTGGCTTTACTACAGAGATGGAATAACCCCTTCTGTCATTGTAACAAGTGTGTATGCTTCAGCAGCATAGCTGCCACTGTGCTGCAGTAGCACTTATAGTGTAGACATACCCTCTTTCCTCCCAGAATCACCTGCATTTTTCCATTTAATATAGTCTACGGCATGTACCCAGGAATAAGCAGCAGGTTTATTACAGTATATTAACAGCCAGATACAGGTTTTACACTTGTCTTCACTGGCACTGGGCAAATAATTGATTTTCGGTTTGCCGGCAATTCCAAAAAACGATTTGGGGGTTGAACAAAACATTCTGATTTTTTGGGCTAAATTCACAAGGAGACTTAGGTGGCATTCACAAAACTGAGGACGTGCCCTCCTTATATCCAGGGCACTTCCCTGGGATGTGGGAGACCCAGGTTTCAATCCCCACTCTGGGGCAGGGATTTAAACCCATGTCTGCTACATAGTGTTCTAACCACTGGATATTGGCTACTCAGGGGAGGGGTTTTCTCAATCCCTACTGTTCATAGAATCAGAGGGTTGGAAGGGACCTCAGGAGGGTGAAGACTCCGACTAGGGCTACAGGCTCTGGGGTAGGGCCAGGGATGAGAGGTTTGGGGTGCAGGAGGGGATGTGGGCTCTGAGCAGTGCTTACCGTAGGTGGCTCCCGGAAGTGGCCAACATGTCCCTGGGGTTCCTGGCCACTGGGAGCTGTGGAGCCAGTACTCAGGGCGCGCGGAACCTCCCTGGCCATCCCTGCACCTAGGGGCTGCAGGGACATGCCGGCCGCTTCTGGGAGCTACGCGGAGCCAGGGCAGGCAGGGAACCTGCCTTAGCCCCCCTGCGCCGCCGACCAGACTTTTAATGGTGCGGTCAGCAGTGCTGACTGGAGCCACCAGAGTCCCTTTTTGACCGGGCATTCCGGTCAAAAACCGGACAGCTGGCAACCCTAACCTGAGGGTTAGGGACTTACTTATTTTAAAAAAAATTAAAGCTAAGATTTCATGTAATTTATTGATTCCATCAGCTGGTGCTTTAAGAAAAAGACATCACAAGACGCATGATAAAATTGCAAGATTTGGCAATCCTGCTAGATAAATATTCACATTACAAAGATCATCAGCTCAAGTGGCCACTCAGTGATTAAATTAGTACTGTGTGAAACAGGATTACAATAATGCACTCTAGGGAACTTGTAGTGCATGCCTGCAGGGCCCACATGGGCCAGTTAATGCACAACATGCTAGTGCACACTAGAATTTACACCCCTGTGGTGCAGGCTAATACACTATGTGGACAAGCCCTAAGGGGTGAATGGGCCATGGATACTGAAGTATTCCTTCACTCTTACCAGAGGCCTATCTTTTTCAGAGTGTGAGGAGGTCAGTCTCCAGGGCTGCTATAGATGCCAGAATAACTCTTAGGGTTGCCAACTTTCTAATCGCACGAAAACAAACACTCCTGCCTTGCTCCTTCCCTGAGGTCCCACCCCTGTCCCATCTCTTCTCTGAGGCCACGCCCCTACTTGCTCCATCCCCCCTCCCTCCATCGTTCGCTCTCCCCCACCCTCACTCACTTTCATTGGGCTAGGGCAGGGGGTTGGGGTGCAGGAGGGGTGTGAAGGCTCCGGCTGGGGGTGCGGGCTCTGAGGTGGGGCCAGGGTTGAGGAGTTTGGGGTCCAAGAGAGGACTCTGGGCTGGGGCAGGGCGTTGGGGTGTGGGGGATCTGGGCTGGGGGTGCAGGCTTCAGATGGGGCCAGAAATGAGGGGTTCAGGGTGTGAGAGAGGGCTCTGGGCTGGAGCAGGGGGGTGGGGTGCAGGTGTGTGTGTGAGGACTCTGGCTGGGGATGCAGGCTCTGTGGTGGGGCCAGGGATGAGGGGCTTGGCATGCAGAAGGGGGCTCCGGGCTGGGAGAGAGGGTTGGGGTGTTGGGATGGGGGTTGCAGGGTGCAGACTCCAGGCAGGAGTTTGGGTGTGGGAGGGGACTACGGGCTGGGGCAGAGGGTCAGGCTGCAGGATGCAGGCTCCCAGCAGCACTTACCACAGCTCCCAGGAAGTGGCCACAGGTCCCTGCAGCCCCTAGGCGCATGGGCGGCCAGGGAGGATCTGTGCACTGACCTCACGCTTGCAGGCGCTGCCCCCGCAGCTCCCATCAGTCACGGTTTTCAGCCAGTGGGAGCTGTGGAGCTGGCCTTTGGGGTCAGGGCAGCACGCAGAGCCTCCCATGCATCTAGGAACTGCAGGGACCTGGTGGCTGCTTCCGGGAGCCGCACAGAGCCAGGGGAGACAGGGAGCCTGCCTTAGCCCCAGACCCCTGCTGCACTGCCGATCGGACTTTTAACGGCCTGGTCGGCGGTGCCAGGCGTTCCAGTCGAAAACCGGATGCCTGGCAACCCTAATAACACCATATGCACTAGAAAAAAAGGTAAACAAAGTAAATCAGAGGGATCTGCCATTGATTACCATGGTGATATTTAGTTTTTCTACTGGTGCAAACAAAGTACAGCAGACAAATCCACTAGACGTGGCTTGTAGAAATTTGAGCCAATGCAGAACATCTAACACTGTACATATTATTTATTTTAATTCATATTCAGTCTGCTCTCTCTTCCCCTGCCCTGCTCAGTGCCCATTATGGACCCTGGCACACCCTGTGCAAGGGTGGGGGAAATGGAGACTCAGCCTCTGAGGCAGTTGAGCCCCATATCCATGTGGCTGGGATGTGACTGTATGCACAGGGCCTTCACCTCTCACTGATTAGGGGATATGATCACAGCTGTCGTTTTTACTTATATCTGAGCTTACAGGCAATATACAGAGCCCCCTCTCCCCCTCAGATGTGTCTATCCCACCCTATTGCATGTCTGTGTGTAAAATATGCAGACTTTTTTTAAAACTGCTAGCTGTTGGCCAATGTTACTTACACACTACAGAGCAGTGGTTCTCAACCAGGCTATGTGTACCCTGGGGGTACGCACAGGTCTTCCAGGGCGTACATCAACTCATCTAGATATTTGCTTAATTTTACAACAGGCTACACAAAAAGCACTAGTGAAGTCGGTACAAACTAAAATTTCATACAGACAATGACTTGTTTATACTGCTCTATATACTATACACTGAAATGTAAGTACAATATTTATATTCCAGTTGATGTATTTTATAAGTATATGGCAAAAATGAGAAAGTAAGCAATTTTCAGTAATAGTGTACTGTGACACTTTTGTATTGTTATGTCTGATTTTGTGAGCAAGTAGGTTTTAAGTGAGGTGTAACTTGGGGGTACGCGAGACAAATCAGACTCCTGAAAGGGGTACAGTCGTCTGGAAAGGTTGAGAGCCATTGCTACAGAGCACCTCACAGTACATGCACAGCCACCATTAGTTCATCTTAAACTTCCCTCATATCACTCAGTTCAAATGACAGCAGTCCATAATCACAGCGTTTTCTTTTCATTGGTGCTTAGAAAGGAGGAGTCAGGAAACAGCTGAAACAACTTGGTAGTTGGTTTAAGTTAGCTGACTGTGATGCATTAGAAAGCATATCCGCTTGAAACAGTGCAGCTAAGGAAATCAGTTGCAGAAGCTCAGCTGTTGGACCAGCTTTCCTGCTCCACTGTTCTTTGTCTCTTCCTTTTGCCTAACTGATCCCCACCCTTCTGAACTTCCTTATTCCAGGAGCTCCTTCGGCTACGTGAATTGTTGTTTTGACTCATCAGTGCTGCTTGCTTTCACAGCTGCTTTTAGTAGTAATATCCATCTGCTGGTGGGAACAAGTACATGAGCCTAAACTAGAGATGGGTCCAGAGTGGAGTGGTCCAAAGTTTGAGCTCTGAAATCCCATCCTTCCTCCTCGACTTCTGGAGAAGTTGGAATCTGGATCTAGCTCTTAACTTCATCAATGGGGCCCATCTCTATGATAGGCCAAATAAGGTGATCAGTGCTGGATACAAAACTCTGATTGGTCTGACCAGGACCTGTGCTTTGATACTGGATTGCTTTGTCAACATCTTTGCTATTATCTCTGCAAGTTTTGGGAGAATATTCAGTGATTGCTCCTAAATTTCTTCTGAGGGCAGTAATTTTCAGCTCCTTTCCTATCAAGGTGTATTATGTATCCTTTTTGGCTTTGCTGCAGAACTGTTTTGTGTGCACTGAAGTACAATTGCTGTCTATAAGCCAAGGTACAAGCATAACCTACTATATGCATACACACAGCATACTATAAGCCAAGGTACCGTGCACCATAACCTACAGCATTGTGTCTCATTACAAATAATACCACCTTTGGATAATCCGGGATATCTTATTTCCATTTATAATATCAACATTGTTTGTTTTTGTTAAATTTGTTTAAGAATTTCAGTTATGCTCAAATTCAGCCCAGATGTAATCTCACTGAAGTCAATGGAGTTACATCAGGCATTATTTTGGCTTAAACCTCAGAATTTTTCTTACCAGAGCAGTAATTAAAAAAAAAAAAAGCCCCATTGCTGAAGTCCTCACTCAGTCTTACACACAGTAAATTAGTGGGCCAAATATACCTTTAGAGTAAACTCACTGATGTCGATAGCTGCACCAGTACTTAACTATCCTTATAGTTACAAACTTTTTCCTAATATTTGACCTAAATCTCCCTTGCTGTAGATTAAGCCCATTACTTCTTGTTCTACCCTCAGTGGACATACAGAACAATTGATCACCATCCTCTTTATAACAGCCCAACCACCACGTTACATGTACTTTGGAAGGAGGATGGTTGGGTTTTATTCATTAATGTGACTTCCAGGGGGTTGCTTAGGTGAGTAAGTATTACATGATCAGGGCCAGAGTTCTTGTTCAGACCACATCCAATGGGCCATCTGCATTATGTGTTTGGAGCTCTTCGGTGTGATTTTATGAGTTGAATACACATTTTAGGCTGGGTTATCTTTCCACTGGGCCCTACCTCTCTGTCTGGGGATTCTCTTTTAAAGGGGGCATCCTGGGTCAGTGATCAGCTGCTGGGACTCTGCCAGTGAGCAAAGTTGGGGGCAGGAGAGGAAATACCTGGGGTTCAGAACCTGATCAAAGGTACAGGGACTCTGTGGAGAAGATCTTTGTCTCCAGGTGATCACTTACCAGGATTTGTGAGTTGGCCCTGTGGTCTGTTCCAGAGAGGGGCAAACCCTGCCTCCCAACAGAATGACAGGACACAAACCTCCATCAAGAAAATTAAAACAACCTAGTGGAGATTCCCTACTCTGTACCCCCTTTCCCAAGGCGGTTATTGCAGTAGGGAGTGAGAGGGCCCAGTATTGTTTGTAAAGCACTGTCCTCCTCAAGGTTCTTGGGACACTGTAGAGAACATCCTCATCAGAGCAACGTGAACTACACATTATAGCAATAAAGTAAAAGACCAGTCTCAAAAATACAGAAAATAAACACAACCAGGGAGGATTCAAATACAAATAATGGGAGATTTAGGTGCACCTGTCTGAGTGGAGGAGAAGGTGCTAAAGAAAACACCTTAGGAAGAGAAAGATTTCACGTGTGAGGTGGAAGCTGCTGATCTAGATTTCAAGGGGAGAGTGATTTTCACAGCCTAGGGGACACCACCACAAAGACTCCAGCACCTGTCACTCTAAACACCCGAATGTGAGGTCCCTAGAGCGGATGGTGCCAGAGTGCAGATACCTTTGAAGACAAGACTCAGTAAGGAGTTCGCAATACATCCAGGGCCAACTCAGTTAAAGGCTTAAAAAAAAAAACAAAAAAACCAACAACCAACCCAGCACCTATTTAAAGTCAGTCTCAAGAACTCATGGCCAAACCTGCAACCCTCAGTCCTATGAGCAGTCTGGAAGTCAATGGGACTAATTACATGAGTCAGGGTTGCAGAATGAGGCCTAGGAACCTAGACTAATAAACCAATACCCATTCTGAAGCCCTGATGCTCATAGTACTTTAACTTGCCATATTTAGATGTCTCATACTCTAAAATCCCCCTCAGCACTGGTTTATTTGCCAGCTTAATTCTCTAATGGTTTTATCAAAAATGATCTGTTCTTCCTTATTCTGTAGGTGAGGTGAGTTACTTCTCTTATTCACCCCTTGCTCTGCGCATTTGGAAAGGACTCACATCCTCTCTTTTGTCAAGAGGAAGGGGAAAACACAATTGTTATATGGTACACATTAAAAATTCACATGTATTTGCAGAACTACAGAAAGAAACTAAGCTTGAATCAGACATTTTATGAAACTGGATTTTAGGAATGAAAATATTGAATAATTCACATAATTTCTCAGTATTAAGCAGGAAACGTAACATATATGGTGCTCGAGGAGTGCTCTATAAAAGACATCTCCCTCTCTCACTTTATAATCATAAAGAAGATTTATAGATGTTAATAGATAAAGGGCCATAGATGGCATTCAAGAATATGCTATGAAACTCTAATTCTACACAAGACTGAGGAGTGGGAAGATCCTGGGAGTGTTGTTGGTACACAATTATCCAAGTATCACTTTCCTTTATTTCATTATGACTGTAGATCCAAAGAGCAGCTAGGAGTCACCATGATTAACTCAAGGGTTTGTGATGTGCAGTGGGGGGCGGCTAAACGAGGCCTCAATTTAGGACACTCAGAGGAACTAGAAAGGTACTTTTCAAAGTCAAAGGATGGAAACCCCCTGTGATGCTGGCAGACCACATGCCAGTTCTTGCCAAGGCAGTAGGTGTCAGCTTAGCACTGACAAATTCATAGCTGGAAACTAGACCAGCTCACCTGGACATTCATATTGTTCAAGATAGGTGTTAGAAGAATGCGTTTAATGTTTAGACTCTATGGAAAGCTTGTAAATTGCTACATTCATTCATTTCACTTGTAATGTCTGTATCCCATGCTATTTTGTGGAATATCACAATACAAAGACTAGGTTAATGGCCCTCTCACACCCATGAAGATGCTACTTGCAAAAAAGTCCATCCATCAGCTTGAATGCTGGAACAAGGGACTAAAACAGGGGCACAAGAAAATGTTCCTCTCTTTTTGCTGTTTGGATGCTCACAGGGCTGGAGCTAAGAAACTGAAGACGAGATCCCCAGGGTCAACCTGGTTTAGCCCTAAAAGACATTCAGAATTGACAGACTACTACAATGCTGTCATCTTTTAAAAGTGTATATATTGTCTGCTTTAACCTGTAAATAATTCTCTCATTTCCTTTTCCTAGTTAATAAATCCTTAGTTAGCTCACTATAGGATTGGCTACAAGCATTGTCTTTGGTATGAGATCTGAAATACAAATTGATGTGGGGTAAGTGACTGGTGTCTTGGGACTGTCAGTAACCTGAATCTTTTGTGATCTTTGGTTTATGGCAACCAACTAGCACTAAGTCCAGCTTGCCTGGGTGCCAAGACAGACTGGAATGGCCAAGAGGACTGTTTGTGACTCTATGGTAAGACTGTTACAGTGCTTCAGGAGTTCACACTTGTTACTGGGTTGGTGAAATCTAATCACAGAACACACCACCAGTTTGGGATGTCTGCCCTGCTTATTGGCAGTCTGCCCTGAGGCTGGCACTCACAGTTGTGATCCACTCCAGACAGCATGACACCCCCGTCCAGGTTTCAGCTTGTATGGCAGTTCCTTGTAGAGCAGCTCTAACTATAGATCTGGCAGATTGGGCCAGGATTCAGTTGGTATATTATAATAATAAGAGTACTCTGCACTTTGCATCTTCAATGCACATTCCCAAGCAAGGCAATTTCTTTTGTCTGTGGTCATTCAGCACTGACGTCAGCAAATGTCCCAACCCTAATGCTTACATTGCTTACAGAGTTCCAAGGAAAAAAGAAATGCACTTTAGAAAAGTAAAAGAGAATATGAATTATCACAATACTAATCACAAACCCCAGCAACTGTATTTAATCCACTTAAAGTCTTCTGACAACATGAGATTCTTTGCTAAAATAAATATCTTTCAAAGAATAAAACCTCCAAGAAGGAGATACTTTTGTCCAAAAAGACATAAATCAGAGCAGATGTATTAGGTTTTTCCAATTCTCCTGTCTTCTCATGTAGCATCGTACAAAGGATACAATCCTTTAGCTTGTATTAATAAGAATTAATTTGTATTCCTCTAGATTCAACAAGGTGGGCAACTTACCCTAAATGAAGAAGAAGCCAAAAGCATGACCCTTAGAGCTTGCTCTAGTCTGTTGCTGTCAAACTTGCTAAGTATGAAGAACTGACAAGGTATCTAGGACACATGACTGACAGAATTCAGGGCTAAAAATAATGTGAAGAACCATGATAGGAATCTGACTTCTGCATGACTAAGTGGTGCCATTTCTCATACTCCAGATTGGGAACTAAGTTTCAATTCTACCGCTTCATGAATTGTGCCACTTCTATAAGTATGGTGTACATTTATTTAATTTTTTGCTGTAAATGACAGGAAGCTTATTTCTGTTTGGGCCCCAGACTATACATGTGTTATACATGAATTATAAACTGGGAGGTGGTAATTTGGAGAAACGCTACCCTAAATCCTTCATTTTCTTACCATTCCTGGGGCCAGATCCTCAGCTGGAATAAATCAATATAACCAATGGAGTGACAGTGAATTAAGCCAGCTAAGAATGGGGCCCATAGTTCTATTGATAGTGCACTAAGATAGCAAATTAAAATAATAGCTAAGGCATTATATAGTGATTTTTAATAAGAGTATTTCATTTTACCTTTATTCACAGGAACCAGAGATTTTATAGTGCAGAGTACAAGCTGAACAAGTGCAGCGTCTGGATCTGATGTTGTGATAAGGCCAGTGTTCAAGAATGGAACTTGCTAACAGCGCCAAAGAATAACTGGTAGTATCAAAAAACAATAGCGCGCCAAGAAAAATCTAAATGATATGTTAACTTACAATAAAGAACAGATCTTTTCTCTTCAGATCCTGCAGTTATTCCTTAAAGTTCTCATATTATTTTCTTTATGAATAATGCATAGATGTTGTTATAGATATTTTAATAATTCTTAAATTGTTCAAGGTGATTTCACACACTCTGTGCCATGATATACCATTATGCACACACATATTCAAGACTGGATGCCTTTGGGGAAGAGAAACATTATCAAAACCAAGTTACTGGGTTCAATACAGGACTAACAATGAAATTCTCTGGCCTGTGATATAAAGGAAATCAGACTGGATGATCTAAAGGTCCCTTCTAGCCTTAAATTCTATGATTCCATTAATCGAGGAATATTCCCTTGCCCTTGCTGTTTGATAATTCAGACAGTCAAACAAATATATGATACAAAAATAAACCCAGTAGCTGTGAGGGAAAAGAAACAGATTGTGATGCTGGTTATAGAAATTAATATCAAGCATTTCAGGATGAATCCAAGAGTAAAATGTAATCCCCATTTTGGCTGGCTATGTAGCAGGGCTGGGTATACTGTTTTAACCCCTCTGCCAATGGCCTCAGCAGCAGCAAGGGCCACGTATTTATTTTACAGACCTCCCCACCCCCACGGCCGGATTAACTTTTTGTGGGCCCGGCGCCAAACATATTTGTGGGCTCCCTGGGGAATGAAGGGGCCAGGGGCAAGAGCACAGCGGGCAGGGTGGATTTGATTTAAATCACTAGTTAGGAAGACTCGATTTAATCATGGATTTCTACATAAAAGTGCATTCTTGTTGGTTGTTATAACCTTAATACATATTCTTCACAACTCAGAGATAGATGTAGGTTTCATTTTTAGAAGGTACACACTCTACATTTTTAAACAGTGATTTATTTTGAAAACTTTTCAGGTTAGTTTTACAGTTATATCAGAAAATGAATGATTGTTTGGTTATTTCATTTACCAAAGATAATTGAAGCAGATATTTATGAAGTCATTGGGAGGTGAACTATCTCCAATTCAACAGGTTAATCATTAATATTTGGAGGATTTTCTCGCCAGGCTGTATTAGGAGGAGAGCATCACCGGACAGACATTTAAATTGTTTTATTTTACTAAAACAACATTGTTAAGTATTCTGGATTTTTTTCTTCACAGCAAACATAATATTTTAACAAAAATGCTTATGTCCCTCGCTTCTCACATTTATCTCCAGACTTCTTCTCCTTGTCCAGATCTATTCCGTCCCCAACAATCTTCTAGTCATTGAACTTTTTGAAACTTTTCACTTTTCGAGCAAGGTAAGGGATTGACTCTGTGTACACAAATTTGCAGAGGGACAACAGAGTTGAGGTCTGTTATTTCTCACCTCTATATATTATTTATTTATTTAAAACAGTTTTGCTGTTAACAAGCATGTTACCTCTGGAGACACAAATCCACAGTTTGAGAACTGCAAAACTAAGCATCTCTGATGGTATCTTCTAGACTGAGCACTGAGTCCCATTGGGTAGATAGAAAGATGAACCTAAATAATCTATACAGAAGCCTGTGGAAATCCATAAGATTGGGTCCCTAATCCATGACCTATTGGAACTCATTTACAAAACTTTTCTTAAACATTACATGAATATATTTTCTCATACTATAGAATTAGAATGTATAATCCCTATTCCATGATGAGATATAATGTATCTTAATTAAAACTATCTTTATCTTTAGTAAATCCAATTTAAATTAAAAAAAAATCAGATTTTTTATTTTTTTTTAAAAAGTCATTGATTTTTATCTATCCTGACAGAGGGGCATTGTGTGGGGGAAGGATTGGTCCCCAGCTGGAGCGAGGCAGGGGCCGGGGCAAGATAAGCACAGTGAGGCATGGTGGGGAGGATTAGTCCCTGCTGACAGGAGCAAGGCAGGGGCCGGGGGCAAAAGCACAGCAGGGCGGGAGCTAGGGTTGGTCCCTGGAGCAAGGGAGGGGCTGGGGGTAAACTGCAAGTGTAGCAGGGCTGGGGAGGGGGTAAACATAAAACAGGTACCTACCTCCTCCCTGGTTTTAGCCCATTCTCTTCGTCTCTCTCTGCACTGAGCTGAGGGTGGGGGTGCAAGGTCTGGGAGGGAATTAGGGTGTAGGAACAGGCTGGGGATTGGAGTGCAGGGTCTGGCCAGATGCTAGGGTTAGGGAGGGGGCTCAGGGTTGGGGCAGGAGATTGGGGTGTGGAGTGCTTACCTGGGGCAGCTCCCATTTGGTGTGAGGGGTGCAGGTGGGAATGTGGGGGGGTGCAGGAGCTCCCGTTTGGTGCTCAGGATGGGGGTGGCGATGTGTGGGGGGATGCAGGAGTCAGGGCAGAGGGCTGGGGTAGTGGGTGTGCTCCCAACCTCCTGCCCTGAGCGGCTCACAGCAGGGGAGGGGAGGGGCTATGCCCTGATTCCACCCTCTTCCCCAAGGCCTCACCCCCGCCTCTTCTCCGCCTCCTCCCCCTCCCTCACGTGGGCGAACAGCTGTTTGGTGGCAGGGGAAGCACTGGGAGGGGGAGGGGGAGGGGCAGGAGTGCAGCACACTCCAGGGAAGAGGCAGGGGAGCGGGGAACTTGGCTGCCAGCGGAGCCTGCCCTGCTGCAGCAGGAGCTGGCCGGACCAAGCTTCGGCCCACTGCCCCCGCAGGAGAGAGCGGTGGGCGGAGAAGCGCAGGCCGGGCCGGGCCCTTTTGGGGTGTGGGCCCGGCGCCAGGGTAAATCCGGTACTGCCCACCCCTCCCGTAACCTGGGAACCTATAACCACTCTGGGCACATTTGCTAGGCAAATTTGTACTCATGACACAAGCATAGAGGTTTAAACAAACAAACTGTATGGGGGGGGAGGGAAAAGCCAGGTTGAATGGTGACAAATATTTACAATTTACTACCACCATTTACCTCAGGGGGCATAAGTCACAGTCCCAGGCACTTGGACCCTGACTGGTCGATGCAGTTTGTTCTATCTCCCAGCCTCCCACTCTCAGTTCATAGGTCCCCAACTTCCTCACTCACAGTTTGTGGTTCCAAGAGTCCAGGAAAATCAGGCTCCCTGTTTTGTAGATCGCTCTGGGGCTCTGCCACCTGTCCTGCTATATTGATTTCAGCAGCTAGGACTGCGGGAGCCTTGCCAGAGTCCACTAGGCTGACATAGACTATTGCTCTGAATTCCTCTGCATGTAACTGCTCTCATGCTGCTGCTCGGTCTGCTGCTCTCCTGTTAGAAGCTGTGGCCTGTGGTGAGTCCAACTGCTGCTTTGCTCTGCCTGAGGCTCAGGTGATTAAAACTGCTGCTGGTCTCTCACTTCTGCTTGCCATTGGCTAGAAAACTGGAACTTCTGGTGAGCTCGGCTTACATTCGGCCACAACATCTCTTAGCTCAGATTTTTAAATACAAGGGGATCAAGGGTCCTAAAAACTTATCCAAGTTCCTACCACCCAAACAGAGAATCCCAGCAATACACCATTTCTCTCTCCTTGCCCTCGGGCTCTGTCCAGGGCCTCTTACCCCACCTTGACAAACATCAGTTTTCATCAGGGTGACCCCATGCCCAGTCATTGTCCAGGCTTTGCCTGGTGAGTTCCCAACAGGATAATCTCAAAAATATTGTCCCCTTGAACAAAACTTTGTCAAATTATACCCCACTATCCCCAAACTACCCATAGTTAATATGTAAATGAGGTACTGCCTCGCTGAGTCAGCTCCCCTTGCTCTCCAGTAGATGCCATCTAGAGCTCACTCACTTAGTTTACCTCCCTTCTCATGTAGGCTTGAGGCCACAGGACTTACACTGTGGAACCGAATGTGTGAATGTTCATCATTTTAATAAAAAAAAATATGAACTTTCTTTCATGGACCCTTCTTCTGTGAATAGCTTATCAAAGAAATTATTTGCAAACATCTTTTGGAAAGCAAAAATGTCTTGCAATACAGGTGTGAATTTCTGTGCTTAATTTGTAAAGAGGGATGTGCCAGGGCACACAAAATGGCATCCTTCACACAGTGTGACCTTGCATGCACCATACCTGTGAGGTCACACTGCATGGAGGATGCCATTTTGTTCTACAAATTGGCATCCTCTGCATAGCGTGACCTTGCACACACTGTACATGCAAGATCATGCCTTGCACCACCGACAGAAGAGGTGCCCGGACTGCGGCCCAGCATGAAAAGAGGTGCCGGGGCTGAGCCAAGGCACAAATTAAGCTCTGGTGACTTTTTGCTCACACAAAAGTCTGCACCGGACATGTGCCTTTTGGAGTCTCTTTGGTTTCCCCTTTCTTGCTTATAAAAAGTTCAGTCATCCAATCAGGGAACAGAAACAACACTATGCTCTTTTGGGGACCAATCATATACTGTGAATACTGAAGAGCTGAAGACACAGTCAAAACAAACAATTCAGGAACAACCAATAGGTCAAAATATTTGTACAAAGTGTTTGAATAAGAAATGAATAAAGAATAAATTAGCAAAAATCAAAGTCCGTTGGCAGCTAATTCAAGAGCAGAAATAAAAACTAAATTAATCGAAGAGATTGATTCTCCATTGCCTTGCACATTCTATCACTACTCACACCCGTGTAAATGTTTCCATTCTCATTTGCCTGAATAAAATGCTACCCTTCTAACGTGGTAGCATTTTACACCACCCTGTGCACAGGTACAAATGATGACACAAGGTACAGATCAGTGGAGAATTGGGCCAATTGGTCACAATGAATCTGAACAAATTTTCCTGGAGGAGTCAAGATCTACCATTCCTCCAACTGTGGCAGGATCTTCTTCATTGCAAGCACATTTGTGTACATACTTTGCAGTCAAAAGAAGAGCCCATCTGATGGTCAGAGCAAGAGATAAAAGGCTTGAGAAAACTTACATGATTTTTCTTCTTTAATGTTGTACTCCTGCACATCAGAAGCCACATTCTGGGCTGGGAAGTGGACCAAGAGCACCATGTTGTTCATGTTACCATCTCTCCTAACTAGGAATATCTAAAGCAGAGGAAAAGAATTAGGAGCTTGTAAACTTAATGTTAGGCATCTGAGAATGAGACTCTTTCCAGTAACCAGATAAAGGTCTTTTTTTCAATTCACATCTAACACATTTCATTCTAGTTTCACTCCAGTATGTCACACCTTTCATGAAAAAGATAACTACTACTAAGGGGATATTTTCTCTGGGTGAAATTCAGCCCTGCAGTAAGGACTAGCAGAATCCCAATGCACCACTGATATCCCACTTAACCTGAAGGTAAAGCTGCACAACTTCACACAATTTGCCAAGTGACAACCCCTGATGCAACTGCCCTAAGTGATGGTGAATTTGCCCCAGTACATCCTCACTCAAGTTTCTAGCACGAGTATAGAATAGGGACCACCTAGACCTTTATAGCAAAAAGGATTAAAATAGCCATAAGTTGATCTTATAGCAAATGACTAACTTTTGGTCCGGAGTGGCTCAAAGCAGTGGGTGTGTTGGACTAGCACAGGAGCAAGTTTAATCAAGAAGAGAAAGGGCTTTCTGGCTGAGTCAGTCCCTTCTCTGTGCATTGTAAGCACCGTGTGCTTTCCTCAGTGTGTTTCTAATCAGACTTCAATGTCAAATACGTATCTAGCTTGTAGCTTGAAATCCTAGGGGCAAAGACTCTTTGTCGTCACCTCTTCCTAAAAGCAGCTTTAGGTAAGAGAGAGTCAAGGTATTTATAAAAGTGATTTCAAAGATTTAGCTAATTCTAGAACCACGGTATTAACATTATAGAGGAGAAGTGTGATTCTGAAAAATGATTAAATAATTGCAGTGCACTGGAACTACACCAGGAAACCTTTGATTTCGCGGGAAGAGGAACCGAGAGGAGCTTGTCTAGAAGCCAAGTGGCAATGTGGTGTGCTGCCAAAGGGGGAACTGAGTGTAGGTCCTGAGCACGGTGGGCTAGGAGCATTGCTAATGCACAAACCCTCAGGTCCTAGGGTTAGGAGCATCTCACGTCACATTCAAACAATCACTCTGACCACAGCTTGAAGCAGTTTTGCTAAGATGGGGAGTGAGCAGGAGCGCCGCCAGCTTTTCCGCCGCCCCGAAATGCCGCCCCCCCCCCACAGAGGCGGCGGAAGGTCCAGCCGCAGAAATACCGCCGCGATCGCTGCCCCCCAAATCGCAGCGCCCTAGGCGACTGCCTAGGTCGCCTAATGGGTTGCGCCGGCCCTGGGAATGAGTGTCCTCGGCCGTATTGTGTGTGGCTCTCCGTTCAGCTCAATACAACAGAGAGCCTGGTAAGGTCTTCTGCTCTCTGATGTGAAATTCAGTCCTTCAGCACTTCATATTTACACTGGTTCAGACTCACTGAAAGGGCAGCCCGACCCCATGCCATGGTGGTGAGCAGGATATAAGTGGCTAGCTAGGCAGACAGGCAGGTGTCAGAGACAGTTGTGAGCATCCAGCACCTTCCCATGTACGGGGGTGGTGGGAGGTAAATCATTTAATCTCTTCCTGCTTCAGCTCCCCAAGCTGATAACTCTAACCTACTTCACTGGGCTGTTGTGAGAATTAATGTATGTTTGACCCCCGAGATCACTGAGTTATCGATTAACACTTGATCAATTTTGGTTCAAATTCAGATTAACAAGGTGAGAAGTGAAATCTGGAAACTGGTCTGTTCTCTTTTCTAATCAGGAAGGCTTGTTGCCATGGTTCCAAAGGTTAAATTTGGGCCATGTCTGTTGAAACGGGTACTTAGCTGCATAGGCTTCCTAAGCTTGCAGTTAACTTGTTCCCAATTTGCAGGGTGGGAGCCTATTATGTAAATAAGTCTTTCCAGATTGTACCTCTGGGGTGTTGGAGAGCTGCTCCATCCTAAAATGAGCTCCAGGAGCAGGCAGAACATGTGCCACCCCAGTTCTCTGACATTAAACAGTGTATGTCCACTGCACCCCCTTCTGCAGGATACAGCATCAGCACGTGCTCCGCTCTGCTGCTGGCCAGCTGTTCTCCCCTGGGAGGCACACCTCTGTGCAGGTTCCTCTCCTGGCTACCTATTGCAGAGGGGGAGGGATCATGCCTGTGGAAAAGGTGGGGTGGGGGAGCAGAAGCAGAATTTGCCCCTGAATGTCCTTCAGAAATACTGCCCATCCCCGGATGTCTTGGAGAGCTTTAAAGATGTTAAAGTTGTGGCAGCTGGATGCCATTGCGAGAACCAGCAAATGGCAGAGGAGACGTTGGTTTCTAACTTGGCACAAGCTGGATTTCGTCCCTGAATGCTGATTCAGAGAATGAAAAAGCGACATCCACTGCCACCCTCCCAACGAGAGCATGTGAATTGCCTGGCACTCTGCAGTCCGCACAGCCTATTCCCACCTTTCCTTCAGCTAAGGGTGGTCTTTTCATTTCCACAGGAACTGGTGTAAACGCTCACTATGGCTTCTATTGCTAGCAAGAGACTAAAGAAGGAAAAGGGGAGGCAAGCTCTTAGCCAGACTGCCATTTTCTAATGCTCTGTCCAGAGAGGCTACATGAGCCTGAGGGAGAACTCACCAGCTAGTGCGCTGCAGCGCTAACCCCACTCCACCCAACAGCATCAGGATTTCCAGACCTTTTCTTCAGGGTTCAATGTTATCTCTCTAAATTAAAACCATGAAACACAGGTTCATCATACAGAGCAGGTCCTTTCCTCAGGGCCAGGGACTCCTGCAGGTCTTACTCTTCAGGCTCCCTGCCTGGGAGCTAAGAAGAGTCTCTCTACTCCCTTCTGCCAAAGTTTTCCTCCAGTCGATTGGCTCCCAGACTTGCTAGCCTGCTTCCTGCAACTCAAGCTGCCCTTTATATGTATCTCAGCAGACCTGGGTCTGAGTCATCTAGTTTCTACCATGTGTCCCTGGGACTTACTCCCTTCATCTGGGGAGATGGGCTGAGCCTTGCACAGGCTTTAGTCTAACCCAGATACAGCCTTTACTGTAAAAACCTCCCTTATCACAAACACCAGGCCCACATTTTTTGATCAGGCCTCCACATGCATGAGAATTTAATTTAAAAAAACCCTCAACAACTCAGCAACATTTCAAGGCTCATAACACGATCAGACCGAACAGACTCTTTCTCCAATAAGCCCAATTCTGCTATGCTTACTTATACTGAGTAGTCACACTGAGCTCAGTGACACTATTCAGATGGCAATATACAACTAAATATGAGTACAGGCAGCAGGCCCAGGCTCACTCTGTGTCATCTGTGCTCACCTAACCCCTTCCTGGGATTTGGCTTTATTGGTAAGCCAAAGAACAATGAAACCATAACACTCAGCCTAAAATGTCTCCTTCAGCTTGGCTGTGCTTCAGGTTTCCCTGCAGCAGCATCTCTACCCCAAATCCTAGCCTCATTCCAGTTTTCATTTAGTTATTTTAGTCTCTTTGGTTTGCACAGGATCGTTACCTTCCCTTAGAACACCAGCCAGTGAATGAAGAGAAGTGGGAGCAGGCCACTTTTCAGTAGAGGGAAAAATTGGGCTTATCCACCCTACTTCCTCCTAATCACCTCCCAATTCTTTATGACATATAAAGAATTCCTGAGCACTTTCCCCCCACAGACTAAGCAATACAAAAAGCATTTTATATCTTGCTTTGTTTACATTAGAAATTCCATTCTTGTCTACTTTGGGTCATCTATGGATGACCGGAGAGGTACTATAATGACATCACAGTACCAAGGATGTGAAATCTGAGCAACTGTATCAAAACTTTTAAGAACACTACATGTTTTGTTTGTTATTTTTGTCAACCCTTCTCTATCTCAAACACCTGACATGCGCTTGGGAGAAAAGATTTATTTCTTAAAGCTCCAAACCCCATATCTTGTCAATGAAGGGCTGAAAGAGCTGCCACTAGTTCTCATGTCCTCCTACAAGGAAGAAAAGGCTTGATTTTGCTGGTTTTCCTAAGGTATAAAAATCAACAAGCAAAATTGACACCCAAAGAAGCAAACGAGGGGCATGAACACACGTTTGTTGTTGTTCACCTTTAAGATTTCACTTTTTAAGGAAGCTACAAGTCAGAGATATTGGAAAAATACTGCATCAGACTACAGAGTGTGTATGGAGATATCTGAAAGCACAACAAGCAGGGCTATGAAACAAATAGGAAAACTGTTCCCAGACACCAACTGCTAAGTAAATCAAAGGTATAAGCCTTCTCTTTCACACACACCACCACTCTAGAGAGAATGGAAATGTCTATCCCACGAACATAAGACTAGCCAACAACCATGGGCAAAGGAAACAAAGACCAAAAACTGCTAAATGCTTTCACATGAAAAAAACAAAACACATCACAGCTATCCATCTCCCCTGAGGAGCAGGAAATATGGTTGTCTGAACTGAAATTGTTTTGGACAAATGTAGACTTACCCCTGCTGTTTCTTTGCTGAGTATCTCTCCAGCCCTGTCCTGATTCATGCTCAGCTGAAGCCAGACTGGGCACGTTTTGATGAGTTTATCAAGGACACAGATGCCAGGCGCTGGAAGGCAGTTTTGCAGAGGGATGGACTGAGATGGCCGTGTCTCATCATTGTCTTCTTCACCAGGATCTGTGACAGGACTGAGACAACACAAGTTTAAGCAGAAGTGAAGAGCAACAGTTTGTTGTGAAGAAGTGTAAATACACACACACACACACAACACTACATGACTGGCATCAGACTAGAGATTATTATTATTTAACAGTTCTATTGTGTGCCTACAAGTCAACTAAGTCAGATCCCTATTGGCACAAACATACAGGAAACGACAGTTCCTGCCCGAAATAAGATTAGCTTGAGCTATAAATTCACCTCTGGGGTTCCAGCCACATTAGACATTGGTGGGTATTCTGCTCTGGGGGCTGGTGGTATTTGGACTTACCCTGCTCCCATCCTCCCAGTGCTGGCACCTAAAGAACAAGGTGGAGGCACATAGTCAGCGGCTGGGGAGAAGCTAGCACTGCCCCATGCTGTACCTCTGTGGATCCAAGATTTCAGTCTCCAGGGGTTCACCAGCTGAAGGATCTGAGTGACGCCCTTGACTTTAAAACGAGGTATTTGTCCTCTACACTGGAAGAATAGGAGCCCCAAGGCTATCAAATCACCTTTAAGGAATGCCAAATACACTTCACTATACTGTATTTTTAAAGAGAGCAAGGGACCCCGACAGCTCATGCCACCAGAATGCCTCAGGGTCAGCCTGCATCTGTATCCTTCTCAGGATTTCTGGCATCATACAGTAGCTTTAATGATTAGCACCCAACCCAAGCCCAGCTAAAGGAGTACATCACCTGTAAGACATAGTGAGTTAGAAAGGTCTGATTTTAGCCCGAAAGCCTTGTTTCTGTACCTTAGGTCCTCTCAGATACTTGACCTAAGCAAAAATTGAGACCTGTAACTCTGAGATTTCTCCCCTTCTGTAATTACATTTCTCTGCCGATGCTAGGAGCAGGTGGGACAGTATTTGCAAAGTTTGACATTTGAAATCCCACTCCTGCACATGCTGGTGACAGGGTTCAGTGAGCACACACCACAGCCACAGTATAGCCTGGGTGGAGGTGTGTGGGGTGGGGATGCTCCCCACCTTTGGTTAACACCATGGCAACAAACAGCCTGAGAGAAGGGGGTGGTGTGCTTAAGAGCGCAGGCCCTTCGAGGAGCTGGCCTCAGTGCTTTTTGTGCAGTTTAATTTACGTCAGAGTAAGGGTGCGCGCTTATTTACAAAGTTTCCTCACCAAGAGTGAACTGAAAAAGAGGTCAATCCTAAAAAGCTTACTCATCAAGCTAGAGTGGGTCAGCTCAGATCACCAGAGACTGCAAGACTGGACCCAAAGAGCACCAGCGGAACGCCTCTCTCACATGCTACTAAACCAGAGAGCTGAAGTGAGTGGCTGCAATGTGTATGTGTGAGCACTAGAGGGAGCTCAGGGACTAGAAAGACAAGGGGCCTGATTCTTCCCTCTTTTGTGTGACAGCTACAATCTTAAACAACATTGCGGATGTAACTGGGAAACTCCGGAGCTTTAAAAATAAATAAATACCCCCCCACACACACACACACCTATGAGTAGCTACAGCTTGAGCAGAAGAGACTCACACTCCACGAATCAGCCACCGGGGGGGGGGGGGGGGGGGCGGAGGGGGGTTATGCACACTGAGCAGTGAACTCCACTTGCACCTTGTGTGGTCATTTATACCTGGGTAAAGGCAATGTAACGTATTACCCAATGAGAATTCTTCACTCAAGTACACCAATAGTGTCATCTCAGACCTAGTTTGCACTGGTGTAAAGACTACACAAGGTACACGGCAGGGAAGAGCCAGGCCCAAGATGTTTGCAGTGCTTACATTGATATCAGAAGCCACTGGAAAGGGAACATTTGTCAAGTGAGAAAGTAAAGACAGAAACTGTGTCAGTCCTCGCCACCCTTCAGGTGGCAGCTGTTAGTTTTATAATAGTGACCTCCACTGTGTGCACCTTTGTTGAGACTGCTGAGAAGTGGGGGAATGCGGTGTGAGGGGCAGTACTGGGGAGAGGGTGCAATCGCTACTTCTCATTAGCTTTCGTTATTTCTGGCTGCTTATTTTTAGCCCGATAGAAACCGTGAGAATAGTGAAGTGGATGCATTGTTAAGAACGAGGCTCTGATCCTAAATAGGGGTCTGGAAGGAGGAGGAAGAGAGAAAGGTTACTCCTATTTGCTATTATCTTACTGCAGTCAGATTACCACCCTGAAGCAAAGGTTGATTCTGGCCCCTGGCCCCAATCCAGCAAAGAATTTACACACATGCTCAACTTCCAAGTAAATGGGACTACCCATGTGCTTAAAGTTAAACACATGCTTAAGTGCTTTGCTGGATCAAAGTCTGTATTCATAAGCAGTGTTGCCTAAAGGATAGAGTCCTGGACTGGGCCTCAAAGACGTGGCTTCAAATCCTCGCTCTGTCACTGGCCTGCTGATGATTTTGGGTAAGTCACCGCACCTCTGTGGCTCAGTTTCCCTATCTATAATGATACTAACCTCCTTTGTAAATCACTTTGAGACCTACTGGTGAAAAGCACTAGGTTTTATCATCATTCCCACCACTGGCCCCTCTGTATTTGTTTATTTTTAAAAGATCACTTTGTTTTTATCAAAAAATAAAAATAAAAATCACATGGTTCTGGGAAATTTCTATTTCTTTTAGTATGAATTTCATCCTTTTGATTTGAGAGCTGAAATTAACCTGGCTCTATTTTTCTCTTGGTTTGGTATTACTTAAGAAAAAGGGAAAATACAGCTCTTAGTATCTAGGGCACATCGTAAAGTAGGTCACATTTCAGACCTGAACTAGTTGAATGTCTCCTGTTAAAGGCACTAAGTCAATGCAGCACACTTGGCCCCCGAATTCAGGTTTTGTCAAAGCAACCTTTTACAAAGCCTAAACATTGCTACATTGTGGTAGTGCAGGAGAACCCGATATTGATCAGTCCATTTTCATTATCCAAGCACAGAGAAACACAAGACAAACAGCACAGATAGGGATAAGTGAAAGACTTACACATTTTCAATTTTAATATAAAATTATTTGTCACACAGGTGAGGAAATTCTTTTTAAAACTACAGCAGATGATGCTTAATCAGACAGTGTCCTTTAAGCAGAAGTACAAAGGAAAAAAAATGAATTAAAAAGCTGTGGCAAATTAATACAATTAATCTTATATTTCCTCCCCTCCTTTTTTTTCTCTGCAATAACTAGTATCAAAATATCCCCATGTTAATTTAGTCATGAAGATACCAGCCAAGGAAACACATGGGAGATGATGATAATTAGTGGAAGAAAGGAAGTCAGAAGCAGCAAAATATGTGGATTAAAAATCAGACAAACAAGCCTGGAATCCTGAACCCTGCTAATAAAAAGTGAAAACTGATGTGAAAAGAGGGCAATGTTCATTGTTATCTGTGTTGTGGAAGGGCCAGATTTTCAAAGATATTCAGGGGCCTAAAGATTCAGATTGGCACCTACTGGGATTTTCAAAAGTGTCCACCTCCTTAGGTACCTAAATCCCTTTGAAAATCTAGCCCATTGCTCTCCAAGGCCTCATTCTGGCCTTGTAAAAACAGATGGATAGGCACAATGCCCCAGTCCTTTAATATGTAGCATGCAGGCAGTCTGCTGCTATGCCTGTGCGTGTCCCACTGACTTCAGTGGAGCTCCTTGCAGCTGTGTTAGCCCACCCGTCTGCTACATACTGCAGGATCAGGGCCTGATTTAATGGTCAGTGGCATATTTATAAAGGTGAGGGTAAGTGTGAAGCAGCATATTGCAGGGACTGGTGTTTTTCGATGTAGTGTTCACGACTAGTGATCCAGCATAGCACACATCATGTTAATGACATCCAGAGAAGTTACTAAACTGGGAAGAAATGCAAATACCAGCAGGGCCAGAAGACAAAGACAAAGCAGCCTGGAGTCGGAGATTAGAAACCCAGGCAGAATTCATTGTGGAAGAATGCAAGTTTAACACATGGAAACTGAAAGCAGTTCAATGAGAGAGGAGAATGTGGAAAACAGGACTGCTGGGAGAAATCTGATGGCAAGAGTGAACTGCAAATTAGACATGAGCTTGCAATGCAATAGGACACCAGAAAAGATAAATGCGATTTGTAGCTGCATATGCGCAGAGTCATCACATTGTGGGATAGGAATTGGGCAGGTCTCTCTCTGTACAGTTCCAATACAATTCAATTGGGAATATTGCACCTTATTACCAGAGAGGTAATGTCAAATTGCAGGGAGATCTCAGAACAGAACAGAACAGAACAGAACAGATTAGGGGCCTGAAGGGGCTGATTGATGAGTAAAAATAAAAGAGCTGAACATGCATAGCTTGGCTCAGTTACAGCCAGGCTATAGGCAGTGGAAGCAAGAAGGATGGATTAGGGTGGTAAAGGGGGTGCAAAGAGGAGCAAGTAATGGGGAAAATTAAGAAAGGGACATAGGGGAAACTTCCTGCCCATGAGATCTATTAGATCAGGGGTGGGCAAACTTTTTGGCCCAAGGGCCACATCGGGGTTGCAAAACTGTATGGAGGGCCGGTAGGGAAAGCTGTGCCTTCCCAAACAGCCTGGCCCCTGCCCCCTATCTGCCCCTTCCCACTTCCCGCACCCTGACTGCCTCCCTCAGAACCCCCGGCCCATCCAACCCCCCTGCTCCCTGTCCCCTGACTGCCCCAACCCCTATCCACACCCCCGCCCCCTGACAGGCCCCCCAGGACTCCACACTTATCTAACCCCCCCCCCCGAACCTCCGCCCCATCCAACCCCTCCGCTCCCTGTCCTCTGACTGCCCCCTGGGATCCCCCACCCCTTATCCAACCCCCTGGCCCCAGCCCCCTTACCATGCCGCTCAGAGCAGCATATCTGGCAGCCATGCCACCCGGCCAGAGCCAGACACGCTGCCGCGCTGCCCTGCAGGAGCACGCAGCCCCGCTGCCCAGAGCGCTGCCTGCACGGCGGCATAGCTGTGGGGGAGGGGGCAGAGTGGGGGAGGGGCCAGGGGCTAGCCTCCCTGGTTGGGAGATCAAGGGCTGGACAGGACGGTCCCCGCGGGCCGTAGTTTGCCCACCTCTGTATTAGACTGTGGAATAACCCCCCCAGGGAAGGGCTAGGAGCCCCATTGCTTGAGCCTCTGAAAACTAAACATTTTAAATTCTAGAAAGCACTGTAGAGTCAAATCCTGCATTGGCAGAGGGCTGGAGTGGGTGACATAACAGCTCTTTTCCAGCTCCAATTGCTGGGACCCCCATGCCATGCTAGTCAATACGGTACACGGTAGCAACACTTGACTTCTTCTCTGCGTGCAGCAGTCACAAGACCTAGATGCCAGGCTGTGGAAGGGCTTAACCCAGCCATTTAACAGCAGACTCCACAGGTAGCTGCGCAGAGCAGGGAGAGGAAAAAGCAGTGAACAGCTTCAGAATTCCCTTTGCTCTGCCAAGTGTAAGGAGCCATGCAGCCTGCCACAGTGAGCCGTCACTTGCTCGGCCCTCACACACAGCAGATGATTTTTATCTCCAGCCTTTCTGAAGTGACATCCTGCCCCCCCCTCCCCCCCCCGCAGCTCGGCAAAGAAATTTGTTTGGGCCAACAGGGACTTTTTGTTCTTTGCAATGTAAATGTGAAAAGCCAACCCTGGAGCTGCCCGCACCACATCTCTGTATTGAGTTCTTACTGCAAATCAGGATTAAATCCCCTCGCCCCTCTGCTGAGTTGAATTCAAGCAGCTTGCTGGGAACACATACCAATGAATATGCACTGTAACATGGATTAGTTAATTGCATAATAATTACACTAAAACACCATGTCTTCTTTGGCAGGATTGCATGGTAGCTCTGTTGGAAATACCATGGTAATTTGCTTTGTCTCATGGTAACAGTGTAATAAATACATGTCACCACTGCAACTCATTTCTTTACCATTAAGGAGCCAAATTTACAACCTATACGACCTCACTGAAGTCAAAGGCATTGACAAGGGCAGTGAGCCCGTCAGCCCAGTGCAGACGTGGGTCCTGGTCTTCAGTTGTGTAAAAATAATGCAAAACTCATGGCTGTCTAGGACTTTAGGGCTGTCACTTGTAATATACACCAAGACCAGCTAGAGCAGAGAAAGAGAGTGTATGTTGTCTGGCTGCAGAAGCACAGATCTTTATCACTTGATCTGAATGAGAACCTGTCAATGGTTAGCTGTATAGGGTCCATGACACACAGCCGAACTATTCCAATTCCAACCAGGAGAGGGCAGTAGTATACACTCACACTAACCAGTTAACTACTGCACTAAATGAACTTCAGTTTTGTTCATTAGCCAGCACCAGTTATACTGAGAAGAATCATCAGATCTTAAGAATGGACACAAGTCAAAAAAAGTCCTATATAGTATTTTGACAGTTTGTCTTGATTTTGGATTTTTGAAATAAGCTGTTTGTCAGAATTGATTAACTGATTTGTTCCTTTTATAATAAATTATCGCATCTACATTTCTCTTGAATCTTACATTACATTACATCTAGAGAGAGAGAGAGAGAGAGAAACACAAGAGTTTTGCTATGCTTTCCTTGTCCTAGAAGAAAATGATGCTCAGACAGATTTAGAATTGGTGTAAGAGCAGGCATCAGTCAGCCAACATGCTACTGAGAAAGACAGAGGCAACAGCTGTCAAACATCACTCGTAAGGATGAGAACAGATTACCAAAAGCATCAAATACCAGGAGACTGCAAATGAGGACAAGCCAGCTTTTGTGGCGGAAGCACACAAGTCTGGGTGAGATCGTCAAACGCTGTAATATTATCTTCAAGGAGTATCAGATCCAATACAGGGAGAAAGCTAAGACCTTATGGAGCCGATGTTACAGCACTGTTGGAATTAGATGGAGAATGATGGTAATTACAAACCTAGGGAGAGAGTACAGTTGTAAGCAAGGGGCTGAGTGGGGATAACACGAGGAGGGTGCTTTATCTGTAACCCATACAAAGGCTGGCAGATAATGAGAACATATACATTTGTGGCATACCTCACAGCCAACCACGTTAAAACAAATTTGAGTCCAGGACCTTCACCGTGACCATCATAGAAGGTAACTACTGCACCATATGTTTCTTTATAACTAGCTTCATGTCACATGATAGTAAGTGGAGTTGTGCAAATAACTGATTTTTTTTTTTTTTTGGTTTGTTTGTTCACTGACAATTCTGAAAAGTAAAAAAAATTCTGTAGGGTTGATCCAAAAAAACTATTTTTAAAAAACTTGTTTGACAAATGTAAAAGAGATTTGGTTCAAATGAAACTTTTCATTCGGGTCAAAATGAAGTGTTTCTTATTCAATTTTCATAAAATTGGAGGAAATTTCAAAATGAAAAGTAGTAGTTTTGAATCCAAAAATTGAAACATTTAGTTTAGAAAATGTCAAAACAAAATGTTTTTGCTGTCTCATAGTTTTTAGGGGGATTTTAACATGAACAATTCAGCAAAATCAACTCAATTGCAAGAAATGTTTTGGTGTCACCAAAACTGCAATTTTTGGCCAAAACATTTCTCCTAGCTTTAATCATAAATTCTAGTCCTAGATCTCAAAATAATGATTAATCAGGATTGTGATAAACTACAGTAGAAGAGGTGACAGACTAGGGTTACATTAGATGGGCCCTGTCACAGGGCTCACTACTCACACTAGGGTGGCACCCCCTTTAGGCAATTCTGGGGATTGGCTCTGCCCAGTTCAGCACCCCCTTTCTTCTCTTCCACCATCTGCAGCTCACCTCCTGCTCACACAGTTGCAGCATAGCTGCTTTGCAACTTGTCCCTCCAACCAGATCACATTGTGAGTCACATTCGGGGGGGGGGGGGGGGTGGAGGTAAGGGGAGGGCAGGGTGATGTCCTCCAAAGTCTTTCTGCTCGAGCGACATCCAGCACTCCTCACACCCACTGCCCTAACCCTGTCACTCCTGCAGTGACTCGGGCAGTCTTCTAGTTCACTGCCCATGCAGTACCTCTCTGCAGTGGTTGGTAGGGGAACCCAGACCCATCCTCTTCTCTGAGTTCCAGCCCAGGGTTTTTACCAAGCAGTCAAGGTCTGCAGCTTCCCTGACTTTACTGGACTACTTTCTACCTTACTGCCATTCATTCTAGTCAAACCCATCTCTCCTAGGGCCTATTAGGTCTCAGGATTGCTAGCCCTTGTTCCCTCAGGAAGGGAATGACTGCCACTCTCCATGCTGCAGCTGTTGCCAGTCTCTTGGCTTTATGTAAGCCCTGTCTGTTTCCTCCCACATGAATTTGCTTCCAATTAGTGGCCTCTTCCTAGGCTAAATCTCTCCCTTGGATTGGGCCCATCTGGCCTAATTCAGCTTTCTGAGGGCCAATGTGGGGAGTACACTCCATCACAGGCCCATACTGCAAAGTGTGGATCTGGATCCAAACTTCCTCAAAAGGTTGAGGGTGTTTGGATCTGTGAGTTGGTTCAGCCTATTATAGAAATAAGGGCAAATTGCAAAGTTTAGGTCTAGATCTGAACTTTCCCTAAGTTTGGGGCTAATGGATCCAGGGTTTGGAGTGAGGCATGGCTGCTCTTATAGGATTAATAGCCCTAGAC
Organism: Chrysemys picta bellii; assembly: GCF_011386835.1. Lineage (NCBI taxonomy): Eukaryota > Metazoa > Chordata > Testudines > Emydidae > Chrysemys > Chrysemys picta. The sequence continues at coordinate 125,847,676 of NC_088794.1, read as the reverse complement.
TGCTCTGCACCACTTGAATCTCTCCACACAGGTCTATAAATATCTATACAGGGAACACAAATTTGATAACAGAACTTTTCAGTCTAGCGGACAAAGGTATAAGATCCACTGTCTGGAAGTTGAAACTAGACAAATTTAGAGTAGAACAGTGCGGGTAACTAACCATTGGGACAATTTACCAAGTGCCATGCTGGATTCCCTGGAGATTTTTTAAAACAAGATTAAGGAAAAAATCCAAAGATATGGGCTAGTTCAAACAGGAATTAAGGGAAATCCTGTGGCCTGTATAGTACAAGGTATCAAACTACATGATCGCAATGGTCCCTTTTGGCCTACCAATCTATGAATCTGTTCACAGATGATCTTGTGCAGAGTACAAACATCTCAGTATAATTATTGGTGTGGAGCAGGGATGGGCCATGAATGCTCACAAAATCGGGAGTTGGGATAAGGGCTCCGGCTGGGGGAGAGGGCTCTGGGGTGCGGCCAGAAATGAGGAGTTCAGGTTGCGGGAGGGGGCTCCAGGTTGGGGTTGGGGGCTCTAGGGTAGGGCTGAGGATGAAGGATTGGGGGTGCAGGAGGGTGCTCTGGGCTAGGACCAAGGGATTCAGTGGTGGGGTAGGGTGTTGGGGCACAGGAGAGGGTCAGGGGTGCAGGCTCTGGGGTGCGCTTACCTCAAGCAGCTCCCAGAAGCAGCAACATGTCCCCCCTCCGGCTCCTATGCGGAGGCACAGCCAGGCAGCTCTGCACGCTGCCCCATCCGCAGGCGCCACTCCCGCAGTTCCCATTGGCTGTGGTTCCCGGCCAATAGGAGCTGCGGGGGTGGCACTTGGGGTGAGGGCAGCATGCAGAGCCCCCTGGCTGTCCCTATGCATAGGAGCTGGAAGGGGGACATGCTGCTGCTTTCGGGAGCCACGCAGAGCAAGGCAAGCCCAAGGCTGGAGTGGGGCAAGCCCCGGAACCCGCTCCCCGGCGGTAGCTTGAGGGCCAGATTAAAACATCTGGAGGGCCGGATGCAGCCCCAGTCCGTAACTTGCCCACCCCTGGTGTGGAGGCATTAAACCCAAACTGACCAGTCAGCACATGATTAGAAGAACATAAAGGTTGCAGAGTGAAGGACTCAGCAGAAAGAAAAAAAAAAAGCAGGAAATGCTACAGTTAAGGTTGCTCACCTAACATTAAATCAACTCCCTTGTATATATCAGTGCACAAAGGCTTTAATTACATGATCACATATTGCTTTTTTCATGGTAGACCCAAGAGAAGTGGTGAAAAGGGCAGGGAAAGGATATACCCTCAGTTATCAGAGACCATGTCAAGCACTAGTGGGTTAAACATCCATTCATTTAAAAATAAAGTTTCTTCTTGGATCTCAGTGCAAGAGTTGATTGGGAGGGAAAGAAAATGGGTGATCAAAGAAGCTGCTGGATAGGGTAGGGGACAAAGGGTTCCTGCAGCATAGGCTCTCTGAGAATTACAGGAAAGAACTGAAAATAAAATTGGATAAGAAGGATAGCAATGGGCTCCAACCTGATTTCACTGGATACGCCCAGGGAGGGAAGTCCATCCTATGAACAATCAATCAGTCTTTCCTTGTAGAAAAATGTGCACTACTTGATCTACCTTTTCCAGGTACACATGATTTAGGAAGTAGCCTAGTGGTTCTCACGTACATTGTGGTGTAGGGACAACTAATGGTCAGCACAGCACTTCCTCTCACTTACTAGTTTCCTCTGTCCCACCTCATGCTTTCACTTGGTTAACTAGTTTGTTTTGTCATTATTCCAACTGAGAAATGCCTTACAGCAGAGCCCTTCTCTATTTATTTTGATCTGTAAAGCACCATGGCACTATGAAAATGATAGAATAGTAACATTTACAATACATGTTCCAGCAGCCAAAGAGTGAATAATATGTAAATGAATCTTCTCTTAAATGCTGAGTCTTTAAAGGTTCCCTCGCCTTTATTTCTGTATCACCTACATGCTATTAATTCAGGTAGGGTCTTTGTTCTCCATTTTTGTTCTGTTCTTTGAAGCCCTCTTTTGAAGCATATTGCCCTGAATACCAGCGATCAGCTCCCTGAGACAGTTCTCTTCGGTAGTTTTCAGGCTAGAAACTCTTCACTTCTGAGAGCTCATCAGTGGCCCATATGGAATAAGCTGGTGGTTGTCCATTTCTCAGCAGATAAGTGCTCATCTCATGAAAACCCACCACCGGTGCCAGCACTCACAGGCGGAGCTTTCAGCAGAGTCGGCAAAGAACAAATAGGCCTTGGAGCCTGAATTACTTTCTCACCCTAACAGCGGTCCCTCTGGGGCCGTGAATTGAGGCACACTGGTGAGGGTGATATAAGGAGGGTTTCACTGTCATTGACTGTGCTGTATCTGGTCTGAGGACAAATGGAAGGCTTCAGTCTTTGGGACTGTGACCCTGGCACCTAATAATAAAATACCATATCCTAATTTTAATGGAAACCTACGTAGTAGTATTTCGCAGGTCCAAGCATCTTCCATACAAGGCTCTCAAAGCACATTACAAACGTTAATTGTTAACCTCCTTCTACACATGGGTTAAGAAAGACACAAAGATGAATTCCAACATTTTCCCATCAGGATGCCCAAAGCTAGGCACCTTGATCCATATACAGGCACTTACCTAATTCTCATGATTTTTCAAATGTGCTGAGCACCCACAATTCCCATTGAAATTAATTAAGATTTTGGGTGCTCAGTACCTCTGAAAAATCAGGCCACATAATAAATATGGATGTAGGTACCTAACAGCGCCATGCTGGAAAAAACAAAGAATCCCATCCTGACACCCTGCCTCAGGTTGCATAGCATCTTATTCCACAAATAGTTCCATGGACTTCACTGGGACCACTCATGAAGTAAGGTGCTATTCAGTGAGACTAAGGAGGTTGATAAATTGTAGAAGGTTCACAGAAGAGCCATGAGAATGATTAAAGATTCAAAAACATGCCTTATAATGATAGGATCAAAGGGCTCAATCTATTTAGCTTAGCAAAGAGAAGGTTAAGGGTGACTTATTACAGCCTATAAGTATCTACATGGGGAACAAACATTTAATAAAGGTCTCTTCAATCTAGTAGAGAGGTATAACATGGCCCAATGGCTGGAAATTGAAGCTGGACAAAATCAGACTGGAAATAAGGCATAAATTTTTGGTAGTGAGGGTAATTAACCATTGGAATAATTTACTTAGGGTTGTGGTGGATTGTCAATCATTAACAATTTTAAAATCAAGATTGGATGTTTGTCTAAAAGATATGGTCCAGGAATTATTTTGGGGAAGGTTTCTGGCCTGTGTTATACAGGAGGTCAAACTAGATAATCACAATGGTCCCTTCTGGACTTGGAATCCAGGAATTACATTTTAACAGAAGGGGCTCTGGCCTTCCACATCTATATTCATGTCCTAATTAGATCCCAAGTAGAAACAGGTTTGTTGGGTTTAGTTAGTTCCCTATTGAGATTCTCCGCATCAACAAAACGTCCATTTTAGTGGCAAGTCAAGATTAAGCCGTGCATTAGCAGACTTTTGTACAAGAGGAAGCTTGCTCAGCTCTTGCCAATATCATGCCTGGCTACAGTCAGTACTGTTAGCACCTTGCTTCTGTGCACACTAAATTCACCCAAACATTTAGAAGTATTGTCTTTTAATGTTAGTTCAGTTACTTCTGTTCAGGTCAAATTTAGTCCAGAATTTAAGTTTTGTAAGCAAACTTTTTCCAAAACCAAAAACCTATAGCAATTTGGAATTTCAAAGTTGTTTCTATTTTTTTTGAAGGGTTCAAAACAGCACAGTTGTGTCTTATTTTTTCAAAAAGGTTCACAATTTTTTTTCAGAAAACAAAACAAAAACAAAAACAAAAAATCAAAATTTCCTATCTTTTTTTCTCCCTTTTGTGTTACTCTGTCCCATGCAATAAAGAATGTCCGAGATGGTTTTCTTCTTTATTGTATCCCTCTTTCCTTCTGTTTTTCTCTTTTACTATTATATAACTTTTCAAAAATTCCTCAACTTTGGAATAGTTACAAAGGGACAAAAGGAAACTTTGTAACTCTGCTGTTCGGTAACTTTTCCAAAGTTGAGGAATTTTTGAAAAGTTAGAGTGGAAAAAACAGGAAAAGAAAGGGAAAAAAACCCCAAACCTAGACATCATCCATTTTCTTGCATTCGGTGGCAAAAAAAGGAGTCTAATATTTCAAACAATTTTCTATTTTTGAGAAACAAAAATTTCAATTTGAAACAAATATTTTCATTGATTCATTTAGAAATTCCCAGTCAAAATACTGAAAGTTAGTCCAACTTGATACATGCCTATATATATATATATATATATATATAAATTTATTATTTTTTTTTAAACAAAATCTTTTTACAATCAACTGTTGACCAGCTCGAATTGTAGCACTATGCTAGTGCATCCAAACCAGAGAGTGAAAGTGACTGGTCTATGGTCATTTTTCAAACTAAGAGAAATGCAAAATGTAAACATAAAGCACAACTAATGAGAAGTAAAATGAGATTTAGAAAAAATGTTTTTTCCATTTTCATAATATAAAGTATTATTAACCACTGTAGTCAAAAGAAATTGAATGCGTTTTTAACCAGAGAGTGTCCCTATCAATGATTTATGTAGCCCACTCAATAGCTCTGGCCCGTTTGACTGCAGATTGAGTAGAAATCTCTGTCAAGAACACTGGCCATTCAATCACAGTTGGAGTGGTCTTCACCTAAAACTGCTTGACATGCTTTGAAATCAACAAAGTAAACTTGTCCATCCTTTGCCCTGCTGGTGGCTTTCCAAATACCCCGTAATGTGCTGCTTCATGGCATGAGGAAGTTCAGAAAACCTGCTTTAGTTCCCCCTTCTTAAAAAAACAAAACAAAACAAAAGAAACAGGTAACTACTTACAAGAATTCCCTTCCTACACGTTTTTTTTCTGGTTGCTATGGTACAAAAATACTGTATCCCTGTGTGCCTTGTTCATAAACAATTGGAAATGGAATTACGCTGCAAACAGACCTGCGGAGCCCTCATTTCAGGAAGATCTGCTTTTTGGTTCCCTTGAACTGATGGGAAAAGAACCATCGTCAGGGTCTGATCCTAAGGCTATGCCTCTGGCGCTGTGTAGTAGAGTACGTACACTGTGCGCTACCCTTAGCCCAGGTATAAATAGCAGTACAGAGGGTCTGGCACTACTTAGGAGAATAAAGAAACACCTGAACCCGGTGGGTATGTCCTCTACATGCCCAAGCAGTGCTATTTTTAGCAATGTAGTGTCCCACTGTCTCCATCCTGATGGAGAGAAACGTTCAGGGAGTGGGGAAAGGCTCTGGCAGTAGGGAGCTGCCAGAGCCTTTCCCTGTTGCCTCCCTAGTGCCTGAGCCTTTCATTGCTACATGTAGCTACTCACTGCAGCATGGACGCAGCCTGATGGTCACTGTGGCATGTAGCTACGCATACCCTATACGCTGCCACCAGTGTAGACAAGGCCTCAGTTACACTTCTGTCCCTTTACACCACTCTGGCAGTGTAAAGGCGTCTTCAAGTAGGCATAAAATAGGGTTACCATACGTCCTCTTTTTCCCGGACATGTCCGGCTTTTCGGCAGTCAAACCCCCGTCCGGGGGGAATTGTCAAAAAGCCGAACATGTCCGGGAAAATGGCGGCTCTGCTCCTCCCCTGACTCTTCGGCTCTGTTTAAGAGCCGAGCTGCCCGAGCGCTATGGGCTTCAGGTAGCCCCCTTGCCTCCGGATCCCAGCCGCCGGCCGGGCACTTCCCCTCCCGGGCTCCGGCGGCGCAGGGTCCAGAGGCACGGGGGCTGCCCAAAGCCAGTAGCGCTGGGGCAGCTCGGCTCTTAAACAGAGCCGAAGAGTCAGGGGAGGAGCAGAGCCTCCGGACGCAGCGGTTCTGCTCCTCCCCGACTCTTCGGCTCTGTTTAAGAGCCGGGCTGCCCGAGCGCTACCGGCTTCGGGCAGCCCCCGTGCCTCCGGACCCTGCGCCGCTGGAGCCCGGGAGGGGAAGTGCCCGGCTGGGGGCGCAGGGTCCGGAGGCACGGGGGCTGCCCAAAGCCCGAGCGCTACCGGCTTCATGGTTTGCCGGGCAGCCTCCAGACCCTGCGCCCCCGGCTGGGCGCTTCCCCTCCTGGGCTCCAGCTGCGCTGGGGAAGCGCCGGCCGGGGGCGCAGGGTCTGGGGGCTGCCCGGCAAACCGTGAAGCTGGTAGCGCTCGGGCAGCCCTTTCTGCGTGGCTGGGAGTGGGAGGGAGGAGGGGGCGGAGTTAGGCGGGGAAGGGGCGGAGTTGGGGCGGGGCTAGGGGTGGGGAAATGGGCGGGGCCAGGGCCCGTGGAGGGTCCTTTTTTTTTTTTATTTATTAGATATGGTAACCCTAGCATAAAAGTTATGCTTACACACAGTTAAAGCCCCTTTAGCCTGCCAGTGTTGAAATGCCTTAATGTAACAGAATCAGGCACTCAGTTTCCAGCTGATAAAGGGCCCCATTCTGCTATCCTTACTCCTGCTGAGTAGTTCCCCTGAAATGAGAGACTACTCAGAGTGAAGTACTGTACTGCTTAACTGAGGAGTGGCCAACTGGGCCCTACATTTGCTCTCAAATGAGTAAGAATAGTTATGTACAGCTCACAAGATAGACATTCCAGTCCAGTGAATCTTCTACAGAGTTTACATGACTCCATTCCAGTGAAACTTAAAATACATTCCACATTTTAAGAACCGAGGACCTGATTCTACGTAGATATGTTGACTTAAATCCAGAGTAATTTAGGGCTTGTCTACACAGGAAAACTGTAATAGTTATTCCAGTATAATTATACCGGTATAGTTAAACCAACACATTTGTATCCATATACCTGCCTGCGTGCACATCCTTATCCCAGTTTAAGGCCTGGTCTACACTACGGGTTTAGGTCGACTTTAGCAGCGTTAAATCGAATTAAGCCTGGACACGTTCACACGACGAAGCCCTTTCTTTCGACTTAAAGGGCCCTTTAAACCAGTTTCTTTACACCACCTTCGACGAGGGGATTAGCGATAAAATCGGCCTTTGCGGGTCGGAATTGGGGTAGTGTGGACGGAATTCGACGTTATTGGCCTCCTGGAGCTATCCCACAGTGCTTCATTGTGACCGCTCTGGACAGCACTCTCAACTCAGATGCACTGACCAGGTAGACAGGAAAAGACCCGCGAACGTTTGAATTTCATTTCCTGTTTGCTCAGCGTGGAGAGCACAGGTGACCACGCAGAGCTCATCAGCACAGGTAACCGTGATGGAGTCCCAGGATCGCAAAAGAGCTCCAGCATGGACCGAACGGGAGGTACGGGATCTGCTCGCCATATGGGGAGATGAATTAGTGCTAGCTGAACTCCGTAGCAGTAAAAGAAATGGCAAAGTATTAGAAAAGGTCTCCAAGGCCATGAAGGACCGAGGCCATAACAGGGACACACAGCAGTGCCGCGTGAAAATTAAGGAGCTACGGCAAGCCTACCACAAAGCCAGAGAAGCAAACGGAAGGTCCGGGGCAGAGCCGCAAACTTGCCGCTTCTACGCGGAGCTGCATGCCATTCTAGGGGGTGCAGCCACCACTACCCCAACTGTGTGCTATGACTCCGTCAATGGAGAAACACACAGGGAAGAGGGTTCGGGGAACGAGGAAGATGAGGATGGAGGTAATGTAGGTAGCTCACAGCAGCAAGGAAGCGGAGAAACCAGTTTCCCCAACAGCCAGGATATGTTTGTCACCCTGGACCTGGAACCAGTAACCCCCGAACTCACCCAAGACCCTGAGGGCACACAGGAGACCTCTGGTGAGTGTACCTTTGTAAATATTACACATGGTTTAAAAGCAAGCGTGTTTAATGATTAATGATTAATTTGCCCTGGCAATCGCGGCCAGTACAGCTACTGGAAACGTCTGTTAACGTGTATGGGGATGGAGCGGAAATCCTCCAGGGACATCTCCAGAAAGCTCTCCTTGATGTACTCCCAAAGCCTTTGCAAAAGGTTTCTGGGGAGGGCTGCCTTATCCCGTCCACCATGGTAGGACACTTTATCACGCCAGGCCAGTAGCACGTAGTCTGGAATCATTGCATAACAAAGCATGGCAGCGTATGGTCCCGGTGTTTGCTGGCATGCAGACAACATCCATTCCTTATCTCTGTTATCCTCAGGAGAGTGATATCATTCACCTGGTTGAAATGGGGTGATTTTATTAAGGGGACATTCAGAGGTGCCCGTTCCTGCTCTTCTGAACAGAAATGTTCCCCACTGTTAACCACGCGGTGGGGGGAGGGGTGAAGTGATCATCCCAGAGAATCGGGTGTGTGTGGGGGGTGTGGTTTACTTGGGTTTGTGCTGCATGTTAACCTGTAAACCGCAGCCCCTCCTTTTACATTGAAAACCCATTTTAAATGGCCAACCCAATTCATCCTTGATATGGGAAATGCGCTGCTGTTTGAAACCATTCCCACATGTTAAGAAGGTTAAAAAAGCCAAAACACTGTGGCTTACCATGGCTGCCTGCAAGCCAAAATCTGTTGCCTGGCACTGCGTGAGTGATCTCTCATACCAAACCGGCAGGCAGAGGAAAAATGCGACCTTGTAACGACCTTGTGGCCTACGATGGCTGCCTGCAAGCCGAAATATGCGACCTTGTAATGAAAGAGTGTACCCATTGTTCTCTAAAATGTGTCTTTTTTTAAACCACCTCTCCCTTCTCCTCCACCAGCTGCAAATGTTTCTCCTTCGCAGAGGCTAGTGAACATTAGAAAGAGAAAACGGAGGACGCAGGACGATATGTTCACGGAGCTCCAGATGTCCTCCCACGCTGATAGAGCACAGCAGAATGCGTGGAGGCAGTCAATGTCAGACATGAGAAAAGCACAATATGAATGAGAGGAGAGGTGGCGGGCTGAATGGCGGGATGAAAAGAGCAAGTGGCGGGCTGAAGATGATAGGTGGCGTCAGCTTGCAGACAGAAGGCAAGAGTCAATGCTCCGTCTGCTGGAGCATCAAACTGATATGCTCCAGCGTATGGTTGAGCTGCAGGAAAGGCAGCAGGAGCAGAGACCGCCGCTACAGCCCCTGTGTAACCAACAGCCCTCCTCCCCAAGTTCCATAGCCTCCTCACCCAGACACCCAAGAACACGGTGCGGGGGCCTCCGGCCACCCAGTCACTCCACCCCAGACGATTGCCTAAGCATCAGAAGGCTGGCCTTCAATAAGAGTTAAAGTTTTAAAATGCAGTGTCCTTTTCCATCCCTCCTCCCCCACCCATCCCAGGCTACCTTGGCAATTATCCCCCTACTTGTGTGAGGAATTAATAAAGAATGCATGAATGTGAAATAACAATGATTTTATTGCCTCTGCAAGCGGTGCTCGAAGTGGGGAGGGGAGGGTGGGGGTGGTTGGTTTACAGGGAAGTAGAGTGAACCTGGGGTGGGGGGGCGGAGGGTTCATCAAGGAGAAACAAACAGAAGTTTCACACCGTAGCCTGGCCAGTCACAAAACTCATTTTCAAAGCTTCTCTGATGTGCACTGCGCCTTGCTGTGCTCCTCTAACCGCCCTGGTGTCTGGCTGCGCGTAATCAGCGGCCAGGCGAGTTGCCTCAACCTCCCACCCCGCCATAAATGTCTCCCCCTTACTCTCACAGATATTGTGGAGCGCACAGCAACAGCAATAACAATGGGGATATTCTTTTCGCTCAGGTCTGAGCGAGTCAGTAAGCTGCGCCAGCGCGCTTTTAAACGTCCAAATGCACATTCCACCACCATTCGGCACTTGCTCAGCCTATAGTTGAACAGGTCCTGACTCCTGTCCAGGCTGCCTGTGTACGGCTTCATGAGACATGGCATTAAGGGGTAGGCTGGGTCCCCAAGGATCACGATAGGCATTTCAACATCCCCAACGGTTACTTTCTGGTCTGGGAAGAAAGTCCCTTCCTCCAGCTTTCGAAACAGACCAGAGTGCCTGAAGACGCGAGCATCATATACCTTTCCTGGCCATCCCATGTTGATGTTGGTGAAACGTCCCTTGTGATCCACCAGGGCTTGCAGCAGCATTGAAAAGTACCCCTTGCGGTTTATGTACTCGGTGGCTTGGTGCTCCGGTGCCAAGATAGGGATATGGGTTCCGTCTATGGCCCCACCACAGTTTGGGAATCCCATTTCAGCAAAACCATCCACTATTGCCTGCACGTTGCCCAGAGTCACTACCCTTGATATCACCAGGTCTTTCATTGCCCTGGCAACTTGGATCATAGCAGCCCCCACAGTAGATTTGCCCACTCCAAATTGATTCCCGACTGACCGGTAGCTGTCTGGCGTTGCAAGCTTCCACAGGGCTATCGCCACTCGCTTCTCAACTGTGAGGGCTGCTCTCATCCTGGTATTCTGGCGCTTCAGGGCAGGGGAAAGCAAGTCACAAAGTTCCATGAAAGTGCCCTTACGCATGCGAAAGTTTCGCAGCCACTGGGAATCGTCCCACACCTGCAGCACGATGTGGTCCCACCAGTCTGTGCTTGTTTCCCGGGCCCAGAATCAGCGTTCCACGCCATGAACCTGCCCCAGTGACACCATGATTTCCACATTGCTGGGGCCTGTGCCTTGTGAGAGGTCTATGTCCATGTCAATTTCCTCATCACTCTCTTCGCCGCGCTGCAATCGCCTCCTCGACTGGTCCGGGTTTCGCCTTGGCATGTCCTGGCTCTGCATATACTCCAGGACAATGCGCGTGGTGTTCATAGTGCTCATAATTGCTGCGGTGATCTGAGCGGGCTCCATGATCCCAGTGCTAGCTATGGCGCCTGGTCTGAAAAAAGGCGTGAAACTAGTATCTGACGGACCAGGGGAAGGAGGGAGGGAGGGCGGGCCGAGTGACGACATGACGTACAGGTACAGGGAATTAAAATCAAGAAAGGTGGCTGTGCATCAGGAAGAAACACAAACAACTGTCACACAGAATGGTCCCCCCAAAGATTAAACCGAAAACCCTGGGTTTAGCAGGCTGTTGATTTGACGGAGGGAGGAGGAAAGCAAATGAATACAGAACAAATCTATTTTTTAAATCTTAAGATGACGGTGCACCATGACTGATAGCCCTCAGCATCTTCTGGGTGCTTGGCAGCAAATAGTGGGCGCTTGGCAGTTAGTGTACTACGATGGCCTTCAGGCCTATTGCACGATCTGCTGCTCAGGGAAGACTCTGCTAATGTGCGATGATCCAACTTGTAATAGGACGGTTACCAGTCGTAATACACCATCTACTGCCAAAAGGCAAAAGGCAAGGGGCTGGTGCAATGCAGCCCTACGGCTGCCAGCACCCAGATCACTGATGAAGGCTACCAGTCATGCTGCACCGTCTACCGCCAAAAGGCAGTTAGCTGCTATTGCTGTGTAGCAATGCAGTCCCACGTCTGCCGGCACCCAGATGACATATGGTGACGGTGAGCTGAGCGGGCTCCATGTTTGCCGTGGTATGTTGTCTGCACAGGTAACCCAGGTAAAAAGGCGCGAATCTATTGTCTGCCGTTGCTCTGACAGAGGGGGAGGGGCCTGACGACATGTACCCAGAACCTCCCGCGACACTGTTTTGCATCATCCGGGCATTGGGATCTCAACCCAGAATTCCAATGGGCGGCGGAGACTGCGGGAACTGTGGGATAGCTACCCATAGTGCAGTGCTCCGGAAGTCGACGCTAGCTTCGGTACTGTGGACGCGGTCCGCCGACTAGAGCACTTAGAGCATTTTATGTGGGGACACACACAATCGGCTGTATACAACCGATTTCTATAAAACCGGCTTCTATTAATTCGACCTAATTTCGTAGTGTAGACATACCCTATGAGTGTTTTTCAGTTTAGCTTAAACCCTTTGCAAAACAACATAAGCTAACCCTCCCCCCCCCAAAAAAAAACTACCCCAACCACTTATACCCTTATAAATAGGGTGTAAATTTACAGCACAATAGTTATACCAGTGTAACTCCCTGTGTTGGTTCTCTTATTCTAGTGTAACAATTGTGTTTCAAATTCACATTGTACCTTACCCTGGTGTAACTGCCTTTGCAGACAAGCCCTTAGTTGATTTCAGTGGAGATGCTCTGTACTGATGCCGTTGTAACAGAAAGTAAAATTTGGCCATATGTAAGAGCCAGATGGAGTTGTATGCAAGCAGGAAATCACCTGTGGCTGCTTAAAGTCCAAGAGTTTAACACCTCTACCACCACACAGAGGAAGGGGATGTCACACAGTTATATCCATGCATCGCTAAACCATAGCTTACTTATAGTTGGGACCCTTGTATGTGGCAGACTGAGGCATACATGTCATACCTCAGGAACCTGTAACTGTAGGGTTTTTTGCCAGACCAATGTTAACAATCACTGGGGGACACTACTGAAACAAGGTTGATTTGAAGAATCTTTATTAACTCACCACATTTTTTGCAACGGTTCCCAATTAGAAGAAAAATACTCCGCACCTATCCAGCCCTTCTTCATTTTCAAAGTACGCAACAAAAAGTTACCTTAGCATTTCAAAGAGCTGCACAAAAATGAATGTTAGTGACACTGGTGGTTTCACATGAAAAAATGATCAGCAGTTAATTAAACACATAATAAATATGCTTCTGAACACATGGATAGAGCATGAGGCAATTAGTAAAGCAACTAGCCCAAGAGAGATCAGAACTACACTGAGGATCCCTTCACTATGCCTTCATTAAATGTGAAGGAAGAGAAGTCCATGTCCCTCTGTCTAGGTTTTTTTATCCTCACAAACTACACAATGCATCCCACGAGTTAATGATTAGGAGCAAACTGAAGCTCACTGGCAGACCCAGTGCAGTTCAAATTGCAGCCACCCTAAATAATACATTTAGTTTCTGGACAAGAAGAAAAGTGGCTCAAATCGAAGCTATTTCAGAGCTGAGTAAGCAAGAGAGCTCAGCATGTTGAGTGGTTTTTGTTTTTTTCTTGAGCATCTTGAGTGACAGATTCCTTGGAGATGACTTAACCCCCCCCCCCACACACACATATTTTTGGCAGCTAGAATGAAATGCTGGGCCAGCTCACAGGCTGCAACTTAGCCAAATGTGCCTATGTCACTAGGGACGCTGTCTGCAGAGGAGATTGATAGAGATTTGCAAAACAATATTGCAGGTAGCCAGCAAAGCTGGGAGGCTGCCAGCCTTTTGGGGTTTGCTCTTGCTTGGTTAAGTTTCCCCAAGCAGCTCTTTGCTTAACCTGATTCACAGATAACCTAATTCTCAGATAGCTGCATTGCAGCAACTGCCTCATGCTTTATGAAATACAGTTTACTGTATTAAAAAAATATATATGTGCAGCATTTGGAGAGCCAGCTATTTGTTCTTCAGAGCAGGCGTACCCCAGGATATAGGGCACAGTGCCTCTCTGGCTGCAGGTGTTGCTGTAGCACTGATTTGGAGAGCAGTCTCCCAGCTGTAAGTCTGAGTGAGGTGGCTCCCCCGATGTGATCACAGTCCAAAAGAAAGGAAAAGGCAAACAAATGAATCCTGCAGTCCACAAGACGGCCTGGGCTGTGCCAGACCAAAGGTAAATAGTCTCGAAAGGGGGCTGGGTCCCCAACCCCCTGAAGCCCAGGCTCAGTGCCCTGGGCACTAATGAAAAGCAAAGCAAAGATGGTCCCACGACCTCTCTGGAGAGTCCAGCTGGCAGCGGCTCAGCCCCTCTATAAGGCACAGCCCTCTGGGTTCTAGCTCTGCTTCTATTAAGTGCTACCCCCTACTGGCCTTGGATCCTCCCTTTTAAGGAGCCACCCCTCTCTAGGTGCCACAGGCCTCACAGGTGTGCTGGGTTGGGGCTGGTTGTGTGCAGAGGAGCTTTTTAACTCCTCCCTGACCAGGGTGGGCACCTGCCCCACCACATACCCCACTATCTAAGCTGGATCTTGGGCTCCCCCCCCCAGCTAGAGTCATAGACTTTAAGGTCAGAAGGGATCATTATGATTGTCTAGTCTGATCTCCTGCACAACGCAGGCCACAGAATCTCAGATTCATCCACCCACTCCTGTAATAAACCCCTAACCTATGTCTGAGCTATTGCAGTCCTCAAATCATGGTTTAAAGACTTCAGGGTGCAGAGACTGGATTCCCCCACTTCCCATGAAAAGAAGTCCACATTGCTGTGTTTTGCCCTAGCATGATGTTCTATCCTAACATTATAGGATTGGAGAGCTAAGTACCACTGCCTAGCATGGGTGTGTGTCTCTTTCTTTTTTTGAGCTGCTGGAGGGAGATGTGGCCCCTGATGAAGGAAAAGGGGTTACCAAGTAAATGATGTCTAAGAGACTCATGGCCCATTTGATGGCTAGTGCCTCTTTTTCAATCACAGAGTGGGCCTTCTCCCTGGGGAACAGCTTCCTACTCAGGTTCAGGACTGGGTGCTCCTCACCATTCACCTCCTGTGACAGTACAGCACCAAGGCCTACATCTGAGGCATCTTTCTGTAAAATGAACTCTTTTGAGAAATCCAGATTGAACAGGATTGGCTCCTGGTACAACCAGTTTTTCACAGTGTTGGAGGCCTTTTCACAGTTGTTGTTCCAGTGGATCTTCTTTGGACTCCCACCTTTTATTAGGTCTGTTGGAGGGGCCGCGATACTAGTGAAACCAGAGAGAAATTGCCTGTAATAGCCAGCTAGCCCAAGGAAGTGTCTTACCTGTTTCTTTGTTCAAGCAATGGGACATACTGCCAATGCCAGCACTTTGCTATCGAGCAGCCTAAATGGACCGCTTCCTGCATTATAACCCAGATAAGTAACTTCTTTATTTGCTAGTTTGCATTTGGCCAGATTGGCTGTGAGACCCACTTCAGCCAAGGACTGGAGAAAGACTCAAGGTGGTCGCTGTACATAATGATATCATCCAAATATGTAGCAGCATATTGCTGATAAGGCCTGAGTATCTTGTCCACGAAACGTTGAAATATTCCAGATTCTCTGTGTAAGCCGAAGGGCATTGTCTGGAAGTGGAAGGGTGTTGAGAAGGTTGTTTTTTCTTGCAATGTGTTTTACAAGGGGATGTGCCAATACCATGGCAGGCCCTACCTGTTCCAAAAGCTCATCTACTTGTGGCATCGGGTATCCATCAAAAGTCAAAATCACATTAACTTTTCAGAAGTCTATGCATCGGATTTTGGGACAAGCATGATGGGACTTGGCCAGTCACTTTGGAACTCCTCGACTACCCTCGATCCAGTGTAGCCTGCATCTACTCCCAAACAGTTTCCCACATCTTCTGTGATAAGCGCGAGGGGGGTCTCTCTATATCACTAACTGAGGACTGTCTCGCTGTGGCAGTGTATCAGCTGGGCCTGGCCTGGTGCAGAGGAAACTACATTGGAGAAGGCCTCAACAAGGGGTAAAACCTGAGCTCTTTGCTCAGACAGGAGTTCGGCACCCATCTGCACCTGTGCTGGCCTTGGGGAAATGGGTACTTGGAGCCCTGGCTCTGGCAGGTAAAGAGCTATTAACATCCCCACTCTGATTTTCCAATGCTTAAGCAGGTTCCCATGTTAAAACCTAGGTTCTTTCTGCCTCCCAGGCAGGTGGATCTTGTAGTCCATGAGGCCAACCTGACAAACCCATTCAAAAGGTCCTTGACATCTGGCTAGCAACTCAAGTTCTGTGCTGGGAAGTAATCATAGTGTCCCCGGTTTGGAAGGGCTGTAGACATTCACCTGGCTGTATGTTTGTTCTTGTGCCTGCTGGGCTCTCAACAGATTTTCAAGAGCAAAAGCTCCTGGCTTCTTGCGGCGC
This sequence comes from Chrysemys picta bellii, assembly GCF_011386835.1. Lineage (NCBI taxonomy): Eukaryota > Metazoa > Chordata > Testudines > Emydidae > Chrysemys > Chrysemys picta. Next base: position 125,831,829 of record NC_088794.1, on the reverse strand, counting down.
TCCCTGAGTTACATAACATCCTGGGCCATGTTGGATACCTTGGGTCTTGCTCTTGCAGCCCTCCCATAGTGGGGCTAATATTCCTTGAGGCTGTCTCCCAAATAATAGTTCAAAGGGGGATAATCCAATGGAAGCTTGTGCTGTCTCCTTTATAGTAAACAAAAGAGGAGGGAGTAACTGGTCCCAATGCTTGGGACAAGAAGCCCCAATTTGTTTTTTTAACATCTCCTTCATGGTTTTGTTGAATCTCTCAACTAACTGTCCAGCTGGAATGACAGATGGAGGTTTTTAGTGACTTGATTTTCAATAGGGAGCATAGCTCCTGCATCACCTGGGATCAGTGGTGAGCTTGAGCCGGTTCGCACCGGTTCACAAGAACCGGTTGTTAAATTTAGAAACCGGTGTAGAACCGGTTGTTAAAGGGTCCGGCAGGTGGGCAAACTCCTGTCCGCGGGCCACATCCGGCCTGCGGGACCATCCTGCCCAGCCCGCCTGAGCTCCCAGCTGGGGAGGCTCTCCTGGCCCCTCTTCCGCTCCCCACCCCCTCGCAGAGCCCCAGTGCGCCGCGCCGCCGGCGCCAGCGCTCTGGGCAGTTCTTCAGCTCCCGCCGCTTTGAGCAGCATGGTAAGGGGGCCGGGGCTGGGAGGAGGGATTGGATAAGGGGCAGAGAGCAGTTGGAAGGGGCGGAGGTTCTGGGGGGGCAGTCAGGGGATGAGGAATGGGGGGGTTGGGTAGGCGTGGGAATTCCGGGGGTCTGTCGGGGTGGTGGTGGATGGGGTCGGGGCAGTCAGGGGACAGGGAGTGAGGTGAGTTGGGTAGGGGGTGCGGTCCTGGGGGGCAGTTAGGGTGGGGGGTCTCGGGAGGGGGACAAGGAGCGGGGGGGTTGATGGGTTGCAGGTTCTGAGCGGGGCAGTCAGGGGCAGGAAGTGGGTTGGGGTTGGATGGCGGGGGAGGGAGATAGGCACGTGGGGCTTGTACTGACCGCACGGTTCCCTACTGGGTCTTTGGCAGCACTTTGGCGGTGGGGGGGGGTCTTCACTCGCTCTGGGTGAAGGACCCGCCGCTGAAATGCCGCCGAAAACCCGGAGCGAGTGAAGGCCCCCCCTGCCACCGAAGTGCCGCTGAGGACCTGTTAGGGAACCGGTTATTAGGATTTTGGGAGCTCATCACTGCCTGGGATGTAAAGTTGGTTCTCTGTCCCACCAGTATTTCTCAGGGGATCCCTAATGGAGATAACAGTTCCACAAGTTCTGGGGTGACTGCTTCATTTTGTAGAGTGCAGTGGGATGGCCTCTGGGTACCGTGTGGCATAGCCTACAATCACAAGACTGTACTGGTATCCCACCTCACTTTTCTCCAGGTTATCCACCATATCCATCCCAATTGGTTCTAAGGGAGTTTCAATTTGGGGAAGTGGCATTGAGGGAGCCTTGGGGTGGTTAATTGGCACTCAGGACAAGAGGTAAATTATTCTTCTGACCTCCAAGGGGAAGCCCAGCCAGTCAGAGTGAGCCAACACTTGGGACAAGCTATTCTCACAGTCTAAGGGATGTCAAGTGTTAGTGGGTATATCCAGGGTACCAGTGATTGATGCAGTATAGGCATTCTCCCAGGAGTATAAGGTGGGGCGCTGTCTCATGTGTTGGGGTTGTATCACCTCATCATTCCCAGCAGCAATTTAATCGTAGGCCCAGCTCACCTTTTGTTCGCGGACAAAATCTGTCATGAGTCAGAGCTTCTAAACCTGGCAATGGCAATTCCCAAGTGACCAATCCCATCTGTGATCTGGATGGTCACCTGGGGACCTCAAACTCACCTCAAAGGGGTTCCCAAGTTCTCTTAACCTGGCTAGTCCTCCAGTCTCAGACCTGCCCCAAGCACTGGGACTGGGTCAGCGGGCCCGGTCTCCAGTTTTCCTACTCACAGATAATCTCCCGAAAGTAACGCCCCTTCTGACCAATAATAAACAAGATAGCCAATATGGAAGACAGAGCTACCATTAAATGTAGTCATCTGCTATGATGGGCCTTCACATCCCCATGAGTGCACTGGAGGAAAATTGTCTCACCTAGAGTTCCTTCTGCCTGACCAAGGGAGTCTGCACCAAGGTCTGACTCCATCCAACAGACCTAGTGCTTTCACCCCATTGGTTCATATGGGGATTGTTATTTTGAGGAGTCCTTTCTTCCGTGCTTTGCTCTCTCTTCTCCACACTTTGGCGTATTTGCAATTCATAAGGGAGTATTCTCTTCAGATGTGTCCTGGTTGCCCACACGAGAAACAGGTCACCATGTTATGGTCTGGGCCCATTCTCTCATCTAAGGATGGGATTGCCTGTTGGAGGGGTCGGCCTCTAAGTCCATATCACACCCTCTTGGTAGCAGGGCTGGGGGCCAACCACTCTGGTTAGGTTTCATCTGGGCCCTTCCCAGCCTGTTGCTGTGACTTGCCCAGAGCCGCGATGGTTATCCTAATTGCCAGGAGGCTGAAGACGAGGGTACTTGTCCCTTACCAGCAGAGGGTGTTCTCCCCTGACTGGATTTCACATCAGGCCAGGTCAGTGTCTTAAGTCCAAGTTTTCCGCTTCCCGCTGTGCTTTGCCCAGACACAAATACATTCCGTGTTTAGCAAAGATGCCAAAAGACCGGGAAAGACACATTGATATACATCTAAACAAGCTACATTCCCTAGTACTGCCTGGCTTGCATGAGGGTCTTTAATAGAAAGCCCATTTAGGAAAATGTGACTAGCAAAATCAGCTATGCAGCGCTCACATCTGCTGTTCTCTTCTTCTTTTCATTCACAGAAAGATCTGACTTACACTATTTTTGGTACTGACCAAAGCAGAGCAAATCCCTTTAAGTGCTACCTTCACCATGTGGAATCTTTAAGGAAACGCCAACTCCCTCTATCCCCAACTCATAGTTCATATTGATTTAAAGACCGAGTGTCTGGGGTGAGTTGGAATTGTTTAGGTAACTCAGAAAGGTAGCAGATGGACAGAAAAAATGTACTAGTGGCTACAACAGTAACCACATCTGGTGAAGCTTGAAGCTTTGCTACATTTCCAGAGCTTAGACCGTGCAGTTTGCTTGACCACAGCTGCTTGCATTGCTGTTTTGTGACAAAAAAATAATACCCACATTTTTACTTCACAGTTGAAAACACCAGATTAAAGGACGTTCTCTTTATAAAGTGAGCACACTACATACTGGGCCTGATTCTAACCTCACCTCTACCCATGTAACTCCCCTGACTTCAGCAGAGTTACTCTGGATTTGAACTGGTGCAAGGCTCCAATTCAGTGAGGCAGTTATAAATGGGCAGGTGCATAACTGTTCCGCTGAATCAGGGTCTAAGTGAGGGAAGGATCCAGCCCATTGGTTTCAAGTGTTCTCAGTTTTTTTTATGTAGCATCCGTGCTGCCCAGCACAATGCTGTGAGGGGAGAAAGGAGGGAAATTAGGCTCTATGCAGAAATTAGAGGATAGCAGTAAGTGCCTTACTTAGCAACTCAGGTATGGCTACGCTGCACTAAAACACCTCTGGCTGGCCCATGTCAGCTGACTCAGGCTCATGGGGCTCTGGCTTTGAGGCTATAAAATTGCAGTGTAGACATCTGGACTCAGGAGCCCGACTGAGCATCTATACTGCGATTTTATAGCCCCACAGTTTGAGCACGTCAGCTGATACAAATCATAGAATATTGGGGTTGGAAGGGACTGCAGGAGGTCACCTAGTCTATCCTCCTGCTCAAAGCAGGACCAATCCCCAAACAGATTTTTGCCCTAGATGGCCCCCTCAAGGATTGAACTTATAACCCTGGGTTTAGGAAGCCAATGCTCAAACCACTGAGCTAGCCCTCCCCCAAACTTGGCATGTGCTACAGCATTGTTGGCTCTCTCTCTCACTGGCCAGTAGATTTCCCAACCACCTTTGCATGGTCTGTGTGTCACTGAGTACTACTGGGTGGTTTAACAGTGCAAAAGTTGAGCTTAAACTACCTACCCTCCCTCCTGCAGTTTCAACCATGAAAGTTGCAACTTGGCACAGCTGTCATAGGAAGATGCAATTGACGGTGTATGCATTTAGGGTCGGGATGGAGTTTGATGGACAAAATCTTGATTCCCCTGTCTAAAAAATAAATGCCACATGGTTTTGCCCCTATGTCTTTAATCAAACTTTCTTCTCTTCAGACTTGCACAGCATGCTATGTAAGACTTGGTTGTTGCTCTCCACCCCAGAGGTGGCTGCATGTCAACCGTGCTGTGTTCTATGTTCATGGTGTGCTTTGGGATCCTTCAGGATGGAAAGTGCTCTATAAATGCACATCATTATTCTTACAGAATTAGGCCCTTAATCTATTTTTCTCTACAGCCACCTCTGTTTTAAAAGTCTATTAACTCAAAGACCTCTTACTTCTTTTGTCTTTATTTCAGAGTCTATAAAATTACTTCACTAGTTTATAAAAACCACAGTTTCCTAACACTTCATGAAAAGTTAGGTAGTGAAAGCAGCTTCCTGTTCAGAGTCACGGTGTATTACTGTTTTTGCTGAAATTTCAGCTCTGAGAGGGGCTAAATCTGTACTTTAGTCTACTACTGCACATCCCCTCACTCTCTGTCCATCCCTTCATCATTCATACAGGTGCTCAAAGCTCTGGGAAACTGAAGACACTTTGATCCTCTTTGCTCGGGAGCTAGACTCCTGATCCAGGCCTGCAGAATTCACAAGAACAGAATGTCCATACTGGGTCTGACCCATGGTCCATCTAGCCCAACATCCTGTCTTCCGATAATGGCCGGTGCCAGATGCTTCAGAGGGAATGAACAGAACAGGGAATTATTGAGTGATCCATCCCCTGTCATCCAGTCCTAGCTTCTGGCAAAGTGCACTGAAGTCAATGGGAGTCATTCCACTAACTTTCATGGGCTTTCTGCCATGCCCTATAAGTTCCAGTAGCACAGCTGCTTCCTCATCAGCACTCTAAGGGGGTTAGTACGCTTTGGTTTGGCAAATCCAACATATTAAGTCCCCCAATTACCAGCTGTGCCTCAAATTTTAATAGAGACATGTTCTCATATGTCCAGCTGCGTTAAAAGGCAATCTGGACATCAGCAGCTGAACGTCTTTTACATGTTAAAATACATGATAAAGGAAGCTCAAATCCCTTTCAAACCAAATATATTGGCCAAAAACTACCCAGGAAGGAAAAAACTGCTTGCTGTCCAAAACACCCCTCCAGCTTGCAGGAAAGAAATTGAGAAAACAAATGGAGGTGTCTTGATCTCACCACCTTTACATTAAACCTCCTTGTGAAGGGGTGTCTACACGCCACAAGGCCTGAATGGACATCAGACCGGTCAAGGGCTATTCCCCAGCTGTGGTCACAAGGAGGCACCACAGCAGTGAGTAGTGAGCCCCCTGTCAAATTGGTGGGAAATGATGATCCCTCCAATACAAGTGGAGTGGGAGAGGCCGTAGTAGAGAAGAAGCGAAGGGACAATGGAGCTACTGTGTGCGGAGGCCTTCTTTGCTGAAGGCAAGTGTGCCCTCCCCAGGTGGACCCCAGAGTTACTGCTCTCGCTGAAGGGGGCCAATAAACAGCAGAGCGGGATCCAGACCCTACTCAGCAGGTCATGGAAAAGCAGCAGAGACAATGGGAGGAACAGGTGTACTTACAGGGTTAGTTGGTGAAGTTGGCAGAGGAGCAGGAATATTTATTCAGGATCCTGCAGGACATGAGCAGGGGCAAAAGGGATCGGGGTGGAAAGGAAGTTCTAGGCCAGGAGGCCAGAAGTTCAGCAAAGGCAATGTTACGTCTTAGAAGAGAGTGCCCCTGCCAGTAGAGAGATAAGAAGTCCTACCCTAAAGGAGGGAATGCAGGAAAATCCAGGGCATACAACCTGTTGAGATAGCAGGAGTGTGTGCGTGTGGGGGTGAAGGCCAGCATCTGTTTTTCCTGTGGGGAGCGAGGACATGTGAAGGGGCATTGCCATTACAAACAACAGAACTGTAGCCCAGGGAAGGGCAGGGTCCCAACTAAGAGCCAGAAGAAAGGCTTGCATGGGCACGACTGCAGTAGAGAAGGGGGTCATGAAGATAGAGTGGGAGAAGAAACTGAAAGACAGAGTCCCTTACAGATAAAGTTAAAGAATACGGGGACAAAGTTGGAGGGTAACCAAAATACAGTGGGAACTCAGACCCTTAGAGAAAGGGTGTGGGGAGAGTCTGCAGAGCAAGGGCAAAAGCTACCAGAGAAGTTAGTACCTGCAGAGCAAGCCTTGGAAATGGCATCACAAGAGTTAGAATTCCAGATAGAAAAGTTTCAGGATACCATGGAGGAGAAGAGTGGACTGCTTCTCATGGTGGGTGACCTGAAGCAGGAGCGAGATGACCTGGGGGCCAGCTTTGGCAACTCCAGGGGAGAAGGCATCCTTACCCCCGAAGGTATGTCATGGGGTGTCTACCCCACACAAGACCCGAGTGGCCATCAGGCTGCTTGAGAGCTATTTCCCCAGACATGGCCACCAGGAGGCGCCACAGCAGTGGGGAATGAACACCTGACGCTCCTGCAGAAGTGAATTCCTGGGTGTTCTAAAATAGAGATTGAATTGCAGGGTTAACAGAATCTCCAATATGGGTCTTGCTGATTAACTAGTGTATACGACACCCGAGACTCTAAGGGAAGGAATTGCTGCACGAAGGAGACTCTGCTTGTTCAAGGTATCATTTTAAACAACAATATCGCTTAGCAATTCTCATCTTCTAAGCGCTTTCTGAACTTGAATGAACCCTCACAATGCTCTTTGGATGTAGGTTCCCCATTTTTATTTACATTTGGGACATTTGGGCTAAGATCAAACAACACCTAAATAAGGGGAACTGATTTTCAGAGGTATTTACTGCTGCTGAAAATCACCCCATTTATGTAGGGGTCTATTATTTATTTGTATTGCAGTACCATGAAAAGCTCTCCAATGTGCAGCATAAACACAGGAAGACAAGGCCCCTTCCCCTTAAACCTGGGTGCCACAAAGTGGCAAGAATCTGGCCACACCTGCTCTAAAGAGAAATCCCTCCGCAGGTATAAAGCTGGTGGAGACATCTCCTATGTCAACCATCCCCCGGTCAGCCCCCAGTAAGGGGGCGGGGGGGGGGAGAAGGAGGAGGTGGATGGCACGCTGCAAATTCTCATCTGGAATGTGGTCCTCTAGGGCATTTTGTCAGCTATGGTAAGTTAAATTAGTGCCTAGGGGCAGAGGCCAGAGGTGCTGTGGTTTCACAATCAGGGAGGAGAAACTGGCTCGCTCTAGTTCCTGCTCCTCCCTGCACCAAGAAGATCTTGGTCCAGGAGAGAATCTGGCTCTAACCATGGAATTAACTGTGGGTACCTAACTTTAGTTACTCAAGTTTGAAAATGTTGGCTTAAATGACTTCTCCAATAACAGATAGGGAGTTAGTGTTAGCGTTAGGATTAGAATTGATGAATTCCTGGTTCTCAGACCAATGCTCAGACCATACCCCTCTCCCTTAAACCTCTATTGTAGTACAAGTTTCATTTTTTTTAACATCTCTCTGGATTGATTGCTTCCAATAACCCTTAAGCTCACTCCTTTATATGCATATATTGTCTTTGTCCATTGTCTGTGTTCTTGGTTTTGGTCCATGCACATTCAAAGTGCAAATCTATGTCTTTGCATTGGCTCCTTTGGCATCTTAAAAACTTCAAGCACATTGGATCTTAACTGTATTTTCTCAACGGATTGACCTCCAGTGTCCTAATTATTCCTGTCTCAGTCCTTTCTCTGGACCTGTACTACTTCTTCAATGTCCTTTTTTATGGTGCCCCACATTGGGTACAGCATACTAACTCTGATCTAAACATCCCTTAAAAATAGTAGAATCATTACTGCTGACTTGAGACAATTTCTTTTTTGACTGCAACACTACCTTGCACTAGGGATTTCACAGAAGTGACTCCTAATTGTCCAAGGTGTCTCAGAGGGTACTTGCTAAATATATATTTTCTCCTAAATCCCATGATAACATTTTATATTTCCACAGTACCAGTCATCCATCAAGGCTCACAAAGTGCTACACAAACAAACACACACACCTCAGTTGATATCTACATGATAAATTGTGGAATCATGATAAACTACATATATCATGCACTTTTGATGACCTCACTTATATTCTCCCCACTGATCCATCTGCATCAGGACTTAGTTTAACATTCCAAATCCCAGAGCAGGTTCAAAGAGCTGCCCTTTCTTTTTAACTAGCCTGCCAGAGAAATAGTTCCTTCTGTCCCCCACATCCAGAATTCCTCCTCTCTCCACTTCCAAAATTACATTGATCCAAAGTAGGGCTGTCAAATGATTAAATAAAAATCACAATTAATTGTGAGATTAAAATATAGTCATGATTAATTGCAGTTTTAATTGCACTATTAAACAATAGCAGAATACCAATTATTATTTGTATTATTTATTATAAATTTATTATAAATATGTTGGATGTTTTTCTACAATTTTCAAATATATTGATTTCAATTTCAGCACAGAATACAAAGTATACAGTGCTCACTTATTTTTTATTACAAATGTTTGCACTGTAAAAAAAATTGTTTTTCAATTCACCTCATACAAGTACTGTAGTGCAATCTCTTTATCGTGAAAGTGCAATTTAAAAATGTAGAATTTTTTTTAAACATAACTTCACTCAAAAACAAAACAATGTCAAACTTTAGCACCTACAAGTCCACTCAGTCCTACTTCTTGTTCAGCCAATTGCTAAGATAAACAAGTTTGTTTACATTTACAGGAGATAATGCTGCTCGCTTCTTATTTACAAGGTTACCTGAAAGTGAGAACAGGTCGGTTCTGCTTGATAATGATCCAAATCAGTGCAGACTGACACACTTTCATTTTCATCATCTGAGTTAGATGCCACCAACAGAAGGCTGATTTTCTTTTTTTGGTGCTTGGGGTTCTGTAGTTTCTGCACTGGAGTGTTGCTCTTTTAATAATTCTGACAGTATGTTCCACACCTTGTCCCTCTCAGATTTTGGAAGACACTTCAGATTTGTAAACCTTGGGTCAAGTGCTGTAGTTATCTTTAGAAATCTTATATTGGTACCTTCTTTGCGTTTTGTCAAATCTGCAGTGAAAGTGTTCTTAAATCGAACAACATATGCTGGGTCGTCATCCAAGACTGCCATAACATGAAATATATGGCAGAATGCAGTAAAACCATGGAGCAGGAGACATACAATTCTCCCCCAAGGAGTTCGGTCAAATTAATGCATTATTTTTTTAATGAGCATCATCAGCATGGAAGTATGTCCTCTGGAATGGTGGTCGAAACTTGAAAGGTCATACAAATGTTTAGCATATCTGGCACATAAATATCTTGCAACACTGGCTATAATAGTGCCATGAAAACACCTGTTTAGAACTGCAATTAATCGTGACTATTTTTTAAAATCTAGTTAATTTGGTTTACGCTAATTGCGTGAGTTAACTGCGATTAATTGACAGCCCTGGTCTAAAGCTGAGGTTGGACAATATTTAGTTTCCGTTTCAGGTTCACGGTTAAGGTCCAATAACTCACCATTCTCTAGAAATCTAAATGGCAAATTTTGTGCCATTGGAAAGTGGAAATTCCCTACTTTCCAATGGGAAGTCTTCAGATATTAAGGCCTTAAAAGAGAGACATCTTGATGTATATATTTCAGGTAATTTTTAAGAGATCTTTATGGGTCCCTCAAAGACTTTATGATTGGATTCTGGGAAACTAAACCACCTGGCTTTACTAGTCGAGGGATACAAAAAAAAGTTTCTATATAATAGGTAAAAACTATATAAAATAGATTTTCTGTAAAATACATGGCATGTATCAATACAAAATGCACAATGGCATGATGAGTAATGCACACTGATGAGTATTGCAGCCATCTCAAACTCATGCTGATAAAAGCTTTATGTCACTAAAGATTCCACATACATGTAATATCAGTATATGTACACAAACATACACACACCTTATTTCACCCACCGTTGCGTGACTTCTGGGTGGAACACAAAAACTGTTAAACAGCACCCAGCAATTTAGGCCAGGAAATGAAGAATGCTATATTTAGTTAATTCGGCAGTGGAAATGTCAATAAGCAGAACATTATTAGTTGAACTAGAATGTGCGCAGGCAGCCCAGGTTAATGCCCCCCAATTTTGTGAACAAAAATATTGGGCCCTCAGGAGCCACGCAGGAGCTCAGTTCCGTTTGTCTTCTCAAAGACGGACCTTTCTAGTCTCACAGTGTCCCCTAATACCATGCTGAGGCATAGCTTCAACACTGAGTCAGAGGCAGGTCTCCCTCCAGCATCACCTCCCAAATACTGACCAGAGACAGCCTTGCTTAGCTTGTGACAGCTGATTGGGAAGATCACAAGCTGCAGTGGCACAGGTGCAGGTATGCTTTGTGTTTATCTAAAATTTACTTCATGAGGCATTTCCTGTCCAAACTCTTAACTCATCCGCCGCAGGTTTATTTCAATATCATCTCTTCTTTCCACTTTTATAGCAATCTTCTAAGTTTGGTCTTACCTATAAACATGTAAGTCACTGTGGTGGTACTTTCTTTCCTATAAGTCAGTGGTGGACACCCTGCAAGAACGTGCTAGCCATGCACGGCCCATCAGGGTAATCCACTGGCGGGCCGCAAGACAGTTTGTTTACATTGACCGTCTGCAGGCACAGCCGCCCGCAGCTCCCTGTGGCCACGGTTCTCCGTTCCTGGCCAATGGGAGCTGCGGGAAGCAGCAGCCAGCACGTCCCTGCAGGTTGCCCACCACTGCTATAAGTCATTTACAATCAGAATGGAAAACATTAATCTAGGCACTGCTTGCTTGCCCCCTTTCTCCACCATGACTTATAACATTTTACCATAGCAATTTATCTATAACCATCTGACCATTTCCGTCCTTCTCATTCCGAGAAGATGCATCACATGTGGTAGCTGGATACTTAGTACTAGCTTACTAAGTGGAACTTTGGGCCTGGTCCAAAGCTCATTGGCATTAATAGGAATCTTTCCATGGACTTCAGTGAGCTTTGGATCAGGACCCTTGTGAACTGAGGAATGTTGAGGGTTTTTAAAAATACATATTACTTCTGTTTTTTTAGTGCTGGTGAGATGTGTCAAACTGATAGTCCTAGAGATTCGATCTTTGTTTAATTATACAACCGCACAGCACAGGCAGCACCATTGCTGGTTTTTCCAGTCCTCCTTTGCAACGTGTCTCAATTTGACCTGATGAGACAATCCTTCTAAAAGTTATAGCTCAAACAGAAATTATGGCCTTGATGCAGAAATTACTGGGTGAGGTTCTTTGGCTGTGTTATGCAGCAAGTCAGATTAGATGATCATAATGGTCCCTTCTGACCTTAAAATCTATGAAACTCTGAAGGTAATTCAGTTTCCAGATCATTCAGTTCTTGGCCACATGGGTACAAAGTTAGTTCCAGTTGTGATGGTGTGTTTTGTGCCAGGGCCAATTGTCACTAAGAAATGGACTGAGACCATCAATTCATTTCACACAGAAAACTGAGTCACTGGAGAACTAAGCTGGATGCAGATTGGTGACCCATAAGTGAAAACCTCCATAACTCATTCCAAGTCCCCATCCATCTATTTTCCTAAATGACTATTTAATATGCAAGTACTGCACATTATGTTTCTAACTTAGCTCTTGTCTGCTGTCTTCATTATCTCCTCCAGAAATTTGCCAGATGTTGGAGTCAAAGCATGTAACTTTTTATGAAACCATGCTCCCTAGTTTTGATCAGCTCACATTTCTCCAGATGTTTTGTGATCTCATCACTTGTTAATTTTCCTAGGAACTTGCCTGACTCTAGGTCAGACTTACTGGTGTATAATTTCCTGGTTCTTCCTGTATCCCTTTCTTAAAGACTTTGATTAGGTTGGTTGCTATGCAGCTCCTAGTTACCCTTTTCCCCACACATCTCTCTAAGGACCTATTAATCCATTCTCTAGACCAGTAATCCCTTCAGCATCTCTCTCACATTTCTAAGGTGTAATCTGGAAAAATGTCTATATTTACTGATTTAGATTACACAGGGCTGATTCTGATGCCATTTCTAGGGACTGTACACACTTATGTGTGTTCCATATTCATAGATACTATAAATGTAAACAGAAATTCTGCATATGACTGGCCTACTATAGATTTAGCCAGCCACCTGCAGATTCATGTATTGCATTGGTATATGCAATTAAGAAGATTGTTTGGTCAATTGCACTTGCATTTCTTTATGCACAGAATTTTAAAAATCAGTTCCCTATCCTTCACCAGAAACTTTTCTTCCATCATCTTAAAGTTGTTTGTGAAAAATGTAAAATGCAGCTTTTTAATATTTTCCATAAACATTTTGTGATTTCTATGCTCTATTCCATGTGGTTGTAATAGGAAGTCAGTTGGGCACTTCACATACAAGTTCTTGATTCTGTAGTGTATCAGGCAAGAGGCCGCAAATTATATATTATAAATATCACATTACAGGTCTTCAGGAATTGTGTGACAAATCAGAAGAGTTAGTGATACCAGGAATTTCCTAATATGGAAGTTACTGTCTGCAAGTCGGGATTTATTGATAAGAAGGGGAGACTGTAAGTGGGGAAAAAAGTAAAATCAAATGTGTTCCTAATAAATCTAACCAATGCTAGTATCTGAACAAGATAGGGGAACACATACACTTTGCATTATCCCTGAAAGAAGCCTTATTACGCTCCAAATCACTGTTCTATGATATAGTTACTTCCCCTTGAAACTCTAAACTGAAAGCAAATCTCTCTGCTATGCAAACATGTGGATCCTTTCAGCTGAGCTGAGAAAGAGATAAAGAGCCTAATTCATTTCATTTCTCAATAGCTGGCACCTTAACTATCATGGATGCAGGAAATATCTACAAAGTGCATATTTATTCTTTTACAACAGCATCTAATACGTTGCCCTTTTGGGTCCCCACTGATCATGTGAATAACCGATCTATTTGATTGGTATCTTGTCCCTTGTTGTTTAGCATTAAGTTGACCGAAGTAACGTGAAAAGTGCAATCTGGAACGGAAACAAACCTTGCTCATATAAATTGGGTAAACGTTTTAATATTGCAAGGGCAAGATACAAAGCTTAAAGAAAAATCATTCAAGCAGCTCTAAGGGCCAGACTGTGGAGCCCTTGCTCATTTAGTGATCACTTCCCTACATGAATAAATCTACCAGTTTAAGTGGGAGTAAAAGTGTTCATCCATGTGAATAAAAGTTGCATAATCCAGCCTTAAGTATCTGGAGCCTGGATATATCCACAATGCTTACAATCACAGTGATACTTCAAGCGCGGAGTTCCCCAAAACCTCCTCTCCACATGTACACACATCTTTGTATCCCTTTGGCCACAATCCACTGTTGGTGACATTAAGGGCAGTTCCCCGGGCTGCAGTGGTTTTCCCCCTTGCTCCTCCGGTCACACAATGGAACAAGAGTCTGCTGTTTGATAATGCAAACGTATTTGTATCCCTTCCTTGGCTCTCTCTATCCCGATTCTTCTACCACCCCCATCACCAGGATATCCGGGAGCCTTTAGCGATGGGAAACATTAAAGGAGTGTGTCAGACCGATAAGAGGCACTCACAATACCTGGGACGTTATGTTTTTCCACTGGGTAACCAGAGGTTCCGCAATTATGTCATTTCCCCCTGATTGTTTTGCATAGGAAACAGGAATGCCCAGCTTCAGCGTGGACTTTCCAATCTAGCTGATACTTGGGTGGCTGCCAATCAGCCCTTGACATTGGACTTCTTCCAAATCCGAAGACCAGTTTGCGCCCTCGCTCCCTCCTCTTAGGGCTCGAGCCTGCCAGGTGCAGAGCACGCTGACCCTCAGCCAGTAACGCACTTAACCATTGACCTAACTTTACGCACGCCGGAGGCAGCGGACTGCTCAGGTGCTTACGGTTAAGCGCGCACTAAAATGCAAAGGTGGATCAGAGCCAGAGTGCCCGGCGCGTTGCAGAATTGGGCCCTTATTCATTTTTTTCAGCATTTCAGGGAAATCAAAACAAGTCTCCTGGAAAAGTTTTGCCATGTTTGCAAAAGCACCTAACTCCCTTGGCACCCACTTTTTAAGCGACAACCGCGCTCTACTCACCCTCTTTCTTCGCTCCCCAAATACCTGCATTGTCTGCTCACATACCGTCCTCGAGTTTGTTTTACATAGGCACCTAGTAGCTACAGGAAGTGCAATGCGATGGCATGAACCCAGCTGATAACTGCACGTACTGCCTCTGAAGGGAGCAGCGAGCCCTTTGTTCACAAAAAGCAGCGAGCGAAGCAAAATTCTTACTCAAAACTTGCCGTCGCTAAAGTTTCAAGACTTACCCCGCGAGACCCCGGGCTCCCTCAGCTTCTGCCGATGTTGTCATCATTACAGCAAACTTTGCGAGGCTTTCTGTTTCAGAATGGCGTTAGAGCTCCTTTGTAAAGCCAACAATCCTTTCCCATCCCTGGGCAAAGCCTCCGCATCTTATGGCTTATTCTCAGGAAGATGGTATGTCAAGCCGGGGTGGGGGAGGTGATTTAATATCGGTTTCTGCCTCAGTAGTACCAGGGGGACAGTGGACTAAGAAGTACTGAAGTGAGAAAAAACTGCTTTTAGCCTCTTCTTTCTACTTCCTGTATTTATACGAACGGGGGATTTCAGGAAGAGGCAGTCCTTGGTGGTCAAGGGGGGGGGGATGTCTGTGGTTATTATTATTTTTTTTTTATAAAGCCATTTTTAGTAGTGAACTTTGGCTCAGAATATGAGAAAGAAGGGCCCGGGATTGTTAATCCCTTCCATGGGGGAAATCAGTTTCGCAGACCTACAGGTATATCAGGGGCAGCAGAGCACTTTGTAAAGGATTTTATAAGGCAATGCAAGGGCAGTAAGTCTCTGTCTGCAAATTCCTAAAGCGGGTGTATTTGTATTGAGTGAGTAACTGGAACCAGATGGAGTCTGGAAACCTTTATATTTACACAGGACCTGAGGGAAAGAGGCGTCTAAGACTGGAGAAGTTCAGCTTTTCAATGAGGTCGCCACTAAGTGCAAAGGGTAAGGAAGGGATGTTAATATTACAGTGAAGCTACTCAGAGAACTACTGTCTGTGACATAAAAGCGCTATTCTGAGAGAATATTTGACTTGGAATTACTCATCAAGTGGATTATAACCCAGTTACAGTAGCAGTGCTTGCTTGCAGTATCTGAAGCACTGGAAATGTATTGAGCATAGAAGCACTGTGTGTACGCCTTAGGGACTGGCAGGTATGCAGATATTCAGATCTGGATGGTATTTCTGTTAGTCAGTAAATATTCCAGTTCAGGAAAATGTATAATGGAAATAATTGGGTTGAAATGGGAGCTATGCTGGGCAGGGAGCTGAGGGGAGCAGCAGCATAAGAGACAGAGAAGAGCAAAGGTTACTTTTCCTCTCTTATGCTTGGGATGAGTGTCCCAGGTCTTGAGGAGGTAGTCGGTGTAGTGACAGAGAAAAGCAAGCTGGTTGTGCACAGCAGGCCACAGCAGCAAATGGTAATAACTAGCTGTCATTGGTGTCTTGGCATCCTGGCAACTATTTAGGTTTCAGTATAGACTATTGGCCCAGTTCTGCACCCTTTGAAGTCCATAAGAGTTTTGACATTAACTGCAATGACAGCAGAATCAGGCCTGGTGGGATTGGTAGAGTAATAGATTTTTAAGGTCAGAGGGGACCATTTGACCATCTCTTTTGACTTCTTTCATAACGCAAACCAAAGAATTTCACCCAATAATTTCTGCATCAAGCCCATAAATTCTGTTTGAGTTATAGCATTTCTTTTAGGAAGATATCCAGTCTTGATTTAAAGACTTTGACTGATGGAGAATCCACCACCTTTGTCGCTAAATTGTTCTAATGGTTAATTACCCACCCTGTTAAAAATTTGTACCTTATTTCTAATCTGAATTTGTCTAGCTTCAGTTTCTGGCCACTGGAGAGCATTATGCCCTTTTCTGCTAGATTACAGAGCTGTTTGCTATCAGAAAACTCCTCCCCGTGTAAGTAATTGTAAACCATGATCAAGTCACCTCCTATAATTCTCTTGGATAAAACTAAACAAATTGAGCTCCTATAGTCTGACATTGGAAAGCATGTTTTTAGGATCTAGAATCAGTCTTGTAGCTTTTCTGGGCCCTTTCCTTGATTGTGAAGGTTGGAGGAAAGCAGTGCAAGTTATGTTCACAGGGGTTTGAGTGAAACTTTACCCCAGTTTTGTTTCACCAAGCTGGCACCATTTGAGTTTCACTTTGGGTTCTGGATTTGAACAAACTCATAAATGCATCACAAAAAACTCAGCCCAAACCGCTGGATTCCACCTGCCCACTGGCCAAACTCTGGAATGACCTTGGGCTCTTTCAGAATTCAGCCTCACTTTTCAGCAGCTGGGAGCTAAGTTTCAGGTTCCATTCAATGAACAGGTTCCCAGAGCCCCTTGTTAAAGTCTTACACCAATGTGAGGGGGCTAAGATGTTTCCTTGCCTTTCACACAGTTCATAATCTTGTCTCACATGCCATACATAAAGGCTTGGAGAGACTTTTGAAGAACAAATATTTTTGCCCAGGGAAGGCAACAGAATTCACCACGTGTCAGGAACATCCTAACATGTTGCTTAAGGGAGCGCAAACCCCAAGACTAGAACGCCTTAAACATGTTTTTTAAAAATCGAAAAAAAATATTTTGGCATTGTTTCTGTTTTACAGGGTTTGAAATGGAGCCATTGTTTGTTTTTCACAAACTTTCTGGTGACATTTTTAATAAAAAAAATATATACATGATTGTTAAGTAAGTGAAAATGTTGATATCCATTTTGAAAATGATTTCAATAAAAAGATCACAAAAAATAAGAAAAAGGGTCTTTTTTTTCAAAATATTTCATTTTTGAAAAAAAGACAAATTTTTAATAACAATTTTTTTCAAAAATACCTTTTTACCAGCTATACCCAACAATACGCTAGGGGTGCAATCTGGCTCTGCGCTATGGCATCGAGCCCTGGAAGTGAAAAGGTTATACTAAAGCTAGACGACAAAGCAATATCCAGATATTACAAACCCTGGTTCTCTTGTGAAAAAGAGATGGATCCAAGCCACTCAGCATTTAGATCCAGATCTGAATTTCCCCAACGCTTGGGGGTGGGCAGATTTGGTGTTTTAGTCAAGCCCACATCTTGCCTAAAAACGGACGCAAGTTCAAGGTGGTGGATGGATTCCTGTTTTCCCGCAAAGTAGTCCACACATCCTCGTTTAAACACAATGTTTTGCCATACATATGAGGTTTTTTTAATGCAGCTGAGTTAGGTTTTAAATGGCTTTTTGGGGATAGCACTTAAGCACAATAAGCGCATTTACTGCATTAGATGCTTTCAATGTATGTGCAGATTACATGACAATTATATTTTCCACACATGTACACACTGTCGCATCATCAATATCATGTGTGATAAAAAAGGATGAAGAAACCGTCAAGCCTATTGTGTCTCTTTACAGCATGGGCCCTTCATAGCACATAATAGGCCGTCATTCAAACTGCTGGCAGATTAGAAGAATGGGACTTTCCTGCATTCAGGTATTGATTTCTTTTAAACAATGGCACGTTTGAAAACCAACCTGTTAATTTCCCCTGTTAAAGAGACATCACAAAAAGAGACAAAAGCAAAGAAATTCAAAGCTCTCCTTCCTTTCCCTTTCACCTTGCCTCCTTTGCCCTGCTCACCAGGCCATGCAGCACGTGCTGTGTGCCTCGGAGCTGCTCCCCTGGCAGAGAACTGGCTTGTTGCAGTCTCCATGAGAGAAGATTACTGCTGAACTCCTGCCATTCTGAGCACATTCACAATTTAAAGTTTTTCTTTTGTTCCTTCAACACTGTAATTGGTCAGACTAATGCGGCCTTAATCAGATATGCTCTTGGTTAATGCAAAATGGCTGCAGGTTTATTGAGCGCTGGGGGTTGGGGCTGTAAACGTTGGGTTTTAGGGACTGTCAATCATTTAAAAAAAAGGGGGGCCCAGAAACTGCAGAGTTCTGGAAGGTCTGGGGGCCAGAGGGAGACCAACCACTGCACCCTAAGGGGAAGTAACAAACTGTTCCCTCTTGTTCTGAGGCAGAGCACCCAGCATAAGGCATATCAGGATAGTCTCTCCTTTACAACAGACAGCCCACCCAACTCCTATATTATTGAAAACAGTACACCAAAGAGCACAGCTTTCCCTTGTAGAACATGGTCAGCATGATTGCTACCATTCTCTTAACAGGGCTAATGAATGCATGTCATTCCCTCCACCATGTTCTCTCTCTCCCTGGTTATCTATGTTCCTCCCATCTTCTCTTCCATTGGTCTTCAGTGATCTCATCACTTGCCTTTGAGATAGCCACTATAACAAAGGTGAGTAAAGTCAAACAGAAGGCAGGTCCTTCCTGGGTCATCTCTTTTTTGCAAGAACTCTTTCCAGGTTCCTGCAGTGTGTGGCCTTCTCCATCACCCATTTAGTTTCTTGCACTAGAGTATTCAGTTCTTCACCCGGAAAATACATCCTGGAGACCAAAGAAAATGGGAATATTCTGGGATGCATTTCCAAAAAGCCCACGTGTAGAGGCTCCCTCACAAACTACTGGTATGGTTGCTGGTGCTGTGATTCCAGTTTCTGTCTCCTCCATCTGCTTTTGCTTCTGCTATCTCCATGTGTCATTTGTTTCAACTTCCTCTGCTGCTGCTATTGCCTGATAATCTAGGCAGAGCCCAGCAACACGGTTAGGATTGGAGATGTCTTATTTCCTCTGCTGATTTGCAAGTCACACTTACAAGCAGGAGTGTTCTTTGATCACAGATAAAGCTAGTGCTGAAAAAAATAGATGGAATAAAGGCATTCAGCGGTCCAATGTTGATGTCAGAAAGGCACCTTTCATGGCATGTAAAGGACACCCAGCAAAACCCAAGTGAAACCACCCAACTAGAGATTAATTAAATTGTAAATAAATTACCTAGCAAGGCTTTAGATAAAGCTTAGAACAAACTCTTAACATCTCATTTCTTTTTTGGAATGTGATGGTTTCTCTTACTTACAGGCTAGATTGCAACATGGACTCTGCACTCAGCTTAGACCCTGATATGGGCTACCCAGGTTTTGGGTTAGGGTGCATAGGAGTAAGTGGGGCCAGGGTCACCGAGAGTGGGTTCGGGCCTGGTGAAAAATTTTTTTCAGGCCCCCCAGCAAGGGCGGACTGGCTAAACAGGGCAGACGAGGTGTGGGGGGGGGAGCCAGGGAAGCCGGGCCTGGAATTTTTTCAGCCCCCCCAGCAAAGGCGGACTAGCTAAACAGGGCCGATGGGGGGGGGGGAAGCCCGGGAAGCCGGGCCCCGGGCCCTCTTCTGGACCGCCAGGCCCCGGTAATTTGTACTGGCTCCTCCCCCCCCCCCGTCTCGTCAGCCCTGAGTGCGGCTACTCACCTGCTACCTCCCTTGCTGGAGGAGGGAGAGGTGGGGAATGGGTTTGTGGGCCTTGAATCCCAATCCTTCACGGCGTGGCAAAAGTATAGGTCAGTGTGACCCAGTGACCCCTTAGTACCTATTGGCAGAGGGCACAGGGGGTGCATAGGGTTTTACAGGTATCCCGTGAAGTCTCTACTGAGAGCCAATAGCCCACTGGTTGTCACTGTAATGATCTTAGGGTTCGCTCAACAACAAACCAGTGAATGAGACAGGAATAAAACTTTTATTAAAACAAACTAAAGAGCTGTGGTGAACAGCTGTACACAGCTACACTGGGTTCTCAACCCCAGCTTCCGGGGCTCATCTCTAAAGTCCTATATTCATAATACTGTCCCTTATGAGGGAGCATCTCTAAATTATAATCTTCCACAAACATATCTCTACAGTCACAATCATTGCAAAATGTGTGTATGGATAATATTTAAGGGGTTATGTATCTATACTGATAATTATGTTCTCAAGGTCTTGGAGTTAAGGCAGATCACCAGCAGGTGACATACTTTGGAGATGTTGCTTTCAGGCAGAAGGTAATGGATGCCTATCTCCCTGTCTGGCTATTTGCATACTGTGTATTGAATCCCTCACAATGCATGCATACTTGCATACAGGGGCGGCTCCAGGCACCAGCACAGCAAGCATGTGCCTGGGGCGGCAAGCCGCGGGGGGGCGGCGTGCCAGTCGCTGTGAGGGTGGCAGTCAGGCAGCCTTTGGCGGCGTGCCTGCGGGAGGTCCGCCGGTCCCGTGGCTTCAGCGGCAATTTTGCCGCGGGTATGCCGAAGGTGCAGGACCGGCAGATCACCCGCAGAAATGCCACTGAATCCGCGTGCCCAGCAGACTGAATGCAGGCGTGCCACCAAAGGCTGCCTGACTGCCGTGCTTGGGGCGGCAAAAAACATAGACCCGCCCCTGCTTGCATATCGAGTCACACACAAAAGAAGAGATTGCAAAATCTACAAGAGAGGAAATCTATGGAACAAACAAACAGTGAGTGTGTGTGTGTTTGTGTGTGTGTGTGTGTGTGTGTATGTCCTGTTTATGAATGCAGACAAAGAATTGTTCCGGTATATCTTGGATTGCAAAGTAACACACTGGGGTCCTTCACTGAGGAGGCAAACTGACAGCATGTTTGCTTGTCTAATGAAAGGGGAGTCTGAGCCAGCCTGACTGTAAAGTGCTTCAATCTTATTAATTATGTCTAGGTTCTAGAATGAGTTTATATGCAACCATTTGTTTCCAATACTTCTACTTGTTGCTACTTGAATCTCTGTGGGCGCTAAATTTAGGCTTGGTCTACGCTACTAACATATCCTATAACTACGTCACTCAGAGGTGTGAAAAACCCACATCCCTGAGCAACATAGTTATACCCGCATAACCCTGGCTTCTCTTGTCAACATAGCAACCACCTCTCGGGGAGGTGGAGTACCCATGCCAATGGGAGAAGCTCTCCTGTTGGCATAGGTAGTGTTTTCAGTAAGCGCTACAGCAATGCAGCTGCAGCAGTGCTGTGCTGTGTGTGTAGACAAGCCCTTAGATATGTTTACAGTGAAATCAAGTATAAATGCTGCGTGTTACGGAGCAGTGATCTGAGGTGCAACTGGTAAGCTGGGGTGTACTGTTTTTTCAAAGCAGCGGATCTGTGAATACTGTCAGTGTCCAGTGGACCAGGGACTAGACACTCCAGGGAGCTGCTTGGAGGGCTTCAGGTTTGGGGTGTGCTAATAACTAACGTGTAAAATAAGTAGGGTTGCCAACTTTCCAGTTGCTAAAAACCAAACACCTTTGCTCTGCCCCCTCCCCTGCGGCCCTGCTCCCCGCTCACTCCTCTCCAGCCCCCCCTCGCTCACTCCCTCCTCACCTGGGACTCACCTGCTGTTGGGAGAGCCAGTCTGGGAGGAGTTGACGCAGAGCTTGCCCACCTGCACAATCAGGAACCAGTGAAGTGTGTGGGCGATCAGTCCCCAAAGCAAGGGGCTGGGGCACAGCAGGACATGGCGGCGTTGATCTCTGGCTCAAGGGGGTGGGAAGGGGTCAGTGCCCATAGCAAGGGGACAGGGCAGGGAGGGGTTGGTCCCTGTAGCGAAGGTCAGGGCAATCGGGGCATAGCAGAGGCTGGTCCCTGGAGCGAGGGGCCAGGGCTGGGTCAATCTGGGCATGGCTGGGGCTGGTCCCCAGAGCAACACTCCAGGGCGAGGATGGGTTGGTCCCCATAGTGAGGGGCCAGGGCTGGAGCAGAAGGGGGGCAGGCAGAATCTCCCCGGCCCCCAGGTTGGCAGCACCTCCTACCTTTTGGAGCCCGGTCCAGAAGCCAGCTACTGCTCTGTCAGGCATCAGAAGCTCCTCCATGTGGCTCCAGCTGCAGCTCTTCCCGCCCCCACCCCCCAAGTGGCAGAGGCTGGTTACTGTGGTGGACCAGACCAGCCAGGTTCCCTTTTCGACCGGATGTTCTGGTCGGAAAATGGACACCTGGCAATCCTAAAACAGAAGGGGCTTGAGGGACGTGTTTGCATTGCCCGTAGCTGGTGGAGTTGGGGACTGACCCACAGCAGGCACAGACATGGCCTCCTCATGCCAAGGGCAGCTGACAGCGAGGTGCCTCACAACTCTGGGTTCCCCCTGGAAGCGTCACAGCCAGCAGTACATTACTCCCCCCGGAGCCAGAGGAAGCAGGGGAGGTAATGCAACTCAGGTGTTTCCCTGGCTATAGTTCCTCCTGGGAGGATGTAGCTTATACACCTCTGGGCTGTGCTTTACATCATAGTACAGTCCAGTGAAAGTAAAGGTGTTTCAGAATTACTCTAGCCCAAACTGTGATACATTTACTCCATGGAAAGCCCCTCTGAAGTCAATAGGTGAAAATCTTGACTCCACTGAAGTTGATGGAAGTTTTGCCATTGATTTTGATGGGGCCAGGATTTCACCCAATGCAGAGTGAGGTGCCACCAAATACAAGGAAGGGTATCATATTCCAGTCCTCTGTTTTTAGATTTTTGACCGTTGTCATGATGGTGTTTCACTTATTTTCATACCGTGTGTTCCAGAGAACAGGAGAGCAACACTCAAGGTGTTCTTATGCATTTTATTGACAGTGTACATGTTGATATATAGTACATTACAATACTGACTGCTAGGTTCTTTATAAATGTATAGTTCATTTTAACTATCTTTTAAAATTTTCACAATAAAAATAATCAAATACCATGCCAACATTTTGTAACAAATTATCACATTAATTCCATTTGATTTTCATGACATACATCTCTGTACAAAGGACCCCATATCACAGTGCATAAGGTCACAGTCATTGAAAAAATAAATAACGTGATAAATAGATTTGTGCTATTTACAGTTTACAAAGTTGTCACTTTGATTTCAAACTGAGCAGCTCAAGAAATGTGTCATAGTATTAAAGAGGTACTGCACCTCTGGGGGGGTGCATTGTAAATGCCTGCAAGTGTGAAATAAAGGGAAATTTAACAGGATCAGAAGTTATTTCATGGTATATCTACATTGCAGTCACAGGGTGTGATTGCAGCTCATGCAGACACACCCAAGCTAGCTTTAATCTAGCTAGTTCAGGCACCAGTGCAGTGAAGCCGGGGGCAGTGCATGCTTCAGCATGGGCTATACAAGCCCACCCAGAACCGTGGGTAAATGACAGAGAGCTAGCCTCCACTGAAGTGTGCACTGGTGCATTTTCATTGCTCCAGTACGTGAGCTAGCTAGATTAAAGCTAGCTCATGTGTATCTACAGGAACTGAAACCACACCCCATGCCTGCACTGTAGACGTACCTTCAGTGTTCACAAATGATGCCAAAGAGTTTCTGGCAACAGAGAAGACAGTGGGAGCCAAATTATGCCCTTGGATACACTGGTGTAACCCTGAACTAACTCCATGGACATTACAGTAGTTTCACATGTGTAAATCCAGAGTAAGTGAGGGCAGGAATTTGGTCATAGCTTTGTTGCACAATTTGAGCCATTTTGAACATAACTGCTGCCATGTTAGCAGGTTTATTTCTTTGCATGCAGAAATAGTATATGAATAATGGGTACAATCTTGCTGCAACAATCCTCTGAAAAGAAGAGGCTCAGGGGATAGATTTTTTGGAGGCTTCCTGTCTGATTCTGATACATTCTGATATCTTTACATACGCTTACTATACATCAACCTCCACATTTGCCTTTCAAGTTTACCAAGATCATCTCAAAGATCAACAGACCTAAGATTGCATACATTCTTTGTGCAGAAATAAAAAGAAACATGCTTAATTACTTACCAGCAATTGCCTTTAAGGTAATATGAAAACGACACTAGTTTACCATTTGCTTCTTTCAGACAGTATTATTATTATTTGCATTTCGGAAGTATGGTAACATGCAGAACATGTGGTACATGAATTGCCATGTTCATCACCCATTTGAGCGAGTGTAGTGGGTGATACACATACCACCAGTTTTGATGCACAGATGTGCAGGACCTTACTGTTTTCCCTGGGAAAAAGCTTCAGGACTCCACACATTGGTGCACTGTGTTCTGCCATGGGTACTATGATGAGGCCAGTACAGTAAAAGCTACTGGAAACAGATAAATGCAGGTTCAAGATGCCCCCATTGGAAAGTTTTTTAATATGTGCATATTTTGCTCTAGATAACAATTTTAGCGATGGTAGGTTAGAAATTATAATGTACACTTTGGCTTATTTGAATGGCAATTTTTCTTTTCTTTTCAAATGGAGCATTGATCACTTGGGTACACAGTTTTTCAAAAAAGCTGAAAACTGGTTTTGGTGCAGGACTGTTGGAACTAAATTCCTTAGGAAGCCTGCAGTTAGCTAACATCAATCCTGCCACCCTGCACATTTAGAACAAGTTAGAGCTCCAGTTTAAGGAAATGAAAAGGACAATATATATTAAGTACTCATGTACAAATTTTTAAATTTCTTTTTAGTGTCTGAACACATGTTAGTTAGCTCATGCAGACACACTCAAGCTAGCTATTAAGATATTAAGCCTGCTACTACAGAATTTTATGTCTCAAGGTGCTGGATTATTTAATAGCAAAATTCTTTGGTTTCACCTGGGTATACATTTCATTCAGTGTTTGCCTTAAACTACACAAGAAGCTCAGAGGTTTTCCTTGCCAGGCAGTGCTTATAAACTCCACTGAGAACACCTACCCAGGTTACAAATACATGACATACCATTTCAATCAACCCAGGAATGAGCCTTGCGATGGAAAATGACAAAACTAACAGGTGAGAAACTTGTGAAACTAGAACAAAACATGTGAAGAAGAAATTGAAACAAGTGCATGAATTTTAAGCACATTCACAAAGGAATTCAATGATAGGAATGGAAATTCTGTATAATTAGAGTGTAAAAATAACACTAGGAAAAATGTGGTGTTTTCTCTTAAATATGAACATGATCCTTAATAAATAAAACCCAAACCAATAAAACTATATATAAATAAATAAAATAAAATTGGCACACTAATAATGACTGAGCTGAGAGGAAAATGGCCACTCTGCTGAACATGGGGGAAGACTCACGTGTTCTTCCAGGCTGGATTGCAATCAAAGAGCAGCGCTCAGATCATCAAATAGTCACAATCAGCCTAAAGCTAGCTCTTAAGTTTAGGTTAAACAATTCAGGGCCTGATCCAGGTAATACTCCCAGTAAAATCAGTGGGAGCTTGGGATGGAGATTCCCACTGCAGAAACAGGCCCTAAGTTATAAAACTTTATATCGTAAACACTACAGTATATGTGTGAATTCCTAGCCCTACTGAAGTCAAGGACAAAACGCCCATTGATTTCACTGGGGCAGTTCATCCTATGACATGTCACTGTGCTACTTTGAAGGAGTTGTAGCGGAAAGGAACTGTTCTGCAGTCAACACCTCCTCAGTCTGCTTTCCTTCCCTTTTCATTGATAGTTTACTGTATTTGGGGGGTAACTCCTTTCCTTACAGCCTGCTCCACTGAAGACAAATGACTTTTCATGTATTGTAGATTGTGAAACATTTAGAAAGGTGCACAATTTGTCATGCGTTTTAACAACAAGGGGGAGGGAGCAAGTTCTGTCATTTACAGCAATGCAAATCCACAGTGACTTCTGCAGTGTAACAGTAGATTCTGGCCCAAGCTTTTTGTTTCAGGGAGTCTACAAAATAGGAGATGGAAAGGAAATGAAAGTGATACAAAACCCAGAGACCAGGAGCTGTTGTTTATTTAGGCCCAATTCAGCAAGGCACTTAAACACTTGCTTAACTTTAAGCATGTGACCAGTTTTGTTGAAGTTAAGCTTTGCTGGATTGAGAATATTTTTTTCTGGAGTAGTACCATTTTTCAATGCTATTTTCTTGGCAACTTTTGTATCACATTAACAGTTTCCCCTCTCACATCCACCAGTTTTCTTTTCACTCATGCACTAAACATTAGCTATATTATGCAAAAACACAACAAATTCCAGACTCCGCTAGCTAACTCTGTGCCATGATTAATAGAACAAACAGATGCAGATTTTTACATACACAATGTGAACAGATGTGATTTATAATTTTGCCAATTTCAGGGAGGCAAACATGAATCCCTGCTTTTGTTTTTTACTGGAAAGCTTCCAAATGTGTCATGTTTTTCAGACCATATGAGTGATTTTTTTTACATTCAGAAGGCACAAGTATAATATTATTGGTATGATATATATTATCTTGAAGATATTTAGACAGTATAAAACAAGCGGCTCCTGACCAGCAAAACAATTTTTCTCAGGCCGCTCAGTTTATCTGCATGGCTTGGATTATATTGATTTCTTTCTTTATTTTTGTATATGGGTAAAATGTATAGAGAGAAATCTTCAGAGTAAACTAATTTACATGACAATTTTTCATCAAGGCCCTGATACAGCGCATAATACTTCTTTGGCAAAGTATATATCCCTGCTCACCTGGTCCCGTTAGACAAGACTTTTATCAATAATTATTTCTGGTAAGCATGGTAGGTTATCTGTAATATTATAAATGCTAGACATGAGGCTGAGCCGTGGGGTTCAGAGTCAGAATTGATTCAGAATCCAAATATCCTCCAAATTGAAGGGCGGAAGAAATGGGTCAGTATTCTGGTTGGGCCCATTATAGAGATGGGATCAACCTATGAAATTTGGGTCGAACGTTTTGTTTTGGGACAATCTCTGGTTAGGACAAAATATAACAGATAACTGTAGAATGGGTTAACTCAACCATGATAACAGCATCCTTTTAGGCAGCGTAATTCTAATCCATATTAACACATGCAATAATTCCATGCCTGGCTGCGCAGCGTGTTTAGGACTGGCTGCCAGGTAACCAGCACAAGATCTTTAGTCTTTTGAGGCTTGCTTGGCTCTGAAATATCCAGCTCCAATCTGTTTTTCTGTCTTTGATCCCATAAATGTGTAAAATGGTGTAACTTGTTGCTGCACAAATCGCTGATGCCTCAGCTGATCAGTAGGGCCTAGATTGTAACTTGGACCATGCTCCTGTAGTTTAGGAATCCCCATTATGCCCCACCATGGGCTACCTAGGAGTTGGGTCTGAATATGAGAGGGTGCTGTGAGCTTGCTACTTCCCACTACCCACCCAGCAGTAAGTAGGTGGGGAGTGAATGGAGCCTTGACTCCGCTCTCCCATGCCAGCCAGCCCATACCAGCCAATATAAGGGGCATAATAAATTACTACCAGAACAGGACAATTATTCTCCTGGAATGGAAGGAAGAAAAAGGGGCAGGAGCTGTATCCTGGAGGCACAATCTAGCCCTGGCTTACAGCCTTTCTACAATTAAAATTAAAAAAAAAAAAAAAAAGGGGTGGGGGGAGGGAGGGATAGCTCAGTGGTTTGAGCATTGGGCTGCTAAACCCAGGGTTGTGAGTTCAATCCTTGAGGGGGCCACTTAGGGATCTGGGACAAAATCAGTACTTGGTCCTGCTAGTGAAGGCAGAGGGCTGGACTCAATGACCTTTCAGGGTCCCTTCCAGTTCTAGGAGATAGGTATATCTCCATATATTATATTATAAGTATAACACAGGTGTGCATGGATTCCACCTCTTTCCATGTTAAACCACAGTGAAGGTATTTTAAATGCCATTACATTTGCATCCCAGTGACTTACACATACTGGTCACACTTGCCTATTTGATAAAGCCTCTTAATCAAATGCCATTTGTTGCCATCTTTAGGATTGGTGAGTTCAACCACTTGAGTGAGGGGGAAAACTCAAAAACTTAGCTTGGTTACTAATACTGACATTTGTAACAAAGAACAGTAAGACAAATAACAGATATGTTGCCCTTTTTCTTTAGGACTGTGTTGAAAGGATCCTATTCCTATTAAAATTCAACAGCAAAATACATTCATTAATTGGTACCCCCATACACATCAAAAAATAGCCTTAATTATAACACATTGCCTGGGGTAATTAAGATTGTGCATGCAACTTTGCTTCGAAAGGAATTATTGGTCACATATTAGTCAGATAAATTTAATATATGTAAAGGAACCTCTCTAATCAATTTTATTTCCTAAGGATTTAAAGTATTTTTGTTGACAAATAATGGGCATCTTGATATATAATCTTAAGTGCAAAATATTAATGCATTTAAAATGCATGAAATCTTTAGTAATCTGATAGATGTTTTGCTATATAAACATTAAAAAAATAAAAAATAAATCTATGTATAAAGTTAATTGTGCTTCTTTAGAAACCTTATATGTTTTGTTCATATACAACTTTAAAATACATTTTAGAGTTAAGTAGCAGTTTCAAAATATATTAAATTCTTTTGATGAATCTTCTTTGTAACTCCACTTCAAACTGTGACATTACACAGTTTTGGTAATGTTACTCATTATTCTGGACCAGATTCTGTTCTCAGTTATGCCCAGGAAAATTCAGAGTTACTGTTTTAATCTAGATTTATACAGGTGCAAAGAAAATCAAAATCTGGTTCTGTGCGTTTAAAATAATTTGGCTCTAAAATAAGACATGCTTTAAAACTTCCTGCATACAATCTGATCAAGGAGATAGTTCCCATGACAGACTTGATCTTGTTAGAGTTGTTTATTATCTACACTACTTAGTGTTGGGTACCCATCTCTATTAAGTTTGTGGTTACAAACAAAAACAAAACAAAATGGAGAAGATGCAGCAGCTTCTAGATTAATATACTAATAATGAAATAAATTCCCCCCCAAATCCCTGATGCATCATATTGCAAGAAGGTCTGGAATGTGTTCATGTTCTATTTTTCAGATAACAATTGCCACTAGAAACTGAGCGCCCCACTGGCGTTAATCTTTTAGTTTCTTGTAAAATTACAAGTGGGCTTACTAGTACCAATGCAAAATGTTACTTACAGGCTTTAATATTCCACAAATGTTAGTTTATATTTGTACAATATTCCTTGTTGATGGTAAAACACATTTTTCAAGTATGAATATTTTGCACATATTTCTCTTTTGAAGATTTCAGATTCTATTACTCTTAGTGTGCATCATCAAAAGTGATACGATATTAACCATTTTCTCTTCTTTCTCTGTAAAATTGTTCATGTGTTCTTCACATTTTTTTAAAAAAGAGAGTGATTAAATATTCAGAAATCACACAACAAAGGCTTATAAATGTCAATGCAGTTCCTCTATAAACAGAGCACTTGAAGGGGAAAAACATATGTCCACAACAGTGCATGCCATGTTATGTGCATCGGACTTTCTGGTCCTGTAGCTCCGATGCTTTAATGGAGTCAAGAAAAGTTCTGAGCCAGTCTCTTCTTCTTCCATGGACAGTAAATGTCAAAAAAAGAGAGAGGAGAGTTTTTTCTAGTCTTGTTCCGATTGACTGTGGTGCATTACTGTCTGCATAAGGAGAATGAAAACCACAGCAGAACACCACGAAAATCGGACTTTTGAGTGCTCTGCATGAGATCCACAAGTTGGATGGCTGAGCAGCAATACCCAAAGAGGAAAATGCTTTGGTTGCCTTGAGCTAGCATGTTAAAAGAAAGGTTTGTTTTCCTTCCAGGTAAGTAAAAGTGCTTGTTGGATGACAAAGCAGGAAAGAAAATCAGATGACTGATGAGAAGGTAGAAATGTAAAATGTCTCCTATCATTTATAGCACAAGGAATCAAGAGTATGTCAGCCCCTCTCACGGTTGTGGCTTGTTTTAAAGATCTTCTCGGCACATTGGAAAGTTGACAAAGGTGAAGACATTAAACTCTATCAATACAGAGAAACACAGGAAAATGGCATAAAGAAACAGCACGTAGAAGCCTAGTTTCTTGTCAAGTTTCCATTTATTTACATGGATTCCACCCACCTGCAAGTATACAAAGTGTTAGTTAATGGAGTCTCAAAGGACACGAATGCTACAAGCTTCAAATGAGGTCTATTTGAATCTGCTGTCCTTAAACATGCTAAAAATGCAGTCTTGGTATTTTACAGTGTTCATTTTTTCAGATAGAGATAAGGCACATAACTGATCGAGTTAAACATGAGGGCTTAATTCTCAGCTACATTAAGGCCTCTTTACACTGCTGGAACATATAAAGCGGCCTTTAAGTGGGTGTAACTTAGGGTACGTCTACATTGCAACTGGAGGTATCCTTGGACAGACATATGAGCACTAGCTTTGATCAAGCTTGCTTGCTAAAAACAGCAGTGTAGCCATGGCAGTGCAGGTGGTGGCACAGGCTAGCGGTCTGAGATGCTAGGTCAGAGGTGGTGCTAGCCCATTGGGAGCCCTAGGTAGGAATAGCGCTGTCTCTGTCCTAGGTAACATTCAGGCAGTTAGTCCATGCTGCCATCTGCACTGCTGTGGCTGCACTGTTATTTTTTAGCATGACAATTGATCACAGCTAGCATAGGTATGTTTACACATGCTGCAGCATAGATGTACCGCAAGTGAGTGGTATATTTTCAGAACTCTTCACAGGGTCTGAGCTCAGCGAAGAGCTCTTAATGTAACTGAGAATCAGGTCCATAAGTGTATAGTTTCAACATACTCGGAGTCATGCAGCTCCCATTAATTGCTTCAGTACAGCCTAAATTATCAGGTAAAAGAACCTTCAGTGCTGCCCCCTAGATCTATTGTGGTCTCTGGAACATTGGCCCTTACAGAACGTTACTTCTTTCAACAGCTGCAGAGAAGCAGAGAACATAGTATCAAAGGCGGTCAGAAGTAATGAGAGTTAGATGGCTTGTTCCTTCATACAGACAGTTTGCCAAAATATATGCCACTCAAATTGTATTGTGCAAAGACATTGGCCAACATTTCCAAAACCTGGGTGACTGGTCTAAAGTTAGGCCCCTAAATCCACATTTAGGCTCACATTTAGTGAGAGAGTAATGGGAGTGTTCAGAAGCTTTTCCATTCAGATGACACTGCTTCAGCTGTGTCAGAAGCCTGGTCATTCTGCCCCTCAATGCCCTGTGGACACCTTTGATGATAACATTTAGCTAACCCTCCCATATCTTGCCAAACTGCTGGAAAAGTGGGTGGGTGGGTGGGGAGATTTATGACACAATACAACACAACTGTTGTCTTTTAAGATATTACTTGGACATTTGCTTCCCAGTGTGGTAAAAATGAATACCAGTGATGGTGTCTACTGAGGGCTGGGCTGGAAAGAGATTATGTCCATACATGTCACTTGTGAGATGCATTGGCAAGTTAATTGTATACTGACTAGGGTCTGATTTTTGCAATACTGGTCATCCTACCACCAAATTTAGTGTGTCATTGGTACAACGCATTGGTAAGCTACAGACATGATGCAGAAATGTGAGGTCTATGGTGATGACCACATTCTCTATGTAGTCTCTGCTGAGAGTCTACAGTTTGAGAAACACTGTTAGCGAAGTGTTAATGAGGATGGATATTTACACTTTCAGAGTCTTTGCCCACACTGGGCTCAATGGGAGTTTTGCCACTGACTTCAATGCATTCCAGTGCAGGCCCTAGATGCATTGGAACTGACTTCAGACCCAAATCAATGTTTCACTTACCAGGCCCTTTGTTACAAAATAAAGGCCCAGTCCTGAGAGGTACTTAGTTAGCTCCTCCTGGGAGCCGAGGTCCTCAGTTCTCACTGAAATAAATGGGAATTGAAGGTCCTCAGTGCCCCATTGGGTGCTGAGAGCCTGATTTAATGCCCACTGATGTCACTGGTTGCTAGATAAAGTTCTATATGAACAAATGCTAGTCAGAATGGTAAGTACTTCCAGTTTCGCCTACTTCTACATGCAAAGTAAATACATGTATCAAATTATGACATGAAGTGAATACTCAACGGAGTCATATTTTAAACCACAGAAATACTTACAGTAAGAGCTACAGACCCCAGCAGAAGCACAACCGAATAGACCAGTCCCTTGCTATTTATCTTAACCTGTGAAAATTAGACATAAAAGAGAACTTTAAAATGTTTAGGACATAGTAATTGCAATAGAAAGTTAACTGCCTCTTGACTTAGAACATTCTCTATTCTATTTTAAAGTAATGTCTAAAATTTAAAATGAAAGGCTTGTCTACATGACGGGGTACTGCACTCTACAGGGGTGGGATTTCTAAAGCGCACTATTATGTTGTGCATTAATTGGCCCGCGTTGACCCTGCTCAGGTGCACTAAAGGCTTTCTAGTGTGCCTGCACTACATTAAAGTGCACTAGGGGTCTACATGGCCCAATTAATGTGCAACATGTTAGTGCACTTTAGAAATCACATTGCTTAGTGCTCATTGCTTCACTGTATTGACAAGCCCCCATTTGCAATTTTTAAATGACATAGATGTTTAATTCATGGCAAAAATTGCAATAATGGGATAACAGCATGTTTAAAAGAATCAGAACAAATATGTAAATAATCAGTTTTGCTTAACTAAAACCCCTCAGCACTTGCATATTGCCTTTGGTCAATAACTCTCAAGGAGAGTAAGCCTTATTATCCTCATTTTACAAACAGGTAAACTGAGACATGGAGAGCCAAAGAGATTTGCTCAGAGTTGTACAGTCAGACAATAGCAGAGCCAGGAATAGACCCAATTGCTCATATTCTCCTGCCACCCAATACAATTAACTCACATTGAAAGCAATGGGAATTAATTGCATCTTGTGACAGGAAAATTGTTCGCACGTCTCCCTGTTCTTTGGCTAGGAAATAACCTCATGTCTTATTTAACTACTAATAAAAATGCTCAGCATTTTTACAATGTTTTCTTCTGAAAACAAAACACACAAAAACAAAAATTAAACAATTAAACAATTAAAAAAAAAAATATATATATATACGTACCACTGATCCATAATCAATCAACATAGTTTGCATGCCCCATGGTACTCCAAGGCCTACTAAAATGTCAAATACATTGCTCCCTATTGTATTGGATACTGCCATATCACCAAGACCTGGGAAACAAAAACAAACAAACAATAATTCTCAGGTCAAAACAACACACAGGACAAACATTCTGTAACAAGGCTGAGGAGGAGGGAGAGAGAGAGAGAGAGAGAATGACTGTTGAGCAGCTTTGCAATGTAAGATGACACTTTAAAATTAGCTAACTAAGCACTCCTGCAATCCCCACGTGGGCAATTTGCCAAGTACCTAAGATCAATACATAATTTGCGTAACATTTACATAACCTTTTAAAATAAAAAAATGCTCACAACCAATATACTTTGTGCATGTATCATCCTTGATGGGTGAGTAGAAATTGGTGTTTGAGTTTGAAGCTAATTAAAAAAACAGGTTGATAAGCTTTGTCCTGTTTTCTCTGTAGTTTCAGGGCACAGCTGGCCAGGAGCTTCATTGTAAGAAGCTGTGTGTGGTCTGTCTTCATCTCTTGGGATGTGCTCTGGGGATGTGGGCTCTAGTTAATCTGAAAGGTGACAGTGAAAGGTGCTGAGCAGCGTGGGAGCTGAGGACAGTCAGCACTGAGCAGGATTGGGCCCTTATGTGTGTGAGCATCAAGTTCATTTTAGAAATTTCATTTTTTAAAAACAACCCCAAACAATAATAAAATAGGAGAACAAAGTGTGAGTGGGTGGTAAGGTCACCAGAACCTTGTTCTTACTGAATCTCTGTCTCCTGTGCTCAATATTAGCTGGTGTCTGATTTTGATACAATAATAATGGTGGCCGGAGTGCTCACCCCGATTTGTTTCTCTCTCAAGTACCTGCTTAGCTATCTGTGCTACTGCCAAATCCACAAAACGTGCCAGGAAGGAGGAAAAGATCTAATATTGTTGGAAAGTGCCCTTCAAATAAGATCAGCTTTGTGGAGGAACTTTCAAGGCCATGAGAGACCTTCAGCTGGATCACATGCACGACGTCTGCTCCCAAGGCCTGGCCTGACACAGTGGGACACGGTCAGTAGCGCAGACTGTCCATCCCTGGGATATCCTCGGGATTTGTGTTTATGGCAACATCTCTTGCAGCTTCCCTTCACTGTCAGGGTACACCTGCATTTGCCTTTTGGGAAACCCTTTACTAAAGTGCCACACATGGCCCGCACATGTTACATGGGAGAATTGGGGATTCTCCATCTACCACTTCACCACGCTGTTCCTTGCCTGTACTCTCATAGCAAGTAATCTTGACCAGGTTGTTGCCTGATATGTGACGATATTCTATTGCAAAGATTTGGCCCACAGAAATCAATA
This sequence comes from Chrysemys picta bellii, assembly GCF_011386835.1. Lineage (NCBI taxonomy): Eukaryota > Metazoa > Chordata > Testudines > Emydidae > Chrysemys > Chrysemys picta. The sequence goes on along the minus strand of NC_088794.1, from coordinate 125,797,497 downwards.
GTAAGATACAAATAGAATATTAACTGGACTGTGGAATAACTAAATGAAGCAGATATCTTTTTTCCTCATTGATTACTCATTTAACATTTTGAGTTAAACTTAAGGTAGAAACTCTAGTGAACAGAGATAAAGTATGATAGCATTTATTTTCTGTACACGTTCAAGCATTATGAAGGCATTACACTGATCATTTTAGCACTTTTCCCCCTGTATTTCCTCTACAGATCTACTGACTCTAATATCATACATGGAAGAAACCAATTTTAATGGGAAGTGTCCCAGAACAGTTCTTAACACAGCTGATCTATTTTTGTGAGATTTTCCTGCATGTAATTCCTAATATGAAGTGGAGAATGGATGATTTTTAATATACGATTCTTTTTTGTTAGGCATAGCCAAAACATTTAAAAACAGACTGTGTGAAATGTATAGCTCTTACAGTTACAAATGAAACATTTTAAATATGTTTATGCTGTTCACATCATACAGATGCGGGTCTCTACTGGCTCCTGGTGGCTAGTTTAGGACTTCAGAATTTTTGAAGCCTGTATGCAGCCTGGAGAACAAAGAGCCATCCTTTGGCATTAAGGGCTGTAGGAGCTGGAATACTGCAAAATGCTATTATTACTATCTGCTCCTTTCTCAGTGTGATACAAATGAACACACTCATTCTTGTTTTAAGCAAAAATGGTAAAGGATGTGTCCATAAATATTTCTCATGTAAAAAAGGAAAGCTTTAAAAAAAAAATCAAAAGCTCAGCCATGTAAATATGAGTTGGAAAAATCTTTGGCCTTTTAAATAGGAAAGTTAAACTAGACATAGTTAGGGTTAATCTTTCCCTACTCAGTGTTAATATTCATAGAGCCAAAAGGAAGATGCTGGCTGTCTCTAGTTGGACAAGGAATAGGTTTGAAGCAAGTTAACTTTTGTTGTGCCTTTTCCCCCCCAATATCTTTCCCCATCAACTTAATCTGAAATCAATGCAAGTTTTACATGCAGCACTTAGGACATGATCCAAAAAGCAAACCCTTTTTCTATGCACCTTTTTGGTGTACAATCCTATTTTTATGGCTGATCTTTTCTAGTGTAGCTCATGTGTATGTTACATCTGTCTAATCTGACTGATCTATGCTGCATATGTGAGGTTTGGTTGCTGAATGAACTGCCAGAACATTATGCGATTTCTCCTGATGCTCCACGCCTCTTGGATGTAATAAATGGCCCATACTCGTAACCAGAGATGTAACAGGGTGGGAACCATTTTTTTTTTTACAGCACCAAGCAGAGTGGGGCCCTGGTCCATGCCTGGGGCTCCTAGGTGCTATCATAATTCAAACAACAGTTTGAAAAAACTGCATATTACAGGAGCAAAGCATGAAATTGTTGGAACACTTGAACAGAAATAATACCTTGTCTTGCTACTATTAAGCTGGCCATGCAGTCTGGTACACTCGTTCCTGCAGCTAGGAAAGTAATGCCCATGATAACATCAGGGATCCCCAGAGTGTATCCAATTATAGTAACCTGCAGAGTAAGCAAAAACAGCCATTTAAAATAATTGGGAAGTCTCTTATTCTGAAACTCTGTTTCCAATACAATTGTGATTCACTCTTCACTTTAATTTCTGGATGGGGCCGTTATGACAGTTACACACACACACACATTTCTATAAGGAAACAAAATCGTAGCAACAATCTGACTAAAAACCTCCTACTAGGGAACAATAAGTACTTGTAGGCACAGTCTAAGGGTTTTATGAAAGCCATTTAAAGTGCTCCACTTTATACATTTGTAACAGGATGCGCTGGCCCCTTAAGGGCGCTGTAGTGAGTCGGTGTGGCTCCCCTCCTGCCCAGAAGAGGGAGCCCACGTGCAGGCACCAGAGTGGGTGGGACCACCACCGCCTGTCCCCGCCCCCCGGAAGTCAAGGGGCGGGACAGGAAGTATAAAGGCCGGCCGCCAGAGCTCAGTCGGCGGCCAGCCACCACAGGGAGCAGACGTGCGGCCGGGAGCTCCCGGCCAGGAGACCGTCAAAGACCGAGGCCTGGACCCTAGCTGGCCTGAGCTACCCCGGGCCCGCTACGAGGAGGAGCCGCCGGAGCCCGTTCACGCCCGCCACTGGGAGAATCCCTGGGAACCGCACCCCACTAACCCTGAGGGTGAGACTGGACCCGAACCCCTTCGCCCCTGCTGCTATCCAGAGGAGCCACCTGAGGACCATTGGCCGGACTTCCCGGCAGAGCTACCAGACTTGCCGCCGAGCCCGGGCAGAGAGGAGCCCATGCAGATGGACTGGCCCGATCCCGGCGCGACGAACGAGGTAGGCTTTGAGGGGGATCATGGAAGCAGCCCGGGGGTAGCCGACCCTGGTCCGGCTGTAACCGAGTGTGAGCCTATGTCAGTGTGTTGCGGTCTGGATACCCCACTGACCAGCAGCGGCAGCAACCGCTGTTAGGGCCCCGGGCTGGAACGCAGTGGAGTGGGTGGGCCTGCGTTCCCCCCTGCCACCCTCCGCACGGGTGGCAGGCTTCCCCCTCACCCAACGCTCGGCTACGGAAGCCTAGGCGTGCCTTACCTGAACTGTTTATCCGCTCAGCCCCTGCAAACAAGGGCCTGAGCCTAACGGTGTTTGCCCCGCCCTGATCCAGGGCTTGGGCTTTGAACTATTTGCTCGCTCAGCCCCTGCAAACAAGGGCCTGAGCCTAACGGTGTTTGCCCCGCCATGATCCAGGGCCTGGGCTCTGAACTGTCTGCTCGTTCAGCCCCTGCAACAAGGGCCTGAGCTAACTGTGTTTGCCCCGCCCTGATCCAGGGCCTGGGCTCTGAACTGTCTGCTCCTTCAGCCCCTGCAAACAAGGGCCTGAGCCTAACGGTGTTTGCCCCGCCCTGATCCAGGGCCTGGGCTTTGAACTATTTGCCCGCTCAGCCCCTGCAAACAAGGGCCTGAGCTAACATCCAGGGCCTGGGCTCCTGAACTGCTTGCTCGCTCAGCCCCCTGCAGTCAAGGGCCTGAGCTTTAACTGTGGTTGCTCCGACTCTGCACCAAAGAGCCGGAGTTTCAGGACTAACTGACTGCTTGTTCCCACTGTAGTGAGTCGGTGTGGCTCCCCTCCTGCCCGGAAGGGTCGAGCCCCGGCTAGGACCTACTACAGGCGCTTACAGACCAGCACAGCCTGTTCTTATGTTCTGCCTGGAACAATGGAATGCTGGGTGGTTCCCAGGTCTGAAGGTAGCTGTAAAGTTGGCAGCAATGCAGGCTGGGAAGAGGGAAGAACTATAAAAGAGCTCCCTTTGCCATAGTAAGAGAATGGCTTGGGAAGAGGTGAGACCTGTTCTGAGGGTCCTAACAGAGACACTCCTGAAGGGAACAGAACATGAGTCTCTCTAAACAAATGGCCCAGATGCAGCTTTGGAAGAGCCTCGGGAGAGACAGCAGCCTGCAATGGGGATCCCAGTAAGGATGGGAGGAAGGGTCTCAAGAGAGGGCGGGGTGTTAAAATCCTGAAAAAGGGGCCAGAAAGAAGGCTTAATAGCCAGCCACCTAAGCAAGCCTAGGAAGTAGCCTGTGGGAAGAGTAAGAGTGAAGCCAGAACATTTGAGACTGGAGCAGGCAGCTACTTCATTGCTCAGGGGATTAGGGCTGGAGCCTGGGTAGAAAGGGTGGCATGGATTCCCATAAACCTCAGTGCTGCCACCTTGAAGTATTGTGCTGGCACTCCTATAAGAAAAGTCTATTTGTAGATCCGTGCAATCAAGGGGCTCTTTTTGGAACCCCTGCAGCCAAGGGGAAGAATTCCCACAGACTCTTAAAGCAGGCAGTGGCCCAGAAGCCAAAAGTGTTTGCTTGAACTCTTTTTTTCGTTAAGAGTTGTGGTTACCCCAGAAGGATGGAGTCTTTTTTCTAACTTAGCCAGAGGATTATATTAAGTTATCCAATCACTAAAACATTTTCCCATTGAGAGGGCAAGTAACCATGGGGACATTGAGGCATTGACGCATCTTGAAAGAGATCAGAGACAGTGTTACAGCATCTCTGAACACATCCTACTTTTGGTCTTTCCACAAAACTCCCACTGTTTTCAACAGAAGTTCTGAAAGTGGAACCAGGATAGAGAGCATGGTCTTACTGAAGTACAGATGCTATGAAGTTGTGGCAATGTGGTACATCAGCAAGAATGAATTGTTGGAATATGAATCTTTCAAACAGTTTTTGTTACATATTATAAAATCAGGGGAAGAGGGTTTTATTTTAAAATATAATACTTTAAATACTAACTTAAGGGAAAATACTGTATCCAAGTGAAAATGGAAAAATAAAATAATCCCCAAATGTCTAATATACTGACAGAGCTATCAGTATGTATCCCAGACAAGTAAAGCTGTGTCATACAACTCACAAGCCTCAAGCGAGTTATGAAGATCAGCTGCTCGTAAATGAAGATGCTTCCAAAAGGTCACACGAAACTGTTACATATTTCATTTTCCAGGGTACATATTATGAAAGAGTTAGATTTTTTCATTTTACTGATTTTTAATTGAGGAAAATATAGGCATGTGAAGGCTTTACCTACCCTACCATTGACCTACCAGTCCTTCAGCAGTACTAACATAACTTCTCATTAGCTTTGCCTCTCTTTGAATAGAAAAAAGATGCCTTTTTAAACTTCCAAAAATATTTTTTTAATTACAAAGAGTCTCATTTGAGCTACTTTACTATTCATGTCTCTTCTGAGTGAAAATATACATTTAAGCTATAAAAACAGAGAAACTAAGAGTGAATCACCTGGACTAGCATTTAAAGTAAGAGTGTTTATGAATGGATCATACCTGATATATCTTCATCGGAGCCTACATTTTTGCACATGTTAAGAGCAACTGAAAAGATTTATGGGTAACCTCTATGGCACTCTTATTAAGAAGGAGAATAATACTTGCGACTAATATAGTCCATTCCACCCAAAGCATTTTACACTGGGTTGATCCTGCAACCCTTACTACTCACCTGAGTTACTGTGTGAGTATATTTCAGGATCAGGCCTTCGGGCTATATTTTTTAAAGTATTAGGTGCCTAAAGACACAGATAGGCACCTAGTGGGATTTTCAAGAGCACCTACGCCCTAACTCCCAATATTAGGAACTAGGCACTGAGGAACTTTTGAAAAAAATCACACCAGGCCCCAATCTGCATCTTTAAGTGCCTATCTTTAAAAATATGGTCCAAAAGTACTGTCCAGAAGAGAGACTAGCACATAGGTCAGATATTAGAATAACTAATAGACGGCACACATCCCAATGTGGCTACGTTCTTCTTCCCCTAAAACAAACTGGGATTGGAGTTGAAGACGTTCGTCATCTGGCCTGTACATTTCATTTCTTAAAACAAGGTTTTTGTTGCATCCACTTACCATCCACACCATAAAATAGGAGAACAAAGCAATCCACAAAGTGGATAAAATGAATGTCAGCATAAAAAAGTTCTCCCAGCGGGGTTTGCTGCAGTTTGGAATGGTACAAAAGAGCAGGAATAGCAATGGCCACGTGAAAATCCATTTGACTTTGTTCATTTTTCCATCTGCAGAGAGAAAGGAAAACAACCTATTTAACTTTCCTGTTCCTGCCGCACCAGGTCCAGTTACATATGTGTGCACACTGTGTGGATAGAGGAGAAAATAATAAATAGGCTTGGTTGCAGCTGTGCATTTTGGTTTGAGGGTCATTTGTCTCCCTTGCCCCCATGTCCGCAATTTCTGTCTCTCTTTATAATATGGCAAGTTCTGCCCTTGGATGCATGTGTAGGGTTCCCACTGATTCAAACCAGACATACATCCAATGATGAAATTGAGCCACAATGTATTGCTCTTTTGAATTTAAAACAGAAGGATGGTAGTACTGCCCTTTCAAGGGTGTGTTATCTTACCATTAAGCCCCTCACCTGAAATAAAAAGCAAATTACAACTTTTTTTTAAAGGAACAGTGTAAAAAAATGCCCACTTCTGTGCAATATCAGTGAACATTTTTAGCTGATATAAAAACAGACGTTGGCCTTCATTCTGAGCTGTGCCTGTGAAGGATCTAGTGCTAGAGAATTTGCAAATCACAGTTTACTGTCTGCATAACAATACACTCACTCTTGCTTCACAGACAAGACATATGAAATGCCAATGTTTCAAAAGTGTGAAGTGTTGCAAATATGCATGTACATTTCAAGTATTGAGATCAGAGGCAAACTACAGGATTTTCACAGACCAGGGATTATATTCATATTCCTTGAGACATTTTTCAAGCATTCTACAAGTTTGTTTTTCAGGCTGACAAATGAGGGGTACAGTCAAGTGCCCTTGATGAAGTTTTATTTTGGATATAATTAAGCTAGCAGGGGATTTCTTGATGCTTGAAACAGTATAAATGCCCTGATCATTGTGTGTGCAAGATCTATACAAATGTGCTGTTTTGAAACAGATGGACAGTCACACTAAAGGAAAAGAATAAAAAAAACAGATAAATCTCCACTGTAGTCAGAATTACACCACTGTAAAACTGGTGTAAGTGAGACCAGAATCTGGATCAATGTCCCTCGATGCATTCTTTAATGAAGCAAAAATTAGTTGTAGAGAGAGCAACAAACAATATTATGCTGCCTTCAGCTTTAAAAGATAGTAGTAATGCTGAAACTCCAGCTTTCCAATGCTTACATGAGCCTGCGCTGCAATGAAGACAGCTGGACCAATGCTTTGTAATAGGGATTTCTATTTTTTGTCACAGAAGAGCTATTCATTTAGGCCTTGATTTAGCAAAACTAGTGGAAAGTCAATGTGAACATTCATGGTTTAGCACTCAAATGACTACGAGGGCCACATGAGGACTAGTACATTGGCCCGAGGGCCGCATCACTGACACACACACACACACACACACACTGCCCCCGGCTCCGCCCCCCCACTCCACGCCTTCCATGAGGCCCCGCCCCACCTCTTCCCACCCCTTCCCTGCCCCCATTTCAACCCCTTCCCCAAAGTCCCTTCCCGAATTCCGCCTCCTCCCTGCCCCTATTCCAACCCCTTCCCCAAATCCCTGCCCTTACCCCACCTCTTCTCTGCCTCCTCCCCTGAGCGCACGGCTCCCCGCTCCTCCCCCTCCCTCCTGGAAAGCGCTAAGCACAGGCGGGAAGTGCCTGGAGGTAGGTAGAGGAGCAGGGACACTGCACGCTGGGGAAGGGGGGTGCCAAGGGAGGGGAGCTTGGCGGCCGCAGGAAATAACTCCGCAGACCACGTGTTTGAGACCCCTGGTTTAGCATGTCCTTAAGTGCTTTGTTGATTCAGGACCTTAAGTAGGATCCCTGTCAGGGTACATGCCCTCAACGAAGAAAATGAAAGACAGCAATTGCAAATGCCATACTTGTTATCTAGCAATACAGGGATCTCTTCTTACCCATGCAACAGGGAAAACATACCAGCCTGATTCTACTCTAGTGTAAATCAGGTCTAAGACCAACGTAGTGTTCCACCAGTGAGAGATCAGAATCAGGTCCTTATTTTTTCCAGTAATTTAGTGAGACAGTTGCCCACTCATCCTGCAGTTGGAGGATTTTTGCTTCATTAAAGAAAGCATCCAGAAACATTGATCTGGATTCTGATCTAACTTACACAAGTTTTACGCTGGTGCAACTGACTAACATATGCATCCGAAGAAGTGGGCTGTAGTCCACGAAAGCTTATGCTCTAATAAATTTGTTAGTCTCTAAGGTGCCACAAGTCCTCCTGTTTTTCTTTTGACTAACATAGAGTTACTTGTGAATTATACTAGTGTAGCTGAGAGCAGAATAATTCCTGTCTTGTTTAAAGTATTTTAATCTTTTTCAAATCCATATGCTCTGCACTGTATATAAGAAGCTTTGGGAGCCGAACATTCCAAAGAGACAGTGCTACAATAAAAAGTCTTATATTAATTTTTAATATATTCCTCTAATGCTATATGCCCCTATTTCCTCACAAAGGAGCTTTACAAACTTTACACTTGCAGGAATCACTTTCCCATTAAATTGTAGCCATCTTTAGGTGAAAGATAATAGGTAAACAACACACAGCACAACAGTGATGAGAAGGGAATATTGGTCAAAGCCCTACTTTTTTTTTAAAGTGTCATAAGATTTGCAATATCCACATATAGCAGACAGGAACTCAGTTTTAAAGTCTCACCCAAAAACCCCACACTTGGTAAACCACACGGTGTGATGCTGGCAGACCAGGTGCCAGCTCATGCCAAAGTCCCCATGTCTCAACTGAACACTGACAAATACATAGCTGGAATCAGTTTGGCTCGCCTGTGTGTTAGTATTGTTAAACCAGGTGTTAGAATGATAAGAATGTGTTTAGACTTTATTGAATGCATGTGAGTTGCTGCATGCATTAATCTCACTTGTAACATCTGTATCTCATATTGTAAGACAATATTTGAGCGGTTGTATTGTGAGCCTCTGTGACTATGTAAATCACCAGACAGGAGAGAGACATTAAATTAGTGTGAAGGGCTGCTCATCAACAGAAGGTTTTACATCCTTCCCAACAGGAAAGGTCCATCAACACCAGATGTTAAGAAGATAAAATACTTTGTTCTTCTGCTCTTCCCCCTCCCCCCCCCCCATGAAGATGAGTCATGCAAGTTGATTCCCCTGCCGTCCCCCATCAGCTGAGTTTGCAGCTCAGAGCACATGTCAGAAGGGGGATAAAAACCCCAAACAAAAGGAACTAGGTATCTTTATGCTGCTTGGTCTGGGGTGGGGGGGAGGGAAAGGGATCCCCAGCTGTGTAGCCTGGGTTAGCCCTAAAGAATATATAGACCTTGCTGAACATAGAGGCTTCTATTACCTTTTGAAACTAAAGATTGTAACTCATTTGTGTGTATATGTTTACCTGCTTTCACCTTGTAAATAACTGTTTCCTTTTCCTATTTCACAAATCTCTATATAGTTTATTACTGAATTGGCTACCATTGTTGTCTTTGGTGTGAGATCTAAAGTGCCATTGACCTGGGGTAAGTGACTGGTCCTTTGGGACTGGGAGTAACCTGAATATTGCTGTGATTCTTGATGTAAGGGATGATTTATCACAAAGGTATGCTCCCCTGTGTGGTGAGACAGATTGGAGTATCAAGGGGACTGTCTATGGCTCCATGTTTAGGCTCTTATAGTACCTGAGGAGTTTACACTTGACAATTGGCTGGCAAACTCTAAGTATAGAATTCACAGCCAATTTGGGGTTTGTGCCCTGGTTCCTAACAATCTACCCTGAGGCTGGTCCTCACATTCTTGAGGCAGCGTTACACATGGAACTCAGTTTTATCTAGCTTAGATGGGCCAAAGGCTGTGATGATACTGCCAGGAATCAAATGCACTGTTGGAGCTCAGGTATTTCAAACTTGATATCTAGGCCATTGAATCATTTCTTCTGGGAATGAAGGAGGAGCAGGTAAGTAGGAAGAGTGCATTATTCAGTGTATTACTGTGTAACTTAAATTAGGGACTGCCAGACAGCATCAAACAATGGTCCATCTACTCTGGTATGCTCTCGGACAGTGACTTGTACCAAATGCTTTAGAGCAGGGGTTCTCAAACTGGGGGTCGGAACCCTTCAGGGGGTCGTGAGATTATTACATGGGGGGTCATGAGCTGTTAGTCTCCACCTCAAACCCTGCTTTGTCTCCAGCATTTATAATGATGTTAAATATATTTAAAAGTGTTTTTAATTTATAAGGGGGGTTGCACTCAGAGGCTTGCTATGTGAAAGGGGTCACCAGTACAGACGTTTGAGAACCACAGCTTTAGAAGAAAGTGTCAAAATCCTCAAAAAAGGACAATTATGGAGGAAGCTTCTTTCTAACCCCAGGTAGTTAGTGGTGGAAACCGGAGTCTCGAAGCATGAGTGTTGACACCTCTTATAAATGTTTATCCCAATTGGTGATACTACAGATATTCTTACTAATTCACATAAATCTCAGCTGTAGGGCTGGTTGAGAAACAGGAAAGATTTTGTAGACCTTTCTGCAATTTCTTCCTGTTTTTGTTTGAAATTTTGAAACTTGAAGAAAAAATGCTGACCATCCCTACTCTAGTCCTTTTTTGAATTCTATCAAGCATTTCGCTTCAGTGTGACTGGTGGCAATGAATTCCACTGGTTAATTATAAATTGATCCAGATCCTCAGCTGGTGTAAATCAGAGTAGCTCTACTGAAATCAATCGAGTTGGGCCCGTTTACACCAATTGAGGAGCTGGCACTGTTGGTGTGTTTGCTTTTTAAAAAGTGTTTCAATTTATCAGTTTCAAAATTTGTTACTTTAACTTTTTAAACAAAACAGTCTTTTTCCACTAATGAAAACGGATTTTAAGTTCCCTTTCTCCTGGGTCCTAATTACACTTTATAATTTACAGCTGAGATTTAGGACTAATCATCATCAGTAATATTTAATTCAAATTTTGATCTTAAGTCATGTAGTAATGAGGAGTGTACAGCTCCACGTAAGAGCTCTTGTACTAACCCAAGCAAGAAGTATAATTCTGCAACAAAATGATGTTATTCTCAAGGGCAAAGGATTGATTGGACTAGTGTATGAAATTTAGTGTATGTAAATTAGCCAATCAGCCTAATTTGTTTCTAAGAGTCTACTGCATGCTAGGCACTTAACAAATGAATATGTTACAAATGTTACATCCCTACTGTGGTACCGATCATGGAAGCCAGAGACACAACCCAAAAGGTTCAGTCTAGAGCTGGTCAGGAATTTTATGTTTGAATGTTTTTTTCATCGAAAATTCGCTTTTAGAATTTCAGTTTTTCAGAGTTTGATCTGCAAAACTGTCAGGTTTTTATTTTTCATCCTAAATTGGAAAATTGTATCCAAAACCTCAAAAGTTTCTGTGGGATGAAAATTCTGTTTTCCCTGCCAGTTCCACTTCCAACAAACAGATCTTTATTACAGCCTCTCAGAGATCACTCTGCCTGCACCACGACTGGATCCAGCATGTTACACTTCCCAGTACATGCCATGACTGCGTTTCTTAAAAGCACAGTCTACTACAATGAAGACAAATAAATACTTCATGCCAGGGACCAACAAAGACAAATTCTGCTGTCCATTACAATGGAGTTACTCCAGATCTACAAAGGAGGGAATGCAACAAAAATAAAGAAGTTATTGAGTGGAGATGTTCAGTATATCTGTTAGTTCCACTGTTTGTTTGATTTTTCTTATTAACAGGCTTCCTATAGCTTTTTCTTTTAAAGCGATGGATAAATCATAAGTGCTACTTAAAAGAAAGTCATAACCTGTTACTTCTCCATCCCTTAATGTGGGCCTTTGGATTAAAAATTACAAATATAAATCCAGTCACAACAGGGACCAACATCTTTCTTACCAAGGAGGAGGACAATTGGCAAACACAGACATTTTCCTGTCTAATTTATGAAAAATCAGTCTATATTTTGTATCATGTGAATCGGCACAGACATCTGTGCTGTGATAGAGAACAGCAATCCAAAGTCTGATTGCAAACAGAGAGACACATATGCAGCCCAAAAGGGAAACAGAATTTTCGTCACAACGTATTACTTTTAGGTACCTTTGTCTTGTGGTTATAGCTCTGTTCAGTTGGTGGGTTACCAATGGAATGACGTAGAGCAACATTAAATCTGCAAGCTTTTGTTCCAAACCTGTCTGTTTTTAATATTGTCTTTCAAGATGCCAGTGCCATAGGATAATGGGTAGGATTTGCTAACGTCCTTGAACAGTAGCTCTATCTTTTTAGTTCTGGAAAAAAATTCTTATCTTCACAAACATAATATTTCATTATAGTGAATTTAGGAACCATCCTGTGCAACAAGGAATTCTCAATTTCCATTAGGTCAATGGGAGTTCAAAACAATCCACACTTTTACAAGAGGCTTGAAGATGTGGCAATAAATGGGATTTAACTACGTGCTTACAGCTAAGCATGTGTTTAAGTGCTTTTTCTGAATCGGGGCTCTAAAAAGGCAGCTAAACTGTGCAAGGGCTCTTACGCATCAGCTCATTCTCAAGATATGCCAACTCAATCTCAGTCTGATGTACTCCAGCATTTCTTAACAATGCTGCTCCAAAGGATTCACAAGGACACCTCCCCTGCAAGGTCAAGTGAGCCATCTCCATAACTGCATACCTGGCCTCCACCTGCCCAGGAAATGAAATAATCCGGTGGTCATTCCTCAACTCAGTCTCTCCACACTTAACACTGAGCACTCCCTTCCCTTCCTAGATCATTCTGTCTTAAATGGGCACTGACAGACCAGAGGGCATTCTGTCTTTAAAACCATCCTGAGGAACAACAATTTATTAGTTTGTGCACAATCTACAGGGCTGAGCTGACTTTAAATGCTATTTTAACAACCCCAGTTTGTTATTTAACAACCCCAGTTTGAATAAAAGGGATTTAAGTAGCTGTGATCTTGGGGGGGGGGAGGGGGAGACTATACTTTTTTTTCTTTTTATACTTTTATAAACTGAATATTTTTTAAAAAAAGTTTAGTTGTAACAGGGCTTTAACTGTCTCACTCATCACATTTTTTAGCCCATGCGCTGTTTCCAGTCTACTTTATATTAACCAAACAGCAAAGTGTCAGATGAGCCTCAGCTCTTAAGAGCTAATTGTCCAAATGTTAACCTGCAGATCAGGAGAGATCAAGGTACTCTCTTTTTAGGGAGAACGGTTACTTTTCCATACAAGCCAAAGCCAAAATCTGGTAGTATAATAATCCCTTCCACAGCGGCTGCTGCTGTTGTCCTGCGTTTCAAGATGGGCCTGAACCAAACCTGGAACCGCTCTGAAATTTGGGGTCTTTGAAATTCAGTCTAGGATCCTGCCTGTATTTTGTAGCTTGAGACTATCTTTACTTCCTTCACGTAACTCTCCCTTTACTCCCAATTCCCATGCCTGAAAGCCTTAGTTCTATGACAGAACCCCACCACTGAGGGGGCACCACACATAACAGGGAGTAGATCTTTAAGACAGTACATTCAAATGCAGCATTACTCTGAGGTAGATTAAACTGCACTTACATCTATTTCAGAAGAAAGATGTTCTGACAAAAGTAACCATGGTGTGCAACTTGAAGAAGCAAATCAAAACCAAAAAAAGATGTGACTATAGAACAGCAGAAAAAAGTTTAGACCAATCCTTGGCCATCTTAACTGGGGCGCTAAAAAAAAAAAATTAATTAAAGTGAATTCCCTACTTTGCAAACTGCAAGCACCTAACTTGGAAAGTCCTTTCAGTGTCTATTCTTCCTCGTGCTCTTTATAGTACAGAAAGAATACATGAACTTCTGATCTTTAGAAAATGTATGTTCCTTATTCCTGGCCTGAAAATGCATCAAAAGATAGACAGAGGGGATGCTGGGAAACTGTCTGAAAATTACCTTTCTCCCTAAAGCCATTTTCAAATGTCAGATTTTTTTAGGCTGCTGATTGTACCATGACTCTTAAACAACAACAAAGCATGGTGTTGTTTCTTTACATTTTCCCAATGTTATTGAAGTGGGTGCTTTCGAGAGCAAAAAATAACAGAATTCTCCCTCAGAGTATGTGAGCTGAGCAATAAGCATCCAAGCAATAGATAATCATCCCCAGACAAAAGGGGAGTAAGAAAAGCTGAAAATAATGATGAGGATTTTAAATATCTAGTCCCTCTGCTCTTATGTAAACTCTTCCAGTTCTAGCTGAACTTTTGCTCTATCGTAGTCTGAAGTGTCTCATCACCTATTCCACTCCGGCCTGTTGGGCCTCAATTATCCGAAAAACATTCTTAATAAATTCAGAAAGACTGCCTTAAAACAATGCCAATGGCATAACTTGCAGCCCACCTGGCATTGGCCAATGTCGGTAGACAGTATACTGGGCTAGATGGACCTTTGGTCTGACCCGGTACGGCCTTTCTTATGTTCTTATGTCCTCAGTTCAAACCCTTATGCTACCATGAATATTGTAGGACACAGGAATCCTTAGGCGGATCTTTTCCCCCCACTCTCATTTACAATCAAACCTCCTGGGTACTGAACAAAGCCAAAAATGATAAAACTTCCAGCCACCAGAAGAGTTATTTATTGTAGTAGTAGTAAAGCTTTAGGCTCTGGGTAACATTTCCCCTGTGCTCAGGTTCTGCTCTGTGCAGAAATATGAAATGAAAGACGGGACCGTGATGCTCCAAACAAAACTGGTAGCAAAGAATGTACTGAAAATATCTAGATTAAAAATTATCTTTACAAACATGACCATTCACGCTTGTGTTTATAATTATCTGTTTAAGTTCACAGTGATTTTAAATTGTCACATTAGCATGGTCATGTGCGTCCATATGTGTAAATAAGCTCAATTTATTCTGCTGTACAAACAGTAAAAAAAACACTCTGTATAAATGCACTCGTTTGTTGCCATCAATCCATCTAACAGGTGCGTTTCTTTAGCAGATCAGCTGTCTACGACGTTTTATCTTCACAGGAGAACAGGTATTTATTACATAATGGGTTCCAATAATAGTGCACACTATCAGTTCCAATAATAGTGCACACTGCAATAAATGTGAAAATATATAGTTTCAACCAATCTTTCTTCACACATCATCTCTTTCAGTGGGCTCCAGTATTTCCTAAAATCAACAGCATTTCTGCTTTGATCATTAACATTTTAGAAATGGGGCCTCACAGAAATCAAAGAGCATTCTCAACTCTTTAATGCTCAACATCTAAAATTCCTCCTTCAGTTTCAACAGGAGTTGGCATTATTTTTCACTGTATAGAAATGTTTTTTTCTGCTGTGTTGTGGAAAATTGACCACACAGTTGATTTTGGATCAAACAGCCTGAGGCTCCTTTATTGATCAATCAAACATGCATGCATGGGTGAGTCAGCCAAGGCAGCCGAACCCCCCCGACAGATAAAATACGGGAGCTTATATAGGACAAAACCACAATTAGTAATACATACTTTCTTATCAACATTATTGCCATATTTGGAATACAATATCCATAAAAGGGAATATAGCATAGCAAGCTTTCCTGTTATTCTTAGTTTGCCCTTTGCGGTTTCTTGCTCTGTCACCTGACATCTATCAATCATAGTCTGTTACAAGGTTAATTCTACTTTTATAATTTCTACAGTTAGTTCTGCTTTTATGATTTCTGTCTACCTTCTCCTTTTATCCCTCCCCCCCTTTTCTCCTTCCTCCAGGCCACACATACAGTTCACCTGACCATACATACAGTTCACTTGACCAAAGTTTAGGCCTTAGTCCATTTTTCCTCCACAACTGTTAAACAGCTGTTGTGCATCACCCCAGATGTGGCTACATTTCAGTGGCAAGCGAATTAATCCCTGCTATATGATCTGTAGAGCATTTTGAAATGAATCAACAGAATCAACATATAAAGTACTATGTAAATCATCATGATAACACTTTTCCTGTATATAGCCCCTTTCATCAGAGGATTTCAAAGTGGTTTCAAAAAGTGGGTAGTATAAGTCACTTTTTACATATGAGAACCAAATATGTATATAACCATGAGGGCCTGTGTTTCCACTTATTATTCTCAGGGCCGGCTCCAGGCACCAGCTTAAGAAGCAGGTGCTTGGGGCGGCCAAGGGAGAGGGGCGGCATGTGCGGCAATTCGGGGGCGGCAGGTCCCTCGCTCCCTCTAGGAGCGAAGGACCTGCCGCCGCCAATCACAGCTTTTTTTTTTTTTTTTTTGCTTGGGGCGGCAGAAATACTGGAGCCGGCCCTGGTTATTCTGAACCTCCTTTTTAATTCCTTCTCCTCCAAGAAGGCTTTCTGCCCTGTCTTTAACATACATGTGTGCACCAGCTTACCTTTCATCAGGAGGTCAATGTAAATAATTAATCCAAGGCTATTATTGGGGGTGTGCTGATTAGATTGATCTATGCAGGTTATGTATTTAGTCCCCTCTTCCAACAACCACAATTATACATCCAGCCCAACCCTGGAGAACTCCAGATCAGTCTTGAGTTCTTACCCGAGATCTCCACTCAAGCAGCACCTTCACCACTTCTGCACATGGCAATTGGAAATCAAAGGCCTGAACCTAACAATGGCCCGTTTTCATTTAATGTGACCTCCAGTTGGGTTTTATTGTCATTCAACCCTAGCAAAACAATTTCAAATCAATTGCATAGTTCCACCTGACTCTTGATTGTCTCTACAACCCATTTTTTGGCATTTTAATTCCATTTTGTTGTTCATTGTTTAGCATCCTCATTCTCTTGAAGATCAAACCTACCTGGTGCTGAAAAGGGAGACGCGTTTTCATGCTCATTCTCCTCCTCTTGATTTTCCACAATGATGTTCCCGTTTTCAATATTTTCATGTTTCCCATTGTGAAGCGTTTTGCTTGTGCCATTGGCAGAGTGGATCAGTCGCTGACGCTGCACAGGAACACAGACCAAAAAACCAAAGTAATCTTTGAAAAACTCTTAACTTTGCTAATCTTGTTCACACCTGGTCAGTTCTGTTCTTTCAACCCCTACCACCTTGGAGGCCCGGATCAAATTCTCAAATGAATCCTATTTTAGCACAGAGTAATGAACATGGCTCATTTGGAAGCATTTCTCACCTATGTCTTCAGGCCTCAAGCCAGAAGTTGGGCTCATACCCAGTGGTGATGCTGCAGTGCTGTACTCCCGGGACTGCTGCACTATCAGAGGTGCTGTCCTTCAGATGAAACATTAACTGAGGTCACTTCTGCCCCGCTTCAATTCCTTCCCCAGCCAGTCCCCCCAGGTAGAATTTAAAGATCCTGTGACACTTTTCAAAAAGGGTGAGGATTAGCCCTGCAGCATCCCTGGTCTGATTAAACATGAGGGTTGTCCATTGCTTTTATGGCGCACATGTTGCTATGCTCATTGCACTACAGTAGCTACAATGGTTGCTATTCCAAATAAATATTCACCACATAATGAGAGCTGGGACACTGCACTAATTTCATACATTTCAGAAAGGCATGAGCTGTGCTATCTTAGGTGGAATGATGCAATAACTATTGGCAAGTGCTGTCTTTTTTAATGGCAGCTGTTCCAACTCACTTGAAAGTGCTTTACAATACCTTGAACATGAAAGGTGCTGCCAGCATCTGAAACAATTCTAAGCCTAATGTAACTGAAAAGGGAATTGAAAATAGAGAGAACTCAAATCCACAATACGTTGCCAAACTTTGGTGGTTTGCATACAGTGGAACCCACATCCAAACCACTTCTGGTTTGGGGTTTAGTTTTGCAAACTAAAAATGCCAGCTTTCTGGCCATTTCACTACTCAAAAATACTTTCTTATGGATCAGCTAATTGGCTGGAAAGCAACCCAGTTGCTGCTAAGTGGTTTAGCTGAACTTCTCCCACTCCTTGTACTGCACCACAGAGCTCACTTTCTAAAAACATATTTGTTTATGGTTGTTAGTTGGATTCCCCCCCCCCGACCCCAAACATGCGGAATTTCTGCTAAACTGCCATGGACTGTTCACAGTGTGCTATAGTCCTGGGAGCTGTGTTATCTCCTCTATGTTATTGGAACTTGCAAGAACCTATTTTTCCTATACTTGTAAATCCCAAAATAAAAAGCCCTTCGCTTGGACTTCATGTTACTCAGAAACAAAGGATGAAATCCTAGCTCCACTGAAGTCAATGGGGTTTTGCCATGGACTTCATTTACGCTCAGGATCTTGTTGTTTGACCATTCTCAGGACTTTTGTTGCAGGGTTATGTGAAAGACAGGCTCTCGTGGTGACAACATGTTCACTGAGGGCTAATCTGAGCCTGTCTGAAGAAAACGTCCCTTGTGAAAAGTTTGATCTGCTTTCCCCTTTGTTATATATAACTCAGGACTATAAAGGTTAAACACATTAGGCAAATGTCTGATGTGATTTGAAGCTCTGTCCAACTATTAAAATAACTAATAAGATCCTATGGTTGATTTATCTATTATGTTATCTTCCCTCAGTTCACTACTCTTATAAGTGCTCAAATGCAATTCCAGTGGCTAAACGAAAAAAATCCATCTTCTTCTAGCAAGAGGAGCTTCTTAATCTTTACTCCCCTTGTACCTTCAAGGGCCCCCCTTCCATAGTAACCTACCCTTCAGGGAAAAGGTATGACGCCTATCATCCTGTCCTAGGCACCAATCAGCATCCGAAGAAGTGGGCTGTAGTCCACGAAAGCTTATGCTCTAATAAATTTGTTAGTCTCTAAGGTGCCACAAGTCCTCCTGTTCTTCTTTTAGTCACTAGAAAGTGACTTAAGTCTCCGCTGCCCTAGGAGCTGAGTTGGAGAATCAACCTGTGATTCCAACACCAAAAGCATCTCTATAAAAGAACACTGAGTGGGAAAGTGGTCCTTTGGCAAACCCCCTTCAAAGCACTCATTTGTTATTCTCTTAGTGAACTTACCTCGTTAATAATAAGCCTGCTTGCCATCCGCAGTCTGGTTCTGGGTCCAAATTTATTTGTAATCATTATTCGTAAGCCAGCTTCAGGGAAGCGGAATTTCGGGGGACTGGAGCAGATGATCTCATCCACCATCATCACCGGGTTTTTGCCATATTGCTGCTTTCCCTTCACTAGTGATCACAATGCCAAGAGTTAGTTGGGAAATTCATTTCACCTGGCTTCCCTTTGCCGAGAGTTGCCCCATTGTGACTCATGCAAGGGATCACATTTACCTGAGTTCTTGAATTTGCTAGCAACAATCCCACAGTGTTTCTTGAGCCTCACAAATTTGATCATCATTGGCTCTCCCTCTCTACCTGATTCAGATCATGTGTTGAAGGGGGTTTTCACTATCTTGAGTGAAATAGGTTGGTATGGTTCTCATCTAGCCATTCATACTGGGACACCATTTTTCTTTGTTTACAGACCATCACCATTCATCATGGGTTAGCAAGCTTTGGGACCATCATGGGACCACGCACAATTGAGAGAGCATATACAGCTCTTTGAAAACTGTAATGCTATCCAGTTTGCTTAAGGTGCTTAGCAGCTGTGCAGCCTGCTGCCTCTTCTAGAGCCCTGTCAGGGTCCCTTAGTGTTGGGTTCCCCGTCCCTGCAGAACTTCACTTTAATTGAATAGAATATTAACAATATCTCTAACAATATGGGATTTCAAACTATCCAAATTTAACACAATTACTTCTGGATAATTGTTACAATTGATCCTTTAACACAAAGGAACTTTAAAATTATACAAAGGTAAGAGTTGTGGTACGGTATTACAATAATAAAATGCACTAAATTATACTAGGAGTCAATACAAGTGTAATCAAAGGCTTCTTAAACTTCACAAATCCATGCCAGTATTTCCATAAATGCTACAAACTACACATAGCAAGCACAGGAAGGCTCAGCAGACAGGAGACATACCCATGTGCAGTTAGAAAACAGGGCAAGAAGTATGCATGTGATTGAAATAAAAAATTATCCCCTGAGTAGTGGGGGAGAGAAAACAGCATTCTTTACTGCTTGGGTTATTGCCCCCCTTTTTTTTTTTTTTTGGACAGTAGGTTACTTACATTAAGAGGAGCGGAATTTAGGAGGCAAAAGTGAAAGACAATCATTAGTGCATAGTTTCAGTCAGGAAGCAAAGGAAATCTGGGAAAACATTCAACTCAAATGAAGGAATTAGAATTGATCTGTCATATAAATGCATAGAAAGCTACATAGTTACTGAGCCTACATCTGTTATTCACTCCAGTGATTAAATATTTTTGTTTTTTTAGGATGAGGTCAGTTTCAATATACATGTGCAAACTACATCATCTATTGAAGCTTTGCAGCTTGTAGCATCTTCTAACACATACGTTTTGGGATCTGAGAACAGATCCTCCCATTAACATCCACCCCCCAAAAAACGCCTGGATGAGATTGTAAATCACCAATACACCCTTTTACGCTCCTGTCCTTGAGCCTCTTGGTACTGGGGGAGGCAGAACTTTACAAGACACTGTTTTGTGTTTCATTAAAATGAGGCTTTCGGTGAGGGTATGGTGCTCACATGAGGCACATAAAGATATCTTAAAGTTTCAAAAGAAAACATTTTCTATCCAGAGGATCAGTTAAGTAGCTTTGGCCTTGCAGTTTAATCTACAATGAAGGATGAAACTAGGAATAATTTTGTATTGGGTGAAGGTAAAGCAGCAATTATCCTCCCACTCCCAATATCTTCAGCCAAATTTAATGGGATATTGCAGTAGATGCAAAATAAGGAGCAGGGCTCTTCTGAAGGCTCTCTAGGAAGTGATTGCACTGAGGTTATTTTTCCTGTGAAGCAGTGTATAGCCAAGATAGCCTGAACACTCACAGTTGTGATCTGACTCTCATTTAAAGGAGACTCAACCATAGCAGCCTAACATTTGCTTTAGTCGAGGAAAAAAAATGTTTGGCAACAATCCTGGTAAAGAAGAAAGCCCTGACACTTCGATTTAATGCAGTCTTGCTAGACTAGCAGCTCTCAAGTGAGTTTCTCCAGTGAAATCTCCAAAGCACTCCTTGATCACGCAACTTGTCAGTGAAAACAACACGGAAGTACTGCAGTCACAATGGAACTAATTCTAGGAGCACTAATGAGATGCTCAGGTCAGAATAGGGTGACCTTATTTTCCCAAAGGGAAAATGGGACACCGGTCTGGGGCAGCCCAAGGCCCCCGTCGCCGTCCCCCCACGGGGCTGGCCTGAAGGCCCCTATTGCCTGCCTGCATGGGGCTGGCCTTGCCCAAACCACTCTCCCGATCCCTCTCTCCCTTCTGCTCAGGGCTGCTCTTCCACCTCCACCCTCATGTTCCTCCATGCCCCACTAGGAATTGCGACACACTTTTTTTTTGGCAAAACTGGGCATTTGTCCAGTTTTCTCTTGCCAGCTAATGATCAGTTGGCAAGAGAAAACGGGACAAATGCCCAGTTTTGCCAAGAAAGTCGGGATGGCCGGGACAAGGCTTAAAAAAGGGATTGTCCCAGCCAAAATGAGACGTATGGTCACTCTAAGTCAGAAGGACCTTTGATGAATTACAGGGTAAAAACCTCACCATTGAGGTACAGTGCACAGATCATGGGTGTATGAATTACTGCAGCCCCAAGGCTAACACAGCACATTTATTCTGCCTGTTTTTCTCTTCAATCCGATTCCATCTGTTTCTGGAGACACATAACCCAGCCTCATATGGTCCAGATGGGTCCCATTTCACAAATGGCATAAGTGGTTTTTACAAAAAAAGGAAAAGCATTTTCTGCAACTCCTTTGTACATCCTGCAAGGGGAATATCCTCCAGCCATAGTATTTTCTTTTCAGAAATAGGCAAACTTTCTGCTCATCACTCAGGGTCTGATGCAAAGTCTACTAGAGTCAGCGGAAAGCCACTCATTGACTTCAACAGGCTTTGGATCAAGCCCTGTGGCATCTAACCTGTGTTCAGTACAGACTCACACAACACACTCTTAGCAAGAGTTTTCTGTTACCAGGGAGGAATCAAACCCATGCCATCTGAGGGGAGCATGGGTCAATATATATATAAAAAATGCCCAGAGCACTGAGCCATGGTGCCTGTACTTTTAAAATGGGAGCATTATTAACAGGAGTACAAATCTTTTGCCTTCACTTCTGTGTATAGAACTCGTCCTTGAAATTGAATTTTTCTCAGGGTGAAAAGCTCTCTGTATGAAAATCCAGTAATGGAACCTTTTATGTTTCACTAGTGGAAGCTCTTGAAAGTAATAAAACGTATGAGCATCAAAGGCAGCTGTACAGTATGTGAACCTCCCTTTTATCTGCACCTACAGTAATAGAATTCCCATCACCAGTATGAAGAAAGTACCTAACTGAGAGCAGCTGTTCTTTGTTAGAAAATAATCAGACTTGGTATGTACGGGCAGGAGCAGATTAAGGTTAAATCCAGCCCATTGAATCCTGGGGTGGTATAGCAGTGGATTCTGAAACTTGCTAGCCACAAGTAGGAGGCAAGGCAGCAGGCCAGCTGATGGCAGCCTCCCCACGCCCACTCCCACACACACACCTGAAGACTGCTGGCAGTACCTTAGGAAGATGGAGTTCAACTCTGGAGGAAGCTGGCCAAGAGCAGGCCAAGGCAGAGGCAATGCAAGGTCATGGCACGTTTTTGCCCAAGAGGAATGTGGTGCAGCAGGCAGCCATGTGACTGTCTTTAGGAGAAGGATCTTGTTGCCTGATGCACAAAGTTGTGAGGCAACCTGGATGAAGCACCTCTCCCACTACCCACCACAGTTCCTTCTCTGTCCCCTCATCTTTATCCCACTCATGTTTTCTCTTCCTCTCTCACCCTAGGCAGGTCCCCTTACTTCCCTTTGTCCACTGTCCCCATGGTAATGCCCATTCCCACACTACCCCACCTCTGATTTCTAGTGGTGGTTTGGTCCCTCCCATGTGGTCTCACATTGCGGTAAGAGGGGGAGACTGCTGCTGGGGATGAGGAAGGGGAGGAACATCAGATATGGGGAGGAGATTGGCCTCAGATTTCAAGACAGCAGAAAAGTTAACAGAGAAGAAATCTGTTGTGGGGAAAGTTTGAAGGGAATGAAATTTGGGTGGATCTAGGCTATTTTTAGCCTCCTTATGTAATGCCTCTGAGAAACTCAAAGCACTTCACAGACATGAATTAGTCTTCACAACATGCCCATGAGGCAGATAGGGGTAAGTAACGATTCAATATTATTAGCCCAAATTTACACAGTAGCTAGAGAAATTGAAGCTTAAAGAACGTATATGACTTGGGTAAAGTCACACAGCAAGATGGCATCTATGCCAGAAACAGAACTCTGGTGTTTCTACTCCTAGGCCTGCATTCTAACCATCTCCCTGGTGGAGCAGACAAACTTCAACGTCCCTTGAAAGGACTCTGACCAATTAAGTGATATGCAGCAATGCCAGCTTTTTGTCATATAGGAAGATTATTCTCTAATCCTGAGGAAGATTATTCTCTAATCCTGAGTAAATCTCCCATGCATCCAAGAGAGAATGGATAGTTCACTATGCAATAGCCCTTCTGTTACCTGAAGATCCAACATAAAGAAGGATCATAATACTTGCTACAAAGTGATTTTCTCTTAATCATGCCATGGTTTCATATAAGAAATTGATTAATTTATTTGATTATTAATATTTATACTACAATAGTGCCTATGACCCCAACTCAGACCGCGGCCCCATTATGTTAAGCACAGTACAGTACTGTAAAAGACAATGCCTACTCTGGACAGCTCCTAATCTAAATACATGAGGTAGAAAAGGGGAGGGGACATATTCATACTGTAAGTCTGCGGTGAGGTGGATTGACCCAAAATGCACTGGGCAAACAAAGCCTTAGCCCACCTCTCTTATACCACTAGCTGCCCTTTCCAAATGCTGCCCACATTTCAAGGAGATGCAGCTTCCAGATACTTGAAGTTGCTTGCAAATAATGAAGCAGCAAGACCTGACTAGCCAGGAAGGGCTCAAGGAGTGAGAGGGGCTGAGCCAGGCAGCAAGGACTTGGTTCTGCAGACAGGAGGGGATATAAACAGCAGACAGAAGGAAATGCAGAGCTGAAAGATTCAAGAAGAACAAACGTGCTGACTCTCTCATGCTGCAGTGGCAGCAGAAAACCATCTTCCCCATGTGGCTGCCAAAAATCCTTCCCCCCCACTTTCCACATCTGTTTAGGAACCGACCTTGCCGTCCTAGTATTCAAACTCAACCTCACATTAGGATGGTTCCTTTTGCCACCCTGGCCATCGCACCCCAATGCAGGTTTCACCTACTGCCTGGAACTTAATTCTTACACATCTTAAAGTGAAAATTACCTTCTGCATTCACAGCAAAGAAAATCATTTATGGTTTTGTAACTCATTCACCTATTGCTGAACCAGAGAGTAGAAGACAGCAATGCTGCAGGTGTACAAAGTAGCATGTTTCCATCACCTCTAGAAGGAATTATGATTCTCAAAGGCTTGGCTGCACTGAATTTGTCAACTTAGCCTAATAAATATGGCATTGTCCTTCTTGCTTAAGGTTAAATATTATCACTGTTTTGTTCACCATTGGAAAAAAAATCCACCCACAATGTATGTCAACTCTTTGTCCAACTCCTGTCTGCTCAGCCTTACCTTTCCATAGCAATGGCATGGATGGGTCATCATAGCTTATGTCATAACATTCATTACCATCTTCCAGCTCATTGCTGACTGTGTTGCCATTCCCAACGTTCATGCTTTTGATGGTAAACAACTTTTGCATCTTCACATTGTACCTGAAAGTGCAAAAAGATGGGTCTGAGAATGCTGGATTGTTGGAATACTTCTCCAAACTCCCAGGCTGATGCAGTGTAACCCAGCCCACAGGGATTATTTTGTGACAACCTACACTACGCTAGGAAAAGCCAGAGAGTATCAAACTCTGTACTGCAGGAATGACTAAGCTTTGCCCACCTGAAGGTCATTTTGGCAATCTGACAGAAGAACAAGGACTGCACCTAGCTTGCAGGCTTCAGAAAGCAGTTTTAATTCAGAAATACATTCCAGGGAGAACATTTAGCTCAAGGTGAAGCACTGCATGCTGGATGTGAAGCCTGAGAAGTCTTCGTCTCTATATCAAAGAGCATGGCTGCCGCAGCATACAGAATAGCATTTGGCCCCCAGGACAAGCTTTGGACATGCTCAATCCACATCAAGGGATCTTGAAGCACATCCTCTGTATACTGAGAGTTTTCAGTATATACAAGGGGCTTTTCTGTCCCCTAAGAATTTAGTTTGTTCCACCTCCTGGGACATGAACTTTATAAGGTTTCTAAAATGTACTGTAAATATACAAGCAATTACATTTAAATGAATGCCATTGAAATCTATGTCAGACACAGATGCCACATTGAATATACCCCTTCATCTTAATAAGAGTTTCGCATTAACTTCTTCACGTTCTGTAGGCTATAACAGAACCATTACACAGCAACTATTTTTATGACATCAGTCCTGAGCTGCTCTTCTCCTTCCTTAAAGGATTACCTCCTTATCTCTGAACTCTTATGAGTAGCTTTCTGATTTAAATGCCACCATTGAAGAAGTCATTTAAAATATTTATTTCACATTATAATGCATGTTATCACCCTTTTGACAGAACTGAGAGGGAAGAATTTCTGTTGCAGTGAAAACTGCCAAGCAATGAGGACTTTATTTCCCAGGGAAAGAGGAAAATAAAGCCATAATCAGGTTCTGCATTGCCAATGAGTTGCTCCAATGCAGATGCAATGTCTTTGGGGGTTGGATTTGTGGGCTAGGGATCTGTCTACACTGCAGTTGGGAAGTGTGACAGTAGCATGTGTAGACATACCTGAGTTAGCTTTAATCTAGCTAGCATAACAGTAAAGACAATGAGGCAGCTGCTCGACTATCTGGGGTCCCAGGTGGGCAGGACTAGCCTGTACTGCCACAACTTCACTGCTATTGTTACTTGAGCTAGCTATGATCTAGCTAGATCAAAGCTAGCTTGGGTATGTCTACATGTGCTCCAATCACACCTCCTGATGGGAGTGTAAATATACCCAAAGACATACTCACTATGCAATGGCCTTTTCACCAATGCTGTGCACCAGCATACAAGAGCTCAAGGTGTGATTCTCAGGAGGGTTCTCTCGCCCTGTGGACTGACAGGGACAGCACTGTGGGGACAGTTGGCTAAGCCCCACCATGAGAAAGAATTCACTCTATACTGACCCTTCTGGTTGACCTAGTAGTGGTGCTGATGGGCTCAGGAAGGCCCTAGTGTTGAAGGGGAAGTTGAGGTCACACAGGAGGTAGTTTTGGTGGGCTCAAGGTAGGAGTAAATGGGAGGGCGAGAAACAAAAAGTGGGTACCGACTTCTCCATCTCTTCAACTAAGCAGACTATACCTCGTCTCCTCCCAGGGGAGGGCTGATTCATAGACTCTGAGGAGGAGTGAGGGTGAAAGATAAGGATAAGGGCATCAATACATGACAGGTCTGGCAGGGAATGTTCTTGTGGTGAATCCATGCTCAGCTGGCTGCCTGGAGGCTCCTTCACATGGTCAGTCCACAGAGGTTACAAAAACCAGGACAAACTGCTGGTGTTTGTAAAACTAACGGATGCTTAGACAGGGCTCTAAAACAGGAAAGTTTCCAATTTGCAAGGACACACAGTTACTGGTGGTGGTAAAATTGGGAGAGCAAGAGCAACCTTCCAGAAAAAAGCCTCTAAAAATACATGTGTGTTCTGTTTTACTCATAACCTCCATGCTACTTTACAGTCATGGAGCTAGAGAATCCATTTTTTGACCTTTCTCCTCAGCCACCTCTTAGACCTGCTGTGCCCTATTATACAACAAAAAATAAACATCCAAAGATTTGCTGCTATCTGCAGTACATACTCCAAGAGTGTGTTGATCTAGCACAAAAGTGTGGGAGGTAAGACAGGGAAATGAGATTGTCGGAATTCTCCTCAGCTGGAGATCAGAGCATGTTGCAATTCCAGAGAAACAATCGCCAAATTACAATTAAAGAGCACAGAGAGGGGAGAAGAACTTACTTCATGATAAGTATGTAGAAGAAATACATAACGATGAGTATAAGGCTCTCCCACCTCAAAGAGAGAAAAGGAAAGGAAAGGAATTAGTAGGGTCATGTATGCTGCTGTAATCTTATGGTATTTTCAGTAGGAATGTGCCACGGGTAAGCAGTATGAGAAGTGTTCTCTGCTTTTGTGTGCACTGAATTCCTAGTGGTAACATTAGAGGGAGTTTCAAGGGCCCAGAAGAAGCAAAACTCCTTTGGGCTTTGAACAACACACATATTATGTATATTTCACTTCAACATTTTAGAACTGTGCTAGAGCTATGGAAGACAGAGCTGCACCATGCCAGAAGCAGTGACCAGAGCCATTCTGCCAGCAGAGCTTATCATGGACTCTGGAGTGGCTCTTATGCCTTCTTTCAGGAGATGCAGCTTGTTCTCCCACAGATCCAGGGTTGGCTTGTCAGCTGGGGTGGGGAGGGGAGGGGGAGAGGGGAGTGAAGGAGGGGAGGGCCTATGGTATGTGGCACCATTGGAAGTGCTAATACTTCTCTATAGTTTCATCTCAAAGAGCACTGCAACGGGATTTTGGCTGCCCTGGGTGCAGGTGTGTAAGGGGATGAAAGTGCTTCCTGCACCCCATGCTGCACCCTGCGTACTCAGGCAGGAGCAGCTGGGGATGGCTGTTAATGTTTTCTGGTTATTAAATTTTCCTTTAGTTTTCACTATTTATCATACCAAAAAAACCTTAATTAAAGACAGAAAGCGGTATCTCCCCGGGACAAATCCAGTGCTCGCTCACACCCCATTGGCCTCACTGCCAATGCACAGGATGTAAGCACTGAATTTGGCTAAACTGTGATTGTAGGTACTGATCAGTGACATGGAGAATACACTAATTTGAGAAATTAACAACACAACTTACCATTCTATTTGCTCATCATATATGAACTGGAAGAAAAACAAACAAACAAATTGACCATTTCTCCAGTCCCACTAAAAACTGGTCAGCTGCACTGTACAGCAGGCGAAGAATCTTCACAGCGGTGTATTTATTTATTTGCTATACTGTCATTTCCAACCTGAAGCTACTGGAGCTTTCTCCTTCCCACTCTTCCCATCCCAAACCTTCTTCTGTACCTGCTGTCAACACTGCAACACCAACCCTACAGCCAAGATTTGGGCCTTTCTTAGACGCTGCTATTAAAGTCACTCAGCTAAATGGTGCATGAGAGATACACACACATACACTGCATATGATTGAGAGTGAGCAACCATGTGTCTGGAAGACAGGTAGGAGGCTCATAAAACAGTGTGGTCTATTTTCCAAGATCAAAGGCATCAAGTCCTTTCAAAATTTGCTCCAGAACTGCTTCTCCAGCCATGCAGCCACACAGCTGGGCCCTCAGAACAGCAGGTGATCCCAATTTAACTTCATTTTATGCCATCCCTTTGGTTGAATGAGCCATTGCTGTTCTATTTTTATTATGAATAAAATAAATTAAGATGAATCTCCCCCTCCCTGCCACCAAATACTTAAATATAGAAATGTCAGAGTTACTACACTCTTTGGAAAAATATAATGGTCATTTCAGCTGTGCCCAAACTTTACCTACTAAACTCTGCCTGTATTGGCAATTTATCTGTGGGACAAGCCTAACATGTACTAGAAGCTGCAGATAACAGCTACCCTGACTCTTTAATATGGTGTGCAATTTCTAAATCCCAACATGCTCCAAGAGAAGCTACTTGGATCAGAATGGACCTGTAGTTTGTGCGAGGCAGTGCTTAATTTGTAATGAAAGAGGGGCCGGGGCTCAAGCAATTTTTTTTACTTTAATAACTGATGTGGCAAGCCCAGAGGGACACTTACAATGATAAGAAGGATCACAGAAAGCGTGTAGTACACTGAGTCCCTAAACACAGACCACCAGGTGAGACGAACCACCTGAAAAGAAGCACAGTTTTAGCCGACAAACAACAGTGATTTCAAAAGTTTGCAAGTAAAACTAAGAGCTTGATCTTAAAATATTTAGCTGCATGAGTAACTTTACTCATATGAGTAGTCCCTCTAAAGCCAATGGGGATATAATAGGGATACATTAAAATTACATGCCTACATGTTTGCAAGATTAGGCCTAAAATGTATCTATAATTACCACCATTAATAAAAACCTTATAAATGTCTCCCTTAATAAAATGTATTTCTTACTAATGGTATTTTCATTGGTCGTGGTTTTAGGTGAACAAGAAGCAAAGCACAACTTGCTGCAGTTCTGCAAATGAACAATTCCCTTTTAATTTTATTTGGGAGGTATATCAGATTTAATATAAAAATTGTGATATTCATGAATGCCTCCTACGGAGAAGGGTGAGCAAATGCTTTACGGTATAAATAACTCACCACAGGAGTCAGGAAGGATTTTTCCCCTCCCCATTTATACTGATCAATTGACTGAGGATGTAATGGCAAATGGGAAGGAATCACCTTCCTCTGAATATCAGGTACTGGCCACTTTGGAAAGCTGAGACAACCGCTATTTTGCAGTATTACCTATTTGTAAGATGTGTCTGAATTATTTCTAACATGATCACTTCCCTTGTCTTAACAGCACTTTCATGCTCGTTTTCCATTAGCATTCCAATATTTCTCAAACATTTTCCGTGCAAAAGAAAAAACTAAGCAACAGAAAGCCAAAAAAAGGTAACCTACTAACCTGTCCCGCAAATATCCCACAGACGCCAATAATGCAAAGGATGTTGAAAACTGCTGACCCAACAATAGTCCCAACTCCTACATCACCATGAGTGATAAATACACCTGCAGAGAGAGCAATACATTCACAATTAACCCCTATCACTTCATTACTGGCAATGCCTATTTGTTCAAAACGAGTATCAACTGTGAACAACAAAAATCCATGATCATTTAAATGTTTAACCAAAATTAGATTAATGAGTGCACATATCAGCTGCGCCTTCTGAAGTTTTTGGGATAGTTAGCAGCTATTTTGTATGCATATTTTATCAAAAGGAGATGTAAAATACCTCCAGTGACATCAGAACTCTACAATGTAACTGACTTCAAATGTTACAATAAAGCACAGGAACTTTCCCCTGGACAGTTAACATTTAGATTTCTGTCCCTTTAACATCTGCAGGGACGGCACTACCTACAAAGAACTCCTAGCAGCCACCTTGTGTATAGTTTGGGGTGCTACTCTTGATAGGACATATGGTCTAGTGGGTGGAGACTTGCCTGAGACTCAGGAGACACAGGTTCAATTTCTTGCTCCACCATAGACTTCCTGTGTGACATGGGCAAGTCATTTAATCTGTCTGGGCCTCAGTTACTCACCTATAAAATGGGGAAAATAGTATTTGCCTGCCTCACAAGGGTGTTATAAGGCACTCAGATACCAGGGTAACGGGGGCCATATAACTATCTAACATGACAGAGTGCAAAGAAGAAAGCTCCCATGACGATTCTGAAGCTTTGTTTTCAGCTAAAATAATCTTGTTTGAACAAACAGACTTTGATATTATGGATCCTGTGATGCTATCACACCCCCTCTATGTAGGAGAGTGTATCTGTAGATTAGATGCCGTGGAGTAGATAGATGATATGGCCTTATGTGGGCTTTACTATATTTATGTATATTCTCCTTACTGTGGGACAAATTCTGCTCTCACTGATGTCAATAAGGTTTCACAAATGTAACTGAAGGAAAATTTGTTCCAGCGGATGGCATTAAAATCTCAACTTTCACCACCCAGGTATGTTTAGTACCGCTGTATCTGCTCAAATCTTGAAGTGTGGTAGTACAGTATCACTGCTGCAGGTTTTGAGTATTGAATGGTGTCAGCTGCAGAATGGAACCCAGCAGAACATCAGAATCTAAAACCTGTTAACTCAGTTATCTCCTGCTCTAAATATAAGGAAGAATGGTGGCACTTTCATATACCACTGCATGGGAAACCACTCAATAATACAGAGGGGCAGATCTTCAGCTGGTGTCAATTGTCATAGCTCCACTGAAATCTAAGCCAAGGATCTGTTCCTGACTTTTAATGTTTGCAGTGTTGTTGTAGCCATATTGGTCCCGGGATATGAGAGAGACAAGATAAGTGAGATAATATCTTTTATACAAGTTATAAGCTTTCAAGCTATACATAGCTGAAAAAGAGCAGAAGTTGACCCAATAAAAGATATAATCTCACCTACCTTGACATTTTAATGGCAACTGTTGCACATGCTATTGAGCAGATCCCTTACCTATTACAGATGCAAATAACTCTGGGGTCGAGCTTCCTGCAGCCATGAAAGTGGCTCCAGCAACATCTTCACTCAAATGTAATTTCTGAAAGAAAAGTACCTATTAGTTCAGCATTGCTGGTCTTTTTACATAGCACACTTTATAGTTATAGATAGAATCCTTTTATTTTCTTGGTCACAATACCGTGAAAGAATGAACTCCCACTATGATACAGCTCAAAGGTTGAAAAAGCCTATATATGAGATATAGACAACATGCTTTGGGCATATAAAATATTTATCCCCTAACCTAGTGGGACACCAGTTAGATAATATTATCCACTTACATTATAATATTTGAACTAACCAAGCTGATTAGAGAAAGACCACCCAGATGGGGATTCTAGA
The DNA here is from genome assembly GCF_011386835.1 of Chrysemys picta bellii. Lineage (NCBI taxonomy): Eukaryota > Metazoa > Chordata > Testudines > Emydidae > Chrysemys > Chrysemys picta. The sequence continues at coordinate 125,766,236 of NC_088794.1, read as the reverse complement.
AGGTGGAACGCTCAGGAATGAACAGTTTTTAGAATGAAGTCATGAGTAATTCAAGAGTTACAGGGGATACCTAGCTTGTAAAATTTGGTAACAGAATTAAGTGAGAGTAAAATATAACCTATGTGAATATGTCTTGCAAATAGTAGGCCTGATTCTGATCTCGCTTATTCTAATGTGAACTCCAACGAGGTACATGAAATTAGAGCAGTGTAGAACTAGAGAGAGGATTGTGTCCCATAGACAGATCTATTTTTAATATACTGCTTCTTGAGCTCTAATCTGTATGCAGTTACCTTAGAGCTTTTGAGCCAGAACCTCAGTTGGTATAAATGCACTTAGCTCCACAATTGGGCTAGGCCTATTCACACCAGGATCTGAGCTGAGGATCTTTCCTTTGCACTATAAAGACAATTATGGGAAAGTTTTTCCTTTTTGAATCTCTAGACTCATCTTTAATATCCCATCCCACTTCCAAGGATAGAAGAGTGCCTAGTGATAAACGAAGCAGGTAAGAGTATTTTTCAGGCACTCTGCAACATTCTGAGCTAGCAGGAAGGGCTTCATAAGGAACGCATGGCATAGAAGCACAACACACAGCTCTCTAAGGGTATGTCTATACTACCCGCTGGATCGGCGGGCAGCGATCGATCCAGCGGGGGTCGATTTATTGCATCTAGTCTAGACGCGATAAATCGACCCCCGAGCGCTCTCCCATCGACTCCTGTACTCCACTGCCGCGAGAGGTGCAGGCAGAGTCAACGGGAAAGCGGCAGCAGTCAACTCACCACAGTGAAGACACCGTGGTGAGTAGGTCTAAGTATGTCGTCTTCAGCTACGCTATTCACGTAGCTGAAGTTGCATAACTTAGATCAATATCCTCTCCCCCCACCCCCCAGTGTAGACCAGGGCTAAGATGATCTATCACCGATAGCATGGCTGATAGAGTTCAGCACGGATGTGCTAACTACTCTGGATTCTTGTTAGCTGTCTAGCATTCTGGAGATACTTAACAAGCAGAATAGATTTTATGAAGGATCGACAGCAGAAGCAGCAACATTATGGTACATCTTAAATATCATGTATCTAAAAGTATGCTATGCTGATAGCACATCTGAAAACAGTAAGTAAAGATCACTGCTGAATACTTTGCAAGTATTTGCTGCTACAATCTATCCTTACATCTGTTCTCCTGTTGATAAGGCTATGTAACTCCTACTGATGTTTGTGGGCGTTCTGTACATGTGTCCAGAGGAGAGGAAAAAAGATGCCTTATTAGCTAGAACAGCTGGTCAAAACATTTCTGTTAATATGAAATTATGTCAATCCCCACTCTCCAAATAAGGTTTTCTATTTTACAATCAATTCTATAGTTGGTTGGAAAATTGTCAACAAAATAAATTTTGGATCAAAAGTTTAATTTTCCCCCTATCTTGATCAACTCTAACTAGTATCTGATAAATAAGTTTGTAAAGTGCTGTACATTAATGTTTTAATATAATAGCAGATTATTATTCTCAATTGTGTATATATTATATATTGCACTACATTTTCTAGTTACATTTCACAGATCTGGTTCAAGTGGGCCCTGTACATAAAATAACTGACTTCATTAGTTATAATAACTATATTCTCCCTTTCCAATTATTCATCCTGCATTGCCTTTGGGTGGGATTTTCAAAAGTGCTTAGCACTGACTTAACTATGCTCTTACTGAAATGAATAGTAAAACTCTCACTGACTTCAGATGTGGCAGAGTTAAGCCAATGCTTGGTGCTTTTGAAAAGTCTACCTGATAGTTATTTCTATACATTAACTCTCTTCCACCCCTCCACACCCAATCCCAACAGGCCAGAAAAACAGCACAAGCACATCCCTTCCTCTGACTGATTAGTCTTGCTGGCAGAAAGACACCCATGGCCAGCAAATTAATATAAATATTTCTAGCTCTTCTTTTTCCAAGTGGCTTTTAAAACAAGGATCATAGTAACAAACCCATCTAAACCTTACATCACCCTCTATACTGCCCCACCAATGTGCTTCAGACCTGTGACAGGAGGAAATCATTTGGCTATGCCCATTCAGTCATTAGCATCTTTGCTAAGACAGCTGTCAAGGGTGTCAATTAGCGCAAACTGTAGTGGGTTTGTGATATGGAGCCCTGTCCACCAGGAAATGAATTGAGGCCACCAAACTCATTTCTAACAAACTCCAGACAGCCATTGGATGGTACAAAACATCCAAACCTAAAACCTACAGGAAACAGATTTACAATAGGTGGTTAAATTTCTCTGTCACTTACCTCACAAATTTTCTCTAACGAGGGAACAAAGAAGTCATCGCATACTATAGCCAAGGCATAGAACATATAAAGAGCCTGTGGGAAAAAATAAAGTAAGAAAATGTTACTCAGTCACATCATGTAAAAAAGGGAGAGGAGAATGACAGGATGTTTATTCAAATAATGTAGAAACAAACTAACATGAATATGTGGCTCCATTTCTATCTGCTACAAAAAAACTGTATTGATGAAGTTATGGCATAAAAATATCAATATGTTCTTCTACTTAACAGTATGCTTAGAAAGGGAGGGCTTGGAAAGTTAGCGAATAATGAAAAAGCAGTAATTTGTTGTAATTGGGTGCCATGGTAGAGTAAGGGACATGATAATAACAGACAGTGCTTTGGAGGAAGAGCAGTCATCACTCGTGTTTTCAATTAATTACCTGGGTAGGTAATGAAAGCAAAAGCAACACCAAGATATTCCATGTGCAAAGAACAATCACATCCTGAAAGAAATGGTCCCTGACCTTGGCTCCCATTTGCAAACATCTCAGGGGCTGTGATTGTCTCGTGAGCACATGTTGTCCTCCTGTTGCTCTATGTGAGTTATGTGATGCATATTTTCACAATGGGACCAATCCTGCAGTCCTCACTCAAGCAAATCTCCCATTTACTATTACTTTCCCAGAGCTGGGACTGCAAGACTGAGCCCCGAAGACCTTTAAATGTTTTTGGTTTCTGCAATAAGACATCAAGCCCAGTACCACGTTACCAGATTACATCTGTATTCCTTTAGGCTTTAAGGGCCTTATCCTTGTTTCTTTTGCACAGATGCACAATGGACAGGAGAGGGAACAAGGAGACCCCATATCATCCATTCCTGCACAGAGGGCAACCGGAATCCATACCTGCCCATACAGGGTGAAATCCTAGCTCCATTGAGATCAATGCCAAAACTTCCATTGATTTCAATGGGGTCAAGATTTCACCCCTAACTGAGATGAAGGCATAAACATTGCTAATTTAGGCGTGCATGAACAGTTTTTAAAGTGCTCCAGTCGCCTTCTGCTATTTGAGAATTGGGTTGCAAATGCACTATTAAAAATCTGCTGATTTACAGAGTTCTACTAAGAAAGGGCAATGGGACTGGGTAACTTCTTGCAACTTACTAAATAAATAAAAAAAAGGAAAACCAAAAGGAACCAAGGTAGGACAAAACTTACACCAATAATATGAAACAGCACCGCTCCCTCCTGCCGATCCTTATTTGTAAATACATCTTCAGGAAATTCATTAATTGCTGAAAGAGAAAAACAATTATTTTTAAAAATATGTATAGGTCTACCTGAAAATTTTATAAATGAAAGAAAGCAAAATAAAGATGGATATTTAATACTGGTCCTAAATTAAAGGAGAAGGTGACATCTTCATCAACAACCATATCATTTAGTTTGGTGCATCACAGCCTGCTGAAGTCTCTTCAGTTCACTAGGATAAAGCACGGGGAAGATCGTCTGCTGGTGTCAGTTGTCATTTGCTCCAACAGTTTAAACCAATATTCAATAGCTGCTAGGAGTTTCCTGCTCACAATACCTCCCTTTTACTATTTTCTCTTCTAATTATACTTCTGAAGTAACCAGCAGAGGGGCAAATTCCCCCCCAAAAAAACAATATTCCTGGCTTCATGTATGCCTCACCCCCTAAAAAAACATGTAATGGCTGTAGTCTGCTATCCACATAGATTATGGTGCTATATAAATGTTTGCATGTCACTTTACAGAGATGAAATAAATGTACGGTGCATACCCAAAGAGCTTGCAATCTAAAATTAGACAAAGAAAAGGATGTTAGCTAAAGGAAGGGGTGGGGAAAAAAGGAAGGTGAGGGTTGAAACATAATAGGAGTCAGATAATAGATGAAGAGAACCATATAAGCTTTGACTTTATAAGCAGTGACTGAGGTAGGTCAATAGGAGAGGGGTAGCTCAGACAGAAGTGGGAAGTCAGTGATGGAAAAAAAAGAGCAAAGAAATGTGTTTTCAAGCAGGTTCTGAATGAGAGTGAGGCTGCTTGCAGTAGTTAGATGGAGCATCTTCCATGCCTAGGTAGCAGTGTGAGAAATCTAAGAGCAAGAACACCAAAGAGTGGAGAGAAAGGAAGTAGCTAGGCATCCCAGAGGGCAGAGGGCTGTGGGTGAGATGGAGAGCAACCAAAGATGTGAGGCAGGCGGGGCAGAGCTGTGCAGAGACTTAGGCTTTGTCTACACTACACAGCTTTTAGCAACACAGCTGTGCCACTACAGCCGTGCCACTAAAAGGCGCACAGTGTAGCTGCTGCTTGGCGGCAGGAGAAAGCTCTCCTGCCGACCAAAAAACTTCCACCCCCCACGCACACCAGCACTTTTCGTCAGTAAAATTTTGTCGTTCGGGGGGTGTGTGTGTGTGTTTCTTAACACCCCTGAACGATAGAAAATTTTGCTGACGAAGTTCTGGAGTAGACAAAGCCTTAGGAATGACTTTGAGGATTTTGAACTTTATGTGGAAAGAGAGAGAGTCCATGAAGAGGACTGGAGATGAAATGGTCAGAGCAGAGCATTATTTTAGCCACTGAAAGCTAGATTGATTGGAAAGGTGACATTTTCATGCAGAACTCCCGATTGATTTCAGCAGGGAGTTACACTTGTGGACTGATGGTAGGAGATGGCTCAAAAGTACTTTGAAATATTCATAAATGTACCAAAACCTGATGGACAAATGTCTACTTTGATCACTTTACCCATAGCCAGAGCTTTTCTTAATGGTACTTGCTGAGGCCTGCTTCTTCGAAGTAACAAATGCTTGATATGATGCCTACTTTACAATGTCCTTGCAAACACAACATTTAATGCCAATGCACTCACTGTTCTGGTTTGTGTATATTCTTCAGTTTCCAATATAATTCTGCAAGCAATACGCATACACATGGAGACCAAGATTTTCAAAAGTGACTAGTGATTTTGGGTGCCCAATTTAAGACACCTTAAAGGGGCTTGACTTTAAGAAAGTTTGAGCTCTTGTCCTTTGCAAATCAGGCCTTTTTAAGGTGGCTCAAGATGGGCATTCCAAATCTGAGGCATCCAAAATCAGTCATTTCTGAACATTTTGACCAGGGAAAATAAAGTGCCTTCATATCACTATTTGAAAAGACCGAGTTATTTAACATCTGCTCAAGGATGTATATACATGGCAAACTTTTCTTGCTCTCTGAAAGTAATTTATATAATATATATATTATATAATTGCCTCAGTGCAAAGATGAAACCCTCCCTGCTCTGTTTTCATGCCTACAACCACAATTATTTTTGCATGAGACCATTGGCAGCAGGAGTTGTTTAAAATCAGAATTAATAAATCTTATCTGCCTTACAAAAGGCAAAGCCACTGTTTTGTGAAATCCTGGAAATCCTCTGACCGAAAGCTACCGTAGTCAGTGGTCTATAAAAAATTAAGCATAAAATAAAAGTTCAACCAGATGTCATAGAGCAATGACTGTACTGCGTTTCGTTAGCCTCTTTCATAAGGTCTGCACTTCAAAGCCAGTAAACAGCATTTAATACATAGAATTTGCCCAGGATTAAGATGCAATTTATTTCTTCATCACACATTTAGTCAAGGAAAAAGACAGTACTTTAAAAGATATTTTGTTTAGACATCTATGAATACAATTCCTTATTTCCAATCCTTTGACAAACCATCCAACCTATGTCCCACTTCTGTAACCATTGGGAGAAATTGAGGGAGCGATGGATCGTAAACTTTCTGGTAATCGAGCACATCAGCAGGATACTACCCAATCCCTTGTTGAGTTATGAAATGTCATTCAAGGGACTGAAGAGTGCTTACGTGCATAAATATCATCAGCACACCAGTTTAAGGCCACCAGCTTAAACACCACAGATCAGATTTGCTATTAAGTACACTTTTGTAAAAATCAATAATTTCACCGAATAATTTCACAAAGAGCTGTCAAAACAAAGATAATATACAATTAAATGACCCAGCAGCTAGGAAATCTCGGATCCTCATTTGGATGGATTTGCCTGTTGAACCAGCACAAATTCAAATACCTTTAAAAAATCAAAACAGATGGATAAATAGCCTCTTTTTATATTTTTATTACTATTTCCAGCAAGCAAGGAAGAGGAAAGAGAGAGAATATCATATATATATTGGAACAAAGATTGTCGCATTGTAATATTTTGAGACACTGTATTAAGTAGAACTGGATGAAATTCTCTGAATCATTTTTTCAGTGATAAACACAGATTTGGCAACACCCAAAATATTTCACAGATTCATGTTGGTTTCTATGAATTGTTTCAGTCCAAAAAATTAAAATAAATTCTGTAAAATCATTTTGTTTTGACATTTTTCAAAACGGTACACTTTTCATTTAAAAAATTTCCCTTTGCTTTTTAAAAAAAACAACAATAAAAATGTTTTAAATGGTCAGAAACAAAACAAAAACATTTAATTTGACCTGAAATTATTTTTTTTTCTTGAGTCTGAGTCACTGAAATTTTTGGAAAAAAAAATCCACTTTTGGATTTATCCAAAACTAATTTTTTCTCACAATTTTTTGGAAATGTCTGCAACCAAAAAATCCATTATTTGCACAACTTTACTATTAAACTGGAGTGAAAGTGACATTCTTAATCTCCTGCTGGGAGACAGTGTAGGATAATCTATAAACTACTATTAGTCAGTGTTACATAATCTGCAGTGGCTTTCGACAACTTTGTAAGAGGCCAAAACAGCCTTTTATATATGGAAGTGCTAGAGCAGAATAGGTTTCTCATATTACTTAGTACTTGCTTTAGCACTGTTGTAATATTTGGGCCTACAAGTTTACCCTAATTGTGAGCTCAACAGTGAGATGTGAATGAAAGATCATAAAATATCACATTAACCTATAATGTAAATGTTGATGGGGAAAGGTGAAAAGGGGAGGCAGAAAGATTGGGTTAATCCAAACAAAAAGGCCTACTGATATAGCTCAATGACTGCGTAAAGATCATGTCTGGTAACAAGAGAAGTGTGGAACCGGAAATCAATAGACTGAAATTGGTGTATCAGAAATTAGGCCTACTTGGTGGACAAAATAATGAGCAGATGCGCCATTCCATCCATCACTTCCTTTTGGGATCCTTAAAAGAAAAGCTTCTGGTAAGAGAATCATGTTGTCTGACCAACAACTGCCAGATGGGAGACAGGTGGACTGAAAGGAGCAAACTTCACCATCATGGCTGCCAACCCCACTGTCTTCTGAGACTCAGGGATCACTATGACACTGTTGGGCCTTTGTTTTGCTGATCCTGAGAAATATCCTGCCCGAACTAGGCCAGAGAGAAGAACACGGATGACATCTCCTCCTCCAATGGCTCTGGCTAAATCCCAAACATCACCTGGAACGCGAGACTTCCCCCCCACCTCATATACACACTTCCCTCCAATCCTCTATATGTCCTCTTCCTTCCCCACTGTATTTCTTCTCTTTTCTATCCTTTCCTACTTTCCTTTTGCCTTCTGTATTAAGAATCTAGTTTAGCTGACTGAGACTGTATTTTGCAATACTGATATAAGCCTGTGACCAGAGAGACAGCTAAAAACAATGCTTTATACATAAGGTTGCCAACTCTTCAGGATTGACCTGGAGTCTCCAGGAATTAAAAATTAATCTTTAATTAAAGATTATATCATGTGATAAAATCTCCAGGAATACATCCAACCAAAATTGGCAACTCTACCTATACAGTCTAATGCTGGTATAAATATGCCAGATATCTGAGTGGCTGATAAGACCATGTGCTGTGATTCTGTATTTTCAGCAGTGAGGTTGCATGTAAGAATCAACACCAGAAACATAAGCTGCAGTTTCTATCTTTGTGTTCTTTTCTTTTCGTGCGTGTTTGTCTTGTTTTGTCATTTAGGAAACAGGATCAGACTTTATCAACAGCTCCAGCCTAACTCAACTAACTTCCCTCCCCCCCAAAGGACAGTTACTATCATCTTTGACACCATCTAGGAGCCTGTCAGACAAGAGGTTTTCCTTCTAAAGACTCTCTGAGGCCAAAGGGAAAGGGAATAAGGGATACTGTTACAATGGAAAGCCTTACTTCATATTTTACATTTCAAATGTTTTAACTGTTTTTCCTTCTTTGTCTGTATCTTTATTAAAGAGTTAAAAAATTAATTGTGTGCTTCCCATGGAACTAAACAGGCTGAGGTCTCTGTACTTGGAATTCCAAACCTTGTTTAAAAACTACTAATGTTATACAGTAACAGGGTCATGTTAACGCCTTTGACTCTCTGGGACCATGTATTCTATCAAAATTAATACAACAACACACATCACTCCAGCAATATATCAATATATCTTGCCAATTCAATGTGATTTAACATCATTCCCTCATGTGGCAGCAGTGGGCAGTACTTCTGGGATAATATTACAGCACCAGCAAATATGAGAGTTTCTACTCTGCTACAGTAATTGCCAAAAGCAGAATTTTCCAGAACTATTCCCTCAGGTATGAAAAAAAAAAAAGGCAGCTCCCAGTGAACATGGGTTTAGATGCATATCTGCTCATTAACAACGAATTAAAAGCGACCATGTTCACAAAGAATAAATACTGAAGGAAGGATCCTTCCATCTTCTGGGGATGGGAACTGTAGGTGTCTCTCCACTATTTTCAGCTGAGATGGGAGGGGAAGATTAAATGGAAAGCAAGGTGTACAGTATGACTAATTCTGCCAAAAAGGAACACCCACCAATTGCTCTGAAGACAGTTGGAAGTACATAAATATTCTCCCTAACAGGACAGTTCCAGGCAAACTACTACAGATCATCCTGTTGTTACCTTGTTCTCCCAACCCACCTCACCCCAGCTGTCCATTATCTCCACCTTTTGAGTCCTGACAAACTAGGTTATAAATTCTCATGGACAAGAGCACTGTCTCTTATTTGCCTGTTCAGAGAGTAGCAGAATGGGCCTGGACTCTTATCTAGGTTTCCTTGGCACTACTGTCATACCAATTAATAACTGACAAGAATAATAGTTACTACAGGGCTGTTATGTGAACAGAGGGCAGGGGAAGTGGCTGACAATTTCATGAATGGCAGGGGAGGTGCCTACGACACTACCTTTTTCTGTACAATTTATGAAGGAGCTTGAAAACTCTCTATACTGAGCCATGAACATGGAACACAAAGAAAGAGAGTTAATCACCTTTAAAAGAACAAACCTGGAGGGCTGATTCTGCTGAGCTACCAAACTACTTATAATACAAGCACCAAAATGCAAATGGAAGTGTGTAAATAACAAGTCTCAAAACAGAGTTTAAAAGGAGTTACAGAAGTTAATCCCCGTGCCTCACTTTGATTGTTTACCCTGGTTTTTAAGTGAGGATTTACAGAGCAGAAGCCAGGGGGAGCCCGTGCACAATACTGACACCTGCCTATATTTAGGCTGGTTACCAGATTATTCCAGTAGGCACTGCTGAGTAGCATGAGAGCATTGTTCCCATATGCCCTGTCTATACTGTTGGAGGCAGCCTGCCAATGAACTAAGTTTCAAAATCTCATAAGCCTGATAGAAAATCTCAGCAGCCACGTGGATCAGCTGTTTTATAACCTGCCTTGGCATGTGATTTCTTCACTTTATCACCAGTTGATTCACTCACAGAAGCAAGAGACATACCAACTCTTAATAGGCTGCTGAACATAAAAGATATTCTACATTTTCCTGTCACAGTTATTTACAATGGTAGCGGCATTCTGCTGCAGGGAGAAAAGAACTGCAAATAAAAAGAAAAAAGATGCATATGAAGGGCTCTTGGAGTAAGAGCCATGCTGGAAGGGGCTTGTGCAGATGCATTCATGACCCCCTTCCCTGCCCACCCCCAGCCACCTTGGCATGTGCAACATCTCTGGCTACGCTAACCTGTTCTCTCCCCAGTCGCCCAGGGAGGACATAGCACTGGCATTCTGGATGCACCTAGTGCAGGTGCACAAGGGAGTAAGGCAGAAGGCCTAGATTAGCTACCTACGCCTTCCCTCTCCTCCACCCACTCCCATGAATATGCTCAGAAGCAGTCAAAATCCAGCCCAAAGTATTACATTTAACACATTCCATTTGTTCAAGCAATGAGGGCAAATCCAGGTGATACTCTCCAAATACTGACTGTATTTCTAAATGTGGGCGCAGCCTTTTCTCTCATCACAGAGAGGTTGGGCCAAATTTTAAAGGCCTTGTGTTTATGCATGTGCCCCCCCAATTACAGGGAGCAAAACCCCCATTTGCATGCAGAAACGAGCATTTGCATGTACAGAAGTAGAGGAAGCTGGCAAGGGTAGCAGGGTCACCCCAACACTGAAGCACTGCTCTGCTGTGGCTCTCCAGGGATGTGTGGGATTGGGGCAGGGCTGCAGTTTGAGTTTGCTGGGGAAGCAGGTGGGGGAGTGGGCAGTGGCAGATTAGCTACTGGGCCAACAGGGCCCATGCCCAGAGGCCCTGGCCAATTGGGTGGTCCCCAGAAAAATGGGTGCCCCTGCCTGCTCTGCCTGCCCAGCGCTCCTGATGGGGAGCAGGGTCAGGACGCTGAGGGGACTGCAGGCCATGCTCCCCAGCAGGAGCACCGGGGGGGACTGCAGGCGGAAGGGGTGGGGAGGGACCCTCCCATTTGCTGTGGACCAGGAACCCATAAATCCCTAATCTGCCTCTGGGAGCCGGGGCTGGCTCTTCTGACAGAACGATGAGGGGTAAACTCTGTGTTGGGAACATTGCAAAATTGTTTCCTTCAGCTCTCTCCCATGCAGTTTTACCCCAGGAACAATGATCCATCCTGTGCTTTGTAGCATTCTTTTGCACATAACACACTGTCAAACCAACACGAAATCCTTGTTTGGGGATGGAATTAAAAAAATTAAATGTTATTGAATTAATTAGCATTATTATTTGTAGACCAGGAGCACCCAGGGGCCCAAACAAATTCAGGGTCTCATTCTATTAAGCATTGTACACATGTATAGTAAAAGACACTACCTGCCCCAAAGAGCTGACAATCTAGAAGGCAAGATACAAGAGCTGGGAGAAAGAAACAAATGGAGGAAGGAAAGAACACTGAGTAGGTCTCTTTATGGGTGCTCGTATCTCAGCAAAAAACAATCAGCACCAAAGCCCCACGCATCAGAGAATAGATTCATTTTATAATAGCTATAAAATAAAATAATAACTTGTTTTTCCGAATCATAAAGAAACTTTAAAAATGAATCCACAGCTTTCTGAAGACACACACAAAAAAGGACATATGGGATGAGCCAGGATGACATCCATCCCAGGCAAGATAATGGAGCAGCTGATACAGAACTTAAAGGATGGTAATATAATTAATGCCAGTCAATACAATTTTATGGAAAATATATCCTGTCAAACTAACTTGATATCTTTTTTTGATGAGATTACAAAGTTGGTTGATAAAGGTAATTTTGTTGATTTTGTTGATGTAATAGACTTCTGTAAGGGCTTTGACTTGGTACTGCATGACATTTTGATTAAAAAACTAGAACAAAATAAAATTAACAGGACACATATTAAAGGGATTAAAAATTGGATAACTGACAGGTCTCAAAATCTAATTTTAAATGGGCAATCATCAAGCTGGTGTGTTTCTAGTGAGGGACCAGTTCTTGGCCCTATGCTATTTAACATTTTTATCAATGAAAACACAATCATCACTGATAAAGTTTGCAGATGATACAAAAGTTGGGGGAGTGGTAAATAATGGAGAGAACAGATCACTGAGACAGAGCTGTCTGGAATATTTGGTAAACTGGGTGGAAACAAACAATACAGCTAAATGTAAATGTACACATCTAGAAACAAAGAATGCAGGCCATGCTTACAGGAGGGGGAAGCTGTGATTCTGAAAAAGAATTGGGGGTTGTGGTGGGCAGTCAGCTGAACATAATCTCTCAGTGCAATGATGTGGCCAAAAGAGCTAATATTATCCTGGAATGCATAACTCAGGCAGGAGTAGAGAGGATATTTTACCTCTATTTAGCACTGATGTAGCCACTGCTGGAATACTGTGTCCAGTTCTGGGGTCCACAGTTCAAGAAGGATGTTGATAAACTGAAGAGGGTTCAGAGAAGAACCACAAGAATGACTAAAGGATTAGGAAACATGCCTCATAGTGATAAATAGATTGAGTTTCTTGAGTGTATCATAAAAAAAGAGAAGGTTAAGGGGTGACGATCAAAGTTTTTAAGTACACGTGGAACAAATATTTGATAGTGGGCTCTTTAATCTAGCAGATAAATGTATAACATGATCCGATGGCTGGAAGTTGAAGCTAGATAAATCCAAACTGGATATAAGCCACAAGTTTTAATAGTGAGGGTAATTAACCATTGAACAATTTACCAGGGGTCATGTTGGATTCTCCAACACTAGCAATTTCTCGATCAAGATTGGATGTTTTTCTAAAAGATCTACCCTGGGAATTATTTGGGGAAGTTCCATGACCTGTGTTACTCAGGAGGTCAGACTAGATGATCACAGAGGTCCCTTGTGGCCTTGGGATCTATGAAAACGAATGTCCTGACCACTTTGCTCATTGATGTTCCTAAGGCATTTTTTAGTTTCTCTGTTCTAATCAAATTACAATTGAGTAATGACATTCTATGTACCTGAATTCCCCCTGGGGGTTTAGTTTGTTATGGTGGGCTGGATTTAGCATGGTTTGTTTCTGTTTCTGCTGGCAGAAAACCCTGGCACACAGTCCCAGGTGTGAAATATCCATCAGGGGAAACGGCTACAGTGGCAAAAGGCGGTCATTGCTTCCCCTCTATTGAAAATGTCTCACTGTTTTAATCTGTTACCTAATGTTGGGTACAGCAACCCTAGATGCAGTTTTTATATCAGCTCAGGCGTTTAAATGGTAAGGGTTTCAGAAATCAGGGTGAAGAGCTTGATATAGACAGACACTACAGCTGGTAGGAATAGAAGCAGCCTGAGCAGGGACTGCTGCACTAGGGGCGAGAGGGTAAAATAGGGCCCAGATGGGACCATACCTCTCCATCTCCCCCCTGAATCCAGAACTGTGCAGGGGAGATTGCCCCAACTCAAGGGGCATTAGGATCCAGGTAGTGCCTCTCCTCCTTCCCCTCACGTGGCCATGGGGGAAATTGAAGAGAGGAGCCAGCCAGAGACTGCAGCGGGTAGGAACAGGAGTAGCCAAAGCAGGGAGGGACCTCTCTCACCTTTACTCCGGTCAAAACTGTTAAATGTTCTCTGACCTCCTCTGCCCTGTGCTGACTGGCTCTTTGGTCCCCATTCCTGCTCAGAGTCTCTTACCTCAGCTTCACTCCACTCCTGCTCCTCTCACTGTCTTCTCCCCTGCCCTGTCCCCCTCTCTTCCCTTCCCTTCCCATTTTACCAATCCCTGGCTAAGTAAATCCATCACTCCCAAAATATTGTGCAACTCACATGATGTTTGCCACTGTCACATTGCTCATTCTGCATGCATTCTACACCTTTTCCCAGCCTGTGTCTGTCTTGTATATTTAGACTGGAAGCTCTACAGGGCTGGGACCATCTGGTACTCTGTACGGCGCCTACCCCATTCTTGGTTGGTACTACCGTAATAAACATGATTAGTAATAACAACAGATAACGTTTGTAAAGTTTGAGATGAAAGGCACAACATAAACATGAGCTATCATTACCTGACCCTCACATTTTCAGGTTTGCAATAGCAATAAAATTGCTTACGAAACAAAAGCAGTTATTTTGACTAAAAAATGCTGACTGGATTTATTTGAATTTCAATGCAAACTATGGAAATGGAACAAATGTGAACATCACACCAGCATACCGTGCCATTCCCAACATTCTGTCCCAGTTTCTACTTCGTTCTTTATCATAGAAAATTCATGTTGATTTTTATTGTTTTCCGCTGAACCTCAGTGTTTGGCTGACTACAAACAGGAATAATAATTATTTAAATCAATGGATTATCCTCTAAGTAAACAGTCTACAGGTCTTTGACTTTTTAGTGGTCCATCCCTAAACAGATTCAATACATTCTTATGTGTCTGTCTAAAAACACAAAAATGCTATACAGTACATTAATACTACACTTTTCTTCCAAATTGTCAGAAAACCCTAAATTCATGAATGCTGTTACATGGGTGGGCTCGGCAGAATTCAATTTTTATTTTTTTCTAATTTCAACTACATCGATTTTTATTTTTAAAGATTTTTTATTATTACAGTGGCTGGAAATGAAAGGAGGGGTAGGATTGGGGTTAGGATTAGGGCTGCACTGACCAAGGGGCCGCAGGGGGCTCCCTGAACATGGTGCTGGGAAGGCAGCAGTCCTGGCCCATTGCAGCAGAGATTCCCAGCCAGTACTTCAAGGAGGAGAATGAACCACTAGCCACAGAGTGCTGCTGAACAGTTCCTGCTCAGGGATGACTCCTGCACTCCTGGCTGGTGAGTGAGTCAGTGGGGCCATGATAGTGAAGATGTGGGGCTGGTGACACTGGATCCCTGCCAGTAGGGTTGTCAGGTGTCCTTGCTAACCGGGCTGTTAGAAGTCCGGTTGGCGGCACAGCGGGGCTAAGGCAAGTTCCCTGCCTGCTGTGGCGCCGCGCAGCACCCGGAAGCAGCGGCATGTCCTCCCTCCGGCTCCTAGGTTTAGGGGCAGCCAGCGGGATGGAGTAAGTGGGGGGTGGGGCCTCAGAGAAGGGGCAGGGCAGGGGGGTCATCCTCCTTGCAGTCCTGGCTGGGGTCGATGCTCTGCCCTGATAGGACTGCAGCCTTCCCGACACCTGCAGGGATCAGGTTTCTCTGGCCCTGCAGCAGCATAGGGAGCCCTCTGTAGCCTTGCGGTCATGGGACTGAGGGAGTGGGGCCATGACAGTGGAGCTGCAGAGGGCTCCCCTTCACTGCTGCAGGGCTGGAGACACCCAGACTTTGCAGGCAGAAGGGGGCAAAGCTGCACTCCCACCCACTGTTACGGATTGACATTTTTTTCATCAATTTCATTTCATGCTGATATAGACGTTTACCAACAGATAAAGTATCAGAGGGGTAGCCGTGTTAGTCTGGATCTGTAAAAAGCGACAAAGAGTCCTGTGGCACCTTATAGACTAACAGACATATTGGAGTATAAGCTTTCATCGGTGAATACCCACTTCGTCAGACTCTTTGTCGCTTTTTACCAACAGATAGTCATTGAAATCACATCCTGCCAAACCTATCCATGCACCACAAATTCAATAATGACAACTAAATGTTTCAAGGGGAGAGAGGGATGTCCCTACCCGAGGAAAACATTGTTCTTCATGGGCACTTGATACCCAGGAAAGCTGGTATCTTAACATGAAAATAATAACTCTACTTTTAATCCCAGATGTCAGCTGAAAAAAATGACAGTTCCCAAGCTTTGAACTCCTGTTCCCATTAGACAGCTGTTTTTCAGTTTTGTATCAAAATCACATGTGGACAGTCCCCAAAATGATCATTTCTGCCTCTGATGCATGTTAATATACACACATTGGTGAAGAGCAATTAGGGACCAGCAGTTCAAAGACACATATCTGTTTGCATGAAATAACTCTGGAAGGAAACCCTGCTATGTGTAACTCTGTAGTAAGAATAGTTAGCCTGACTGCCCAGCCTGGGCAATGACAACACATAACAATGAAGTCTAGCATGAAACACCACTGAACCTTTTGTACGTAATCAATTTAATGTTGTGCAAAGCCAAAGATGAAACTTTCTATCCAAAGCTGAGTACCATATGGCAGGAGGCACAGTAAGCTTCCCATTCCCCAGCACAATCTGTAGAAATTACTAGCAAATTTAATCTCTGCAGTATATTAATTCAATTTGCATTATCTGTGCCATGGCAAGTAGCAGTTTATGAAGCAAATGACTGCCTCAATTCTTAACTATTAAATACATTTAATACGTGTACTGTAAGATAAAAAAGGATGGTGTATTATTGAAATAGCCTTAAAAAGCTCTCTTTCCATCAGAATGAAATTACGGATATTTCTATAAAAGACAGGATTAGCTACAGGGAAAAGTTACACTAATGCCTTATTAAAATATAAATTTACATTTAATTTCTTTTTTAAGAAAACTATTTGCACTCATTAAAGCAGAGTCAGAAAATCAAATAAAAATATAGTAACAATTATCTGCTGAAATATGGAAATTTGAAGCATATGATACATTCACCTCCTGAAGCAGCAATGCACTGTATCAGCATATCAGAGAACAGCATTTCGTGTGCATTGGTCCATCTGTTAATGTTTTTAAACTCCTCAAGCTTATAAAAGGACTCATAAGTTTGGGGCCATTGACTTTTTCTCCCTGGTTCCCATTTGCTTTCTTCTTTAGAAAAATGTCTTTAAAGAGCTGGAGATTTTCTATCACCAGACTGGTTTTCTTTCCTTTGTGAGAGCACCAGGATATCTCACAGATTAGTATTAAGGATAGCTTGTGTCTGATTGCTCCACACAGCAGCATGTCAATGTTATTATTGCAAGATAGCAGCAGTTAGGTAACAAAACCATGGTAACCTGACTAGAAGAGAAGAGGTGATCTGCAGTTTCAATCTCACCATGAAACTGCTAGATCAACTCAAGTCAACTGTTCTAAATCAGCAACAGACAGAGGTCAAACAGTCTGTGCTTAGTTTTGGTGCTTTCTGTACGTGTTCTATCTTCTGCTTTATTGTACAAGGTTAACCAAGAAAAATCAGTTTGATTCCAGTGCATGCTGTTAGCATCCAAAATGTACTGCCATTTGACAGCTATTCAGTTGCCTATATGAATGAACTGGTGGTTTCAGTGGCCTCTGGGAAATAAGATGGGGTCTCTTAGTCCAATGATAACTGGTTGAGTGGCTACTGTATTTCATTTCAATAAAGAATAGATGGCTACATATCTGGCAATATTTTCATTTGGAAGAAATCTATTGAGAAAGAGCAAGAAAGGAAAAAGGCTGAACTTGCCCTCAATGATATTATCAGGTGGGCAAGGGTTGCAGAAACAGGACCCATGTCTACAGAGAGAAATATTCAGTAAAGTAGTGGATGATCATGCTGACACACATTGTGAGAAGGTCAGAGGATCCAAAATTCCACATGTAATTCCTCATGCTTTTCATAGGCAGACTTTTCAGCCAGAACCAGTTTGAAGAGATAAATGTTGACAAACAACCACTTGCTTTCCCTTAATTTTCTGTCTCACCATCTCAAGTTCAATGTTTTTTGTTCATAGGCAGTTTTAAAATTCCCTCTCAAAACCAAATTATAACAATTATTTGTGTTTGTGTTTGTTGTACAGCTTCTCCATTCACAAGTTCATCCAGCTCACCCATATCAAACAAAGCCAACAATCCACTGCCAAGACAATTAACATGATGTCAAAAACTCTGCATTATGACTTCACTGAAAATCTAAATAAGAGGAACTGGGAGAGACACAGGTCTGGTTTTAACACCAATGAGACTTGATAAATTAACAAAGAGCACTGTCAAACTTATTGAACATGTGAAGAAGCAAAGGAACACAGTTTTAAGACATACTGGGCTAGAGCAGGGGTTCTCAAACTGGGGGTCGGGACCCCTCAGGGGGTCACGAGGTCATTAAATGGGGGATCGCGAACTGTCAACCTGCACCCTAAAAACCCAGTTTTTCCTCCAGCATTTATAATGGTGTTAAATATATTTTAAAAGTGTGTTTAATTTATTGGGGGGGGGTCGCACTCACAGGCTTGCAATGTGAAAGGAGTTGCCAGTAATAAAGTTTGAGACCCACTGGGCTAGAGTCTTTCCTGTTTCAGAACTCTGGTGAAGGAGAGTGGGGGATGTCAGGAAGGTGGTTACAACTCTGTTTCTGTGAGCTTGTGTGCCCTGGGGCTGCTCTAGCTTATGTCAGTGGTGTATCATCCCTATTGGACCATTTGCAACCCGACAATTAGCAGAGCAGAACAAGACCCCTTCCCTCCAACATACTTCCTATACGGGTGGTGGGGGAGCAATCATGGGAGCTGGCATGGGTGGTTTTATGCCAGCTGAGAGCTCCCAACACAGGAAATTCAGAGCTGGCTAGTTATGGCCAAAATCTGTCTCTTTTGTGCTGTTTGAGCGTCACAATGAAGTTGCATCAAATACAAGAATCTGGCCCACAGGTTGAAAGTTGCCTTCCATTTTAAACATTTGAGGACTTCCATTTGGAAGAGGACATTCATGTAGGTGGTATCACATGAGAGGATCAGAGTGTATTCTTCAATGATAAAGAGCAAAAGATTTCTACTAGCAGTAGTCCTTTCCAGATATATGGTCATCTTTATTACTGGAAATAACTTGATTATAGCTAAAATAATCCTTTTCTGTGACAAATACCACTAATGCTGTTTAAAGTGCAATTCTACTTTGAAAAGTAACTATATAAAATATCTCCTTCTGACGAACCCAATTTGATACTTTCCTGCTGTCTTTAGTGAATAAAATAAGGGATCACCAGCTTTTTTTAGTTAGCACTACACAGCTCATACAACAACAGGAAATGTGCTGGAGGCTATTCTGCTACATGCATCCTCAACAAAAGTGCTACCCAAATTCCAGTTGCACAGCCATCGTAATTAATGACTTTGGAAGAATCCAGCTTGACTCTCAGACCACAGGATGAATTTGCAGTGCTGGCAGCTAGACAATCCACTGTGTTACTTGTAAACTGAACAGATTTGATCTGGAAAATGTTGAGAGGAAAGAAATATGCAACCCCATGAGGTAGTTTTCCAGAGTCACTTTTCACATCAGAAGTACATTTTAAATGAAGCTGTCTGTGCTGCAGTGCCTGCAGCAGAGCTAATACATAATAAGGGGTATTTCAATCCATTCTATTTTAGCAAGTGTAGCATGGTGACTCATGTAAAGTAGCAGTAATGGCCCACATATTTCCCCAAATGCAGAATGCATGGGGAAAGAAATTAAATTCATTATTTTTAAAGAACTTCTTTGAGTTTATTCTTACAATTTCTCTGAAACCCTCTAGACACAGAAAGTATAACTGGGTAGGCTAGATGTGTTAGCCTGTAGATGAAGACAAAAAATGACACAAAGCTGTAGGTGATACCTTTTATAAGGCTAAGATCAAAAATTGTATAAACTGACTATTGAGACTCATCAGGGCATGAAAAAGCAAAGCAATTGGTAGAAAATATAGTGACAGGGTGTCGATTCACACTACAGCCCTAAAGTCAGGCCCACAGAGACCAAAAGGGGAAGGATGTAAAAACGAAGTCAGGAACAGGTGTGGTTTGGAGTTTCTCTCCTTCATAGCTTTATTTGGATATGGTGGCTGAATGCTAGAAGGCAGTGTCAGAAAGACCTATTCAATCATCTAGTCCAGAGGTTGGCAACCTTTCAGAAGCGGTGTGCCGAGTCTTCATTTATTCACTGTGATTTAAGGTTTCATGTGCCAGAAATACATTTTAACATTTTTAGAAGGTCTCTTTCTATAAGTCTGTAATATATAACTAAACTATTGTTGTATGTAAAGTAAATAAGGTTTTTAAAATGTTTAAGAAGCTTCATTAAATTAAATTAAATTAAAATGCAGAGGCCCCCGGACCGGTGGCCAGGACCCGGGCAGTGTGAGTGCCACTGAAAATCAGCTCGCGTGCTGTCTTTGGCATGCGTGCCATAGGTTGCCTACCCCAGATCTAGTCCATCCCCTACCAAGGCTGGATTATTTCCAACACTACATATTTTTGGGCATTGTCCAAAAGGCTTTGTCAATCAGCACAATGACAGAGAGAATAGCTAAAATATAAAGGTACAATAATTATAAAGTAAAGGAAACCCCTGTATCCTATTTTGTAGGTGATTTTTAGACTAGACTGACTAGAGGCCAGAATTTTCAAAAGTGTTAAGGACCCAATGTGAATGCAACATGCTACATTTATGGCTGCTAACTGCTGAGAACATCTGCAAGTCTTGTCCTTATTTTCATGTCTAAATGGGAGCAGAGTTCTGAAAATCTGGGCTTACTTGTGGCTGCTGAGCACCTGAACACTCAGGCCATTCGTGTATGGAGAAATCTCTGTGTGTCTATAGAAAGGTGTATTTTCAGAGTCCAAAAATTAGGACCATTTTAAATTCAATACCTTATGTTCCCGAGAGGTTTTTAAATTCCTTTTCCTATATTGTCCACAAATGGAAAAATAAAAATAAAGCAGCCTCTCTCTGTGAGGAATGCTCGCAGTGTTGCCAATCCTCATGATTTGATTGCGAGTCCTATGTTATTGGGTGTTTTTCCTCAAAGCCCCAAGCTGCTGGAATCATGTAATTAGGTGAGAATCACAGCTTTCATTTAAAATAAAAATAAGTTTCTAGCTCTTGTGCTGGCAGAAAAAAACCCTCAAAGAACCCTACAGGCTCAAAAAAATGAAAGTAGCCAAACTTTAATTTTTTTTTAAATATCAATCTCATGATTTTGGTGGGCCTGACTCATACTTTTTAAATATTTGGGGCTAACCTACTAGCATGTTTTCACTCAGCAAAACTGCAAACATTCATCTTGATTTGCAGTTTCTGCCTGGTGATATAACATGATGACAACATAACTCTTAAACTGTAGGCCAAATCTTACTTATACTTTTCACACAAGTAACCCTATCACAGTTAAATAGATGAGCAAGATTTGGCCCTCTACTTTGTACATCATATTCTTCTGGAAATATTAGAAAATGCTATCTGAGTTTAGAATACATTTTCCCTTTCATTGCAGTGTATTTAATGTGCTTGTTAGCTACCTTTTGCAAAGGTACCTGATTTGCATGGTTCGGTGCTGTTTTTCCCTCTGTTGGTATTCCATGGGGCATTTGCTTCTTGCTTTAGAAATTCACCAGGGAACTATAACTATCACTAAAAGAATACAGAGATTCTCTCTTTCCACTACCTATATGTAATGCTTATTTTGACAATCTGCACTTCAACCACCTCCTATTTTCAGACAGAATCTGGCCAGAAGAACAGCCTCTCGCCAGTTTTGGAGAAGCCCATGGGTCTAATGGAAACCTCAACCCTAACATCTAATGAGGAAATATATTTTTTTCATAGATTATAAAAGCCAGATTCAGAAGTGATATGTAAGTCACTGTTAATTACACTTTAGCAGGCAGTGGGATATGGATGTAAGACGTCCTGGGTCAAATTCAGAGGCGATGTGTAAAGGTAGTGGGGATATAAATTGTATGTTCGTACATAGGTGCAAGACTGTATAAGTATATACATTCATTGGAGTAAGGACTTGTCTACATCAGGAAATTGACCACAATAGCTATTCCAGAACAAATCTCTAGGGATACTCTATTATGCAATAAAAGTGATTTTATTCAAGAATAAATTACTCTGTTTTGAAAGTGCACTAAATATTCCAGAATAAAACTGATTTTTATTGCAGAACGAGAAGTGTAGCAGGGAAACTAATGAAAGGAGAGGATACAAAGTTGTAAATTAAAATAGCCCCTTCTGCCCTCTACTTTAACCTACTATCCTGCACACTCACATATCTTCATGTACCAATAGGTAACTCCCCTTTGTTATTATTAAATATTTGCATGCAATGCCACAGGAATGCACAATGCTTTATAGAGAGAACATTGGACACAGCCTTTGCCCTGAACAGTTTATAATCTATGAGTATGACAAGACAGGCCACAGGAGCAAACGGACTTTAAACAAGGGGAAAAAGATGAAGAAACAAAATGAATTGATGCTGTTACAGTTCTCACACCACATCAGTTTCTATTTCCAATAGTTAGTTGTGCAAGGTAATCACAGGGGAATGGGTCATCTGAAGGGCTCCTCACTTCTGCAGTTTGCCCTCAGTGTTACAGTAATGGGTTAGTGAACTTGGAGTGATGCTTTCTAAAGACAAGTGACACATTGTTGCAGTACGATACACCCTATGGCCGAAGCTATGTCAGAGCTCACCACTCTTACCCCAAAGCATAGCCATAAGGAGCCTCATGATCTTTTGAGCTGATTTTATTTTAATTTATTACCAAGCTTCGTGAACTGACCAAGAAGTTAAATATTATGCATAGAGTTCTCCCCAGCAATTTATTAATGAATCTGCCTTGCCACCCCGTAGGAAAGGCTTGCCTTCCATTGTTTTATTACAGTGCATACAACTCAAAATGAGGGGATGACACTCACAAGAAAATCCCAAACCAATACACCAGAAAAATGTTTTTTTCCAATACATGTTTGCACTGGTTCCATGGGATTAAGCTGCACAGTTTATTCTTGAAGCCTTGAGGGAGATTAATTTATATAGTCTAGGAAAGAAGAGACCAGAGGACATGATCACCATGTATAGGTATCTTTGAGGTAACTATATAAACGAAGACAGGGAATATTATGGAGTCCCAGGAGCTAAGGAAGGAAAAGTTTAGATTAAATATTGGAATAAAGTTCTTAACAGTAGGAGAAACAAGGAAGTGGAATACACAGCTAACACAATGGATGAATCACAACCACTGTAGATATTCAAGAACAGTTACATTATTTATACATCTCCTCTACAAATGTACTTTATACAACGAATAAAAAAACCTTAGGTGTTTACTATCTAAAATAGTCTAGATAAGAAATATTACACATAGGAGCTCTGCAAAACATTAGGGATTAGGACTAGATGATTGGGAAGTTTTTTTCTGGCCTTGCCCTGCTAGGGGCTAGATAGCGATATCCGTATTCATTTTCATGATTCCAATGAGACTGTACCCTTGGACTAAGGTGCTACTCAATATGTGTAAGGGGATCACAATCTGGCCCTAAAGTAATCTTAGACCAATCCCTACATTCCACTGAAACGTGTACCCAAGCTTACAGGATTCTCTCTTAAAATAAGCTATTTTAATAACAACGGTGTTTGCCGAACTGTCATGTTTTCATTCTCATGAGTCCAGGCACAAATTCTGCTCACCCACCCCTCACAACAACCAAGGAGGAAAAAGAATTTCACCCATTCTCCCCCCGCCCCCACAAAAAAATTACTTGCTCCAAACTAGTGGGCAAATAGAATTTGACAAAGAGGAGATAAACAGGCACCTGCTGATGTGAACCAGAATACAGGGTCATTTTATCGGAAAGCCCACTAGAAGGAGGTTGCAGTGGCACAGAAGCTGCCATCTTCCATCTTCCATAGGACCAGTGCTGATTTAAGGGGCAGGGAGGAGTGTGCCCATGGATAGCACAGATGGGAGAAAGCCCTAGCCACAGATTCAATCTGCCCTTCTCTAGGGTAATCCTGCAGGGAGAGCAGAGGTGGAGACTTGATCCCCCTTCCCCCACACTGGTGCTGAGAAATGCAGTCTGTATCTCCATCTATCAGCCTGGCTGAATGTAGCCTGTTGAGTATAGCAACTGGTCTGAGCTAACTTCATGAACTCAAATTATTTGGGAATGTACAAAGCCGCTATACTGGGTCAGAGCACATGTCCATCTAGCCCAGTATCCTGCCTTCTGACAGTGGCCAATGGCAGGTGCCCCAGAGGGAATGAACAGAACAGGTAATCATCCAGTAATCCATCCCCTGTTGCCCATTCCCAGCTTCTGACAAACAGAGGCTAGGGACACCATTGCTGCCCATCCTGCCTAATAGCCATTGATGGACCTATCCTCCATTAATTTATCTAGTTCTTCTCACTTGCTAACATATAATTTGTTTCTTTGATGATACCATCTCAAATCAGCAGATCTTCTGGAATGAGTATGCTACATATTTACATAACCACTTTCCTCCAGAGACCTCAAAGTGCTTTACACAACTTTGAGTAAGCTTCATTACAATCGTATTATTATTAGCCCCATTTTACAGATGGATAAACAGGACACTGAGGCTACAACTACACTATGGAGACTATACTGGCATAGCGATGTCGGCGTAGACAGTGCAGCATGTTAATTCAATAGACCTCAATGTTGTTCATAAGAAAGACCACAGATTCAGTTCAATGGCAAAGATGCTCGGCCAGATTTATTGTCCATAAAGCACAGTACTAGCGCCCCATAGGAGCTACAGTAGGGTTACCATATTCAAACATTTAAAAAAGAGAACACTCCACGGGGCCCCGGTCCCGCCCCCAGCCCTGCCCCAACTCCGCCCCTGGCCCCGCCCCTTCTCTAATCCCTTCCCCAAAGTCCCTGCCCCAACTCTGCCCCCTCCTCTGAGCACCCCGCATTCCCCCTCCTTCCTCCTGCTCTGATCTTGGTCGGGGATTGCTAAGTGCTTCCCTGCTCCCCACTCGCCCTGCAGCCTCTGCACCCCTCCCACCCCTGCAGCCTCTGTGACCCCTGCTCCCCACTTGCCCTGCAGTCCCTGTACCCCCCCGCCTGCCCTGCACCCCCCTGCCCCTGCAGCCTCTATGCCCCTGCCTGCCCTGCTCCTCCTTGCCCTGCAGCCTCTGCACCTCCCCCATCCCTGCAGCCTCTGTGCCCCCTGCTCCCCACTCGCCCTGCAGCCTCTGCGCCCCCTGCCTGCCCTGCCCCTGCAGCCTCTATGCCCCTGCCTGCCCTGCTCCTCCTCGCCCTGCAGCCTCTGCACACACACACACCCCCCGCCTGCCCTGCTCACCCGGCAGAGGGAGAGCTGCAGGCTCCATGTGGACTCAAACACTGTTCTGTGCTGCTCTGCGGGGGAGGAGGGAGCGGGGGAGGGGGAGGGACTCTGGCTGCTAGAGGCCCCAGTGGCTGCGAGTGGCTTTCAATCAGGCCCCACCATCCAATCAGCCGAGCCGCACTCTGCATGAGGGGAAGTGGGAAATCCCGGACATTTCTACTTGATTAGAAATTCCGCCTCGGACGGCCATTTAACGCTGAAAAAGCCGGACATGTCCGGGGAAACCTGGACGGATGGTAACCCTAAGCTACAGATACACTAACACATGTATGCTCGCAACAATGGTACCAGCTCAGTCAGCGCACCAGGATACTGTCCCCTTGGCTGGCCAAAGATGCCACTCCTATGATTTCTCCTTTTATACACTGATACAAACAAATTACACAATACACTCCAGACATTGCTAGTCACCACCCCTCTCCCTGTACCAGCTAGCTCAAACAAAACACATTGTTATCCATTATCCTGTCACCCCATCCTTATCTTACAGGAACACACCGACTCCTTGTACCACATTCTTAAGAATATGTTTACGTAGTTACTTGAGAACTCTTGGTTTTCTTGTACCATCCTGTCCAATCAGGAATATGCCTACTTGGCTAGCCAATACCTAATGTGTTATTTTTCCAAGGCCAGGCCTACTCTGGTTCACATCCTTTGGTTCATACTGTTAGTTATGCCTAGGGCTCCAGCAAAGCCTACACATATTACATTTAGGATTGCACTAAAAGATATTGAACAGTGCTGTAAGTGTAAGAAAATAGTAGTTTATGACATGTGCAATGGTAATGTTCTGACATTAGTATTCATAATCTAACAGCAATAGATTAGAATTACCAGTTAGACAGAGAACAGTGCAGCAATGATAAATTGATATCAGCAAGCACTATAAACTTTGAATATTGTCCTACTGATAAACCAGATTACATAAACCCCCTAAAACCTTGACAAACCTTCAGTGGTTGAATAATTAAAAGCAATGACAGCTGTAGCAGCATGAGAGATCAATGTAGATGCATATGAAAATATGCACAGAGCATTTTTGACTAAGCAAGATTAAAAATGACAAAATGAACCCTAAAATTAAAGCATACATATAATGTTAAGGACGTTAGCAATGTTTGTTAGTTTTTTATATATATTTATGTCCTTTTGTGGAAAGACACTTAAAATGGGGCCTCTAATTCTGAATGTGCAATTTTGTGGGCACTACTGTTTGCATGTGCAAATGATAGACTTTGTGCACACGCACAATGGACAGTCCCAAACAATGCACATAGAATCGTGAGTATATGAACAAATGTGTGCAAAACAAAAATCAGAGTTGAGGGGGAGTCTAACAATTTTGCTCTAAATTACAAGTATAAAGTTCCTCTCAGCTCAGGAGAACAAGAGATAAGAACATGTAATGGTACTACCATTGTCATAATATCAGTAATAACTAAAAAGAGACAGGATGTTCTAAGGCATGAAAAACAGTGTTGCCTTAAATTAGACAACTGTTAGGTCACAAAACTTTTACTTAAGTTTATTTTAAGTAATCATTAAATAATTCTGTGAACCATATTGCATGCAGGGTACTGTTCCCCCGACAGCCCGAGAACAGGCAGAAACTATAAATTAGTGATCTCACAGGGCAAGATTGTGCCATGGGCCCATGAGGACATGTAAGGAAGTGAGGAGGATTAGAGACCTATCCTCTTTTCTTGTCAAGTACAAGCGGTTCCAATCATGATTTGGGAGAGGAAGGTGGGGAGAATAGGGGCTGTATGCCTGATGCTACCTCAGTGAGTAAGGCTCGCTGGAATAGTGGATTTTTTCCCATGGAAAATTTAAATGAAAAGCAAAAAAAAAAAAAAATTGGTTGAAGCAGCCACAGCTGGGGCCACGCCCCTATCAGGCCACAGCTGGCCCTATAAAAGGCTGTGGTCCAGGAGCACAGGCAGTCTCTAGCTGTGGAGAGAGATGGGCCTGCTGCTTGGGAGCTCAGTAGGGTACCTAGAGTGGAGCAGGGCTGGGGAAAGGCCAGAGGAGCTGGGGAGCTCCAGGCTGGAAAAACCTCAGGCTGCAAGCCTTGGTAAAGGCCTTGGTAAAAGCTGGAAAGGGTACTGGGATTGCAGAAGTGCAGCCCAGGGTAGGCGAAGGCAGCAGGTCCAAACCCCCCTTGCCGATGATGAGTGGTATAGACTGCAATCTGCCCAGTGAGTGGGGGCTAGATGGTGACTGGCATTAGAGGTGGGGTTAGAGGGTTGTGGGTTCCCCTGGGTGGGGAGACCCAGAGAGTGGGGGTATTGCCAGGGAGCAGCACCCAAGGTGAAGAGGCACCGGGGTCTGGGAGGGACACGGGGGCTAGCAGCACATTGGCCAGCAGAGGGCGCTCTGGAGCTGGAGAGCTAATTCCCAGGACGACCAGCAGGAGGCGCTGCGTTGGTGAGGCGTCGCATTGCTACAGGAAGGAATTGTGTCTCTCTGCTCTATAAGAAGGACTAAGCCTAAAGAGCCATAATAGCCAGCAGTACAGTTTAAAATAAGTATTAAATACCAGATGAACCAACTGAAAGATAATATTTTTGTTTCTTCTTTTAAAGTCATGATTCTTTCTAAAGTTTTTCCAAATTAGCAAAAGCTTTAGGACTTTCCAAGCAATGACGACTGTGATTATGCAGGGGTCCTTTTAACATTTGGTTAAAACATTGCTCTGATGTCTGAAGTACTCTAATAAAACAATATTGTTCAGTTGCAAACATTTGCCAAAGATGAAACTTTAATTTGCATCCCAATAATTTAGGACTGCCACCTGCTAATTACAAGAGCTCTAGCATCAACAAACCACACCCAGTCCATGCATGTAAACAGTAATATAATCATCTCGCAAACATTTCTAAGTTTTCTAACAGTACATTAGAGATGACAATACTTCTTGAAAATGAAAGACGTTAAGCCACTGTTCTGAGTGCTAGATTTGTGACATGTTATTGATGTCATTTTTCTGTAAGCAAAGGCAAGCCTTTATTTCTCTATTAGGGTACTGATCTGTCAATATGCTGAGCACCTTCACGTTCCACTGACTGAGGGGATTCTGCAGCTTACAGAATTGGCTTGCAAACTGTGTTATTGTATCATTTTCCTAGACTAGCGTATATGGAAATTAATCAAGGTGATAACCTGATTTCACAAGCAACATTCTTGCAATTTAGACCCCTTGGGGTACTGTTTCAACTCAGTCCACATGGAATTAGGCATCGTGCCAAATATTGTTAGTAGGAATTGATAGTGTGAATTACCACTGCACATGCTAAACATTTATTCTTAAATGTCCATTATTGTTTTAAAAGATCATTTATATACAGACATGAATAGCACTTTACAAAATATAGTTATATATGTTTCAAAGACAGACAAGAGAAGAAGAAGAGTACATAAGGGAGGTTGTGAAGAGATAAGGAATTGGTTAGGAAAGATTTGTGGGGAAAATAGGTTTTAAGGAGAAAAAAAAAAAGAGATGGAAGATTTGTTTCAGGCACAATGAATGAAGGTGCAGAGCTAAGAAGGCACTCAGAGAAGCAGTAAGCCAAAGGGCGATCAGGAGGAATGTGGAGAATGAAATGGGGAGTAATAATTAGGAAGTTAGGAAAGTAGAACAGACATACAGTCTGGCGTAAATGGGGGGGGAGAAGAGTTTAAAGGGGAAAAAATAGAAATTCAGTTTTTGGCAGAACACTGGTGATGTGACACATCCACGAAGAAAGGTCTGAAAGTTCAAGAGAAGACTGGAGAAAGGTGTGAAGGTCATAGACAGAGGCACAGATTTGGGCATCTTCCCCACGGAAATGGTAGTTGAACCCAAGTGAGTTCAGCTGAAGAGAATATATTAAAAAAGAGAGAGAGAGGACAAGTGGACTAAAGACAGAACCTTGAGGAATGCCAACTGTTGTGTATTTGGTTGTCATGGTAATAGAATCTTGTTGTTGCTATGGTAATTGAGTTAGATTATTAGGGGATAGCCCAGCCAGTTTTGGCTGGGTTTTGGTTAATTCAGTGTGTGCCAATAAATGGCTGCTTTTTAGATTTACAGCTCCGTGTCTCCAGTGATTTCTTCCTAAAACTGTTGCTCCCAAGGATATAACAACGTGGCAACGAGGATGGGATGTCTGTGCTGCCCCAGCAACAGAAGGAAGTGGAAGTTAAGGTACACCTCCACCCCGATATAACACGATCCGATATAACACGAATTCGGATATAACGCGGTAAAACAGCGCTCCGGGGGGGTGGGGCTGTGCACTCCGGAGGATCAAAGCAAGTTCGATATAATGCAGTTTCACCTATAACACGGTAAGATTTTTTGGCTCTCGAGGACAGCATTATATCTGGGTAGAGGTGTATCAAAACAAAAAACAAAAACAAAAAAAACATCTTTTTGCTCCTGGAAGGGGGTGAGAACTGGCTTGTTTGCACTGACTGTGCAAACTGAAACGAAAACCATGGCTACACTTACAGGACCACTGGAACCTTTTGAGGAGATTATAGTGCAATGGCATGTATATACTGAGCGTTTTGAGCTTTTTGTTATTGCAAATGACATTACAGAAGAGAAGAAGGTGCCAATATTCTTAAGTGTTGTAGGGGCTGAGACCTATTCCCTGCTACGCAGCTTACTACACCCTGTTAAGCCAGAGACCAAATCTTACAGTGACATTGTGGAAATCCTGGGGTCCCATTTTTCTCCAAAACCATTGGTAATTGCTGAAAGATATAGGTTCCACAAAAGAGACCAGAAAGAAGACAAAACAGTTGTACAATTTGTAGCAACTTTGAGAGAGCTTGCAGAACACTGAATTTAAGGAGATACTAAATGATGCCCTACGTGACAGGTTAGTGTGTGGCCTGCAAAGTGAAGCTATACGGAAGAGCCTATTGACAGAGGCTCAGCTTACTTTACAGAAAGCTGTTGACACTGCAATCTCTATGGGACTGGCAACAAAGGAGGCGCAATCCATCGGTGCATCCCCTAGGGTGCATAAGGTGTCACAAGAACCTACCCACAAAACTGTGGAGAGTCAGGAATGTTACCGCTGTGGTATGCTGGGTCACCATGCATCAGAATGCTGGTGTAAGGAGCTGGTGTGTCGACACTGTGGCAAAAAGGGACACATTGAGTGTGCCTATAAACAAAAGAAAAAGAGGCCTGTGGTCTGGCTGACCAAAAAGGGAAATCTGCATACCCTAGAGCAGACCCAGGATGACCAAGGAGACACCTCATCACAAGAAGAAGAGCCACTCCATGTTTTGTCTTTGGCAGTGGGCTCATATGAATACTGGGTAACCCCGTTGTTGGACAGCAAACCTATAGGCATGGAACTGGACACTGGTGCAGCCGTCTCGCTGGTCTCTGTGGCCTGGTCTACATTGGGGGGGAGAAACGGGGGGAAATCGATCTAAGTTATGCAACTTCAGCTACATGAATAACATAGGTGAAGTCGACGTACTTAGATCGACTTACCATGGTGTCTTCACTGCGGTGAGTCGACTGCTGCCACTCCCCCGTCAACTCTGCCTGCGCCTCTCACCGAGCTGGAGTACAGGAGAGCACTCAGGGGTCGATTTATTGCATCTAGACTAGACGCGATAAATCGATCCCCGCTGGATTAATTGCTGCTCGCCGATCCGGCAGGTAGTGTAGACATACCCTTAGACTGTGTATAAAAAAAAGCTACAGCATCTTCTGCTTAAAGCAACAAAAACATTTCTGAAGACATATACGGGAGAAGCTGTGCCCATGTTGGGCACTACTGATGTTAAGGTGAAGCTCAATGGTCAGGCTGCTAAATTGCCACTGTTTGTGGTGAGAGGTAATTACCCAGCCTTAATGGGTTAGATTATTAGGGGATAGCCTAGCCAGTTTTGGCTGGTTTTTGGTTAGTTCAGTGT
Source organism: Chrysemys picta bellii (assembly GCF_011386835.1). Classification (NCBI taxonomy): domain Eukaryota; kingdom Metazoa; phylum Chordata; order Testudines; family Emydidae; genus Chrysemys; species Chrysemys picta. Next base: position 125,735,281 of record NC_088794.1, on the reverse strand, counting down.
GTGTGGCAATAAATGGCTGCTTTTTAGGTTTACAGCTCTCTGTGTCTCCAGTGATTTCTTCCTAAAACTGTTGCCCCCAAGAATATAACACCAACGGATAAGGGTAAAAAGGGAGGGTGAGGAGACACCAGAACAGCAGTCAAAGTTGGAGGATATCAGGAAGAACACAGACTTAACAATGAGAAGATAGTAGAAAATGGAGGCAGAGACCATGGTCAATGGCTTCAAAGGCAGCAGACACATCGTGAACACTCATTAAGTGATCATGGGCAAGACAGTTTTGGTGGAGGGAAAATGAATGCATAAACAAACCACGACTCTAGATGATTCATTAGGACTAGTGACATTAAAAATGAGAACCACAGACATTCAGAGTGATTAGACTAAAATGGCTGGGCTACAATCCCCACTAAATAATCCACAGAAGAACTAGGGAAGACCATAGGGAAAGCCCTATCCTGCAGCCCACATTCAGGCCAAACTCACACTGGCCTGTATCTTTCAGGAGACATACTCTACCTTGTAGCATTGAGCCCTAAAAAACACAAACCCACCAGAGCTTACTCAATCCTGATTATTTCAATGGCATTTCTGCCCTAGAAAGAATAGCAACAAACTTTGCAGTCTATGCCATTTTCTTTTCATTTAGAAATAAGAATATTTTATCTGACAGGATCTAATTCATTTAGCCAAGATTTAAACACTATTAATAAACTGTATTAATTTGTATTTGTAATCAGGTTGTATTTCTATTCCCAACTCTGCTCATAACTAGGCAACGATTTAGTCACTGGTATTTTTAGTAAAAATCACGGACAGGTCAAGGGCAATAAACAAAAATTCACAGCCCGTGACCCGTCCATGACTTATACTAAAGTGATTAAATCGGGGGGGGGGGGGGGGGCGGCCGGAGCCCTGGGGGGAGGGTGGTGAGCCCGGCGGGGGCTCCACTCTCCCCCCGGCGGCCGGGGGGGAGGGCGCAGGGGGCAGGGCGGCGAGAGGGCGGCGAGCCCCAGCCAGGGCTCGCCGCTCTCCCCCCGGCGGCCTGGGGGGAGGGCGGCGAGCCCGGCCGTGGCCCCGCTCTCCCCGGGGGCCGGAGCGCCGCGCCGCCCCCCTCCAGGTGCCGCCCCAAGCACAAGCTTGGTGGGCTGGTGCCTGGAGCCGGCCCTGAGTACTACTGGGGGTGGAGGGGTGGTACCAGGGGCCACTGCCTGGGAACATGGCTCCTCCGACCGTCCGCAGACCACTGCCTGGGGTCAGCCACACTGGCCCCTGCAGAAGTCATGGAAAGTCACGGAATCTCTGACTTCTGCAACCTCCGTGACAGACACGGAGCCCTACTCATAATCTAATGCATGGCCTGGGCAAGCCACTTCACCTTTGTCTCCACTCCCACCTTTTGTTTGTCTTGTAAATTTTAGTTGCAAGCCGTCTATACTAAAGATCTTTGTAACATTAATAGTAATAATTTCTCTCTACTTTAAATGGCAAACTGATAGCTATATATGTTAGAGCAGGCATGATTTTACATAACCAAAATACATAAAAAAATACTTCCCCTGTTATCAGACTTATAAATACACTTTTATGCAGCCAAAGATAAAGAGTAATATTTTCAAGAGTCACTGGAACTTAGGTGCTTTTGAAATTTTTCTGTAGGTGGAACATCTTATTTATATGGCTTTAGGTTTTTGTCCTGATTTCACATTAATGCAACATTTGGGATCATGACTATAGCTCATTAAGGCATAAGCAAACTCTAAATATATCAATCAGAGGTAAAACTAGCTGCATTTCTCCCCTTTTTGATATATATTATGCAGAGACTCAGGTTTCTAATATACGTGCTGCCTGAAATATTTCAGACTTCAGTGAAATCAAATGGAAAGGTCTCAGGGTCTGCCTTTTTCTTAAATGAAAATTTAGTAAAAGAAAAGCCATCCACTGTAATATGAATATATGCTGTGCAGAAGAGCAAAGCAGCTATCCCAGCCCGGAGAAAATACAAACTGCATTTCAACAGTGCTGGATATTTCCTGCTTCAAGGTGTTAAGCTTCACAAGCTCAGAGAGCAGATCTGATCCTGTTAATGTGGGAGGTAAGGAGACTTTGCTAACATAGTAGGGGGATTATTTACCGATCCACAGTCAGACAGTAAGAGTAGTAACAGTCCTAACATGAACAGCTACATTTTATTCAACTGAACATACAGCACAGGGCTTGGAAAATTTCCTCTTCACCTAGCTCTACCAGAAGGGATCAATGAAATAGCTAGAACAAACAGAACATTGCTCTTTATCAGCTTAAGTTCAAGCAAACCTATCTAGACCTGACCACACCATACAAAAAAATGGAAGGCATGTTAGAAGTATCCTTCCATTCTTTGGCTTCACTGAATTAAGTAGCTTGAGACATTAGCCTATTAAATCAGAATAGAAGGACCTATCCCACCATGCACCCGCAAGCCCACATATATTTAATGTGCATTGCCACATCTTCACTCCAGCATTAATAAATAACTCTGCCCCCCAGAGAAAGAGAGGAGAATGGAAAAGGAAGAGCTACAGGAGCTGGAATTTATGCTAGGCTCAGTGTAAATGACTAAGCCTACAAGTTTCATTCAAGCACAAGAGACACAAAATAATGAGTTACTGGAGATGAGATACACCAGAAGGCGGCACTATATTATTAAAAGGAACTTTATATTGCAGAGAGAGAATGGGATCTTTATGTATCTTGTGTAAGGATTTGAAGAGGATGTTTATTTAAAAAAACTGATGTAAAATTTATTTTCAAAGTTCTAACCACAGTAAAAGTCCTTTAACTAGATTTACTAGAGATGGTCCCAGACTACAACCACTATTCTGATTCATCCAACGTTTCCTTTGGAGGGGAAAGGTATTCAGATTACAGTCCCCAGATCTGCAACTTTTCCTTCTAGATCAGATCCAAAAGCAAAAGAAGCTTAATTCTCTAGATTTGTTCCAGACAAGGCCGAACACAAGAAAAATCTCATGAGAGTCACTCATCTCCTGGGATTTTCACTATTCAAGATGACAGAAGTGCTGTGAACTCAGCTTGCAAGATTTGAGCACCTTCAAACCTGAATCTGAACACTGCCATGATTCAGCCTCAAACCAATCACAAGCCTAAATCTATTCTGGAGCCAAAAATCCCCTCCTCAGCCCACCTTTAATATTTGCTCGCTGTATAAGAATTTAAAACATTTCTCCAGTTTCACCTTCTAAAGATGTATGTTTCTTTTACTTTGTGTGTTTTTGTTTTAAGGTATCTTTGAATTTATTCAGGGGGAAGGAATAGTCTTATCTCAGGTCTTTTAAAGATAAGTAGACAGAGTGATTCCAAGCATAAAAAACAGGCTAAGCTTTTCAGACGTGGGTTCTTAAAGGTAGGCCCTTGAATCCATATTTAGGCACCTAGATAAATTTGGCTTGATTTTCAAAGGAGCAGCGCACTTGCAACTTGGGAAGTCCCAGAGATCTGAGCACCATTGAAAAACCAGGCTACTTACCAAACCTCAGGGTCTAATTTAAGTTCAGGTGCCTCAAATCTCAATTTGAAAAGTATGACTATAGTGTCTGCGTTTCAGTCTGATTGCTCAATTCTCCCACTATCAGCTTCATGTCTCCTATCCTGCCACTACCTATGCTTGCATCAGCCTCCCAATTTCTTTACACCAAAACACACTCTCAACCCTACTTGAATTCCACTTCTATTACTAGCCTTACAATCTCAGCAGTCCCTTCTAGTCTCTGATCCACTTTCCAACATTTTATTTCAGACCCTGATTCAGCAAAGCACTTAAGCATGTGCCTAAATTAAGTTAAGCACATGCTTAAGTGCTTTGCTGAATCATGGTTTTATGTAGTACTTCCTGTGTTAAATTGGAAGCTCCTTTGGGCAAGGATTATGTATTATTTTGATATAACAGACACTGCAGAAAGCTGGTGGAATGGTGATAATCAATGGGACACAGTAATACCAGGGTTCACAATATATAGGAATTAAAGAGTAGGTCATATTGGTGGGCAGGGCCGGCTCCAGGGTTTTTGCAGCCCCAAGCGGATAAAAAAAAAAAAAAAAAAAGCCGCCATGGTGATCGGTGGCAGCTCCACCGCGCTGCTTTCTTCTTTGGTGACAATTCGGCAGCAGGTCCTTCCCTCCGAGAGGGACCAAGGGAACTGCCGCCAAATTGCCACGAAAGAGACCGATTTGCCACCCCTTCCCCTTGGCCGCCCCAAGCACCTGCTTGCTGAGCTGGTGCCTGGAGCCAGCCCTGTTGGTTGGGGAGTGGCGCAATGCGTGAAAGAAAGCATACAGTCTAATATAATTAAAGTTTTAAATAAATCAGACTGTTGAATCTTTATGGATAGAAATTCCATGCTTGAATAAAAAGACAAGCCCCAAATAGCAGTAGGAATATACTACCAACCACCTGACCAAGATGGTGATAGTGACTGTGAAATGCTCAGGGAGTTTAGGGAGGCTCCAAAAATAGAAAGCCCAATAATAATGGGAGATTTCAACTATCCCCATATTGACAGGGAACATGTCACCTCAGGATGGGATGCAGAGATAAAATTCATAGACACCATTAATGACTGCTTCTTAGAGCAGCTTAGTCCTAGAACCCACTAGGGGAGAGAATTCTGAATTTAGTATTAAGCTGAGCACAAGATCTGGTCCAGGAGGTGAATTTAGCTGAACCACTCAGTAATAGCGACCATAATGTAATTAAATTTAACATTCTTGTAGGTGGGAAAATATCAAATAAACCCACCACAGTAGCTTTTAAAATTCAAGAACAAGCACGACATGAAAATGAGGAGGCAAGTTAAGCACAAATTAACAAGAACAGTCACAAGAGTGACATGCCTGCAAGCTGCATGGCACCTATTTAAGACACCATAATAGAGGCTCAAACTCCAAATTTATACCCCAAGTTAAAAAAAAAAAAAAAAAGAAACCACAGTAAGAGGACAAAAACCCCCCACCATGACTAAACAGCAAAGTAAAAGAGGTGTTTAGAGGCAAAAGGCCATCTTTTAAATATTGTAAGTCAAATCCTACTGAGGAAAATAGAGAGCAGCATAGACTCTGGCAAATCAAGTGTAAATGTATAATTAGGCAGGTCAGAAAAGAATTTGAAAAGCAAGTAGCAAAACACACAAAAACTAGCAGCATTTTTGTTTAAGTATATCAGAAGCAGGAAGCCTGTTACTGCTGGATGATCAGGGTGCTAAAGGAGCACTCGAGGAAAACAAGGCCATTGCAAAGAAGCTAAATGAATTCTTTGCACTGATCTGGAGGATGGCTAATGTGATACCAATTTTTAAAAGAGGATCTAGATGTGATCCTGATCATTACAAGCCAGTGAGCGTAATTTCAGAACCAATCAAATTGGTTGAAACTATAGTAAAGAAGAAAATTATCAGACAAAGATGAACATGATATGTTGGGGAAGAGTTAACACTGCTTTTGTAAAGGTAAATCATGCCTTGCCAATCTATTAGAAACATTAGATCATTGTGGTGTGGACAAGGGTGAATATATTTGGACTTTCAGCAAGCCTTTGACAAGGTCCCACATCAAGCCTCTTAAGCAAAATAAGCAGTCATGGAGCAGTAACTGGTTAAAAAATAGAAAACAAAGCATAGGAATAAATGGTCAGATTTCACAATGGAAAGAGGTAAATAGTGGGGTCTCCAAGGATTTGTACTGGGATCTGTGCTGTTCAACATATTCATAAATGAACTGGAAAAGAAGGTGTACTAGGGTGGCACCAACCTCTCACAAGTGCCCCCTGACCCAGGTGCATGTCTGCACTTCTCTCAGCTTGCGGTGACTTCTCTCAGGTGGATTTCAGTGACTCAGCCCTCCAGCCAAGCCACATACAGTTTGTGTGACAAAACAGACCCCTCTCACGGTATACAATCCAACAGGGGCCTATCCCAGTACCCCTCTATTGGTATCTCTGAGGCCATTCTGGAGCTCAGTCTTTAAGGAGTCCTGCAGTCCATTCTGGGCTTGCCTTCAAATAGTCCCTTGACTCTGGCATGGGGCTGTGCTCCCAGAGCTTCCTCCCTGGAGACTCTTCACTCTTTCTGGGCCTTTCTGGCCCCAGCTCTCCAGCTGGGCCACTTAACAGTTCAGTTCCCCTTCCAGGGGTGCATCCCAGTTCAATATTCAAGACACTTCCCCAATGGCTAATGAGAGAGAGGGGACCCGGGCTCACCCATTACTCTGGACCCAAACATAGAGACCATCTAAGTACCAGCCTCATGCCATGTCCCTCTAACTGTGTTTCCCTGGGCCACTGCCCCGCGGCTCTTATCTTTCTCATGTCCCAGCAGCCTCCCAGGAGCACCTTTCTTTCTCCCCTGGTCCCTGCCAGCAACTGTCTTAAGCTCAGTCCCAGCAGCCAGCCAGGAGTTCCCTCTTGCTCCCCCAGTCCCTGTCAGCAACTGATTTGTCTATGGTCCTGTGACTCCTTCAGCCAGCCAGAAACACTGTCTTCAGTCCTCCAGTTCCAGGCAGCAACTGACTATCTCTAGTATTGCCGCTCCTTTTATATGGCCCTCCTGGGCCCCAACTGGCTGCTCCCTGCAGCCTCTGATTGGCTGCTTCCCCCACAGCCTGGAGGCCTTCTCTACTGCTCCTTTCTGGGATGGGGTGTGGTAGGGACCTGAGGCATCAGCAGGGGGGCTCTGGGACTAGTCCAGCCTGTCACAGGGGGAAACAGTGAAGTAGCAAAGTTTGCAGATGATACTAAATTACTTAAGATAATTAAGTCCAAAACTGACTGCAAAGAGTGACAAATGGAACTCACAAAACTGGGTGACTGGCAGATGAAATTCAATGTTAATAAATGCAAAGTAATGCACGCTGGAAAACGATGGGGTCTAAATTAGCTCAAGAAAGAGATCTTGGAGTCATTGTGAATAGTTTTCTGAAAACATCTGCTAATTTGCAGCAGCAGTCAAAAAAAGCTCACAGAATGTTAGGAACCATTAGGAATGGAAAAGATGAGAAGACAGAAAATATCATAATGCCACTATATAAATCCATGGTATGACCACACCTTAAATACTGCATGGCGTTCTGGTGGCCCTGTCTCAAAAAAGATATTAGAATTGGAAAAGGTATAGAGAAGGGCAACAAAAATTATCAGGGTATGGAACAGTTTCCATACAAGGAGGGATTAAAAGGACTAGGGCTGGTCATCTTAGAAAAGAGACATCTAAAGGAGAAAATGATAGATGTCTATAACGTTATGAAAGGTGTGGGGAAAGGGGATAGAGAAGTATTTTTTACCCTTTCACATAACAGAAGAACCAGGGATCACCCAATAAAATTAATAGGCAGAAGGTTTAAAACAACCACAAGGAAGTACTTTTTCACACAACACACAGTTAATCTGTGGAACTCATTGCCGGGGGATGTTGTGAAGGCCAAAAGGATAACTGAGTTAAAAAAAGAATTAGATAAATTCGTGGAAGATAGGTCCATCAACGACTATTAGCCAAGATCGTCAGGGATGCAATCCCATGCCTTGGGTGTCCCTAAATCTCTGACTGCTAGATGCTGAGACTGGATGACAGATGATGGATCATTTGATAATTGCCCTGTTTTCGTCATTCCCTCTGAAGTATCTGGCACTGGCCACTGTTGAAAGACAGGATACCGGGCTACACATCATTTGTCTTACTCAATATGGCTGTTCTTATGTAAATATTGGGTCTTTTGGGGTATTTTGTATGGTATCATTGTGACCCATAACCTCTTAATGCTAACTGGCAAGGGGGTTACAGGAATATCCTGATTCTGGTATGTACATTCTGTTTCACCAAAGAATGTCTTATGAGGTCTCAAATGAAAGCTGGGGTCATTAATATTATTGTGAAATGTATGTACAGATACTATGTAAGGAGTTAAATATATATACTGAAAAAATATGTTCCTAGAGTATTAGTCACCAGCAGAAGTGAAAAACAGGTTTTCTATCAGAGGAGAGATGTTTATTCACCTCTCTCTGTGTCAGGATGTAAATTAAGCATTGTAAGCTAACACAATGGATGCCCATTTACATGAGTGAGAAGTCACATGTTACCTAAACAGATGTGAAATCAACAGGAAAGGAGCACATAGGAATAAACAAGCCATAGGAGGTTATCTCTGTCTATGAGTAAAGATAATGAACTTCAGGGTATTTCTAGAAGGCAAAGAAGACACCCTGGAGTAAACGGTCAGAGCATTTGTATTCATGAAAGCGGGGTCTCAGCCAACCTTGTCTGAAAACACTGTAGAAAATTTTGGGTGAGATACACTTCTTTAGACATGTATTTGATAAGTTTAGTCTTTAGATAGCATGTTATGATTTTATTTTATGTTACCATGTTTCCAATATCCTTACTCACTATCTCCTGAATGTCTAGTCTTTGATAATAAACTTATTCTTGTTTACACTACATATATCTCAGTGCTGTGGTGTTAAGCAAAGTGCTGGTCCTGAGTTGAAGTTTACAAGCTGTTGTGTACTGTTATGTGAGTCTACAGTGGCTAAGGAGCTGGACACTCCAGGGAACACTCCAGGGACTCAGGGGTTGGTGTATGACTGTTGCTACCTATAGACAAGGAGGCTAGTGGTCAAGGAGCTGATCCACAGCAAGCAAGGGCAGGTAGTGGTGCCTGACAATTTTGGGTACCCCGGGGAAGTGTCACAATTATATCCAACTAAAGTACCCTATAAATAAAAAAAAATAAGAGAGAGGACAATGGTCAGAGTTCATTTTTGTTTACTGCATTAGAGTAAACAACTGTGACCTTGTACATGCCCCCTCTCCACTGATGACCACACTGCAAAACAAAGAAGAGAATTAAAAAAACTGAAACTGGTCATAAAACAAAGCACTGTTGGAAGAAAACTGATAGAGGATTTAAAAAAGAAGAAGAAGTGTCCCATATATCAAGGGCATATAGGACATTTCCTATATAATGTTTCCCCCAGCCATTTATTCATTAGAAAAATTTCCTCTTTAATACATTATAGCTTTAAATAGCAAATCATTCCATTCTCTCCTTTAATATATTTAAATTTTTTCTCAAACTAGTTATTTCCAGGCAATGCTTTGCACTGAGGGCTACAGCTGGATTGAGATGAACAGTATTTATCCCAGGCAGCAATACACTGAAGTGAAACCACTAGGAAACCTAAAGATTATTATTATTAGCATTATTCATGGTTTTACAGAACAATAGCACTAAAAGAGCAATACTCTGAAGCTAAGGAACGAAGGTTGAGATTTTCAAAGATAACTGGGGGATTTAGACCCATTTTGATTTTAATGGATATTGTGTCTATAAATCCCTTAATCGGCTATGAAAATCTCAACTGGAAAGTTTAGACTGCATATTTGAGGAAAGAGTTTTCAAGTTTTCATTTGCAATTTAATTTAAGAGATATTTCAGTTGGTAGATCTAATCAAAAATATTCCATTAAGATGCTGTTTTTAAATGTCATATAGTAGGCTATCTTAGATCTTTCTATCATGCCCACTACTTGGTATCCAATCCCCAAATGTCATCTAAAATAAAACAATTAGCTTTCAAGTAGGAAGAATGAGTTCATCTCTGATTTCAATGCATGAAAAAGCAGAGGAATCTCAAGGTTGTTGCAAGGTTGCTCCATTTCTCCTTCTAAAAAAGGAGAAAAGAGGAAGGAATAAAGGATATAGGAAGAAGAAAGATGAATCAAAGAAAAAGTACTCACAAAGAAAGGACATAGAGAGGCTATAAATACTAGTTTTGGAATAGTATTGCAAGAGTTAGGCACAGAGGGCATTATTAATGACGAAACCTGCAGCTACATGATACCCCTTTTTCTACGACCAGTGCCTGTTTCTGACCATCAGTGTCAGCCCTCTGCCAAGCAAAAGCAGAAATCCAGCACTTGCTGGGTAGTTTCCATTGAAGGAGAAATCAGTGACACCAACTCTGGATATATTCTAATTGTAACTTTCTTTATATACACACTAGTCATGAAATGAGATAGTCAAACAGCATGCAAAGCAATCCCTTCTTTCAGAAATCTCAGCCAAACACCAATACCCTAGTTCCCAGGAAGCAACTCTGCTCCAAGACTTGGCGTTAATAAAAGACAAAGGCTGAGGGTAAGCTCTCCTGGTGCTTGTACCACTCCCTCTCCAGATTTAAATCACTCTGACCCCTCAATCGTACCAGGCAAGATCTTTCTATCAGATGAGGAAGTGGCATTACACGGAGGGGTACACAGCATACTTAATTGCTTCATACTTACCTGTTTACATGCTTAGCTTTCCATGCAAATTGTAAAAGATTAATTCATCCTTTCATTAATCTATCAATACCATGGTAAATATTCTTAGTAGAAATATGTCTAGAATGCTGCAAAGTATGTATGTATCTGAAACTCCTCTGTGTTCTATGGTGTTCTCCACCCCTTAAAATTAAAAAAAAAAAAAAAAAAAAAAAAGTTAAGAAGATATTGAATATAAAAATATCAAACTAAAATGCTAAGGTCTGATTCTCCTGTCACACTGATGTAAATCAGGAGTAAACCAACTGTACCCAACAGAATGTAAACTGGAGTAAGTTAGCAAAAAATCAGACCCTAAAAGCTCCGGCTCAGCTGGTGAGACTCTTCAACCTACTCCAACTGAATCAATCCCCTTTATGTAATGGATCAGGGGTAGGCAACCTATGGCACGTGTGCCAAAGGCGGCACGCGAGCTGATTTTCAGTGGCACTCACACTGGCCACCGGTCCGGGGGCTCTGCATTTTATTTTAATTTTACATGAAGCTTCTTAAACATTTTTAAAACCTTATTTACTTTACATACCACGGTAGTTTAGTTATATATTATAGACTTATAGGAAGAGACCTTCTAAAAACGTTAAAATGTATTACTGGCATGCGAAACCTTAAAGCAGAGTGAATAAATGAAGACTCGGCACACCGCTTCTGAAAGGTTGCCGACCCCTGTAATAGATTAATGGCACAATGATTGTGTTTATTTTCTGCCTCCCTCTGCTGGTAGGAGTTCGTATTAGACATTGTCTGGATAGGTATAACTGGTATCTCACCTAATCAAACAAAACCACGGACATTCAGAGCGGAGCATGGAACTATGACTTTATCCAACTACACTCTTTTGTAGAAAGATTTTCCACAATTGTATAAAACAACCCACGGTTCTGGGATCCTGCAAAGGGGCGATCACCACTGACAAACAAATTTCAATCTGATTTCCCTGAATATGCTGGTATGACAATCTTATGAATGCACAGAGAAAAACAAATGAAGCAAACATTAAAGAACTAATGCAGTGACTATTGTTCATCATTCTAAAACAGCCAATAGTGATCTCTCTCTGTTATTCTTGCTACTTTAGACAACAGCCAAAACTTTGCCAACAGACAACTACATAAAATCAGAGGCTTGTTATGATTGTAATTATCTATCAAATGCTGAAAAAGAGACCAGGTGATTTTAAAATACTTTTTTTTAAATTGCCATGGAATTGAAAAAGAATTTAATAAGCTAGACCACTCTCATAAGTATTAGATCTGTATGCACAAAGCTTACGTGTGTATACCCTCTCCAACCTCCAGCAAGATTAAGCCCAAAACTGCAGTAAGTTTTAATGATGCCAATCAGGCTGAAACCTGGCCTGAAGTAACCTGTAATTTTCCTTTATTGTGTTTTTTACTTTGAACATTTGTTTCCTCAAAAGGCACCACCTGCCAAATTTTTTGGAGGTACTATGTAATATATTTCATGCTTCAATAGAAAAAAAGCATAAGTCTTAATTGCATATATATAAAATGCCCAAGTGGTACTCAAAAATTCACTTTACCCCGAGTTTACCACCTTCCTCTCTCATTTTATGCATGCAGAAATAATTGAAGTTTCTCTGGGGATCAGTCCATGATATTTTTTTTTTTTCAGTTTCTTTTCTTCTAGGTTGAAAATATGCATTGCCAGCATATCATCAACTGTTTGCATCCAGACAAGGTAAAACATATTAGGTAATTCTGAAAGTTCTGAAAGAGTTTATTCAATACTCCCTCTGCAAGGAAATTAAGAATGCAAAACAATTATCTCCTTGTCAGTATCCTGAAAAGCTAATCAGGTCTATGTCTTTGATAAAGAAAGCTGACAAGCACCTTTAACCCTCTTGTAAAATCCAATTTGCCTTGGAAATTTCTTCCTTGGACCAGACTCCAAAGAGAAACTGCTGAGCTCCAGTTCATTTGCAAATTTGACACTATCAGATCAGGATTAAACAAAGACTGTGAATGGCTATCCAACTACAGAAGCAGTTTCTCCTCCCTTGGTGTTCACACCTCAACTGCTAGCAGAGCACCTCACCCTCCCTGATTGAACTAACCTGGTTATCTCCATACTATTTATACCTGCCTCTGGAAATTTCCATTACTTGCATCTGAAGAAGTGAGGTTCTTTTACGCACGAAAGCTTATGCTCCCAATACTTCTGTTAGTCTTAAAGGTGCCACAGGACCCTCTGTTGCTCTCCCTTGGCGTATCACATGTGATTCAGCCACATACAAAGGGGGAAAAAATCCACACACAACAAAAAAAGCAGAAGCCCAAAAGCATTGGACCTAATGAATAATGTATGATGGGATTTCTTCCATGGTATAAATTATTTGAATCTAAACATTTATACATCATGTCTTACCATCACATCTTCAGAATTGCCATATCATTGCCGTTAAAGTCAAGTTTGTTTTCAATATTATTTATAGGCAAGGGCTGTTTTGTACCTAAATCAAGAAAATTAATTTTAATGATGAACACCATGATATTTAGCTACCACCAACATGCGTCCTGCCTAAAGACTTTACTCAGAATCATGTGTAAACACTAATCATGGGGTTATACAAAACCCTGTCAGGGATGGTCTAGATAATAATTAGTCCTGCCATGAGTGCAGGGGGCTGGACTAGATGACCTCTGGAGATCTCTTCCCGTCCAACGATTCTATGGTTTGATGGGCAAAAACAGGTAAAAAAAAAAACAGGAACTTCTGAACTTTGAAGGTATTTAACTAGCCATGGCTACAGTATTTTACTTTTCTACCAACCTGCTGCAGCCAACCAGCCTGGAACAGCTTAGAACATTGGGATCTTGTGAAAGCTTCTACTGATTTAGAAACCACTTCTTGGTCATATGATCATTTTTCTAACCATCCCACCAGTCTGTGCTTGTGGCCCTGCACCAGAAACACCAGTCTATGTAGGGGGCATCAGCGGCTATACAGAGTGTCATAAGCTACATGGCAGACTTGAACTGGCTGATATCTGTGTCCTCCTCCTCCTCCATAAGCTCTGTCAGGTGCCTTTGGTGGGTCAGAAAACAATGCCAAAATGTCCACTAGCATTTCATGGACACTCTGCCCATTTACTGACATAGAAGTGCAAGTGCAAGTGCAAGCACCAGGAGTTCTTCAAAAGGCACCTCCTCCTCCTTGCTGGCTCTGGTAGCTAGGAGCGTATAGACCAAAATGACTGCTAGGCAGGCTGTTCAAACTTCCTGCAACATGCAGGATGGACAGTCAAGTTTTCCTACAGTGCACCACGGTCAAAGGGCTAGAGGGGCCACATTTTGGGAGGGTGATAGGGAGTCTGGAATATGGTTGACCCAGGTCTGTGTGCTGCAGAGTGGATGTCAGAGCTCCAGGTTCCAGCCTGAGTTAGAGAATTCTTAACACAGGGTTAAATAATCAGTATTGATGCTCAAGCCTGGGTTCTCTAACCCAGGGTCAGTTGACTCGAGTCCCGCTAAACCTGGGCTTACACTGCATTGTAGACAGACCCTTAGTCTCTGTGTAGTTTCAGATACAAAATGAAGCAGCTGGCTGGAGATGTAGGATGCAATCCTCTGCTTCTAAAATCTGGTTTGACTGGGTCCTCCTCTCCAAGAGCTGGTCTCAGGGACGAGGTGCCTGGCCTTCCCCCTCTGGATTTCATCTTGGACTCCACAGAAACCAGTGAACATGCTCTGATGTCCTAACTAATTTTCTTAAGGTACAGAGATGCCTTTCTGAGATTTAAAGAGTAATTTTGGTTATAATTAAAATACTGAGTTGTCTGTCCTCAGCTTCTGCTGAATAAAGACTAAGAGGACCCTTTAACTTCTAGCCTAGGCTATACTTTTGTAGCTACGGGCAGATTTCCACCTATTACTTTCAACTTCATGCTTTCACTCGCTATATTTGATTTCAGTTTCTCATACTCTCATTCACATTCTATTTGCCTTCTGTTTCTCACTGAGTATCCTACTTCCAGGTGCCTTTTTCTGGTTCTTTTAAAACTCTTCTCCTTCAGGTCTCTTAGAACTTGTTCTTTTCCCACAAAACCTTATGTTATTCAGATCTGATATGGATCTTTTAATAGAATCCCTTTGTTTTTTGTGGGAAAGGTTCACATTGCCTTGTTTTAATCAAAGAACATTCCAGTTAGTACAGGCCGTATTTTTCCCAGGACAAGCTCACATTCTGAGTCTTTGTTAAAACTGGTTCAAACTAATCCCAGAGTTACATCAATTTCCTCTAACTCTCATTTCACCAGATTTAACACTTCTTCCAGCGTTGTGCCTATGTGCGTACAATATGATGATCAAACTGCAAAATGATCATGAGGCATTCCAATGACAGCAAGATCTATGCAACTTATTGGTATTCTACCCAGAGTTGAATATTCAGTGCAAGCAGCGGTCAGCACCTCATCTCTTAAGAGATCAGCCAGGAACCTTTCTAGATTGCACATCTACCGCTCCAATTTGCAATTTAGATAAGGAGGCTGACCACAGCAACAGTCAGGATGACTATGGCTGGGAACAAAGGGTGGTTTGAAGTCTCCCTTGACATGAACTGTAAATGTTTACTGTAAGCAGAGTCAGGATGAGCTCTACCCTGACATCTGGTGGTGAATTATGGCGAGTGTGGAAAAGAACTCCAGGGGCTGATCTTGTTTGCATAGGCACACCCACTCGCCTGGCATGAAACAACAGCAACTCAAAGTGGTTACTTTGGCTGGTGTGGGATCCCCAGTTTCTTTGTTATTGGGGCAGGAAGAATAAAGTTTTGTTACCCTGATTCTGTGAATCAAGGGCAGTGAACCTGTTGTATGACAGAAGGACTGAGTGAGTCCTTCACCATTACCTAAGTAGCACTTGCTTGACAAGGGGCATGGGTTACAAAACCCAGTGAATAGAGAGAGGATGGGGACAGGTATTTGTACCTGATGGTATGGGCCCCCTCTCTGAGGGGTTGAAACACCAATTGCACTACCTCCTCTCTCCACTGTTGAATATCAGAGCTAACTTTGATTCCATTAGAAGTCTAGTTACAGACTGCTGAACTGAAGTCACTTTGGGCCACTGGTGCACTAGCACTGGGGCTCCCCTACTATGAGCTGAAATTGCTAAGAGCTGAAATCACACAAAAGAGCTGAGATCAACTGAGGCTGTGTTAACTAGTGGGGGAGCCTGAAGCTATAATGCTAAGCGGCTGGAGGAGCAGCTAGCAGAGCGGAGCGGAGCCTTGTGGGAGTGGCCCAAGGGACGGCTGAAGTGGAGCAGAGCTGAGCGGCTCACAGGTCGGTGAGCAGAGTGGAGCAGCTGCCAGAGCAGTTCGTGGGACGGCGGGAGCAGCTCATGGGACAGCTGGTGGAGTGGAGCGGCTTGTGGTGAAGGCTGTGGCGGAACCCCGTCGGCCTCGGATCACGTAAGGTGCCCCTTAACGCCCTGTGTGCGCCCCCCCCCCCCCGAACTCTGGGGCTGCACTGACCAGGGACAGAGACTTTGAGGGGTTGTTGGACTTTTGGGACTTTGGTGATCCTTGGGTTGCTGGTTTCAAGAACCCAAGGGAAAGGACACAGCCCAACTTGCTGGGGTGGGGTTTTTTTGCTCATGGTTTGTGTTATGAATCCTGTTTGTGGTGTTTTTTTCCAATTTAATGCTGATGTCGTTTACCTCATGTTATTAAACATTTTTTTTGTTACACTCAGACTCCGTGCTTGCGAGAGGGGAAGTATTGCCTCTTAGAGGCACCCAGGGGGTGGTATGTAATTGTCCCAGGTCACTGGGTGGGGGCTCGAGCCGGTTTTGCATTGTGTTATTGAAGCGGAACCCCTAGATACAGAACCCGGCCCTTGTTGCTGCCAACTTAGATGGGCAGAAGGGTTACATTTACCATAAGATCTCTCACTGGCTGATGGCTAATTGACAAATCCTAGTTGCAATACCTGTGTCACAAATACAATCCGGATTCATAGTGGGGGGAAAAAACAACAGCTGAATCCTAACAAATGTTTCCATGTGATCTCAGAGTCACCTGGACTCCATTATGATAATGGCACGTTAAAAAAAAAAAGATGTTTCTTTTTAATCAAAAGTCAAATTCTGATTTCGTACACACAATTTAATAGCCTTAATAAAGGGAAATTAAGCCACAAAAACTAGATTAGATGCCATTAATATATTACTTAAATCCACAAGGACATTTTTAAGGCAAGTGCTTCACAGGCAAAAACAGTGTACGTGGATTTGTATTTACTCATGCCATTACTACAAATAGGTGCATAAATCAGGAAAATGCACGTGCAACTGGTGACTTAGGTGTCTGTCTAACATTTTTCTCCATGTGTTTTCCAGATTTGCACATGCACTCATGGTAGTTGCATGCACAAATATGGGTGGATACAGGTACAACTATTTTTTGCGCAACCAAGAGGGCATCTGACTTTGGAAAATACAATCCTCAATCCAAGACTAATAAAGCTCTGCCTTTATCTCACCCTACTGTACCTATAGTTTACATAAAACTGGACAAGCGAATTGAAATCCTTGCTTCTTGTCTGTACCAGTAAAATATTGTAAACTATTGGTTTTGGATTTAGGGAATTCAAATTGATCTTATTGGTTCTGGTAAGAAAAGACAAACATTAAACGTGCTGTTTTCATATAGGCTTGAATATGCTGGCAACACAAAAATATGAATGGGGAATATTTTTCCCTATTGAAAATGAGAACTAACATGTTTTAATCACTGTGGGCTGGTTATTGCCACTTTCACTCATGCTTGGGCAATACCAGAGACCAAGGCAGCACAGAGCCAGGAGTAGGAGCACACAAATGGGTTGGTAGGTTCTGCAGCAAGGGTGAAGTGAAGAGAAGGAGAAAAGAGACAAAACCAGAAGTTGTCAGGGGATATGCAATGTGAAGTCTTGTACGTGAGGGCAAGGAGCCTGAATCTAATTCATTGTGCAAGAGGGAAGTCAATGAAAGGATTTGGAAATGAGGTAGACATGGCTAGAGCAACAGACAAGGTTGAGAATGGTGGTGGCAGCATCTTGGGTAGACTGAGGGGAGATGCAGTGAGAGTCAGGAAAACCAGAAAGGAGGAGGATACAGCTGTCAAGGCAAGAGATTATCAGAACCTGCAAATGGTCTTCATAGTCGGAACAGAGAGGAAAGGATGGATTTTGGAGGTAGTAGAGCAAAGACGGACAAGATTTTGTGACAATGTTGGGGGGGAGAAGGAGGTCAGAGATTACAGTGAAGTTGAGGGTTTAAGAGGCTAGAAGAAGGGCAGAGTTTCCAGTTGCTCTAGAGAAGAAGAAAGGATTTGGGAGGAAAAGTACGGAGCTCAGTTTTGGTCATAGTGTATTTGTGTTGGAGACAGCAAGACCCAGGGGCAGTTGGAGCATAGAGGTGAAGGGTGAAGGTAAGAACTGAAAGTCATCCCTTTACAGATGGTAGCTAAAACCATTCAACCAGCTGTGGTCACACAGAGACAGAGAAGATGGCCAACAACAGAGCCCTAAGGAAGCCCAAGAGAGGGCAGAGGAGGATCTCCCAAAGGAGATGCTGAAGAAATATTATTTTAAAATATAAATATAAATTTATTTATTTTTTCACTTATCCCAAGAAGGCCTTTGGATTGCGAACCATGAAGTGGGATTAAGGAGTTTACATGCACCAAGGCCTGTCCTCCATTCGTTCTGTATGCAAAACTCCCATAATGACTTCCACTGGAGATTGAGGTGCACAAGGAATGTTTGTTTAAACCCAGTAAGTTGGCCTTTAATTAAGTCCAGTACATAAATACAAGGTGGCAAACCGCTCCTCCTGCGGAACCACAGCAAGCGGCACTGATGGATTACACAGAGAAGTACGTGAGGTTGAACAGCTCCTAGAAAGCTTAACTTGGACACCTGCAGCTTAAAATTCTTGTCATATTTGTGCTTTAATAAGGGCCGATCATTGCATACCTACACATACTGTAAGCCCATTTTATTTATATATTAACTCAGGGAAAGTCTTTATTTGCAGTAAGAAACCCAGCCATTGCAGGCAAGGTTCTTCCAGAGACTACAAGCCCCTCTATGATTGCAAATACAACTAGTATCAAATACACTATCATCATTTTTTATTATCTGAACAGCACTGGTCACAGTCCAAACAACTACACACACAACCAACCGTATCTGTGTCCCAAATGCTTAACTGCCTACAATTATTAGAAAAGACAAAACAAGCGAAAGTGTCAAAGGGTGATACTGGCCCTTTAAGAGGGAACAGGGCAAGTGCATCTGTGGCTGGTCAACTGACCCCAACTGGGCTATAAGAGAAAGCACCTAGGCTGTAGAAGGGGAAGAAGCCTGGTGAATCAGGCCTACAAGTCAGTCAAGAAAGGAGCAGAGAGCAGCGATGGGGCTCACACTGCCAGCTTACTGGGAATAGAGAGACAGGCCAGAAGCAGGAAGTTCCCATGGAAGTGACTGCAAGAGTGCCTAGGGAGGAGAGGTGGGGGAACCTGCTGGGGATGAAGAGCCCCCCAGAAAGAAAGCTCAGGGTGGTGATGCTCAGGGAACACAGCACAGAAGATTCCCGCAGGAAGTCCAGAAGCAGGAAGGACTGAAAGCTAAAGTGTATGTGTGTGTGTGGAGGGGGAGGGGGGGAACGGACTACCCTGGAAGCTGGAATGAGGAACTGTTTGTGTTGTGTTTGCCCAATGTTTGGGACGCTAGGTGTAGTAGTGGGTCCTCTGTGAGTGGGGGAGAAGGCCAGCTTGTTTCAGAAAGCAACACACAATGTGGGGAACAGGGCAAAGGAAGGAAAAGGGTAACAAAAAAAAGGGTATGTTGTACATGTTCTCTTAAACCCCAGCAATGTCCCTGGTCCCAGCTTTATTAATTGCTTGTGAAATCCTGACCCCACTGATATCATAAGAACGGCCATACTGGATCAGACAAAAGGTCCATCTAGCCCAGTATCCTGTCTTCCGAAAGTGGCCAATGCCAGGTGCCCCAGAGGGAATGAACAGAACAGGTAATCATCAAGTGATCCATCCCTTGTCATCCGTTCCCAGCTTCTGTCAATGGAAGCTTTGCTTTTGACTTCAGTAGAACCAGGATTTTACCCCATGAACATAAAGAGATTAGACTTTGCTGAAATGTCAAACCAAGTCTTTTGGCCTACACAACCTCCTTAGCATAGTACTCAGAATTCAACTTATCTCAAGAAAGAGACTGCACACAGGCCCTTTTTAATAGTGAAAGTATTGTGACATTCCACAGGGTATGGACAGCTGGACAGCTGCATCCCCTCAATTTTACAATCTGGGATGTCTTTTACACTGCTTTTCTCTGAGAACAACCACTCCTGGTGAGTTCACACACAGCCTCTAGCATGGAAAATCACTCCCAGCTGAATTACATGAATACTCTGGCCAGCCACTTGTGAATTACATACAGGGTAACACGAGCAAACTCCGAGTCCCAGACCTTCCCCCAGAACTGTGTGTCTTGTACCGCCCAGCACCCTCCTGGACAACACAAACTCACAGAAAATCCGTCATTTCATCAATGGAAAATGATAGCACAAATCATGTTATGTCAAGTGGAGATTTCCAAACACTTCAATCCAAACACAAAATCCAAGAAAAATCCAAACATTCCATAAAACAATAAAATGAGTTTATTAACTACAGAAAGATAGATTTTGAGTGATTACAAGTAATGAGGCATAAAAGTGAGAATTGGTTGCAAAGAAAATGAAAAGATAAAATGCAAACTAATATCTAATTTAACAAGCTAAATGGATTCAAAGCAATGGTTTTCATCACCACCTGATCTTCCAAGCCAGGACCCTTCCCCCAGTTGAATCTTCCTTCAGGCATTTTTGCTGCTGTGAGCAGAGAGATAATTTGTGTTGTCTCTCCTCTATTCTTATACCATTCTGCCCTTTCTGAGGATTATCTCCAGCTGGGGTTCAGGTAGCAGCCAGTCTGTTTACACGGGAACCGCAGTTATTCCATTGTCAATATGTAAGTTTTTAACTTATATCCTTTTTTTTG
Organism: Chrysemys picta bellii; assembly: GCF_011386835.1. Taxonomy (NCBI): domain Eukaryota; kingdom Metazoa; phylum Chordata; order Testudines; family Emydidae; genus Chrysemys; species Chrysemys picta. Next base: position 125,714,838 of record NC_088794.1, on the reverse strand, counting down.
CCGAAGAACGGCTGCTTAATTAGGTGAAAATCCATTTGACTTTGTTGACAGTTTGGTTTGGGTGTTGGTTTGTCTTTTGTTTTTGAGGAACTGTTTTGTGCCTGCTTTTCTAAATTTGGAGCATGTTATAGCAGTGTTATACAGTAGAATCTTATAACTTTATATACAATGTTGATACACAGATTTTACCAGAACAAAAATGTGCAGCAGATTATGAGTAAGGCTACGTTTTAGTCATGGGTATTTTTAGTAAAAGTCATGGGCGGTAAACAAAAATCTACAACCCATGACCTATCCATGACTTCTATTACATATCCCTGACTAAATCTTGGGTGCTCAGGGACAGGTGGGTGGGGTGGCAGGTGCTCAGGGGTGCAGACTGGGACCCACGCAGGTGCTGAGGGAGGCAGGCAGCGGCGCATGGCCCGATGCTGCTGGAGAGAGGGGTTGTGGGGCTGAAAGGCTCAATACCTGGCTCCATGCAGCTCCCTGGAAGTGGTGACATATCTCTCGACTCCTAGGCACAGGGACGGCTCAGGGGCTCCGCGCACTGCCTTTGCTCTGAGCACCGGCTCTGCAGCTCCCATTGGCCGGGAACTGTCACCAATGGGAGCTGTGTGGGTGGTGCCTTCGGGTGGAGGCAGTGCACGGAGCCGGCTGGCTGTGCCTCTGCCTAGGACCTGAGGGAGGGAGCCACCCGAGGTAAGCGCCGCCCAGAGCCTGCACCCCAGCCCCGTCCCAGCCCTGAGTCCTTTCCCACATCCAAACTCCTGCTGCTGCTGGGGGGAGGGCGCAGTGGCCCGAGACTGCCTCACCGGCTGCTGCAGAAGTCCCGGAGATCCCGGAAAGTTCCGGAATCCGTGACTTCCATGACCTCTGTGACAGACTCACAGCCTTAATTATGAATTTTCAAATGATATTTCACAAGGCATACTTTATACAAAATGTATCATGGTCTTTTATATAAAATAAACAAATAAATGTGGAGGCTCCAGCATGGCGTTGGGGAGCACAGGCCGCTGGCTGCACAGAGGTGGGAGATCACTGTGCAGCTCCCACCCGGGACACAGACTCAGCGATGAGGCTGCACCCAACCCTGACACAGGGTAAGGACAGGGCCTGCCCCAGAAACACCCCAGGGCCCTGCCCCTCCATGCCAGGTGCACCAGGTATGGCCAGGCAGGCTCAGCAAGGCAGGATCCAAGTGTGGAGGGGCTTAGTGTGAAGGGATCCAGGAGTAGAGTTGAGAGGGTTCTGTGTGGGGCAATCTGGGTGTGGGCAGCTCAGTGGGGGATCCGGGTGGGATCTGGATGCACAGGGGCTTGTTGGGGGGTTCTCGGTGCAACAGTAAAGGGACTCTGCAGGGGGGTCCAGGTGAAGGCAGTTGGGGCTCAGCAGGAGAGGTGTCTGGGTGTGGGAGGGATAGAGCTTGGCAGGGAGGTCTGGGTGTGGAGGGCTCAGTGGGGTGGGGATCCAGGTGCAGCTGGTTGGGATTCAGTAGGGTGGGGATCTGGGTGCAGGTGGCTCGTCATGGTGGTCCAGGTGCAGGGGGAGTGGGGCTCATCGGGGGGCTTCTGGATGCCGGAGGGTGAGGATCAGCGGGAGGGTCTGGGTATGAGGGGGTCTGGATGCACAGGGGTTGGGCGGATGGGGGAGCAGCTCCCTGTAGAGGGATCCCTCTCCCTGAGGAGCGATGGGTGCAGGAAGCCCGGGGGAGAGTTTGTAGAGCTTCCTACAGCCGGGAAAGAAATCTGGGGGTGGGTCTGACACAGCCCTAGATGCTGTGCAGGGGAAGAGAAAGTCCTGTCCTCCCCAGCCCAGCTGGGACTAGCAGCTGAGCTCAGCACAGGGTAGGAGCCACCAGCCGGGTCTTCCCCCATCCCGCCCCCTGCCCCACAGTGATTTACTTCTCTGCCGGCTGCCCTAGGCACCCGAAACATACTGCTGGGGAAGGTTGCATGACCTTGTAGCTTCCTTTTGCTTCCCCATCAGAAAGTCATTTTTCTGCAGGGAAGCAAAGAAATCTGTGGGGGACATAAATTCTGCACTTGTGCAGTAGTGCAGAATTCCCCCAGGAGTAATTTTGGTGCAGCATATCTGGTTATTTGTACTGTGCTATTGATTTCAGAGGGGCTACTCATGAAATCTGTACATTACACTCCATCTTGAGTAAGACCTGCACTACCCCAGAAGTGCAGCAGGACTCAGGGTTACTATGCAGCCCACATGTGTGTGTTCAGGCTTGAAAATATCTTACCCTTCAGGACCAAACTCTGCACTATATGCCCCCTTTAAAATTTTGGAGTCACACTGTTATTTTCAATGTTTCTGACTCTACAATGATTTGTATAAGAGCAGAATTTGGCCCTCAGCCTCTGGGTCCTCTGTATTTTACAACTTCATAATGTTTTGCAGCTACTGTACAGGAAGAGTCACAACAAGCTGGTTCCCACCTTTGCACCAGCTCCAGAGCTCAGGCCAGTGAGCCAAGACTCCACCCACTCCCCTGTCTGGGAGAGAAAGTAGCAAGCACAGCAGATAACCTGCATGGGGCATAAGGCTGTTCTTTATACCCCCTTACTCATCTGTGCAGGCATAAAGCAGGGCCCACAGAAAATAGCCTCCTAGAAATCCCTGAGGCTTTGTTTTGTAGTAGATTAGTTGGACTTTTTTCTCCCATTTAACTGTATCATTGAACAGGTAACTACACAATATTTATGTGTGTGGCCACTTTTGGTAAAAAGGGTTTATTAAACATTTTGCTCTCTGTTTTCCTTTGTTGCCAGGGCTTCTCATCCATGTGTGACCAGCTTTGATCTTGAAGAAAATTATGCTGGAAGCACATTTCGCCTAGATACCTTAACACCATAAGTGGGTGTCTCAAACAATTCGGAGTAGCAACAAATTGCAGATATTATCTTACTGATTTCCCAGCTAAGTACCGTAGGTGTGCTGTTTTAAGAGGCATTCGGAAAAGCAGAGTTTATGATGCTTTATACTAACAATGCTTTCCAGATCAAAACACACTCTGCAATCTCCTCTTTGTTGATGTGTTCACAGATTACTCCATTTTCTGACAAATAGTTATTTAATAGTTTTGCCTAACAGAAAAATCAGTGAGACACTGACAGAAAATAAACATGGAGGATTCCTCTGACTGGAGGTGTGTGTACTCTTTCACTTGACTCTCTTTTCAGCAAGCTCCAAAGGTGATGGCTTAGTAGGTGACCATTTTGTATCATAAATAGGCTATTTTGTGAATAATTAATATGAAGTCCCAATACAATCAGAATTTTTAAGGAGGGTAAAAAAGTGAGATTTATAAAATAAAGGAATGGGTTAGCAAAAACTGTCTGCAGTGTTTCACCAACAGATACACCTCTACCCCAATATAACGCGATCCGATAGAACACGAATTCGGATATGACGTGGTAAAGCAGTGCTCCGGGGGGGCGGGGCTGCGCACTCCGGCGAATCAAAGCAAGTTCGATATAACGCGGTTTCATCTATAACGCGGTAAGGTTTTTTGGCTCCCGAGGACAGTGTTATATCGGGGTAGAGGTGTATTACCTCACCTAGCTAGTCTCTCTTAGCAAAAACTTTCAGTTTATGTAGAGCTGGTCAAAGTTTCCACATCCTGATTTTTCAGTTTTCAAGAATGAAACCTGAGATTTCTTTGGAACAACCGACAAAAGGTAGGAGACAAAAAAACACTACCCTTGTCCCTTCCCTATGTTCCAACCAGCTATAGAGTGGGTTGAAATTTTTGAATTTGACTGATTTTTTTTTAATTGACTAGTTTAATAGACAGTATTTTTAACCAAACAATTGGTCCAGTGGTTAGGGTGGTAGCTTGGGACTTTGGAGAAAAGGGTACAATTCCCTGCTCCACCAGACTTGAGTGTCCTTTGGCAAGTCACTTAGGCTCCCTGAGTATGTCTACCCTGCAATCAGGCACCAGAAGCTGGGCCTGTAGCAGTGGACTCAGGTTCATAGGGCTCAGGCTAAGGGGATGTTTAATTGTGGTGTAGATGTTTGGGTTCAGGCTACAGGCCAAGCTGTAGGACTGACACCCCCCTCACCCTGCAAAGAGGCTACGGAGGAGAGGGGAATAGTCCTTTCCAAACTTCTCAAACTGCAGTTCTCTGAGTGCTGGGCATTTTACTATGCTAAATGGGCCAGGTAGTATTAAAGTTAGGTCCTGGTTATAAAAATGATTTTCTTTTCAAAAGGATGACTTCCCAGTTTCAGAGCAATTTGTGTGGACCTCCTCTTCCTCAAAATATTAATTGAAAAACAGAAAAGTTATTTGCTTTCCAAATCTCTTTGAGGCCCTGATTTATTAAAGGACTTTAAATCCCTTTGATTTCAATGGGATTTGATAAGCACATGTTTATTAAGTGTTTTCCTGAATCAGGGCCTTAATTTTGTTATGAGCTCAATTTGGCAGTGGATTTTCCACCATATTCCTTAAAAACAGCCACAGATGTAGAATTATATAATTAAGCTATTTTAGATCATTTAAAGAGGTTGCAAAAAAAATGTACTAATACTAGTCTGTCACTTGGAAACTTGTGCAGTTGGACTCATGGTAACTAGGGAAACCTGATTCTACAGGCGGAGGGACAGGAAAAATAGTACCCACAAAAGCAACATTTTACAAAAAACACATATTACACTGCAGTGTAGCATAAAGGCTTTATTAGCATTTGTTTGGGATGACCTACGTTGCTCATGCATGTATTCCCAAAACTGCAAACTCTTGCTAATAAAGTCTAATTAACATTGCACACCATCATAGATCATAATGTTAATTAGGCTTTATTAGCAAGAGTTTGAAGTTTGGGGACTACATAGATGAGTAATGCCAGTCATCCCAAACAAATGCTAAGAAAGTCTTAACATTGTACATCCTCACAAATCATATAATTACACACACACACACATACACACACATTATTGACAATGATAAAGTAAAACACTTTGTAGGGACAGATTTTGCCCTTTTGATATTCAGGCATTTACAGTCACAATTCCCCCATCCTTAAAGGATTCAGATTTAACCATTGCCCATTTACCATACAAGCTAAAGCATGAAACAGTCCCAGTTTCTGTGTACTTGGATAGGAGAACCATAGGACCTAATCCAAAGCCTACTGAAGTCAGTGGAAAATTTCCTTTTGGATTTCATCTGATTTATGGATCAGACCCACAATACAGCTCACTGAACCTAGACCTCTCACGTGATTCTGCACAGAAATGATGTATCACTAATCTACAAGCTCCAGTTTTATTTTCAATACAACCACTTATTATCCATGTCTGTTCTACTTTCCTAGTATAGCTGATCTTTTCATCTCTTCCACCAACAATGTGGTTCATTCGCCATTTGAAACACGAAGACCATGTGAGCTTATCTTGTAGAAGGCACCGATTCTACAATATGCAGAGTCCTGTTATGTACCAAGAGTAATAGAGGTAAAACTTAATATTTTATTTAAAATTGAAATTAGTATTGACAAAGCCAGACTTTCTGTATACTAGCTAAACAATCCAAAGATACATTAAAGAAACTACTGAAATAATTCAATAGAAAGCATCACTGCGCGTGTGTTCATTCTGATATCCATTTTGACTGTAATGAAACTGAATGCCTCTTCTCTACTGAATTCTGTGTGTGCTTATCACAAGAAAGTCTGGGTGTTCTAGTCCCTACTCTCACATCATGCTAAGATTTGGAGCATCCCAGACTATGGTAGGCCTGGTCAAAACTTCTCTGTTGAAACTGTTTTTCAATGGAAAAATTGGGTTTTTGAAAATGAAAAATTTTTAAACAATTTTTAAAAGGTGTTTGCTTTCCACAGAATATTTCAGGATGTTTTTTTAATTGGAAAAAAAAATGAAAACCTAAAATATCTGGATTCTGAAATGCTGTCTCAGTGCCTCCTGGGAGATATAGCTGGGGTGCCTCATGCTCCCATTCCCCTTGATGGGCCAGGTTCCCCTGCTGGACTTCCATCTCTGATGATGCACTGTGGCCATGTGATTGATGTGACACATTGCCTTCCTTCACCAAGAAGGGAGACTATGCTGCATCATGGGAGATGCAGTCAGACCAAGGAGCTGGGTCTACAGAGAAGAATGGAAGATTTTATCCAAAATATTTCAGTTTTTGATTTTTCACTGAAATCTCAAAATATTTTGCAGGAGGAAATAAAAAAATAATAATAACTTTGACCAGCTCTACTCTAGTAGATATCAGAGCATGACCGTTTCAATTAACAGGTACTGCACCAGGGCCCAGTAAGGTTGGGATGAGACTTACGGAGAACAATGAAGTACTGCAAGAAATTAAGGGTTCAGAGAAAAAGGTGCCATAATAGCACTAACCCAGTCTCTTATCATGGTGGTCAAACCCTTCCATACATAGTCCAGAACAAGCACTGTCTCAATATGGCTCCTCAAGTTATCAAAACACACGCAACTTAAGGACAAAATTAATCAACACTACTAATCCCTTTCCCCAAACTTCTTGGATGTTCTCATGGTTCATACTTTATATAACAATAAATAGTGTTCTAGTTTCAAAAATCTGTCCTCCCACTACAACTAATAAATAAAAAGTGAATAAAGGAAAGGCCCAATAAAGCTAGACATTGTTGTCATTTATTTTATCAGACAGAGATGGATATCTGCAGCAATACAAATGAGTCAGCTAAGCTGTCTTCAATAAAACCACATATGAGTTCCTCCAAAATAATATTTATAGTATGAAGGCTCCTCAGTTAAGAAGGATGGGTGAAAACATAAGATTGAAAGAAGGAGTAAAATACAAACAAATATACTCCATCACCAAATCAGCAGAAAAGGCTGGAGAGATTTAAATGTCTTTATACACATCTCCTTTTATTCCTTTGCAAAACACATGGACCACATTTTTCAGACATGTTTAATTGAAAACCCAACATCACTAACCAGGGCTGAATTTCAGAGGGCATGTGTTCAGTAATTTCTGAAAAATCAGACCCTGAAAAAGGTGCCTCATGTTGGGCTCCCAAACACCAAACAAGAAATATTGTTTCTTAAATAAAACATTACCTTTGAACTAATACACTGTGCTTGGAATTTGGAAGCCTCCTTAATTGTAGTGTGTATACAGGATCACTGGTTGATTAATTGCAATTATTAGTCTTTAGAGCAGTAACTATTGCTCTGTTAAGCTAGAGTAGGGTTACCATATTTCAGCAAGCAAAAAAGAGGACGGGAGGAGCCCCGCCCTAGCCCCGCCCCTGCCCCTCCCACTTCCCGCCCCCCCAGAACCCCCAACCCTCCCCCCGTTCCTTGTCCCCTGACTGCCCCCTCCTGGGACCCCTGCCCCTAACTGCCCCCCAGGACTCCACTCCCTATCTAAGCCTCCCTGCCTCTTGTCCCCTGACTGCCCCAAGCCTTATCCACACCCCCACCCCCAGACAGACCCCTGGGACTCCCACGCCCCATCCAACCACTCCCCACCCCCTGACAGCCCCCCCCCCAGAACTCCCAACCCATCTAAACCCCTCTGCTCCCTGTCCCCTGACTGCTCCGATCCCTCTCCCCACTCCTGCCCCCTGACAGCCCCCCCCAGAACTCCCAACCCATCTAAACCCCTCTGCTCCCTGTCCCCTGACTGCTCCGATCCCTCTCCGCACTCCTGCCCCCTGACAGCCCCCCCCAGAACTCCCAACCCATCTAAACCCCTCTGCTCCCTGTCCCCTGACTGCTCCGATCCCTCTCCCCACTCCTGCCCCCTGACAGCTCCCCCCCAGAACTCTCAGCCCCCCACCCCACTCCTTGTCCCCTGACTGCCCCCTCCTGGGACCCCTGCTCCTAACTGCCCTCCAGAACCCCACCCCCTACCTAAGATTCCCTGTTCCTTGTCCCCTAACTGCCCCCTCCTAAGACCCCCCCAACTGCCCCCCAGGACCCTACCCCCTACCTGTACCCTGACTGCCCAAAACTTTCTCCACTCCCCCCAAAAAGCCCCCCCCCCGTTTCTTGACTGCCACCTCCAGAACCTTCCTGCCCCCTGGCCCCCTTACCCTGCTGCTCAGAACAGGGTGTTGGGCTCTGTGCGAGCCGGACACGTGGCTGAGCTCCCCAGCACAACAAAACCGGGTCCCTGGCCCTGCACAACAAAACCCGGTCCCTGGCCCGGACCGGACTGCAGGGGAGAGCTGCCCTTGTATCAGCACAAAGTGCTCTCGCTCCCGTTTTGCTACGCTGCATGGCAGAAACCGCTCCCAGTTGCAAAAGGGGAGGGCTGCACTTTGTGCTGATACACTTGCTCAGAATGCAGGGCGGATCCGGCTCCTCTACAGCTGCTCCGGAGTCCAGCCCGGGACTTCCCTGCAGCCCTCCCAGCCGCTCGGTCTGCTCTGCCTGGGGGGGAAATCCCGGACATTGTGAGTGCTTTACAAATTCCCCCCGGACGCTATTTTTAGTACAAAAAGGAGGACATGTCCGGGTAAATCCGGACGAATGGTAATCCTAAGCTAGAGAGCTTTCAAACAGTATGTTGTGCTGCATACTTTTTAGTAGTTTTGTACAGTTAGGATCTAGCTGCAAAAAAATAAACAATCAATTTTTACCCTTTCCAAAAGCAGAGATTTGAACCCCGATCTCCTACAAACCAGTTGAGTAGGGTTACCATACGTCCTCTTTTTCCCGGACATGTCCGGCTTTTCGGCAGTCAAACCCCCGTCCGGGGGGAATTGCCAAAAAGCCGAACACGTCCGGGAAAATGGCGACTCTGCTCCTCCCCGACTCTTCGGCTCTGTTTAAGAGCCAGGCTGCCCGAGCGCTACCGGCTTCGGGCAGCCCCCGTGCCTCCAGACCCTGCGCCCCCAGCCGGGCACTTCCCCTCCCGGGCTCCGGCGGCGCAGGGTCCGGAGGCACGGGGGCTGCCCGAAGCCGGTAGCACTCGGGCAGCCCGGCTCTTAAACAGAGCCGAAGAGTTGGGGAGGAGCAGAGCCCCCGCGGCTGGAGGCTCTGCTCCTCTTCGGCTCTGTTTAAGAGCCGGGCTGCCCGAGCGCTACCGGCTTCGGGCAGCCCCCGTGCCTCCGGACCCTGCGCCGCCGGAGCCCGGGAGGGGAAGTGCCCGGCTGGGGGCGCAGGGTCCGGAGGCATAGGGGCTGCCCAAAGCCTGAGCGCTACCAGCTTCACGGTTTGCCGGGCAGTCTCCAGACCCTGCGCCCCTGGCTGGGTGCTTCCCCTCCCGGGCTCCAGCTGCGCTGGGGAAGCGCCGGCTGGGGGCGCAGGGTCTGGGGGCTGCCCGGCAAACCCTGAAGCCGGTAGCGCTGGGGCAGCCCTTTCCCCCTGGCTGGGAGTGGGAGGGAGGAGGGGGCGGAGTTAGGGCGGGGAAGAGGCGGAGTTGGGGCGGGGCTAGGGGTGGGGAAATGGGCGGGGCCAGGGCCGTGGAGGGTCCTCTTTTTTTATTTATGAGATATGGTAACCCTACAGTTGAGTGCCCTAGTTACTGTGCAACAGAATCAGTCTCTTACTTGCTCTCTTTGGTGCAATGAATATTTATACAAAGTGGAACAGTTTCAGCAGGAGAAACTGAGACACACACCCCAGCTTACCACATATCCTGGTGGTCAGGGAACTCACTTGGAATAGGGAAGACTCAGCTTCAAGTCCCTGCTCTAAGTTAGACAGCAGGGATTGGACCTTGGAGCTCCCACATCCCAGGTGAGTGCCCTATCCAACAGGATGGACACCTAAAAACAGACCCCTGTCCAAAAAGTTGTCAAAAAATTCTTGACCTGTTTTCACTCAGCCCCTGGTCTGTCTTTTGTAGGTGGCCTCCATACAGCTGTAGGATCTGACAGGTATCAGGTCTTAGGGGTGCTTGCCAGTGGGACCCAATCCTGTAGGCATGCTCAGGATCAGTCATGCCTATAGGATCAGGCCCTGCCGGTGAGCTAGGTGTTCCCCCACCTCGTTTGAGAATCCTGCTTTGGAGCTACTTAAGCTTCAGCTTGTGTTTGGGCTCTGAACAGCTTAATAGCTATGGAGCAGCACTGAGACTTAGGCAGCTTTGTGAACGTTCACTGGTGGGGACTTAAGCGTCTACAGAGTTAGGGAGCAACTGAGTGGTAGTTTTGAAAAGGTCAGTGACAGCTAAACGTTGGCTTTAGACACCTAAAGAGTCAATGGGTCACCTATGTAACTTTGTGAATCTGGCCTTCAAATGCTGAAGACACTTTTGAAAATTAGCATCTAAATCAGTTGGTCTGAGCGTAGCAATGCCCACATACCTTTAACAATCTAGGTCTGAGTGCCTGACATTCTTTAATGTATTCATCCCCAGCACTCCTGTGAGGGTGAGAAGTACAGACGGGGAGCTGAAGCAGAGAGACTAAGGGCCATATTTTTAAAGGTATTTTGGTATCTAAACATACAGATAGTGGGATTTTCTGAAGTACCTAATTCCCTAGGTACTTTTGACAATCCCACTAGGTGTCTATCTATAGACACCAAAATACCTGATCTTAAGGGACTTGCACAAGGTCACACAGGTAGACCATGGAGGAGGGGGGGAAACTTACACCTCCTAAACTAGCACCTTAATCCTGTGACAATCCTTCTCCTATGGATGCCTACAGAGAAGACTACCCCGTCATATAGAAGGACATCACTCTTCATGGCCCCAGTTACAGTACCTTGGTTATTTATTTTATACTGTAGTGAGGCCGGGTGGCCTCCCAAGGACCCGGAGTGGGAGGGCCCCCGCACTGAGCCCTGGTGGGCGGAACCAGGGCCTAGTTGCCCCTCCCCCAGGAAGTGGGAGGGAGGGGCAGGAAGTATAAAAGGCAGCCCAGAAAGCTCAGTGGGGAGACAACCACTGGAGAGACCAGATGCCTCCTGTGGCCTCCCAAGCAGGGAAGCAGTGGAGGGTGCCAAGAGAGCAGAGGACTGGGCCACCAGCTGATTCAGACCTGGAGGAAGCAGACAACTGGCCCAGACCTTCGTCAGACCTGACCCTGGAGGGAGAAGACGACTGGCCCGGACCACCGACAGACCAGACCCCCAAAGACTTGCTTGCAGTCCCGGAAGCCGCTGTCAACCTCGACCCCTCCTCGTGGCAACAGGTACACCAAGAAGGGGGGTGCGGAAGTGGCCCAGGGGTAGCAGACCGTGGTCTGGCTGCAATGCTCACAGAGGGCGAGTCAGTGTGTTGCGACATGGATCCCTGCTGACCCAGTGACAAAGCACTTTGTCACTGCTAAGGCCCTGGGCCAGGATCTCCCCTTCCCCAGGCCTGAGCTTCAGACTCTTTGCTGCCCCGTTTTGATCCAAGGCCTTGGCTAATTGACTGTTTATTTGCTGCTCAGCCTACACACAGGCCAGAGTGGGAGGGCCGCCGCACTGAGCCACTACATATACAATATAATATTCATCTATCTTTACTCATTCACTAATAAGGCATGTCATGAACTGGAAGAGCAGGAAAGATATTTATTGCAAAACAAGAATTCCATAGTTCCCAACCTGCTCCTCTAGATCTTGCCATTTGAAACCTGAGCTTTCTCCTATCTCTAGTCATAGTTTTCCTAGGGAACTATATTCTGCCTTCTGCTTCTCTATTCTAGCCCAACAATGTGTTGGGTTTAATGTGGAAGATTCTGTAGTGAAGGCAACTCATCCACTCCAACGTGAACTGCCTCCTTGCAAAGGACGACAGTGCTGCTCCTCACTAACTTCAAAGGGAAGTACTGAGGGCAGAGCCAGTGTACTCCTTCCATTACACATTTTTATCCACCCTTTGAAATCATTTTCTGAGCTCTTGCCCAAAGCTCTGACTATTGTACAAACAAATCCATGTTTGCCTTTCACCTCATGATGTTCTTGGGGGAGGAAGCAAGAGAGAGAGTTCCCTCCTTCCTGACCTCCCACATCAAAGAAGTCATTTTAGATTTTTTTTTTTTTTTTTGGTTCCTTCTGCTGTTTAATCTGCTGACTAATGCATGCGTAATGCTACTGCTCATTCCTCCAGGCATGACAGAGCTGAGACATCTGATTCATGCTTATGTTATTAGATGCATACCATGCTACAGAAAGGATACACAGAAAGCATGCCAAAATTTTCTCCGTATGATCCCAGAGCCAGAATTTTAAAAGGCCGGAGAGAGAAAGAATAACTCTATAGGCCAGTGGTTAGGGCAGTCACCTGGGAGACCCAGGTTCCACTCCCTGTGACAATTAATATTGTATACAAAGTGGGAAAAAACTTCAACAGAAGAGACAGAGCCCCCCCGAAAACCCTGGGAACATATGGGAGGTAGGAGACCTGGGTTCAAGTCCTCCACATCAGGTAGAGAAGGGAATTGAACCAGGAATCTTCTACCACCAAAAGTCATCCCTTAAGATTCAGTGTATTTCTACTTGAGACACCACAAGATTATTTGGAAGCAATTACTTGCTTCAACTACAACAGTTTTGAAATATTCTTCTCCTCCATATATACCCTCTCCCCTTAAATATTCCTCCTTTTCTAAGCTCTTTGACTTTGGGACATTTAAATATTTTAACTATAAAATTGGACACTTTGGTACTTAAGCTATAAATTTGGTTGAGTGACTCTCTACACCTGATTGCAGACCTAAATGATTTAGGAGCAGAATGGAAATTCACTATCCATTAAAATGAAAAATGAACTTCCCTGGTTACTTCTTCAAGATATGTCCATTTTTCTTCTATGACAAAAAAAATGGTTACAGATAATTTAGGAATAATTTAAGAGGAAACTTTAAATTTCTCTCTTTTATAGGACACTTTGGTAACATGAATTAAGAATTATGTCTCTGAATGCCAAATCTAGGACTATATCTCTCCGTGGAATTAAGATCTTAATACTTTGCCTTTCATCTGAATTACACAATATTCTTTGAATCCAATAGCACAAAATTCCAGCCTTCCCTAAATAACCTGGGGCTTGTTAACACAAATCCGCCAAGTCACAAATCCTTCCTCATGTCCCCAAATGCTGCATTTTTAAAGGTCATTAGGTGGTCAGTTAACTCACCAGAAGTATGGCTCATGCAAATACAGAGTGGGCATCATATGTGATTGGGAATTTATTTTTGCTCTCTGTATCCTATCTTCTAAAGATGTACTGCTTCTTGTGCACAATTGGGCTAGATCCTTAGCTGGTGCAAGCCAGGCTAGCACCACTGGATTTATACTTGCTGAGGAACTGGCTCATTGTGAAGACACCAGGCTACAGTGATAGCAGCCAACATCAATATTTTGTTGTGTGAGGCTGACAGACAGATAGCTAAATAAGCAGTAACTCTTCAGGAATTTGAGAAAATAAAAAATATTTTAAACCTCCCCAGTTTTAAGCCACAAGAATGCTGCATGAATAGTGAAAAGGTTTGTTTACATAATTTATTCCCTTAAGTGTTGTCCCTTGATCATATTTTCACAGCTTCACCAGCGGAGCCACAGGGATGGAGGTATTTGACTCTGCTGGGGAAGATCTTACAGATCTTGCCATGCTTCTAGTGATTGTTAGACTCACCTTTATCTGAAAGACACTGGCATTCAAACTGTCATGCTCCATTAAATTTGACAAGTGTAACACCTGTTGAGAACAACTTAAAAAAAAAATCTACGAAACAGTGATCTACTGTAAAGCATGCTCCTCTTATTGGTTAGTCATTGACTACCTGATAGTTTCATCTACTAGAAGTCCATTACTGCATTCCCTACCCATGCACAACTCCCAGCCAACAGTAGCTGAGAAAGGGCTGCAGAGACAAGATTTTTTTTTTTTTAAGAAAAAACATCAGATATTGATCCTTGTCTCATTCCATAGGTCCCAATTCTGCAAGGTACTTAAGTATGTTCCTAACCATAAAGTCAATGGAACCACACTCTTGCTTAAAGTTAGGCACATGGTTGAAGCCACAATTCAAGAAAATGCTTAAATGCATGCTAACTTTAAGCACATGCTTAAGTCCTATTGTTTTAAGTCTAATTGGCCTCCATGGAACTTAAATACTTGCTTAATTTTAAGCACGTGCTTAAATACTGTCCTGTATAGAAATGCTTTCCCAAGTCAGGGACATTAAAAGTGCATGTAGGGCCTCACCTATGAGGCACTGTGCACCCTTAGCTCCCAAAAAGTTAGTGGGAGTGGAGGGTGCTCCTCACAGGATCAGGCCCTTAATGGTGGTTTGGTCCATTAAATAAACACTTAGAATTAATGCTGTAGATAATGACTATTTACTGCTTACTTCAGTATTGCTAGTTTTGTTCCTTTTAATAAAAAAATGCTGTCTTACCACAGGGACCCTGTCAAAATCCTATAAGACTCAGGTGTTCATCCCTTTAGAAATAAATCTAGGAGCTATCTGACAGCAGAATTAATTCTTCTCTTTTTTTTTTAATTACTATTCACAATCTATTCATTGTTTGAAACATTCAACATAATATCCTATCAGGCCCCCTATTGATATAGCAACTGCCTCTTTAAAAAAAAATAATAATAATCAAAGCTCATAGAGTAAGTTCCATTTTTCAGCATGCAGGTAACTATGGCCTTGTCTACACTACAGGGAAAAGTCAATCTAAACTATTCAATTTGCGTTACGTGAATAGCATAACTCAAGTCGGCATAGCTTAGATCTACTTACCGCAGGGTTCACACTACGCGACATCGACGGGAGACAGGAGAGCGATCTGCAGGCAATTTAGCAGGTCTTCACTAGACTCGCTAAATCGACCGCCGATGCATCGATCCCCCAATAAGTGTAAACAAGCCCTATGTGTGTTTTGTGACAGGGTCGGGCCAGATGGCTACAGGAGAGTGATAGAAGGCAGATATAATGTTGAGAAGCCCCAGGTGAAGCAGGTCCCTTTTCCCTGGGTAAGGTAACAGGGGCAGTTCCAGAACAATCAGGAACTTGCTGGAACAAATTAAGGCAGACAGCCTAATTAGGACACCTGGAGCCAATTAAGAAGCTGCTAGAATCAATTAAGATAGGCAGGCTAATCAGGGCGCCTGGTTTAAACAGGACCTCACTTCAGTCAGTGAGGGGCACGCGTGAGGAGCTGGGAGTAAGAGGCGCAAGAAGCTGAGAGTGAGTAGGCATACTGCTGGAGGACTGCGAAGTACAAGCGTCACCAGACATCAAGAGGAAGGTCCTGTGGTGAGGATAAAGAAGGTGTTTGGAGGAGATCATGGGGAAGTAGCCCAGGGAGTTGTAGCTGTCACGCAGCTGTTACAGGAGATACTATAGACAGCTGCAATCCACAGGGCCCTGGGCTGGAACCCGGAGTAGAGAGCGGGCCCGGGTACACCCCATCCCCTCAACTCCCTATTTGATATAAGAGGAGTTGATCTGGACTGTGGATCCCACCAGAGGGGAAGGTCTCTGGCTTGTCCCCCGACCCATTAGGTGGGCCAGCAGAGACTGCGGTGATTGTTCTCCTCCTTTTCCCAATGCTGGCCAGTGATGATGTTAGCCAGGTGAATGACAGGTTTGTGCCCCTAACAAAAGGAGCCAAACTGAGGGCTGCCGTGAACCTCTGAGGCAAGCAAATCCACCAGAAAGCGCAGAACCCACCAAGGCAGAAGAGGAACTTTATCACAGTTTATACCAATGCCTGGCCTGTGTCCTCGGTCTGGGAAGTACAAATGTTGAGAAGCCGCTTTTTTGGTGCGAGAGGCAGCAACATGGGAGATAGCTGAATTTTTACTTGTGATAAGCAGCAGGAATAATATGTTGCATTTCTATCGCACCTTTCACCTGAAGATCTCAAAGGACTTTCCCAAAGAATAGTCCACAAAGACCCATGTGACAGAGGTGTTATTTACCATAGGCCTCAGACAGGTAAAAGGCAAAATGACTTGCCCAAAGACACACTGAGTGAGAGGCATAATAAAAATAAAAATTAACAGATAATAGACTATCAACTTTTTAGAAAGATTTCAGGAGCCATTTGCAACCAGGGCTTTCATTAAAGTAGGGAATTAAAAGACAGCAGTTTTAAATCATGGGACTTAGGAGCCCTAGTCATGGACCAGGACCCTAGCGTGATAGGTGCTGGAAAAAAACAACAAATAAAGACAGGGTCTCTGCCCCAATCTATGTATTAGACAAGAGGCACCAGCTGGAGACAGAAAGATTGGGGAGTACAAGGAAACAATGAGGCAGTACTGGTCTGCATGACAGGCAGAGGTCTCAGCACACCAGCAGCCTAACTGTTAAAGATTTTTGTAGTCATCACAGCAAAGGAGAGTTTTAAGGAGGGCTTTGAAGGTGGATAATGAGATAGCAGTGCAGATATTTATAGCAAACTACTCACAAGCACGAGGGACAGCCTGGAGAAAACATGAAGGTGGTTGTTTGAAAATTTAACAAGCAGGAGATGGAAGCTGGCACCATGGGCCAATCAGAAGCAGGAGTTAGCAAATGAGAGATTATCAATGTCATCTGTTCCCACTCTTTAAGGGCCGTGAAAGTGAGCAGCTTATGTTTGATACAATAAAGAATGCATCCATACAGTGGCTCCCCAAAGAGAAGGGTGGCATGCTCAAAGCGATGGGCTAGAAAAATGATCTCTGCAGCAGCATTGTGAATGGGTGAAAGTGGGACAAAATGGATTTGTCAAGGCCAGAGAGAAGGATGTCACAGTATTCAAGATCCAAGATGAGAACTTGGACAAGAGTTTTAGCTGTGTGGACCAATAGGAAAGGCCTTATCTTAGAGCTGTCATGCAGAAAGAATTAGCAAGATTTAGACATAGTCTGGATGTGAGGACACAGGGAGGTCCAAGTTGAAAATGACACCCAGGTTACAGGCCTGAGTAACAGGATAGGACAGTGGTGGTGTCCACAGTGATCAAGAAAGGGAGATAAAGGGGAGGATGGGGATGGAGGGGATATTAGAAGCTCTGTTTTTGCCATGTTGAGCTTGAACAGTGAGAGAAAGGCCAAGATTTTAGTTTGGACAGAAGGAGGCAGGTCGGGAGTAAAAGCAGTAGATCTGTGAGTAATCAGCATAGAGATGGTAACTGAATGAGTGTTCGTGGATGAGATTTCCCAGAGACAAGGCATAGAGGGAGAAGAGAAGGGGATGAAGGACAGAGCCTTGTGGAACCCTCTGAGAAAGTTGAAGGTGGATGCGGAGGATCCTTTGAAGGACACACAAAAGGAGCAATTGGAGAGGCAGGAGAAAAAGCAGGAGGGGACAGAGTTACAGAAGCCAAAAGGAGGAGCAGTCTTCAGAAAGATGCCAGACAAGTGAAAAATTAATTCCACCACCTAACAAAACCCAACAACACTCATTCAAAGAGATTATTCTCCTAAAAATCAATATGATTATATCTACAGTATGGAAGTGAAGACAAATAAGTTTTGTCTAAATCATTTCACCTCAAGAGATGCCACTTGTCCTATCCTCAGCTCTGCATGTGAGGTTTACGCTAATCAGCTTTTTCTAAAGTGTAACTCCAGTGTCACTTCAGTAGATATTACACAACACTGAGAAATACTGATCTACAAAAGGCTACCCAATTCTGCTTTCAAAACACAACTGTTCAATAGATTTTCCCCAAAAGATGACTGAATTTTTAAATGATAAATAATTTGTTGAACAAAAGTTCCAGCAAAAATAGAATCAGATACTGAACAACATGTCCTGGGACAAGATATTTGACAGATGGCATTAGTCTTTGGCAATCCTTACAAAATGGATTTTAAATATTTTTATCAGTTAATACCTTGGAGCAATAGGATTTCTCATTATTGTATTGATATCTTTCCCTTTTTGAATACTGGTGTGTGAAAATTATTGAGGGGAGGGGGAAGCCATGTTTTCTTTTCTTTTGGAACTTGGCTCAAAACAAGTCAAAAAGACCTGGATTATTTTCTCATATAACATGGTCCATGTAGTTCTACAACCAATAATGCCAAAATTCTATTACTGTTTTTTCAGTAGTGAAACTGGCTGGCATTGTAAACAGTGTCTGAAGCAACAAGCCTAGAATGTAAGCCTTTTCAAATCATATGAAAATCTTTTGGCTAACAGCAGTTTCCTAACCAAAAGGTCAAGGCATGCTTTCAGTCAAAGAGCACATGTATTCACATACCCATGGTCTTAAGGCAGAATCAAAACACAGTGTAACTCTGGTTAATCTCATAATTGCAAGAGGCTTTTATCCGTGGCTGTTAAATAATAAGATCCAAGTTGCCTCTTCAGTTTAAACATAGAAAATCTCCATGCAACCAAAATAGCAGGTCAGTGAAGGGTCTGCTATACCACTTACCTAAACAATGAGAATTTGTTGGAAATTACTTTTCAAACAATTACTATAGTTTTCACAGCATGTAGTCATTGTAATAACAACTGTAAAGGTTTAATGGGACTAGCATCCATTTAATAAACGTATTATTTAAATAAAAAAGTACCCATTTGAGTGTATAGGGATGGAAATATAAGGAGCCAAAAATAAAAAGAGGGGCAGAGCACTAAGTTGAATGACACAGGAAAAAAACAAACATATATAACTTCAGTTGATTTCTACAAGCTGGTCCATGTTTATATTCTGTCTAGATCAGAATCTGAAACATGGTCCATGTAGGTTTTCATCTTGCATTTTTTGTGCATCCAAAACTTTCAATGACTTCACGGAATGCAGGATCAGGCCCCGCAAGGTCTTCATTTTCTTTAACTGCAGACCCTGACTGCAATACAGTAGTAATAACAGCACTACAAAGATGCTTTACATATTTTAAAATGTCCCAGTCTAGTTTGATATTGTTTGTAATAGAGCTTAAAGGAGTTAAAGAATTAGATGAAATTTGGGCACCTAAGACTGGCATTTCCAAGGAACCTAAGTCTTCATAACAGTCCCATTTAACAGATGGAATAACTGATGCAATGAGGCGAAGTCATAAGCCATAGAGGGCGGTCGGTGCTGGAGTCAAGATGTTTGCCAGAAGGTGGGAATGGGCAACAGGGAATGGATCACTTGATTCCTGTTCTGTTCATTCCCTCTGGGGCACCTGGCATTAGCCACTGTCGGAAGACAGGATACTGGGCTAGATGGACCTTTAGTCTGACCCAGTATGGCCGTTCTTATGTTCTTAACAGAGTTCAGAAGTTCCTGGCTCCAGAACCTGTGCTTAAAGCACTGAACCACACCCCATACAGAGCTGTCTATGAGGTTACTTATGTGCCATACAATCCACATTAAGGCATAAACACCTAACAGACATTCTAAGGCCCCACCTAATGGATTTAGCAAAAAATAACCATGTTTAAATACAGCCATGACACATTTGTAGCCCATGATTGTAATGTAACCTGGTTCTCTCCAGTAATTAAAACAGAACAGGCAGACTAGTCTGAAAACCTAAAAAAGGGCCACAGTTTTTAGGTGACTTCATGAAAGTTTTCCCCATATCTCCAACCAGCTGAGAGCACAGTCTCACTGATTTCAGTAGGAGCTGATCCACAACAGCTTCTAGAAGCATTCAGTATCTTGTAGGACCACGCCTATGATGGGATGAATCTGAGTGTAACCCACACACCTCCTGGGTGTGGTGCTCTGTCCCCTCTAGTGGCACCGAGACCACTTAAGAGTAATGAGTCTGCTAGAGCCATAGCTAAGGGCTATGCAGTAGAGGCTCACGCATTTAGCTCCAGGTTTGATCCCGCCCGCCGACAACCGGGGTCTGTCGGTGTACCATGAGCACAACACTTGTCTTTTCCAACCCACTTCACATCTCTTTTCCTATCCCTGTGGGCATGAATGGGAGAGACAGTTGCTAAACAGAGTGAGCTTTTCCAAATAGGAATACAGCAGACTTTAATTATTCTCTAGCCACTTTGTGCCTCCTCAAAGCAAACTAGAGAGGAAACTGACAAAAACTCATCTGTATTGTTTTGTAAACAAAGTTCTAAATAATCCTTTCAACCCGAGGCATCTGTGTTGTGTCACTTCAAACATCCTTTACTTTTTACTAGCAGTTGTGTTCCTACCAGTGAATCCCAGTAACACATCAGAAAGCCATTTTTTGTCAGTCTTGGGTCCACCCAGTAGAGTTATACTGGATACAGCAAGTAAAATTCAATCAGGTTGCTTCATTTCTGTTTCATGACCTATGGTGTCTTGCTGAGAGAGCAGCTGAGTCTTGTCCTTTATCTAAGTAGCACTTACTAAGGCCTTGTCTACACTACACAATTTTGTCAACAAAAAAGTCAGCTTTTGTCGACAAAACAGTGGAGCTGTACACACTGCAATGCTTCTTCTACCAACAAAATAAAACCACCTCTACGAGAGGCATGGAGCTTTTTGTAGCAAAGTTACATCGACAAAGTGTCAGTGACCCCAGCCTGGCAGAATTTACAATATTGTCCCTAGTCGCCTGCAGTGATCCCCTTAAAAAACTACCTAGACCCTTTCCCCCCATCTTGAACGCCCAAACCCCTGACCCAGGCCGAACTCACCATGTTTAGGGTATTCGCCAAGGTGTGTGCTTTCCAAGGGACAGAGAGAAAGTGAGTTATATGTTAAAAAGAGGATGAGGTGTATTTTACTATAATGATTCAATGCTGTGCATGAACTAACAATCATGCTTCTGTGAATTGTTTCTTGTGCTTATGCAAATGTAGCCTTCAGGGGAACGCCCTACACACCAGCAGAGTGCCTCTGCCAGATAAGGAAGCAGCCAAAGTGGAGCAAGGAGGACATGTTTTGAACGGTGCTCCAATCCTCAGAGGCTGGGGGGGGGGGGGGGGGGGAGGGGAAAGAAGAAGAAGAAGAACACAGGGATTGGAGAGAGAACCTGAAGGAAAAGTTTAAAATTGAAAGACAGAATAGAAAATAGAGTGAGGAATGCATTGTAAAGGGCCAGGACCAGATGATAAAAGTGATGGAGGAGATGTTGAAGTCCCTAATCAGACTCCAGGCAGAACACATGCATGCTCGTATCTCCCCTGCCCCCCTGCAGCTGATACAAAACTGCTTTCCATGCCCTCCCCAAACTCCTCTCACACACTCCTTGCAAAATTCCCGGAACGTCTTGGTACCCCATTCACTCCACCCCTTTGGACAGTTTCCAAAATTATAGCTGGACTTACACACGGCTATGAAAGCCCTGCAGTCTCATCTCCCTTCCTACCAAGCCTTGTGTGTTGTTAATTGGTATTTCATAGAATATCAGGGTTGGAAGGGACCTCAGGAGGTCATCTAGTCCACTCCCCTGCTCAAAGCAGGACCAATCCCCAGACAGATTTTTGGCCCAGATCCCTAAACGGCCCCCTCAAGGATTGAACTCACAAGCCTGGGTTTAACAGGCCAATGCTCAAACCGCTGAGCTCTCCCTCCCTTATCTGAAAGATAAGCAATCTTTATTTGTCTCCTACACATGGTTGCTGCTGCTGGTAGTAACACATAATGTCAGTTTGATCATTTGCTGACTGCAAATCCCGGTCAGGAATCACCACAATTTTCATGCAAGGCAGCAAGTTAACAAAGCATGGCAGAGTGCTGTATAGAAAAAACACATTACTGATGCTCATTGTCAAAATGTTGCCTCAAAGCCTCCCTAATTCAAATAGCCCCCCATTGTGTGCCTCTAACAGCCTTGGTACTGGCTGCTCAAATTCAGCAGGCAGGCAATCCGCCACCGCACTCCACCCTGGGGAAAACTTTTCACCCTTAGCTTCACAAATATTATGGAGCATGCAGCAGGCTTCTATGACAATGAGAATATTTTCCTTATTTTTAGGTCTAACCTTCCATAAAGGCAGCACCAGTGTGCTTTTCATCTGCCAAAGGCACATTCTACAGTCATTCTGCACCTACTCAACCTCAACCTATTGTTTAAGTACTCCTTGCCACTGTCCAGATTTCCTGTAAGGCTTCATGAGCCATGGGAGCAAGGGGTACGTTGGGTCTCCCAGGATCATTATGGGCATTTCAACATCCCCCACTGGAGCTTTCTGTACAGGCCAGTGTTCCTGAATATGCTTGCATCATACACCTTCCAGGACCGCCCTGTGTTGATGTCAGTGAAACACCTATGGTGATCCACAAGTGCCTGCAATACCATAGAGAAGTACCCTATTGATGTACTCTCGCAAGATGATCCAGGGCCAAAATCGGGATATGCCTGCCATCTATTGCCCCGCCGCAGTTCAGGAATCCCATTGCCACAAAGCCATCCAATATTTCACGCACATTGCCAAGAGTAACAGTCCTTCTTATCAGGATGCAATTAATAGCCCTGCACACTTGTGTTACCGCAGCCCCAACAGTCCACTTCCCAACTCCAAACTGATTCGCGACCGACCAGTAACAGTCGGGAGTCGCCAGCTTCCACACTGTGATCACCACACACCTCTCCATGAGGTGGGTAGCTCTCATTTTGGTGTCCTTGCACCGCAGTACTGGGGCAAGCTCTGCACACAGTTCCAGGAAGGTAGCTTTCCGCATCCAAATGTTCTGCAGCCACTGCTCGTCTTCCCAGACCTGCATAATAATGTGATCCCACCACTCAGTGCTTGTTTCCTGAGTCTAAAAGCAATGGTCCACTGTGTTCAACTGCTCCAGGAAGGCCAAAAGTAATCTGGTGTTGTTTCTTTCCATGGCACACAGCATGTCAGGCTCTTATTCCTGTTCAGATTGGGTGCCCATGATATACTGCATGAGCATCTGCAAAGTGTTCATAACAGCAGAGAGCAGTGTGGGATCCATCCTTTCAGACAAATGGTGAGCACACTGTTAACAGGGGCTATTGAAAGATGCCATGAAACGCAGTCAGAAGCCAGTGGAATGCTGGAACGGAAAGTACTGCATCATGGGACATTGAGCCTGCACCCATGATGCACTGCGATCCACTCTGCCTTCCCACCACTCCTACCTGTAGAAAAGAGGTGAGTAACAAAGTGGGCTAGCTACCCACAATGCACAGCTCTCTCTGTTGATGATAGAGCACCAACTGTGGACGTACTCAGCCGATAGAAGAAGTGTTGTGTGAACATACACAAGTGATATAATTATACCAGTTTTTGACTGTCAGCTCAACTTGCGTCGACAAAATTCTGTAGCGTAGACAATGCCTAAATCTTAGTTGCCCTGGGTCAGTGGTTCTCAACCTATTTACCATTGTGGGCCGCATATGCGACCCATAATGTGTTATGTGGGCCGCATCCAATACTACCTATATGGCCCTCAGGATGCCACATGGGCTGCAGTTCTGTGCTGCCTGGACCACAGGTTGAGAACCACTGCCTCGGTATACACAGATTAAAGCAGTTCTGGAGATGATCCCAGATAGTCTTTCCAAATAAGAATTCCTTCATCACAAACTGTTATATCAATCAACCCCAGCTGATCAAATAACTATACTAAACCCTCAGAAAATTAATAAGCCTAATCAACTCTCTGTAATAAATAGGGACTTGAGAGATGCACTAATACAGTGGAATCCTCTCAGAGTAGATCTTTATTGTGCAGTTAACCAAGGTGATTGGCACCCAGGT
Source organism: Chrysemys picta bellii (assembly GCF_011386835.1). Lineage (NCBI taxonomy): Eukaryota > Metazoa > Chordata > Testudines > Emydidae > Chrysemys > Chrysemys picta. The sequence goes on along the minus strand of NC_088794.1, from coordinate 125,691,295 downwards.
CTCAGCATCCCCACCAAAAAGTCCTATGCACATTACTGAGTCCTCACTCTTTCTGCACTCCCTTCTATGTGGGTGGGAGTATCCCATGGTTTTTTGTGCTGAGATGCTTTAAGATTTACAGTCCATTGTGTCAATTTCAGGCAAACCTGTCTTTCCTTCAGGGGCAATAGTGGGAAGAGCACCAGAGGACTATCAACACGCGAGTAATTTTGCCTGTGTCCTCACTGCAAAGTGGGCAGGTTCCAGCCAGAGTTAAATCCGAGCCTGGCTGCTAACCCACCCTCCCACTGGAATAAGCTCCAAACCCAGGTCACAGGTGTGACGGGTTCCCCCCTGGGGTGCCACCTGGAACTGGGGTACCACTGAGCCCCCCAACCCACCAGCCTGGGCTCCCTTCTACAATGTACTGCTGTGACAAGCTGCCAAGCCCTCCAGGCTTCAGCCTGCCCTTTCACCAGCACACATACAAGTAGGGACACACCCAGTTGCAGTACATGCAGACAGGCTCTTTAACCAGACCCTGCATGGGAAGGCTTCAGCTAGGGCACTTCCCAGTTCCTAAGGCACACACCCTCTCTGGAGTATAAACCCAAAATTATACCATCTTGCACTGCATAGGGAATTGTACAGCATAAGCTCATAAAATTCACGCCTCCCTCAATACGGAGAGGAATATGCAACAACTTTCTGCCCCTGAGTTATGATTTCCAAGCACTGGTTTTAGATGAAGCAAAAACAAATATATGAACTACAAAAGATAGATTTTAAGTGATTATGAGGGATAGCAAACAGATCAAAGCAGATTACCTAGCAAATAAACAAAAAACAAACTAAGCTTAATACACTAAATAGATTGGATATGAATAGCAGATTCTCACCCTAGGTGGTGATACAAGCAGGCTGCAGCTTCTTAAGGGGCAAGCTGCACTTGCTTACAGCTTGGAATCCCCAGGTGTTCCATTCACAGGCTAAAGCTCTCTTTAGCCTGGGTCCAGCACTCCCCCAGGTCAGTCTTTGTTCCTCAGGTGTTTCCAGGAGTCTTCTTGGGTGGGGTGTCAGTGAAGAACAAGGATGATGTCACTCTCCTGCCTTATATAGTTTTTGCATATGGTGGGTATCCTTTGTTTCAAAGCCTGGTTCCCACACCAGTCGGTGGGAAAATACTGACATCCCAAGATGGAGTGCAGCACCAGGTGACCTGTCTTGTGTCCCTGTTGTGTCACAGCAGCCATTACTTGGAGGCTGTCTGTAGCATCCTCAGGAAGGCTCCCCAGGTGGGAGATAAGCTTCTCCTAAGGCCTATTGTTTCTTCTTAATGGCTCATTAAACTGAATGGGCCCTTCCCAGCCAGCTATCTAGACTGAGAGCATTTTGCCTAGTGGATGTTGCCCAGGTGTAACTACATTTTGAAATACAGATACATAGTCAATATTCATAAATTCAGATACAAAAATGATACAAATAGGATAATCACATTCAGCAAACCATAACATTTCCAATGACACCTCACATGGCTCATCTTGCATAAAATATGATTATGACATGAGAATAATATCACTGAAGAATATGGGGTACAGTGTCACAACAGGTTTTTCTGTGTGGGTGGTAGAGGGGTTTGGGCTAAAACCAACGTACGAGCCTGGGTTAACTGTGTGGCGAAGAAGGCCATGTCTTCACTCTTCTGGGGAGCAGCTATATTTAAGCCAGCCAGGTACCTCTTCACACCCCACTGGGAACAACTGTGGAAATGTAGTCATTCAGGGATTCCGCTTCACTCCTCCCTACATTATAGATCTCTTCTTCCTCTCAGCCAGAGCAGAGGAGGAGCGGGAGGTGATAATCACTTTGGATGTAGCACTGAATACCTATATGGTAAAAGATAATTGCTGCACTTCTCAGGGAATAGCTTGAAACTTCACTTTATAAACTATGAGCTTCAGAAGAGTAAAAGTTTTAAGTGCAGTGAAGCAGTTCTGGACTTTCACTCCACTTTACTGTGACTTCCTAAACACACTGAAAATACACTTATGTATTATAAATTATTTCATATTCGTAGTGCCAGCAGGATCAGTGCACCATTCTGCTAGGTGCTGTAAAAATCATGTAAAAAGACACTGCTTACATTCCAGTTAGAAATCATGTGCATTAGGGGAGCGAGAAAAGAGGATGTGACCGATGGGGGGAGGGGAGGATGTGGGTAACAGTAGATCTCACAACTGATATGGACTTGCTATGAATACAGCTTGCTAAAAAAATTCCTAGCTTTGCCACTGACCTGGGCAAGTCATTTTACCTTTGTTTCCCTTCCCACCCTTTGACTTGTCTGTTTAAACTGCACACTCTTTGGAACAGGGACTGTCTATGTATGTATCCTAGGGCAATGGAACCCGCAATCTCAGTTGGGCCTCTACATGCTACTGTTGTTTTAATAATAAAATATTAATAATGTGACTGCCTCTCAAACCATCCAACATTCACTGGCTGATTTCTTTAACGAATCATGACAGGAGTGGTTTGTGAGAACAGATTTGGAGGAGCAGAGAATAGCTACTTTCCAGATTAGTTCAGGGAGGACATTCTGTCCATGAGGCAAACAGAGTGGGAGAAGAGGATCTATGGATATTCAAATCTGGTATTACTGGCAGAGTGGAGGAATGAGTAAGGGACATATACAAGATCCCAGAGCAGATAAGTATGGAGGAAAAGACTTGGCATTGAAGTGTAATAGCATAGCTTGAATTTGATGCTGTGGCAAACGGAATCAGTGGAGGGATTCAAAAAGGGGGCATGACATGATCAGAGTGACAGACAAGGAAGATCTTAGTTGATTCCACCAAAAGCATTATCTAGGATGACACAATGCTCATCCCAGAATAATTACATTCAGAAAACTAAACTATAAACAAAATACTCAACCCAACTCCATGGAGTATGTCTACACTAGGAAATTAGGTCGAATTTATAGAAGTTGATCTTTAGAAAGCGATTTTATACAATCAATAGTGTATGTCCCCACTAAGCACAGTAGGTCAGCAGAGTGCGTCCTCAATACCGTGGCTAGCATCGACTCACGGAGTGGTGCACTATGGGTAGTTATCCACAGTTCCCGCAGGCTCCACTGCCCATTGGAATTCTGGGTTAAGCTCCCAATGCCTGATGGGGCAAAAACATTGTTGTTGGTGGTTTTGGGTACGTCGTCAGTCACCCCTCCCTCCGTGAAAGCAACAGCAGACAATCGTTTTGCATCTTTTTTCCGTGCAGACGCCATACCATGGCAAGCATGGAGCCCACTCAGCTCACCGTCACCGCTGCTGTTGTGTCCTGGGTGCTGCTGGCAGCAGATGGTGCAATAGGTCTGCAAACCATCGTCATCCACCGCTTCTGCTGCAACTCTGCTCTCCTGCTGTTGTAAATGAGCTCAGTCTCAATTGAGTAAATGATGACGGAGCTCAATAGAGTAAATGAGCTCAGTCATCCACCACTTCCACTGCAACTCTGCTCTCCTGGTGCCATGAATCCACCTCGCAGGTCCTCTCATCATTCGGTATAAATATCTATTCTCATGGCATCCACTGTCATCCACTGCTTCCGCTGCAACTCTGCTCTCCTGCAGATGCCATACCATGGCAAGCATGGAGCCCGCTCAGCTCACCGCTGCTGTTGTGAGTATTGTAAACACCTCACGTGTTATCCTGCAGTATGTGCAGAACCTGCAAAAGCAGGCGAGGAGGTGACAACAGCGCGATCGTGATAGTGATGAGAACATGGACACAGACTTCTCTCAAATCATGGGCCCTGGCAATTTGGACAGCATGGTGGTAATGGGGCAGGTTCATGCCGTGGAACACTGATTCTGGGCCCGGGAAACAAGCACAGACTGATGGGACCGCATAGTGTTGCAGGTTTGGGATGATTCCTAGTGGCTGCGAAACTTTCGCATGCGTAAGGGCACTTTCATGGAACTTTGTGACTTGCTTTCCCCTGCCCCGAAGCACAAGAATACCAAGATGAGAGCAGCCCTCACAGTTCACAAGCAAGTGGCGATAGCCCTCTGGAAGCTTGCAACGCCAGACAGCTACCAGTCAGTTGGGAATCAATTTGGAGTGGGTAAATCTACTGTGGGGGCTGCTGTGATCCAAGTAGCCAACGCAATCACTGAGCTGCTGCTATCAAGGGTAGTGACTCTGGGAAATGTGCAAGTCATAGTGGATGGCTTTGCTGCAATGGGATTCCCTAACTGTGGTGGGGCGATAGACGGAATACATATCCCTATCTTGGGACCGGACCACATTGGCAGCCAGTATGTAAACCGCAAGGGGTACTTTTCAATGGTGCTGCAAGCACTGGTGGATCACAAGGGACATTTCATTGACATCAACGTGGGATGGCCAGCAAAAGTACATGATGCTCTCATCTTCAGGAACTCTGGTCTGTCTGAACAGCTGCAGGAAGGGACTTACTTCCCAGACCAGAAAATAACTGTTGGGCATGTTGAAATGCCTATAGTTATCCTTGGGGACCCAGCCTACCCCTTAATGCCATGGCTCATGAAGCCATACACAGGCACCCTGTGCAGTAGTAAGGAGCTGTTCAACTATAGGCTGAGCAAGTGCAGAATGGTGGTAGAATGTGCATTTGGATATTTAAAAGTGCGCTGACGCAGTTGACTGACTCACTTAGACCTCAGCGAAACCAATATTCCAATTGTTATTGCTGCTTGCTGTGTGCTCCACAATATCTGTGAGAGTAAGGGGGAGACGTTTATGTCGGGGTGGGAGGTTGAGGCAAATCGCCTGGCCACTGATTATGCACAGCCAGACACCAAGGTGATTAGAAGAGCACAGCAGGGCATGCTGCGCATCAGAGAAGCTTTGAAAACCAGTTTCATGACTGGCCAGGCTACGGTGTGACAGTTCTGTTTGTTTCTCCTTGATGAAAACCCACCCCCTTGGTTCACTCTACTTCCCTGTAAGCCAACCACCCTCCCCCCTTCGATCACCACTTGCAGAGGCAATAAAGTCATTATTGTTTCAAAATCATGCATTCTTTATTAATTCATCACACAAATAGGGGGATAACTGCCAAGGTAGCCCGGGAGGGGTGGGAGAGGAGGGAAGCATCAGGTGGGGTGGTGGATGACGGGAGGAGGGAAGGACAAGGCCACACTGCACTCCAAAACTTACTGAATGACAGACTTCTGTTGCTTGGGCAGTCCTCTGGGGTGGAGTGGTTGGGTGCCCGGAGGCCTCCCCCCTGCGTTCTTGGGCATCTGGATGAGGAGGCTATGGAACCTGGGGAGGAGGGCAGGCACAGGGGCTGCAGCAGCGGTCTGTGCTCCTGCTGCGTTTCCTGCAGCTCCACCAGACGCCGGAGCATATCAGTTTGATCCCTCAGTAGCCTCAGCATTGCATCCTGCCTCCTCTCATCGCACTGCCACCACCTCTCATCTCGCTCGTCCCTCCTGTCCTCGCATTCATTTTCTGCTTTTCTGGACTCTGACACTGTTTGCCTCCACACATTCTGCTGAGCTCTTTCAGTGTGGGAGGACTGCATGAGCTCAGAGAACATTTCATCGTGAGTGCGTTTTTTTCACCTTCTTATCTGTGCTAGCCTCTGGGACGGAGATGATAGGGGGAGCGTTGAAACATTTGCAGCTGCATGAGGAAAAAAAGGGAGAGTAGTATTTAAAAAGACACATTTTAGAGAACAATGGGTAGACTCTTTCACGGTGAACCAAGCTGTTAACATTACATAGCACATGTGCTTTAGGTACAAGGTCGCATTTTGCCTCTTATATTGAGGACCTGCCGGTTTGGTGTGAGAGATCACACGCGCAGGGCCGAGCAACAGAATTCGGCTTACAGGCAGCCATGGTAAGCCACAGTCTTTCAGCTTCTTCAACCTTCATAACATGGGAATGGTTTCAAACAGCAGCGCCCTCCTTTCCCATACAAGCACCCATTGGGTTGGCCATTTAAAAGGAGGGCTGTACTGGCTGCGAATGCATCCCAAGTCTTCAGGGCAAATTAATCATTAAACACACTTTCTTTTAAACTATGCATTATATTTACAAAGGTACACTCACCAGAGGTGCCTTCTCTGGCTTCATGGTCCGTGAGCCCGCCTTGGGAGGGTTGGGAGGGTATTGGATCCAGGGTGATAAACAGTTCCTGGCTGTCGGGGAGAATGGTTTCTCTGCTTGCGTGCTGTGTGCTCTCATCTTCCTCATCCCCAAAATCCTCATCCCTGTTGCATGAGACTCCCCCCTTGCAGGTGTCCACAGACAGGGGTGCGGTAGTGGTAGGGTCCCCCCCAGAATGGCATGCAGCTCATCATAGAAGTGGCATGTTTGGGGCTCTGACCCGGAGCGGCCATTTGCCTCTTTGGTAGGCTTGCCTAAGCTCCTTAATTTTCATGCGGCACTGCTGCAGTCCCTGTTGTAGCCTCTGTCCATCATGCCCTTGAAGATTTTTTCAAATATTTTGGCATTTCATCTTTTGGAACGGAGTTCTGATAGCATGGATTCATCTCCCCAAACAGCATTCAGATCCAGTACCTCCCATTTGGTCCATGCTGGAGCTCTTTTGCGATTCTGGGACTGCATGGTCTCCTGTGCTGATGAGCTCGCCACGTTGGCCAAACAAGAAATAAAATTCAAACGTTCCCAGGGCTTTTGCTGTGTACCTGGCTAGTGCATCTGAGTTGAAAGTGCTGTCCAGAGCAGTCACAATGGAGCACTCTGGGATAGCTCCCAGAAGCCAATACCGTCAAATTGCATCCACACTACCCCAAATTCGACCTGGCGATGTCAATTTCAGCACTAATCCCCTCATCAGGGAGGAGTACTGAAATCGGTTTTAAGAGCCCTTTAAGTCGACAAAAATGGCTTCATTGTGTGGATGGGTGCAGGGTTAAATCGATCTAATTCTGCTAAATTCGACCTAAACTCGTAGTGTAGACCAGGGCTAAGGGGCAGCTCCTCACCTGGTATAAATCATCATAGCTTTAGTGATTTCAAGGGAGGTATAACAGTTTACACCAGCTGAGGTCTGCCCCTAAAGAAACTTATGGGACCATAAAATCCTCTTAGAGATTCAGTATTTCAGGTTAGAAAAACATCATAAAGTTCAAAGCTCAGACTGAATCACAAAAACTTAAAAATCCATTCCTCCTCCCATACTGTTTTTGTACTGCTAAGTTTCCAAAGTTAAAAAAAATGTTCCACTTTCTACATTTTTCATAACTTGTCCCTTTGAACTATGCATATCTGGAAACTCAGGTCTCTCTTCAAAATAACTGGTTTCCCTGCATCCACACATACTTAATTTCACCATTCAATGGTTTTAAAGTACTTATTTCAATCCCTCGTCCCACTGAACAAAGATCTACAGCACAGTTGGCACCTTGTTGGCAGTCTCAGAAGAGAGGCCAATGACCAAATGGGTGTGGAGGCACATTGGCAGGACACTGTTGGGAGGACAGCACTGGCTGTTTGTGCTGCACTGGCTCTCTGGATAAACTGAGGACTTCACTCTCCAGGGCTATTAATGTAGTACCTGTTACCAGCACTAAGTTCATGCAAAAAGTTATAAAAAGGGAAGCTTTAAATAAATGTGCTCACACGCATACAGCCCATTGCTTCTACCTAGAGAGTCCATCCCACTGTACTCACATGTCAATGGACCTACAGCAGGGAAGAATTCAATCCTGTTTAAGGCCACAATGCACAGTCACTGACTTGTATTTTTCCTGGTGGGTGCTCTGCCCCCTACTCTGTCCCTTCCCTCAAGGCTCCACCCTCAGTCCACCTTTTCCCGCCCCCGCTCCACCCTTTCCCCCAAGGCCCTGCCCTCACGTGGGCTCTTCCCACCCCACTCTGCTTCCTCCCCCCGAGGCCCTACCCTATTCCATCCCCCTCTCCCAGCCCCACTCCCCCACCACTCCTTCCTCCTTGCCCCTCCTCTCCCGAGCACCTCCTGCCCGCTGAACAGCTGATCAGGGGCCAACTCCGGGGCTCAAATAAATTTGTTAGTCTCTAAGGTGCCACAAGTACGCCTCATTCTTGTGGCTGGTGGGTGCTGAGTGCCCCCTATTCCCCCCTCCCCCAGGGGGGCTTGAGCCCCGGAGCACCCACAGAGTCAGTGCCTCTGCCATAATGTTGCTCACTGTAATGTCTTCAGTGTTTGCTGACTTTAAAGAAAAAGGAATCCATCACTCTTTAATGCCTTAAAGTTTGCTTCCCTGTTTTAATAGCAGTGATGCCACTTTTACTGCTGACACCTTCATGGAATATTTTTGGCCTGGAGAGTGGACAGCCATGTCTATTTCTGAGACAATTCATTGACACATTCACAAATTCAGTAAAAGCAATAGAAATAGGATGTTTAGTCCATTAGCTTCAATGACAGCGAATCAAGTCCAGGCTTTCAGATGATGGCATTTTACTTGATTGCCTTTTAAAATGCCTCTTCCATGAGCCAAACTTTACCTATATTTCAATTGTGTTGGTGTATTTTTGTTGGGCAAATAGAGGGGAATAGACACCTTGCATCAATTTTTAAAAATGGAGCCATTTTAAAGTCTTTTCTTCAACAGAGTCTAGTTGTCAGTGGAACTTATCCATACATGTTTGAAAGCATGAAGACTTTTCTACTTTTCTCTTTTCCAAAGTCCAAACCAGCCTTAAAATACAGCAGTAATTTCAAGTTTCCTGGTTCACCATTCTGCCCTCTCCAGCTCTTTGTTTGCCTCCATTGTCTTCCCCTTTCTCCACAGTGCACTTCTAGGATTCACCTTTAAAGCTCTTCATGATTTATCCTCTCCCCACCTATCATATCTATTACCTTATTGCACTGCTGACCCCCACCTCCACTCTGCCAATGATGCTAGTGTCAGTTGTCTGCCATCCCTTATATGGGGAAAGGGGGGCGGGGAAGAGATATTCAAAATGCAGTCAAAGTCTGTAAAACCATCATTTGGATTTCCTCCCAAAGACTTACCGTATATACTTGATCATAAGCTGGTTCGTTTATAAGCCGACCCCCCAAAGATGGGTAAGTAAAAATGGAAAAAATTATATAACCCGTTCATAAGCTGACCCTATAATTCAGGGGTTAGCAAACTTTGGCTCCCAGGCCATCAGGATAAGCTGCTGGGGGGCCGAGATGGTTTGTTTACCTCGAGAGTCCGCAGGCATGGCGGTAAACCTAAGTAAACAAAATTCCCAGCGCGCCAGCTGCTTACCCTGACGGGCCGGGACAGCAACTGGTGGGGAAATTTTTTGGGGGGGGAGAAGCTGGGAGTTAGGGGAATAACCCCTGTGACCACCCCCCACATGACCCCACCCCTAGCCCGGGTAGGGTGACCAGATGAGGGGAAGAAAATATCGGGACACATGGGGGTGGGGTGCCCTCCGGCAGAGAGAGAGAAAAAAAAAGCCAAGTCCTGCCCCGGCTGAGCCACACACACACAAAAAAACCACAGTGCTGCCGGCGGATATTGGGATTTTATCGGGACGTCTGGTCACCCTAAGCCCGGGACCCCCACACTCTCCCCATCCCATCCCTTCCCACCTTATCTGAGGAGGGCCAGGGGAGGATGTCTCTGACTTGGCTGGAGCTGCTCCGGCAGGCTGGGCAGCGCGGCTGCAACCTGCTCCGGCGGGCCAGACGGGCGGCGCGGCCACAGCCTGCTCTGGGGGGTGGGGCCGAGCGGCAGGGCTGCAGCCTTCCAGCCCCGGAGCTGCAGCTGCTTTGGAGGCTGGGGGGAGAGCAGCATGGCCAGAAGTGGAGAGACTCTGGCCCCGCCTCTCCCCTTCTGTCTCTGCTGCCTCTCCTTGCTCCTTCTGTTGGGGGAGGGGCTATGTCCCACCTCTCCCTCTCTATACCCGTTCATAAGCCGACCCCCTTCTCTGGTGCTTCCCTTTTTTACTAAAAAAATTCGGCTTATGAACAAGTATATATGGTACTTTTGCCACAAGCCAAGACTACTGCCAACTGTGCAAACTGTTACCCTGACCTCTTCTCTCCCTGTCCCTGCCCCCATCCCCAGAAACACCTATTTAAAACATTACATTATCACATAAAGTTACAGTGCTTTAAAATCTACCAGGCAATCCAATATCTCATAAAAACTCTGTTCTAAACTGGCTTCCAAAGCATGGATTAACATGCACACAGGCCCAGTGTGGTTTACAATGCCTTTTCTACACCACACAATACTGTCAATTTCATCTACCTGTTGCACTTATCCTAAACTTAAGTTGGGAGCTCTCTGGAGCAGGGACTGTCTTCTAATTACATATTTGTACAGCTCCTAGCACATTGGGGCCCTGGTCCTTGATTAGAGCCCATAAATAATTTATTTATTAAGTGTATTACAATTATCTTAATTCTCCATTGAGCATTACTTCTGCATAGAATCATGAACACCTGCAGAGAGAGATGGGAAAATCCTACTCTCAATTAAGTCAGTGGCCAAACACACGCACCCCTAACCTTTCATTGATGTCAGTAGGAGCAGAATTGAGCCCAGAACTACAAACAAAATTTGCTAACAATACATGTTTCTTTAAATATATCCAGAGTACACATTTTGAAGCAGAGATCACTCTTTAGGAAGCTTGAAGGAGTAAGCTCGAGGGAGACAAAGAAATGTTATATAAAAATCAAAATTTCAAATCACAATAACTTTAAGTGACCTCTACTAATGGAATAATTTGAAAGTGAAGAATGAGATTTCTGTACAGTCTGAAGAAAAGCCATCAGTGAAGATCTGCCAATTTTCAATGCAAACAAAACTTTTCAAGCCAAAAATGTAATCGTGCTAAAATAGAGCTTCATAAAAGAAGCTGATTCCCTCCTGATCTATGGAGAGGTCACACAGTAACTGCATAAAGCATGTGTCTTATCCAGCCCAAGTGAGCCTTCATGGTTACTGGCCTTCAGAAGCTCTATAAATTATATGGTCTACCAAACCACAAAGGTTTCTTTCAATTCCCTGGGGCATGAACATTAGGCATTTCAAAACTATAAGACCTGAATCTGGGATACCATCTAGCTTGTTTCCATTGGGCACTTCAGAATGATATTGAAAAAAATTCAGGGATCTCAGTACAAGTAAGGACAGATTCTTCCCTGGCTAAAGAGAGATTTTTAAAGGGACCGTACTGTCATCCACAGCACTTTCTGGGCATTTTAAGAATTGAGACAATTTATTTTAAGGGAGCATTTCCTTTCCAATTACCCTCCCTCCCCCATCTAGATAGCCTAATCTTATCCAAGGAAAGATAAGAAAAAAGGGATTTAATGACAGACACTAGGAGAATCAGGACAAGCAAGCAAGCAAGCTAAACAAGACTGGAAAGTACAGCACTTAAATGTAATACACAGGGTAGGATCGGGGCCGTCACAAACCAGAGCCACCTATTTAAAATCAAATAATGGTTACAATGTTTTAAAATCTATCAAGCAATACAACATCTCATAAATACTTTGTCCTATGCTGACCTCTGAAGCATGGATAAACATTTATGCTGCCTTTTCAACCCCAATTTTCAAGAACAGTGGAGTGAAATATGAATGTAACTATGCATGATACAGAAAGATGGGAGCATTTTCCATCATGATTGCAACACCTGGCTATGTATCAGGGACAATAGTAATGGCAAAGGTAGGCAAAAAGTACAAAAGTCAGTACTGCAAATAGGAAGTATGTATAAGGCCGATAGATGTAAATATGGCCTTTCTACCAACAGAAAAGTGTCTAGAATTTCCATGTGGATTTAGTTTTTGAGGACTCAGTAAGAGCCTAGCTAAACAGCAACACTAGAGGAGAAAAGTATATCCAAAATACACACATGCACACACAGTTTCTAATGAAGACTGAGATTTTCAAAGCTGCTTAAGGAGATTTGGATGCCCGTTTTATTAACATTAATTTTGAGAAATCTCAGCACAGAAGTCCAGTCCTGTCCCATTGAAGCCGGTGAGTATTTTGCTGGGGCCCTAAAACAGAGCTTTTTTTTTCTTTTTTTTTTTTTTTTCTTTTAAGGGATGGTCCTGTAAGTAAGATGTTAGGTTGAAACTCAGGAGACCTAGGTTCAAATCCATGCTCTACCACAGATTTTATATATGACCTTGGGCAAGTCACTTATGTAGCCTCTGTTTCTCATCAGCAAAATAGGGATAACAGTACCAACCTACCTTACAGGAGTATTGTGAGGTACTCACATACATGGTGATGCAGCCATATGACCCTAAATATTAGAGCTGGACTGAAATGGCACAGTTTAGATCTCAATCCACAGTTAGAGTTCTAGGGTATTCAAAGCTGAAACTTTGGTTCAGACCATGAGAGAGTGAGAGCATCCACCCACAAAGTTCAGATTTGGTTCTGAACTTCCCCAGATTTTGGGATCTGTGATTTTGGTTCAGGATCATTTCCAATTTAAACAGAGACTTACCTTTTAAGAATCACGTTATCCATGTTCGATACCATAGAAAAATTAACAGTATGTGAACATGAGTCACATGAAATAGTGATTGTATCATGTAATACTTTTACATAGTTCAACAATAGAGGTATATATATTGAATGACATTTATTTGTTTCATCTGTTTTTGTTTACAGTGTTACTAAATGCCAGGTTTAGATAGATATGTAGTTACTGTGCGTTAAACTACCTCCTGCAGTCTAGGCACCTAGACGTGGGAAATGGATAAGTTACCCTGGAGTTCATCTTGTGATCTCGCTCTCAAGGGAAACCTGCTGGCAGGTTGTGCCAAAATGCAGAGAGCTCTGTTTCACTGCTTTTTAATGTTTCGGGCATCCATTTCAATAGCACGTTGGGAAGAAAACAGCTTAGGCAGGTGATTGGTTATTCCTGGAATTCTAGCTCAGATTCAGAGTAAGCACTTTGCAAAAATTATTTCACAAGAAGAAGAAAAAAAAATGAACAAAACATTTCTGCGCTTACAACTTCAATGGCATCGTCCTAATGCCAGCTCTTGTAACACACCCATCAATAAGCCTGACATGACAATGACAATGTCAGAACCTAATTCTAGGAGTAAATTCTGATTGGCTCCTAAGTTCCTTAAACAAGAATAATCTGCCATTAAATGTTTGTCAGTTGCCCTCAACAAGTCCACTAAAAATGCATTTAAATCACAGATCCAACTCCCCTAGAAAACAGAAAAAAAAAATCCAAGTGAGATCCCAATCTATAGAAAGAACAGGAGTACTTGTGGCACTCTAAGGTGCCACAAGTACTCCTGTTCTTTTTGAGGATACAGACTAACACGGCTGCTACCCTGAAACCAATCTATAGAGTTCAGCACTCAGCATTTACAGGGTCAAGAGAGAGTCCAGAGACTATTTTTTTACAAGACAAGAAGATGACAACTAGCAACTGGAACAAGTTTTGTGCTTGCTGGTTAGTAAATCTTTCTGCAGCACGTGTATAGAGAGAGTTGCTCTCTCCATCTAAGAATTTGTATCTGAAACCAAGAATTCTTGAGCATTACCTTGTTTTCAGTCTCTTTTAGCCTGAGACTAAGATTAAAGTCTGCCAAATTACTGGCTGGGACTTTGGGAGTTTAAAAGATGTGACTAAAGTAACATTTAAAGTCAAAACTTGCAATAAATCAATGGTATTAGTGTGGTTGTTCATTTTCTATGCAGCAGAGCAGGAAAGCTGGAGTAGTTATTAAAGAAAAGGAGCATTTGCAGAGCATAATACAGGATTTTGTATTACAATAGTGAGATAAGAGCCCTACTCTGTAGGCACTGTACAGAGACAATGGGAGACACCTCAGGCCTTGATGAGCTCACTATCTAGATTGTCTTATAATGAAAGCATGGAAGAAAAAAAATATCCCCATTTTACAGATGAGGAACTAAGGATATATATATTCAATAACTTAATCAAGGCTACACAGAGAGTGGCTGATCTGAGAAGTGAACCCAGATCTCCTGAATCAGAGTCTTAAACATAAGAATGTCCTTTGTCTATTAAAAATAACTGTTCACACTGATTTTAAAGAAATACTGTGTTTAAGCATGGTTGTAATAGTGGATCATGTTACAGTTTTTACGTTAAAATGCTAAACAAAACCTTTCAAAATTTAGTCATCATTTGGGCACTCCAGTTGCAAACTGGGACTGTGATCTAGGCTAAACTGTTACAGCTTTATAAAAAAACACCTTAAAAGGTACTGGGTGAAAAGGGGAGGTATATTTTACAGGCAAAGGAGTAATATTTACATTAGCATGATGTATAGTGTCACTGAAGTATTAAAATGGCTGTGAGAATTAAAATTAAAATACCTAGCTCTCATCTAGTGCTTTAAAGAACATATTCTTACTATACCTAGAGAAAGGTGTATTTATCCTGGTATAGTGTTTATTAAATAAGGCTAATGGAGGTGGGTGCTTTATAAAAAAAAAAGTTTGTGAATGCACAATAAAAAAGGGCTCTCTTCTTAGCAAAATGTTTGGGAACCAATCCTGCTGCCACTAGAGTGAATGAGAACATCATTAACTTCTGTGGGAACAGGATGGGGCTCTCATTGCGTTAACTACAATATACTAACAAAAATGTCTAGGTATCTGTAGTTTCTTTACAATTTACAGTATTCCTCACAAGTCTAAAGCTTGAATAATTAAGTGTAACATGTACCTCAGCGTAATGACTATTGGGCCTGATTCTGATCTCAGTTACATCAGTATATATGCCACTTAAGTCAGAGTTACTCGGAATTTACACTGGTATAACGGAGATCAGAGTCTGTCACTTTTGTTTTCTTTCTATGCTTTGACAGTGGACTCAGCCTTTAAGGCCAGAGAGGCCATCATGATCATCTAGTCTGACCTCCAGCACCTCGTAGGCCACAGAACCTTACCCACCAAGTACTGCAACAGGTCCATAATCTCTAGCTGAGTTGCTGAAGTCCTCAAATCTTGATTTGAAGACTTCAAGTCATAGAGAATCCATCATTTACTGTAGTTCAACCAGCAAGTGCCCTATGCTGTAGAGGAAGGTGAAAGGTGCACCTGCTGCTAGCAAGCACATTGTATGAGGGATGTTGTGTATTGTGAATTTTTTTCCTCCATTGTACTAAGTGTAGAGAATTGATTGCTATAATGTACCTTATTATTTCTGAAAAAAAGAAAAGGTGCAAATCTGAAATAAATGGTGAGCCTTACCCTGCCCCTGAGCCATCCTTCATCTGGACCCATTTATAGCCATAGGAGTGGCACACTGAACCAGATCCTCAGCTGGTGTAAATCAACATAACTCATGAACGGTAGAGGGAGGGGTCTCTAGGCAGAGTCACAACTTCCATTTCAAAGCAGCCCACCAATTAGTTTGAGACGAGTACGAACAGCAATTTATTCTAATATATTTATTATTCCTAATCCATGGCAAATTATTGAAGTGTTCTCCTATTCAACGCATTTATTAGTGGAGAATATTTTCTGTGTTGGAAGCAATCCAAATCAACTGCTCCAATATTTTAATGATTCAGCTGAGTCACATGACTGGCTGTTGCTGTGTGTCTTCCACTTAGAAACATTCTAATCACTCCCCACTTGTAATTGCTCTCAAAATGTTACTCAGAGTTCTGGAGAAAACGGAGATCGTGGGAGCATTTTATAACAAGAGGCACTGTGGCATCGGGAGTAGAGAATCTGTAAGTCAGTCATGGTGGACAGATGGCACTGTGAGCTACTGTGACCACTGGCAGATGGCAATAAGAATTTGGATAAGGCAAAAAAGGTGATTGTAAACGAATTAGAACCATGAAGATACTAATGATCACCATCCCTTTCTGATGGTTTTCTTACTAACTTGACGTTCAATCACCCCATCCTATGGAAAGCTACAGAGGAGTAGCAATAATGCACCTTTTCAAAGCAGGTTGTTTGATGGGTGGGAGTTACTCCACTTGGAATAAGCAGAGAGTTCAGTCTCCAGAATCCTTGCAAGATTTTCTTGAAGCCTGAGCCATCCACATAGGAGCCCTAGGCCTGGCTCTGTAGCTTCCCAAAACCCAATTTCTTGGCTTTTTTGGAGTTTTGTTGGCCAGACATGCCTTTTATGGGATGTTCCTGGGGCAGCTGATAACTCTCACCCATCAAACAACCTGCTTTGAAAAATCATAAGTTTCAGTGTTTCAGACACTTAAAACTGAAATGTCATGGTGTTGTAACCGTGGGGATCCCAACCCAAAAGGGGGTCATTGGGAGGGTCACAAGGTTATTGTAGGGGGATTGAGGGATTGCTACCCTTACTTCTGCACTGTTGCTGGCGGTGGTGCGGCCTTCAGAGCTGGGCGGCTGGAGAGCAATGGCTGCTGGCCGGGTGCCCAGCTCTAAAGGCAGCACTGCCACCAGCAGTAGTGCAGAAGTGAGGGTGGCATGGTGGGGGGAGAGGATCGGGTCAGCCTTACAGATGGGCGACGTGGGCAACCGCCCAGGGCGCCATGGTTGGGAGGGGTGCATGTCCACCCCCACAAACGCACAGCCAGCCTAAAGCCCCTTTAGCCCTCCGAGCGCCAGGATGTTGGGCCCAGAGCCAGGGAGGGGCAGGGCTGGGGGTTCCCTGGCCTAGTGGCTGCTCCCGGGCCGGGTCAGACCCACTTCTAGAAACCTCCCCCAGCTGCAGGAAGGTCTGCCATTGCTGGCTGGGAGCCCAGTTCTGAAGGCAGTGTTGCCACCAACAGCAGTGCAGAAATAAAGGTGGCATGGTTTGGTACTACCACCTTTACTTCTGCGTTGCTGCTGGCTGTGCCACTGCCTTCAGAGCTGGGCTCCCAGTCAGCATCCGCCACTCTCCAGCCATGCAGCTCTGAAGGGAGCACAGAAGTAAAGGTGGCAATACTGCAACACCCCTACAATAGCCTTATGACCGCTCCCCTCACAACCCTCTTTTGAGTTGGGACCCCCAGTTTGAGAAATGCTGGTCTCCCCCCTGAAGTCTGTATAGCATAGGATAAAAGTATACAAAAGACCAGATTTCACGGGGGAAACCAGATTTCATGGATGTGAATTTGGTAGGGCACTAGCAATTACCATTACTGGTTTTGTCACAAACTTTGTGTGACCATGGACAAGATCCTTAACCTCTCTGTGATCCAGTGCTCATATTTGCAATAGGGATTGTACTTATTAGGTATCTCACAGAGATGATGTGAGTGTTACATGCTCACTCTTCTGTAGGAGTTTGTGGTCCATATTGCTTTGCCTTATAAAGCTTCAGGCCTCACATTCCAGACTTTAAAACAGACAGGAGCAGCAACAATAGAAAAATCTCACAGGCTCTAGAAGTTATCAGTTAACAATAATCACTTCTAAGCTCCTAGGTTCTTAAGACATCTTTCCTCTCTAGCTACAAACATCACACTCTCAGAGAGGGAGGGATGTTTTCTCTATTTGCAGCCTTATATCTAGACACTCCCTCAGTCTCTCTTCCCGTCACCCTACGGTACACCTAGAGATAAGTATACACAAACTGTAGAAGAGGAAGTGACTCAAAAACACTGCTGCTATCTTCCTGTGATATGATTTGGTAAATTGATTTAAATATTAACTTTAGGTAACACCTTTTTAAAAAAAAATTGACTTAAGCAGCATAGCCAGATCTTGTTATTTTATTGTGAGTCTCACAATATTTGGTGTTTTTCTTAAAGCTCCAGCTCCTGGAGGCATGTGACTGAGAATTTCAGCTTTTACACTTTTTTTAAAAAGTGTAAAGTTTCCAGCCTTCATAGTTGTGGAGAAAAGCTTGAAAATGTGACCCAAGGGCACCTTAAAGGTTCAAAAAAATCAAGAGAGAAATACATGGGAGGGGGGGAGATAATTCGTTTAAAAATCTTTCGTGATTTTGGGGGGTTGCTTCATGATTTTTGAATTCCTGGGCTTGTCAGCACTGCTCAAGTCATTCCTCCCCCCCTTGCTATACATAGCATATGGAACATGATTTCCCCCATATGTGTATATATAATCTCCAAAGTAAGGAAATGAACTCCCATATCATCCCAGAAAGTAACTCCCATTAATACTGAAGACTTTTAAAGAGAATCCCTTTGATCCATTTCCTGGGATATTGTACGTCTCAGTTAGCTCAGCACTGACGACATGTGTGCATATGCATGTATGCACGTACACATGGGCAGACACTCATACTAATGCATTCCGCTCATAACATGCACACGAGTAAGAAATTTGACTATTCATCAGAAATAGTCAGATTTTACCAAAAGATATCTGTTTTGCTCTTCTATATGAAGAACTTTTAAAGTGAAGTCAACTGTCACCAAAAAGAAGAACAGGAGTACTTGTGGCACCTTAGAGACTAACAAATTTATTAGAGCATAAGCTTTCGTGGACTACAGCCCACTTCTTCGGATGCACCGTTTTACATGTGCAAATATACCACAGACTTCTTTGCACATATCCAATACCCAAACAGAAACTCTGGATCATCAACATAGATAAAAAGATTTGTGTCCTACTGATGCTGGTTAATCCTCTTTCACTTCACCCTTAAAAATGCACATGGGAGTAGTGATGCTAGCCCTATGGAAAGGTGCATTAGTGCTTCAATAGACACCCAACTGAAGAAGGGGTTGCATGACTCCCAACCCCTCTAGTTAACGGAGGCTGGTAGTATTATGGAATTGATGCCATCAGCTTTTGAGAGAGGATGCATCTAATGGCTGATCAATGAGCAGTGTTGCAGTTGATGAAACTTCCTTCCTCCACCCCACCATGAACCACAAAGGGAGGGATGATAATGGGAACACAGATGGGAGGGTGAGAGCTCTAGAGGTCCAAACTCACATCAGGCAGTATCTTCTGTCACTCCACACAATCACTATCATGGCCAGGACTGATAGAGTGAAGTAGAGTGAATGCTTAAATGCCCCCATTCTTCCTTCCTCTTCAGAGACAGCAATTCTGACATTAGTGGAAGCTAAGAACCTGAACAGATAGCTCAGTGCAACATTAAACGTACAGAAATTGATTCAATGGTACTGTAAACCCAAATAAGTATTTCAGTCTTGTAACCTTTACTATCCACCGTTTAATAAAAAAATGCACCGTTACTACCAACACAACATACATAGCAGCAACAAGACAGAAACAATGACCAAAAAGGAAAGAAAATGTGTGAGATCCAGCCTCCAAGACAAGTCTCATGAGGACTCATACACAGTTTTATGTCTGAACATTACCTTTTAGCTTCAGTAGATAAAACCTTTGAGTTGCTTAGCAGTATCACCCATTACTTTGCTCATAAACCTTTTTTCTACATGGCACAGTCTCCCCCCACCCCATGTTTGACACTTTTATATTCACAGTGACACATTACTGCAGCTTGGGCTATGACTGCACAATACGGTAGATCTCAACAGCTTACAAAATACCAGAAAGCTTTTGGGTTTTACCTGGCTCTGTACAGTTCTTTTCTTCATGTGTCACATTATGCGAGGCCATCAATCTTCTATTCCTCCATATTTCTGACAAAACATTTTTGTCTGTAATAGTGGATTCTTGTCCTATATTAAACGCAAAAGTGTTTGTCAGCATTGCTATCCAGATCTTCTTAATTGGACTGTATATATCCACCCAAGAAGAACACTGGGAAACTAAGTTAGATGTTGAAATCTTCAGATACACATATACACACACACACACACACACACACACATGTAAAATGTTGTATATTGTTTCATCAAAAAAATCACATGCACACTTTTTCCAGCTACTTTTTATTTAACAGATTAATAAGTCAAGGTATATCTATTGTAAGGAGCTGACCCAGTCAGTACTAGAACATTTTGGCAACTATATCAACCAGATTTTGTAGGTGATCTGTTGAGACAGAAAGACAGACATAAAATCAATCAATAAATCTCAGATCCTTCATACCTTAATGGGGCAAAATTCCCATTAAAATTTTTGCCTAAGCAAGTATTGCAAGATCAGAATTTGTTAAATTTATCTCTCTCAATACAGCATGTAAGAAGCAGTGTGCATAGCTCAAAAGTGTGTAGCTTCCACCAACAGAAGTTGGTCTAATAAAAGATATTGCCTCGAGTACCTTTTCTCTCTCATATCCTGGGACCAACACAGCTAAACAACAAAGTAAACAGTTTTGCTAATGGAAGTGACGTAATTATAACCAAGGGCAGAAAAGACCTTTTTATTTTCATCATGACCCTACATGCTTATAGTGAACGATTTATACTAGAAGTTGCTCAGGGTCTGATCCTGTAATTCTTACTCAGACACAATTTATCTTCAGTGGTGTGACAGAGACACACCTCTTGACTGCCTCCTAGCAGCTGGATGTGGTACTGTATTTTTCCTGCTCCCGGTGCCCCCTGTAGGTTGCTGACCTTGCTAGGCAGGTCTTCAGAAAGGATTTGCCTTCCTCGGGCTCTTCCCAAAGAGGAACTCCTTTGTTCCTCCCTCCTCCCCTCTACTGAGCTCTCCACTCTATTTAAGGCCTAGCTCCACCTCTTAAACATTTTGTTCTGAACTGTCGCCCCCTGGAAGGTCAACAGTCTATGCCTTCACCAGGGCACAAGCGTTATCGCTTTGACTTTTTTTTTTTGTAGCTGGCACACTTCCAGGTGCAACTGATCCTTCCCCCAGAGTGTCTCCTGCACTTCCTTTCAGAATCTCTCCACTACAGAGTGCAACCTTCACACAATCTCCTTTGTTTCTTGGACCTCAGCTACACGTGTTCCCAAGACTACAGAGAGTCAGCCTTCTCTGTGGCCTCTGTATTCACCTTAACTTCAACCTACCTCCTCTCTGTGGTAACAACCTTGTGCCCAATTTCTACCCATTTCCTACTCTGCAGGCCTTTTGAGTAGGTGTGTTCTCTACTGCCATCAGCGCTACATCCCCTTTGCCTGTAACTACTGCTTTTGCACTGTGGGTTACCCCTATTCTTTCTTGCTCGCTCCTTTGACTATTCCTAGTTTGCCTGATTTTGGAGTCTCCCTTTTCCTCTGGTTGCCACTCATTTCTCTATAACGGCAATGTCATTTTCAATGCCCTGCCACCCTGGAGGCAAAACATACCACCCCTGCCCCAGCTCTGACAACTGGCAGAATATCCCTTGAGGCCCTTTCAGTACCCTGTTGCCCAGAGTCACTCTTGCTATCATGGTTCATATAGGGGTAGATTCTCCTAATACGTCCAAATTGACCACAGGCAGAGCATGTCCTCAACTGGGCCTCATGCCTCTTCATCAGCCCTGGAGGAGTTTCTATGGCTGTTACCTTAGTTCACACCAGCAACTCAATCTTTTCCCCCAGTTCGCCCAAGGGCAAGCCTTTCTGAAATGTTCCATCTGTCCACAACCATAACATCTCCTTGGCCTCAGGCCTCCAGCCCGCTAGATCCTTCTGGTCTTCCCATGATCAATAGCCATTGCTGCTTCTTCCCTGCAGGATCCATAACAGGCAAAGCTGCTGCTCCTCTAGCCAGGCTAGCCACTGTTGCAGATCCCGCCGCACCTCCTGCCATTCTCTGTGAGCCTCACTGAGCTGCTGAAGCAACACCGAAATTTGCTTCACAGAACCAGTCCTCCCCAGAAACAGGTGTATGAATTTTGGTGTCCCTGTCTGTCATGGGTGCTGGGATCCTTGTTACCCTTCAGCTAGCACCTGCTGAGTTTCAGCAGAGCTGTGCTGATGCTGGGTTAGAACTCTTTTCACTTCTCCATTGTGCCCTTATTTCAGGGTGTGGTCCCAAAGTTCCCACTTCCAGTATCAAGTTGTGATGGGGACACTTGAGTGCCTCCTAGTAGCTGAGTGTGGTACTGCACTCTTTTTCCTGCTCCTGGCACCCGCTGTCACAGTCAAAAAAGGACTGAACCTCTTCCAGGATAGCAAAGAGTTCAACATTTTATCTGCTCTCATCAGGGTCTTCAGAGCCATCTCTGGGCACTTTAAATCCCACCCTTTACTGAGGCTTCTGAAGAAGCCTTCTCCACTTCTCAGGGTTTAAGCCATTTAGCTAGTGGCCAGTGGGGGAACCCAGTCCATCCACTACTCCAGGTCCCAACCCAGGGACCCTATAAACAGCAGCCACGTGTTGCTGCTTCCACTTCACTGCTGCTATTCCCTGGGCCTTTTCCCACATTGTCTCTTTCTCTTCATCCTTAGCTCAGGGCTGAAATTCTCAGATCCCCTTCACTGAATGCCAATGCCACCAGAACCCATCTTGAGGTTCTCCATCAAGCTCCTATGGTCCCAGTCAGGAACTGGCCTGTTCAGGCCCTGCAACTCCTTTTATCTAAGCCTGCTGGGCTTTGATTGGCTGTTTTATGCAGCCTGTCTAGAGAGGCCTGGAGGACCCACCTTTGTTGTTCCTTTCCTGGGGTGGGGTGTGGTAGGACCACATAGTTTCCATCGGGGGCCACCAAAGACCTTGTGTACCCCATCACAAGTGGGCATTTTGCCTGAGTAAGGACTGAAAAAATCTGGCCCTAAAGTTAGTTTGGTCAGTGCCATTGCCAAAATGTTCTACTGCTGCAACAATTACAGCAAACTGAGAACTGATGATTAGTGTTTATGTGATGATTCATTACAAATTAATCAGCTAAAAACAGTACCTGACCCAGCTTTCCCCTGGTTAGTCAGGGTTTCCCCTCTGTGTCTGGAGAGCTTATATAGCAATTTCTGCTCTGTTTTCTCAGGGTCTTCTCTCTCAGGCTTTTCTGCCTGGATAGGGTAGGCTGAACTTGTTGGCAACAGTTGAAATTTAAAGTGTAACTTTCATGATACACTTATCATGCATACCAAGATTTTGTGACCAAAAAAAATCAGTTCTGAGAAAGCTTATTTGCATCCAAAAACTCATGACCAAATCACATTGCAGTTATTTTCAGAAACCAGTACAACAAAAATCAAAACTATGTATGATAAATTGTTCAAAATGTGGAAAATCATAGTTTTTAAGACTACAACACAGAATAATTTCCAAAATCTGAAGCCAATAGCATGCTTATAAGAGTGTAGAGTACTAATTTCTTTCACTAATGGCTTGTCATCACAGATCAGTATCAAGTGTAACCAGCAACAGTTTGAACATGAGAGTGTTATCAAGCATTAAAACTTCCACTGGAATCGTTTCTAAATACATATTTTAGCTCCAGCTTTAAGAGAATAAAGGCCCTGATCTGCTCTTGCAGGACCTTGATTGTCTTAAATTAAAGCTAGAGCTAAAATCTGTGTTTAAAAAATAATTCTAGTGGAAGTTTGATGGGTGCATCCCTGCACCTGTGCAGTGCCCCACTGACCTCATTTGGTCTCCATAGGGGCAAAGCAATGTGAAACAACCTGCAGAATTGAGACCCAAAGTTACATTTTTAAAGCACAAACTGTGTGATCAGGAAAAAAAAAACCGACCAGACTATGGAGAATGAAAAGCATTCCAGGATCATAATGTATAAATGCAGCAGTTCATAATGTCCTAATTTAAAAATACTTGTACAGATGTAACAGACTAATTTAAAACATATAAAATGTTTAAATAATATCAGACTCTCAATATTATTTGTCCTAAAATCGGTTCAATCAGTATGGTACTCTGGGAAAAATGAAGTAGTTTTAGATTATATCCAAATATCCAATACCTTATCTTGGTCTTTTTAAAATTCTGCAAGCGGTCAAGTGGCTAGAGAAACAAATGGAAGTCACCATTCGGGCGTTCTACTTCAGGCCCAGGAACTCCACTACTGTATGACTTTGTGCAATGCATGTAATTCCTGTGGCTGGGTTTCCTCATCTGTAAAATGAGCTTAATATTTATGCCCCTCAGAGGGATGCATTTAAAAGTGCTTTGGGATCCTTGGATGAAAGGTGCTAGAGAAATGCAAGGTATTGTTACATATCATGATTTGTGAGGAGGAGCCAGTCCTCTCACCCTCTCCTTAACTGCACGTGAAGTTGTTCAGTAAAAGGGAGCCAAGTCATGAACTATGAAATGCTCCTACGAGAACGCAGCTAGCTAAAAGGTGTGGTTACCTGAGCACTGCTTTGCTTTAATCCCACTGGGCATTGAGCATCATTATCCAGGCAAACTCACTCACTTGGGGGCGCGGGGGACGTCACTTTTTACTGACAGATAGGTCTGGGGGCAGCTGAACAGCTTAGTGCCGCCTCCTCACCAGGACCCAGGACCCAGCCAGCCCATCCTTCCTGACCTACCTGCGGCCTCCCCGCTTTACAAACATGTTTGTTGCCGGAGTTAATAAAGATACACTGACAATGAGCTAGCCTGGCAGAGGCAGCGTGCAAACAGCGAGCCCCCCACCCTGGTGCACAGCCAGGCACTGCCCCAAGCCAACCCCGACATCCCTGGCTGTCCAGTGGCTTGTACTCTGCTCACCCCCGCGGCCACCTACCTAGTTTGGAGAGCAGGCTGGACATGCACCACACGAAGAAGAGGATGGCGCAGATGAAGCCCAGCTGCGGCAGCAGCATCTCTCGCCGCTTGCGAACTTTCCTCAGCTTGAAGAGCATGGTCTGGGGGGCGGCGAGGGGCGGCACTTCCAGCCCCATCGGAGCCAGCGGAGAGAGGACGACGGCGGGCAGAGGGCGAAGAAGCCCCAGGAGACCAGTGGGCTTCACTTAGCGGCACCCCCTGCGGAGGGCTTCATCCCAAGCCGGCTGAACGCACAGGGAAGCCAGCTCCGGGCGCTGAGGAGCGGGCAGCGGGAGAGCTCCAGGCAGCCGCGCCAGGGCTGGGGGAGAGGCGCAGGTGGGAGGCGTGCAAGGAGGGGGCTGAGACGCTGCCGGGGTCTCTCGAGCTGTCAAGGCGAGGGCTGAGCCCGGAGCCCCGCGCCCACCATGGCTGGGCGTGGGGGGGGACAAAGCAGCAGCGCCTGGACTCTCGGCCCCGCAGATGCTCCTCTCACTGGCAGGTGCGAGTGGCGCCGGGTGGCGGGCTCAGTGCAGCCCGCGCAGCATCCTCCAGTCCCGGTTAAAGTTCATCCTCCCGCCGCCGCTGCGGGAGGGTGGCGGGTTCCTGGCTGGCGTGAGGCGGGTGCGGAGTGCAGGCTCGGCGGTCCCGCTCCAGCTCGGGGCTGAGCCAGCAGAGCCGCCTCCCGCGGGGAGCTCCGGGGTGACAACGAGCCCGTCCCTCCCCGGCTGCTCTCCCAGGCAACTTTCTCGCCGCTCCTCGAGTCCCTTGGGCAAAGCGCATGTGCCGGAGCCCCGGCCTCCCTCGGCCCCTCCCGCCTTCGCTCTGCCCCCTCCGCGCCGGGGGATTAACTGGCCAAATTAATCCGCTCCCCTAAATGGCGCAGGAATTATCCACTCGCCGGCTAGCACTTGGCATCGCCGGGCGCGCGGGGTCGGGAGGCCCCGGGGAGCAGGCAGGAGCACGTGCCGCTGCGGAGCCAGCCTCTCTCACGCCTCCCAGGCTCGGCCAGGGAGCTGCTTGCCCTTGCTAAGCAAGTGCTGCACCCGGGGGCAGGGGTTAGGGGGAAAGGCAGGCCGTCCTCGGAGCTAGGAGCAAGCCACAACGTAGCTCCGGGCGGCGTCCAAACGCTCCCAGGCTGGTGGGGACGGACGGGCATCTGGCCCATCTCTGGCACTTAGGGACGTCGCTTACCCAGCCCCAGGGATATTATTTCCTGTTCTTTCTAAGAATAGGTCACACAGTCAGGCTCTCTGCCAGCCCTACCATTGCTCTGAGATAGGCAGTTTTGATTTCCTACCTTAGTTTCGCCATCAGTAAAACGGGTGTCACACAGGGATTTATTCTTAATATGTAGCAAGTGCTTTGAGATCCTCCAGTGAATGATGCTATACAGGGAAAGGGACTGGATTATTCTACAGTGAAAACCAGATGAAAGTTATTATTTGCATTACAGTGGTTCATATCAGCACAGGGAAATTCAGTGGGAGTTGGGTGCCTGTTTTGTTTAGGATCCTTTGAAAATTCCAGTTTAAAAATTCAGATGCATTTCTCTTTGGACCAGGCATTATACATTTTTTGTTTATTACTATAAGTGATTTGCCATCCACAGGGCAGGAGAACATATTTGGAACAGCAGACTGAACTGAATAAACCATTTTATAAAATGCATTATTCCTAGACTGTTCCAAAATGGAATTCTTCTCTTCTTAAAATCTTTTATCACCCAATTTCAACTAACAGCATGAAACACCTTCTAAAAGGATTTGTACTTATTTTCTATGCAAAATAGTTATTTTCAACTTTATAGAAATACAACTCAAATATATCTCCCCCAATCCCAAGGAGGCACAATGAAACAAAATGGCAAACAGCCATCGCAGACCATGACAACAGCACCAGGGTTAAAGCCCCTGCTATTACCAGCTCCAGGAGTAGGGGTGTGTTCTGCAGATGTGGGTCAAGACAGGCATGACCCAAATCCCGCTTCAAGAAAGTGCAGCCCCCATTATCCCAACTTCCAGGAAGTCCTGGAAGTCCAAACCAGCCCTTTGGGGGGGGCGTTGTGTTACTACATGGAACATGCGAACACTGAAAGGCACTGGGTACAAGACAGCTCTTGTCAAAGAACTCACCCATTATGAGATCATAATCTCTGGCTTCACAGAGCCACAAAGCAATCAAGACACTGTGGAAGGAGGAACTTTCCTCCACTCTGGAGATCCACATCAAACTTAAGGTGCAGCACTTACTTGTTATCAGACAACCTCTAGCAAAGACTTTCACTACATGGAACCAAATCTCTTCATGTGTATTCTGTGCTTGGATCCAACACTATCATAGAAACATAGAAATGTAGGACTGGAAGGGACCACAATAGGTCATCTAGTCCAGTCCCCTGCACTGAGGAAAGACTAAGTATTATCCAGATCATCACTGACAGGTGTTTGTCTAACCTGCTCTTAAAAAACACCATTGATGGAGATTCCACAACCTCTCTAGGTCAGGGGTTCTCAAACTTCATTGCACCATGACCCTCGTCTGACAACAAAAATTACTAGATGACCCCAGTAAGGGGGACCGAAGCCTGAGCCCACCTGAGCCCTGCTGCCCCGGATGGGGGGGCCAAAGCCCGAGCCCCATCACCCTGGGCAGGGGGAGAGGTCAAAGCCGTAGCCCAAGGGCTTCAGCTCCAGGCAAGGGGCCTGTAACCTGAGCCCTGCCACCCAGGGCTGAAGCCCTCGGGTTTCAGCTTCAGCCCTAGGCCATGGGGCACAGGCTTCAGCTTTGGCCCCGAGTGGTGGGGCTCAGGCTTCGGCAAGTCTAAGCCAGGCTGAGAACCTCTGCTCTAGGTAATGTGTTCCAGTGCTTAACTACCGTTACAGTTAGGAAGTTTTTCCTAATATCTTACCTATATATCCCTTGCTGCAATTTAAGCCCACTACTTCTTGTCCTGTCCTCAGTGGTTAAGGAGAACAATTTCTCACCCTCCTCCTTTTACATACCTGAACACTATAATGTCCCCTTCTCAGTCTTGTCTTCTCCAGACTAAACAACGCTAATATTTTTCAGTCTTTCCCTGTAGGCCATGTTTTCTAAACATCTTTAATCATTTTTGTTGCTCTCCTCTGGACTTTCTCCAGTTTGTCCACATCTTTACCAAAGTGTGGTGACCAGAACCGGCCATTACTCCAGTTGAGGCTTTATCAGTGCTCCTCCATAGAGTGGCAGAATTACTTCTCGTGTCTTGCTCACAACTTTCCTGTTAATACATCTCAGAATAATGTTCACTTTTTTTGAGACAGTATTACTTTGTGGATTCATTTAGTTTGTGATCCACTATAACTCCCAGATCCTTTTCTGCAGTACTCCTTCTTAGCCAGTCATTTCCCATTTTGTATTTGTGCAATTGATTATTCCTTCCTAAGCGTAGTACTTTGTATTTATCCTAATTGAATTTCATCCTATTTATTTCAGACTATTTTTCCAGTTTGTCAAGGTCATTTTGAATTCTAATCCTGTCCTCCAACGTGTGCAACCTCTCCTAGCTTGGTATCATCCACAAACTTTATAAGTGTACTCTCTTGTGTCATTATCCAAATCATTTATGAAGATATTGAATAGCTCTACACCCAGGACAGATCCCTGCAAGACCCCACTTTATATGTCTTTCCAGCATGACAGTGAACCATTGGTAACTACTCTCGAAGTAAGCTTTTCCAACCAATTGTTCACCCACCTGCTAGTAAGTTTGTCTAGGCTATGGTTTCCCTAATTTGCTTATGAGAAGGTTAGGTGAGACAGTATCAAAAGCCTCACTAAAGTCAAGATGTAACACATCTACTGCTTCCCCCATATCCACAAGGCTTGTTACCCCGTCAAAGAAGGATACTAGGTTGGTTTGGCATGATTTGTTTTTGACATATTGACTTTATTTATCACTTTATTATCTTTTAGGTGCTTACAAATTGATTGTTTGATTATTTGCTCCATTATCTTTCCGGGTACCAAAGTTAAGTTATCTGGTCTATAATTCCTTGCATTTTTCTTATCCCCCTTTTTATAGATAGATACTATATTTGCCTTTTTCTAGTCCTCTGGGATCTCTTCTGTCCTCCACAAGTTTCAAAGATAATCGCTAATGGCTCAGAGATCTCTTCAGCTAGTTCCTTAAGTATTCTAGGAAGTATTTCATTAAGACCTGTCAACTTGAAGACATCTAACTTGTCTAAATAATTCTTAACTTGTTCTTTCATGGACGCTTATCTGTTATTGTACTCCACATGCCAACAGAAGACATAGGGCCGCCGAGAGCGGGTTCAGGCCCCGGTGAAAAAAAATTTTTGGGCCCCCCAGCAAGGGCGGACTGGCTAAACAGAGCCGACGGGGGGGGGAAGCCAGGGAAGCCGGGCCCGGAATTTTTTCGGGTCCCCCAGCAAGGGCGGACCAGCTAAACCGGGCTGATGGGGGGGCCAATGGAGGGAAGCTGGGCCCCGGGCCCCCTTCCGGACCGCTTGGCTCCGGTAATTTGTACTGGCTTCCCCCCGCCCCCTCGTTGGCCCTGAGAAGACACATCACCTGGGGAAAAAGGACACATTCTACCACCAGCTAGCAGCAAAAAATCAAGTCAACTCTACCATATGGCACACTATTAGTACTTGAAGATTTCAGTACTGTGACTGGCTGCAATCGAACTGGGTACGAAACTGTGATAGGTCCCTTTGGTTCAGGTTCCCCAAATGACATCACCAGCTGGCTTCTGATATTGTGTGCTGCCAAGTACTTGTCTGTTATGGACCCCTGGTTTAGATGCCTTAACAACCAGAGCTGGACCTTGATTTCAAAACAGTAGATGTGCCATGAAGGAAACTGACCACATTCTCATCAGAAATCGCTCTGTAGTGAAATCTCACCAGAAGCATCAGCGAACTCAGACCATAGACTAATTGTCACTAAGCTCTCACTGCATCTTCCAACTCCTTGTAAGCCAGACATCCACCAACAGTGCAAATGTCCAGAGTCTTTCTGAAGATCCTGTTGAATCCATGAAATACACCTCTACCTCGATATAACGCTGTCCTTGGGAGCCAAAAAATCTTACCGCGTTATAGGTGAAACCACGTTATATCAAACTTGCTTTGATCCACCAGAGTGCGCAGCCCCGTCCCCCCTCCCCCGGAGCACTGCTTTACCGCGTTATATCCGAATTTGTGTTATATCGGGTCGCATTATATCGGGGTAGAGGTGTATAGTCTGACCCTCTCAGACAACATGGATATCGCTTTGAGTACTGTGTGATATTACTGGTCACTGCTGGAATGATCAGCTTCAGACCGTTGCACAAGAAACCTTGGCTTTCTGAAGAGGCCTTTGACATAGTAGCAAAAAAAAGCAGACGTATGCAAGAAAGGAGATGTTCAAAAATGTAAATGGCTGAAAGACATTTTATGGCCATGGCAAAATGTGACCATGATATCTATGTCACTCCCTGGCCAAGAAGACAGAGCTAGCAGCCATAAACAGCTTTCTAACAGCCTCATCATGAAACAAGACAGCTGTCCCTGTCATCGACAGACAAGTTCCTGGACTGATGGAAAACACATTATGAAAGCGTGTTGAACCACGGACCTGCTGACGACATCAAGTACTATATGACCTGGCAAACCACACAGCTGCAGATCCAGGGACAAACACTGATCCTCCATCACTTGAGGAAGTATGAAAGGCCATCAAAGAGAGTAGATGTGCTGCTTGACCTGATGGTATTCCACCCAAGCTGCTCAAAGGTGCCTTGGAACCAATGAGCATTGGCCTGCATCAACTGTTCTTAAAAGTGTGGGCATCAGGCAAAGTACCAGAAGAATGAAAAGATAGCATCCTAGTGTCCTAGTACAAAGGCAAAAGATCTTTCACCAAGTGTGGTCTCTGGAAAGTTCTTTGCTCATGTTCTGCTTGGTAGGATGCAGTGTTCCTTTACAGAGATTGCCCACAGCAGTCAGGTTTCAACCACAAACGCTGTTCTCACCTTCTGGCTTCTGACTGAGCTGTGCTGAGAATTTAACTCCCCGCTTCATGTGGCATATATTGACAAAGCAACTTTTGATTTGGTTGTCAGATCAGCTCTTTGGCTTATACTGTAAGCAACTGGTGTTCCAGATATTTTCCAAAACTGGTGCCCAGTCTTCACACCATTACTGACATGAGACTGCACTTTGGTTCACTGCTTTTGCTGCATTTCTACACAACCTCAGATCTGCGGTAAAAATGCATTCTTGTCCCAGCACTATTCTGTCAAACTTTTGACTAGATATTAGGACTTACCTC
Source organism: Chrysemys picta bellii (assembly GCF_011386835.1). Classification (NCBI taxonomy): domain Eukaryota; kingdom Metazoa; phylum Chordata; order Testudines; family Emydidae; genus Chrysemys; species Chrysemys picta. The sequence continues at coordinate 125,660,521 of NC_088794.1, read as the reverse complement.
TCCACACATCGATATCAGGGTTGGTCAAGAAGGGTTTAACAACCAAGACTACACTGATGCTGATGCCTTGCTTGTGGAGAATTCAGAGTTTCAGCTCCACCCTCCAAAGTGTCTAAGATGTCAACTGCGCTACGGGGTTGAACCTCTAATAGTAGCAGACCAAGGGGGGAGGGATAGCTCTGTGGCTTGAGCATTGGCCTGCTAAACCCAGGGTTGTGAGTTCAATTCTTGAGGGGGCCACCTAGGGATCTGAGGCCAAATCAGTATTTGGTCCTGCTAGTGAAGACAGGGGGCTGGACTCACTGACCTTTTAAGGTCTCTTCCAGTTCTAGGAGGTAGGATATCTCCATTAATTTATTTATTTTATAAGTAGGGTGACCAGATGTCCCGATTTTATAGGAACAGTCCTGATTTTTGCGTCTTTTTCTTATATAGACTCCTATTACCCCCCACCCCTTGTCCTGATTTTTCACACTTGCTGTCTAGTCATCCTAAGACCAAAGTCCAGAATCTCATAGCTGGCCCATCAGAACCTCCACTGAAGGGGAGATCGTGGAGAGTGGAGATGAGTTCACCTACCTAGGCTGCAAGGAGAGTTCAAACAGCTGCAGAAAACTGGACGTTCTTCAATGAAGAGTCTCACCACTTCCTGCATGAAGTCCAGGTCTCACTTATGGATGCAAACAGTCTTTGCGCTGAAACAAAGCTCAGGGTTTATCAAATCTGTATACTACCTTTACTGCTACAGGAGTCAGAAACCTGGACCCTCTTACAGGCAGACTGAAGCGGCAAGAGGCATTCCATATGTGCTGTCAGCGTCAAATCCTGAGCAGCAAGTGGTCTGACTTTGTTCAAAATGTCACAATCTTGCAAAGATCTGGTCTTCCCTCAATCACTCATTATGTTCAAAAGCAGCATTGCATGCTTTTCGGACATGTCTCCAGGATGGACAAAAGCACTCCAGCACATTGTTCGCTCAAACTCTGCACTGACAAGCAAAGGGGTGCATGCTCTGATGCTACCTGGTGCTACCCACGGGACTGCTCTAGAGATTCACGGATTTGCAGGATCGAGCCAGATATATAAACTGCAGTACATGATGCTTGGTGTGACGCCATAGGCTGTGGTCACTGTGGCTGGCACAATGGCCTTCAATGGACTAAGTTAGTTTGATGATGATTTGACTCAGGCAAAACTTCCGATGGGCCCCAAAACTAATTTGCAGTTGTCAGCTGGTGCTTTTAATGCTTAACAGGCCTGATACTACAATCCTTACTCATCCAAACAGTCCTTTCTTACATGAGGCCCATTGACTTCAATCAGGGAGGGTCATTGGATCAGGGTCATTGTTCATATCAGACCCATTTTTACCATTCTTAGGGTCTGTATTGGATATTTTAGGTCTTCATCCTGTTTGTGGTCTGATCATCACCTTATGTATATCTGTGCAGGTGCTGTTCTACCACTGGAGCCAGGCTATTTTCATTATGTATCAGAGATGAATTATTCCTAAGGATTTTTGCATCTGTTTTCTGGTGCTGAGGTGTATATAGCCTCCCCTTCAAGTCAGAGTGACATTCTGCTCACCAGATGTGAGAAGGTGCTTTTAAGTCCCCATCCCTCATCTTTCCCTGCTTGTTGTTTTGTACTGTGGTTTAACATCAGGTGCAGTATAGACAGAAGAAGAGATGGCTGGAAGAAGGGGTGAAAGTAAGTCCAGTGACTTACCAGTACGCTGGGGCCAGCTCTGGCCTCCGGAAGGGGCGGGGCCTAGGGTGGAAGGGGCGGGGCTGAGGGAGTCAGAGCCAGCCCCAGCCCACCGTGTAAGGTAAGTGCCCACCCCCACCGGGGTACCAGCAGGAGAAGGGGCTCTGGGGGCTATTTAAAGGGCCCGGGGCTTCAGCTATCTCTGCCACCCCGGTCCTTTAAATAGCCGTGGGAGCCCTGCTGCTTCCCCAGGGCTCTTGCAGCTATTTAAAGGTCCGGGGCAGTAGAAGCAGGGGAGCCGCGGGCCCTTTAAATAGCCCCCAGAGCCCAGGGGTAGCGGGGGGCTCCAAGGGCTATTTAAAGGGCCTGGGGCTCCAGCTGCCTCTGCCGCCCCGGTCCTTTAAATAGCCGCTAGAGCCCCAGGCCCTTTAAATAGCCCCTGGAGCCCCCCGCTACCCCTGGGGTCTATTTAAAGGGCCTGCGGCTCCCCTGCATCTACCACCCCGGCCCTTTAAATATCTGTGGGAGCCATGGGGAAACAGCGGGGCTCCCGCGGCTGTTTAAAGGACCGGGGTGGCAGAGACAGCGGGAGCCCCAGGCCCTTTAAATTGCCCTCTGGAGAAGCCGGGCCTCCCCGATACGCAGTACCAGGGCATACCGACTTACTTTCACCTCTGGCTGGAAGTGCCCTGGATTATGATCTTCTGTGCAAGGATTTTAGACAGAGGTTCAAAAGAGCTGTGATCAAGGATGAGATGTTTTGTGTTCGTTATCTTCTTCACTCAGAAGATTGGTCAGAGCTATGGGTTTCTGATGGGCGGTCTCGTCCTGCTTAGGTTTCTGATGAGAAAACTTATGGTTGATTAGGGTTTCCTGCAGGTTCAACACTTGCCCAGCTTGGTTTCTTAGAGCAAGGCAGGGGATGGGATGGGATGGGGTGGGGTGGGTCAGGGGGGTGGGTAATGATGCCATTGTTGATGGGTATTAGTGAGAAGAGGATGCTGACCATCCTTAATCATACCCAGAAACATCTCTTGGTGTTGGAGTACCATTCCTATTCAGACATTTCATAACGCCTCAGTGTGTGACAAAGGCCCAACACAGAAGTCACTAAAATAGTGGTAGTCCAAGAACCTGAAAATCATATGCAATTAATTCCTTAATACAAATAACATTTTCTGTCACTCCAGATCAATGCCATAGCATTCCTGATACAAACAGTTCACAATATTAAGACAGATAATAGCAGTTTTGTGTGGGACTAAAGTAAATCTGGGTCCAAAGATGAGGTTATGATACACATATGCTGCCATGAGTGCATTCTACACATGCTTCAATTTAAAAAAAAAAAGCAAAGAATTGAAGTATTGTTGGAAGTCTCTTGGTTTCACCCAACATGTGAGGGATTTTCATGAATGCTGTCAGGTCTTACGAAAATCACAAGGATCAAGTCAAAGCACATGGTTAGTTACCAGCATGCAAGTATGATATCTCCTTTTTTACTCAGATTGTTTTATTTTTAGCTGTCCATTAAAGAGTTCTGTTTTATAGGTAAAGCCTAGTAACTATAGAAACCCAGGGGGTGGCCCCTTGGGGAGGATCAGAAGGAGAAAGGAATGAGAAGAGATCTTTTGTGAGTCACTTCCACAAAAGAAACCAACTAACGGTCAAAACAATCCTCAGAGTTATCAGGGCGGGAAACAGGGTGGGCATGGAGCAGTTCAAAGCTACGGCTATATTAATCTCCTGAGCTCCCAGTAAACACTAGACATACACACTTCCAATTAGCATTTATATCAAAGTCCAAGATCAAAGGACAGTCACAAAATTGTTCTTGAACATTTAACTTTCAGATCAGAATCCTGATTTACGCATGCTTCAGTTCTGCATAAAAACGTACCAGAGAAGCTCTGCAAAGTGCAGATCCAGGTTTCAAACCCCTGCAAGTTTGGGGTTGTTTGTACCTGGGGTTTTGCTTTTAGCACATTATAATAATTAAGATCCAGATCTTGACTGAAATCCTGAAACTCTTCCCTGGCCAAAGATCAGAGTGGTCACATTCAGGGGTCTAGTTTGGGCCCTCTCTTGATTTGGTAAATCATGTTGCACAGATATAAATCATTATACAAGGCGTAAGGCAGTGGAGAATCAAGCTCTTTATGAGAGAGCGTGCACCAGAGAAGTCTACATTTAAAGTTTCTCATCTTAATTTAAAGAAACAATTATTGCTGCTTTATTGGTCTAGTGTTTTTAAAATGTAGCAGGCCTTGACACTACAGACATCCCATGAAGCAGGAGTCTTTCCGCATAATTTTCTCAACAGTGTCTGTACCACAAATGGGTTTTATATTTCAAAATGTTCAATATCTCCAATATAATCAAACATGTGCTTTGCAGCAGAGATCCAGGAATTCCCACATATACACACAGAAAAAGAGTCACATATCTAAAACTAGAGGGACTAGGGAATCAAAGCAAGATACATAGGAATTTTTTTTTAAGAAGTACTTGTCACCTTGAACTAAAAGAGCAATATTAAATCTGACCCTCTTTGCCTATCAGCATGGTATTTTAACTCTCTCTCACCTAAGTCCCAAGTTAAAATGGCTCATTAGAGAATACGGCTAATGCTAGCTTCAACCTATCACCTCCAAGTTTCACTGTTAGTATTTCCTCTTTAGCACAACTGGTATTTCATACTGAACAACAGCCAAACGGCTTTGAATTAAGGAGTTGCCTTGGAGGACATCCATGAAAGCAGCACTTCTGAGGAGAAAATATTGACACCGATGATAGTCAAAAGGAAGCATAGCAGTAAGACTACCGGTAATTCCCTGAGGAATCCCAGTTAAAAGCTCTGAGGAGTAGGAAGAGTAACAGCACAGGAGAATATCCAGAAGCCTGAGAAGTTATTATTTAGCCATGAAGACTGTGCCAGCACAGCAGAGCCTGTGTAGCTGAAGTTGCATCAGCTGAGAATCCCTGAGGAACAGGAAGTGATCACTTAATATGGGCCTCCAACTAACCCAACAGCCTAGGGAAAGCCGGCATTTCCGGCTGGCACACATGGGAGTCAATGCCAGTGCACTCAAGTTCAAGAGCTAGTGCCAGAGAAAAGTCAACAATGCCAGTGCCAAAACCAGACCAGAGGAATCTCCAATAAACCATAAACAACCCAGCAGAGAGGATAAGGAGCTGGCAAGAGACAGATGAGTCTTCTACCTCATTGCTAAAAGTGGCTGTAAGGTGGTCAACATCCTGGTGCTTGCTGTGTAAGAACCTGATTTCAGTCCTGTTAATAATCATGTCTGTCCAGAGGTAACAATTCTGAGCATACTTGGGGTTCTATAACTGTAAAGGAAACAAGTGCTGATATGAGATAATGAAAAGGAGCCTATTGACAAAAGCCATGTATGTAATTACGTTTTAAGGTTGAACTTCAACCTAGATCATCACTTCTCTGCCAAATGCCTCCAGCCCTCTCAGCACTAGTGAAAGGTGTTGGAAAGTGGTGGGCTGGCCATCCTTGAGACAGCGGCTGGCTATATCAGAATGTCCTATTGAATGCCTCAAAGGCAGAAGTCTTCCTTGATGAAAAGTTCTTTCTCTGTCTCCTCTTGCTCACTCCACTTAACTCAGACCTTTGCTTTGCTCTCAAGGCCTGAAATCACACAACCTTGAATGAGAACTTACACATTGGGAAGAGAAAGTGACTCAAACACTATCTGCTGAACATGGACATCGTTAAACTTTACCCGGACAGTCATCAAGCTCTGAATCTCTTGCAGTCCCAACTACTGCAATTCCCTCTTTTACAATCTGGGCTGGAGTGAAGCCAATTCATACTTTTGGCGAGCACTCCTCATTGCAGTCCCAGATCCTATGCTTACCTAGCTGCTATGGATTTTGTGCAGAGCCTACAGCAATGGGATCCTCCCTCACCCCACAAAGGGGTTGGAAGCAGGGGATACTCAAACCTTACAACTTGATAAACAGCCCCACACAGAACTGGGATTGAAAATTGGGGCGGGGGGGAGGAAGGCAGACAACAGCTGATTCTCTTAGCACTTATTCCATCACCTCATCTGCCTCCACTGCCTAGTACTGCATGGGGCAGATATTCACAGAGGCCACAGGAGCAGAAGATGTGGGAATCTGCATGAGTATACTGAGGGTGTCATCTGTCAGCCGCCCACTATCACTCATGAAGGAAGAGCTGAGTGTTTCCCTTCAGGAGTGAATGAGGAGAGATTCAGGGTAGCACTAGGCTCAGCTCCTCTTTCCCTCTTTCCCACAAGACTTCAGCCACTATATATTTGGGTGGGGAGAATGTGCTTAAGCCCCCTCGCAAGCCTCTGATTAGAACTACACCATTATATAGTCTTCCCAAATCCCTATATTGTAAGGCCTCTGAGTCAGCAAAGCACTTAACCAAATGGGTGGACTTACACACGCTTAAAGCTAAGCATGTGCCTAAGTGCTTTACTGAACTGAGGCCTAAATTGCTGGGGATCCAGAAACATGGCAAAGCCAGAATGCTCTCTCCGCACTCACCCCCCAGAGGAGGGCTCAGGTCCCTATGTCTCCCGGGACGTCCCCTGTGTCGCTTCCTACCCTTAGACCTGCCTTGGGCATCTTCTTAGCTGGCAATGGCTCAGTATCCCCTTCGTTCCCTGCAGTCAATTGGTTCTTGGCGGCACAGTCAGGGTCCCCCACCTTGGCAGTCTGGAATCTCTGCAGAATCCTGCAGTGCACATCTGGTCTCCTCCTTAGCCAGGCCAGACTGAGATAAACTGCTTTCTTTTATACACTCTCTCCTCTGGGCGCATGGGGGCGTGGCCTCTTGGGACCAAAGTAGCTGGTTAACCCCTGCCTGACCAGTGCAGGGTTGGTACACCCTGTCACAGCTCCCAACTGTTATATTCCCCTCCTGATGGCTCTGTAGAACCAGTGTAAATCTTTCATTTGCAGCACTCTCTGTAACTAGAATGCCTTCCCTTTGAAGCCATTTCTCTTCAACTCTCCCCTTTACCCTACACATTTGCTTGAGCCTGTTACTGACTAAGCCCCATTCCAAAAGGCCTCATTAAGTCTGATTGTATTTAATATGATTGTGAGCAATCCAGTTAGCTGATATTATGCTGACCAGAACTGGTTAAACTTCCTGCCGGTTTAACCGTGGCTTAATTAACCATAAGGTCCCTTCCAGACCTACATTTCTATGATTCTATGACTCGTTGACATAATGCAGAACTCAATCAATCTTTGTATACACTGACCCGTCAGTCATGGTCTTTAAATTTTTTTTCCAATCTGATCCTAACCTTTCAAAGAAAGGATGTTGTACAGAAAAATGTATTACATTAAAGTGAACAGGATTTGTAGCTGAAATTCACTGAAATTTATCTTGGTTAATGCAGAGTAATCACAATGTGCCCCTGGCTTTCAAAAGTGTCCAGGATATCCAGGTTCCGTTTGGCTAATCTAAGCTGCCTATTTTCTTCAGGTAGCAGGAAGGATATGCAATAGCGGTGAGTTACCCACTAGCTTACTGTAGCAGTAGCAGTAAAAATGAGTGTGGGTGTTGCTTACCTGTCCTGTTTGACTCACCTCTCCTTCTTTTTGCTGATTTAATTTAAATATTTAAATGCTGAAATATTCAAGCCACAGACTGTTTACATTTCACTTCACCAGAAGGAAGCGAAGTTTGAAAAGTGTTACCATGGAAACAATGGAGTGAGGCGGCAGCTAAATATGAAAGGAAGTCACCCAATATTAAACATACAGAGATGTTTTGGGGTAACTTGAAATGAAAAACGAATCTTATTAGTTGGGCCACTGCAGAGCATCCATTTATCCTTATTACTTCATTAATATAGAAACAACGTGAGGCCTCCTCTTCGGTCCAGTGTGACAAAGTAAAAGCATTTCCCATATGAAGAGTCATCATTAATTAAGTCATACTCTACATACGAGATGATATATTTTTGGAGGATAAATGGCAGATGTGGGCAGGGCCTCATTCAACTGGTTGGTCTACACTGATGCTGGCTATCGGTACATCAACTTTTAATTGATGTTTTTGTGACTGACTACTTAAAATTGATGGAAGGGGAATAGGTTTATAAAATGAATGCACACATCTATCAGTGCTACTATACTAAAGGGAGGTTTGGTGGGTGCTCTGACAGAACATGGGGCTGGGAATCAAGAAGTCTTGAGTTCTAACTCTTCCACTGACATGTTGTGTGGCCTTGGGCAAGTCTCTGCATCAGTTTTTCCAAACCTTACCCCTTCTTTCCCATTGATCAATCTGTAAAATGGGGATAATGTGTATTCACTTACATCCCAGAGGTGTGGGGCCATGAGGCCTAGTTAATGTTTGTTCAGGGCTTTGAACACTTAAGACTCAGTTCTGATTTAATTTACAGAGGTGTAAATCAGAAGTAACCCAGCTGACATCAATGGAGTCACACTGGGGTAAACAAATTCAGAATCAGGCATGTAAAGTATTTTTAAGGGCCAGATCCTATACTTCTCAAGCAAACCAAGCTCCCATTGACAGTAGGGAGTTTTGCACACATGAGCTCTGAATTATTGCACTGCAAGACATTTTTCAAAGTTTCAGCAGTTTGGGGCAAAAAGAAGATTAGCATGTAGAAGTATGAAGCTAGACACACAATGCCTCTTCCAATTATACAAATGAGCACACAGAGCCATACTGCTGTGAAGTGGATTTGAAATCATCCTTGTGGATAAATATAAAATTCTATCTTCGTCAATCTATCACCACATATCCTGAAATTCCAGAATCACTTCTTTCAAGCATGGGTAGGAATAACCTCCTGCTACAGCCAGTGCTCATGTCACAGAAGGATTTCCAACATCTCTAGAGAAAATACACAAGCTGTAGCTTTGCTGAATTTTATTTTTTTCTATTGTGAAGGCAAGGGAAAATAATCCAACTTGCTAACAACATAGATTATTAAAATTAAAGTATAATTAGCCAGGCTAAAACAGAATTTGAAGAGCAACTAGCAAAAGACACAAAAACTAACAGCCATTTTTTTAAGTACATCAGAAGCAGGAAACCTGCCAAACAATCAGTGGGACCACTGGATGATCAAGCGGCTAAAAGAGCACTCAAAAAAGACAAGGCTGTTGCAGAGAAGCAAAATGAATTCTTTGCATCACTCTTCACTGCAGAGGATGTGAGAGAGATCCCCACACATGAGCCACTCTTTTTAGGTGACAAATCTGAAGAACTGTCCCTGACTGACTTGTCATTTGTAATGTCAATTTGAAAAAAAAACTCCAGAGGTAATCCTCGCAATTATAGGCCAGTAAAACTAATTTCAGTACCAGGCAAATTGGTTAAAACTATACCAAAGAACTGAATTATCAGACACATAGATGAACACAATATATTGGGGAAGACTCAATATGGCTTTTGTAAAGGGAAAGCATGCCTCACCAATCTATCAGAATTTTTTGAGGGAGTCAACAAGCATGTGGACAAGGGTGATCCAGTTGATATAGTGTACTTGGACTTTCAGAAAGCCTTTAACAAAGTCCCACACCAAAGGCAAAGTAAATAATACTGGGATAAGAGGGAAGGTCCTCTCATGGATCACTATCCGGTTAAAGGATAGGAAACAAATGGTCAGTTTTCACAATAGAGAGAGGTAAATAGCAAGGTCCCCCAAGTATCTGTACTGGGTCCTGTGTTGTTCAACATATTCATAAATGATATGGGGTGAACAGTGAGGTGGCAAAATTTGCAGATGATACAGAATTACTAAAGATAGTTAAGTCCAAGGCTGACTGCAAAGAATTACAAATGGATCTCCCGTAACTGGATGATTGGGCAAAAAAATGGCAGATGAAATTCAATGTTGATAAGTGCAAAGTAATGCACGTTGGAAAACAATCCCAATATATACGAAATGATGGAGTCTAAATTAGCTATTACCACTCAGGAAAGAGATCTTAGAATCTTTGAAGATAGGTCTCTGAAAACATCCTCACAATGTGCAGCAGCACTCAAAAAAAGCTAACAATGTCAGGAACCATTAGGAAAGAGATACATAATAAGACAGAAAATATTATAATGCTACTATAAAAATCCATGGTATGCCCACACCTTGAATATTATGTACAGTTCTAGTCATCCATCTCACAAAAGATATTAGAATTGGAAAAGTTACAGAGAAAGGCAACAAAAATGATTAGGGATATGGAGCAGACTCCATATGAGGAGAGATGAAAAAAACTGGGACTGTTCAGCTTAGAACAGAGATGACTAAGGGGCATATGATAGAGGTTTATAAAATTGTGAACAGTGTGGAGAAAGTGAATAGGGAAGTGTTATTTACCCCTTCACAAGAATCAGCAGTCATCCAATGAAATTAATAGGTAGCAAGTTTAAAACAAATATAAGGCAGTACTTCTTCACACAATGCACACTCAACCTGGGAACTCTTTGCCAGGGAATGTTGTGAAGTATAACTGGATTCTAAAAAGAATTAGATAATAGGAGGAGGATAGGTCCATCAATGGCTAGTAGCCAAGATGGTCAGGTATCCAACCCCATGTTGTGGGTGTCCCTAAACACCTTGACTGCCAGAAGCTGGGACTGGGTGACGGGATGGATCACTCGATAATTGCCCTGTTCTGTTCATTCCACAGAGGCATCTGACACTGGCCACTGTCAGAAGACAGGACACTGGGCTAGATGGACCACTGGTCTGACCCAGTATGGCCATTCTTACATTCTTGTGATTAGTGGTTAGAACTGAGTGTAGGGGCAGGTGGTGGACTCAAAACATCCCTGTATAGCAGATATCATATCTATTTTACAGGTGGGTAAATTGAATACAGGAAAGCTTATTCAGTATGTTGCACAAGTATTTTTACACAACCTTTCCAGACGCCTGTACCCCCTTTCAGGAGTCTGATTTGTCTTGTGTATCCCCAAGTTTCATCTCACTTAAAAACAACTTGCTTACAAAATCAGACATAAAAATACAGAAGTGTCAAAATTCCTTACTTTCTCATTTTTACCATATAATTATAAAATAAATTGACTGGAATATAAACATTGTGCTTACATCTTAGTGTGATACTTAACCCTGTTTTTTATTTGTGAGCCTTGTCATTCAGCAGCTGGAGAGCGGTGGTTGCTGGCTGGGGTGTTCGTGTTGTTTGCAGTGCAGGTGGACTATTTCTTTAAATCTCGCTCCCCTCCCACCCCGCAATACCCACTCCCACCCACTCCCATATTGTTTGTTTGAATTTTTATCCCACTCCTGCTATTATGGCAGTGGGTCCTGTGGAACCTCTGAGGTTCCAGTCCCGCTGTAGAGTGCTAGAGCCTGTTGCAAAACTAGGCAAATATCTGGATGAGTTAACGTAACTCCTGGAAGATCTCTGCGTACCCCCAAGGGTACACGTGCCTCTGCTTGAGAACAACTGTTTTACTGGATCAATTTCTCTTGGTGAGAGAGACAAGCTTTCAAGCCACACAAAGCTCTTCTTCAGGACTAATTACACGAGGTCATAGATGCACTAACCTCACCAGTGCCTGGCTGGGACCTTGTCAACACAAAATATGTTAACCCGTTGGAGAGGGGGTGTGATGGGGTGTCCACCTCACACAAGGCCTGAAGGGGTAAAAGTGGCTAGATGGGCCAATTAACCACTGAAGCTGCACCTGGAGCAGGAGCCAGAGAGCAAGGACTAATTAGGGACCAGGCGCAGTTGGACAGGAACAGGAGGGGCCTGTATAAAGCCTAGGAGCTGAGACCAGAAGGGGGCTGAAGTCACTCTCAGAGTGAGGGAAAGCAAGGTAGGAAATAGCCCAGTGATAAAGCAGTAAGGTTTAGGACTGTGCAGATCTTGACTGCTGGTCACTGGTGTGGATAGGATACTGCATGAAATGGACCTCGGGTCTGATCCAGTCTGGCAGTTCCTATATTCCTTTTTATTTGCTTTAGTTGCTGAGTTCCTGGCTTCTTAAAGGTCTATACAAATGCATGTTTTCCATCTCTGGCTTTGCATAACATTTTTCTTTATGCTACAATACTGATAGAAGGGCCTATGAATATTTGCCCGTGCAGCAGTAATTAAAATGATATCGGTATCATTACCTACCTTGATTTTGTAAAGCAGCATTTGTTTTATAAGGCCACATGATTTCACCAGAGTTTCCTCCAGATTTTCAGTTCTGCTTCTAACCTTCCCTCCTTCCTGTGCTGTAAGACAGATAAAATCATACATCAGAAGAGCACAAGGCAGTAGAAATGGGGTGTTCACTGCACTGCCCCCATTTTCAAAAGGTTTATACATGTAAATAGGCTCTCTTCAGTGGAGAGGTGCACAGCAGAGCAATTTAGGGGCCAAAGTCTCCAAAAGCTGTTGACTAGTGGACTGCCCAGCACACTGCTCCCAGACCCTGTGGAAGGCCCCTATGCAGGGCTGGCATTAGATTCACTGGGACATAGGGCAGAAACTAAGGAGTGGGCTCCCATGAAAGGTGCGTGCGACAGTCTCTGGGGGTGGAGCCAGCGCTGGGTGCCTGACCCACAGGCTGGATGGCTCATTGAGGTGAGTCGAGGTGGAGGCGGCACTCCCTCTCTGAGCCCCACTGCCCGGGGATGAAGCATGTAACTTAGCTTTGTGGGGGCCTGTAGTAGGTCCTAGCCGGGGCTCGACCCTTCCGGGCAGGAGGGGAGCCACACCGACTCACTACAGTGGGAACAAGCAGTCAGTTAGTCCTGAAACTCCGGCTCTTTGGTGCAGAGTAGGAGCAACCACAGTTAAAGCTCAGGCCCTTGACTGCAGGGGGCTGAGCAAGCAAGCAGTTCAGGAGCCCAGGCCCTGGATCAGGGCGGGGCAAACACAGTTAGCTCAGGCCCTTGTTGCAGGGGCTGAGCGGGCAAATAGTCCAAAGCCCAGGCCCTGGATCAGGGCGGGGCAAACACAGTTAGGCTCAGGCCCTTGTTTGCAGGGGCTGAGCAGGCAGATAGTTCAAAGCCCAGGCCCTGGATCAGGGCGGGGCAAACACAGTTAGGCTCAGGCCCTTGTTTGCAGGGGCTGAGCGAGCAAATAGTTCAAAGCCCAGGCCCTGGATCAGGGTGGGGCAAGCACAGTTAGGCTCAGGCCCTTGTTGCAGGGGCTGAGCGAGCAAATAGTTCAGAGCCCAGGCCCTGGATCAGGGCGGGGCAAACACAGTTAGGCTCAGGCCCTTGTTGCAGGGGCTGAGCGAGCAAATAGTTCAGAGCCCAGGCCCTGGATCAGGGCGGGGCAAACACAGTAGGCTCAGGCCCTTGTTGCAGGGGCTGAGCGAGCAAATAGTTCAAATAAGGTACGCCTAGGCTTTCTGTAGCCGAGCGTTGGGTGAGGGGGAAGCCTGCCACCCGTGCGGAGGGTGGCAGGGGGGAACGCAGGCCCACCCACTCCACTGCGTTCCAGCCCGGGGCCCTAACAGCGGTTGCTGCCGCTGCTGGTCAGTGGGGTATCCAGACCGCAACACACTGACATAGGCTCACACTCAGTTGCAGCCGGACCGGGGTCGGCTACCCCCGGGCTACTTCCGTGATCCCCCTCAAAGCCTACCTCGTTCGTAGCGCCGGGATCGGGCCAGTCCACCTGCATGGGCTCCTCTCTGCCCGGGCTCGGCGGCAAGTCTGGTAGCTCTGCTGGGAAGTCCGGCCAATGGTCCTCAGGCGGCTCCTCTGGATAGCAGCAGGGGCGAAGGGGTTCGGGTCCAGTCTCACCCTCAGGGTTAGTAGGGTGCGGTTCCCAGGGACTCTCCCAGTAGCGGGCGTGAATGGGCTCCGGCGGCTCCTCCTCGTAGCGGGCCCGGGGTAGCTCGGGCCAGCTAGGGTCCAGGCCTCGGTCTTCTATAGTCTCCTGGCCGGGAGCTCCCGGCCGCACGTCTGCTCCCTGTGGTGGCTGGCCGCCAACTGAGCTCTGGCGGCCGGCCTTTATACTTCCTGTCCCGCCCCTTGACTTCCGGGGGGCGGGGACAGGCGGTGGTGGTTCCACCCACTCTGGTGCCTGCACGTGGGCTCCCTCTTCCGGGCAGGAGGGGAGCCACACCGACTCACTACACGGCCCCTGTGGCGTGGGGGCCCCAGGCAATTGCCCTGCTTGCCACCCCCCTAGTGCCGACCCTGCCCCTATGTGAGCTCCCTGCAGGGAAGGTTCAGTGAAAGTTTGGAGTTGGAGCCAGAGAGCAGCTACTCTGTCTAGTATCCTCTTTTCCCAGCCCTCTCCCCCGCCCTCCAATTGCCTGTTGGAAACCTGTATGGAATATATTGCTGCCAAAACAGTGTGAATTTCTGCTTTGCATCTGCGCCTCCCTCAGAGTGGAGGGTGTGACGTTGTACTCCATGTGATTTTATGAAAATATGCTAATGAGTGTATATATAATGTAACTGGAATATGCTTCATGCAAAAGGTCTCTTGTAAGGTATCATTACAAAGCTTATTATCTACTAAGTGTGGTCATCCTATTTGTATAAATGTATCATTCTTGTATCTGAAACTAGATATATGAAATATAACTCTGAGGTTCTATTGTAATTATGCAAAATGTGAGCCATTAATAGTGGTTTGGAATCTTGATGGCTACCATCAACTAAGACAGTTGGTTGTAAATGGCTCTGTTTACTTGCAAGCCTTTCTGTGAGTCAGGCCAGGAAGAATGAAGGCTTGGGATCTCACATGACATGTGACCATGTCACCTGGTACTGGAATCCATCTTAAACCTGGTGCTTTACCATTTAAAAGGAGGGGTGGGGACCCAGAGGGACAAAAGATTCCCACCTTGTGCCAAAGCTATATAAGGGACTGGAACAGAACAAAGGAGGGTCCAGTCATGAGAAATCCCCTAGTTGCCACCTGATTTAGAGCTAACAAGAACTGTACCAGGAGAAAGGATTGGGCCCAGACTAGGAAGGAGTCCAGTCTGTGAAAGAAGCTTACTGGAACATCTCTGAGGGTGAGATTTTATCTGTAATCAGTTTCTTAATGTATTAGGCTTAGACTTGTGTGTTTTGTTTTATTTTGCTTGGCAACTTACTTTGTTCTGTCTGTTATTACTTGGAACCACTTAAATCCTACTTTTTATACTTAATAAAATCATTTTTGCTTATTAATTAACCCTAAGTAAGTAATACCTGGGGGAGCAAACAGCTGTGAATATCTCTCTATCAGTGTTATAGAGGGTGGACAATTTATGAGTTTACTCTGTATAAGCTTTATACAGAGTAAAACGGATTCATTTGGGGTTTGGATTCCATTGGGAGCGGGGGCTCTGGGTGCTGGAGACAGGAGCACTTCTTAAGCTGTTTTCAGTTAAGTCTGCAGCTTTGGGGGTGCGTGCTTCAGACCCCGGGCCTGTGTTGGAGCAGACTGGCATGTCTGGCTCAACAAGACAAGGTTCTGGAGGCCCAACTGGCAGAGAAAATGGGCTCAGAGGTAGTCTCAGCACATCAGGTGACAGTCCCAAAGGGGTCTCTGTGACCGAACCTGTCACAGAGGGTTCTGTGCATGCAGACAGGGCCTGCCCTAGGCATATTGCTGCCAAGTGTGAAAAATGTCCTGTCCCCTCCCCATCCCCACCCCCCCACACACAATCCCTGTGTACCCCAAGCGAACTGGCCAAGAGAAAAGGTGGACCTGAACAGCCAAGTAATATGGCACCCCTGTATGCTCATTTGGTGCCCCTGGAAGTTGGTACCTGGGTCAACTGTGTTGATTGCCTATGCCTAAGGCCAGTCAGGATGCAGGGAGGTTGGGAGTATAGCTCCTGAGGGAGCTGGGCTGCCAGAAGAATGACAATAGGAAATGAGAGAGAAGGTGGCTGAGGTAATATCTTTTATTGGACAGACTTCTGTTGGTGAGAGAGAGAGACAAGCTTTCCAGCTGACACAGATCTCTTCTTCAGGACTGGGAAAAGTACTCAGTGTCACAGCTAAATGCAAGGTGGAACAGCTTGTTAAGCATAAGGAGATAACACATTGCAAGAGACCATTTGAGATGAAGTGGGCAGTCAGAGGACAAAGGAGGGCTAGTGAGTTACAGATTGTTATAATTAGTCATAAAGCCAGTGTCTCCACTGAGTCCAGGATTTTTAGTGTCTAGTAAAATTATGAATTTAAGCTCCCGGGCTTGTCTTTTGAAGGTGTTATGCGGGTTTCCTTTGAGGAGAAGGACTGAGAGGTCAGATATGGGGTGGCTGTTTTGTGAAAAGTGTTTGTTCACAGGTGATAGGGTGTTTTTGTCTTGTCACTTTTCTGTATGAGTTCATTTGGGAATATAGTGATTGTCTCATTTCACCCACATAATAGTAGTTGGGGCATTTAGTGCACTGGATGAGGTACATCATGTGTTGTGATAGGCATGGATCCCATAGGAGAAGAGGGAAGTCAAGGGGTGGGGAGGGCAGGAACTCCCTGCCTAGAGGTTCAGAAATCCTGCTGAACCCAGAGTTCTTTGGGGTTTACAGCCTCATCCCTTGCTTGCTCCACAAAGCTGCAAACCCTTCCTCCTAGAAGAAACTCTGCAAGTCTGGCCTCCTGGAGGTTTCTTTAGACTTATTCCTTTCCCACGGAGGTCTCCTCAGGAGGGAAGGGTTGGAGCCTTAGTTATCAACCATTATGCTACCTGCCTAGGATGCCAGAACATTTACATGTGCCCTCTATAACCATGCACATCATCCCAATGCTACATGCAGCACTTGTAGGAATCATGCAGGAACTAGTAGAGTGGAGTCATGGCCGTGAGCAATGGTCCTAGGACTTAACATTACGATGATATGTCTTTTTCCCTAGAGACCATTAGGGTAGGGTCTGAATTTTGCTCTCTATTCCTAGAAGCTTCATCATTCATCTGGTCACCTCCATGACTGGGTACTAAGGTTCCGATTTAAATACACAAAATACATTCAAATGCCTCTTGCTATAGTTTTTAGTGCCCTGATTCTGCAGGACTCCAAGGATCAAGACTTAAATCTTTTGTCTAATGATGGGCCCAAACCAAACATCCCCAAACTTTGGGTAAGTTCATGTCTGGACCAAAATCTAGTTCATGTACTTTTAAGGCTTATGACTGTTAAATTCTTAGCGGAAAAGCTATCGAGTATATCTTTCACAAATACTTTGGTAAAAAGACTATACCTAATATACATCCCTATTATATGCTGGAGAGGGGGGGCTAATTCTGATTTCACTTGCACTACTGTAAATCAGGACTAGCTATACTGAAATCAATGGAAGTATGCTGTTGTGAAACCAATATGAGTCCTACAGCTTCAAGAAATTTCATACCAAGCAAAGGCTTCTCCTTTTCAAGCTTTTCATATGCCCACCTTTAATGGGGTAGGGGCACTAGAAAGTATCCTTAAACTACTCATAGGAAAAGGTGGAAATTGCTCATTAGTGTGGCATGTAAGAGGGAAGCCTTCCGACTTATGGAAAGAAAGGGAACATCTATTTACAAGCTCTTCCTAGAATGTAACGTTCCTTTGCTGGGCTGGTTTCATGTGCTAAAACATGAGGACAGCCTTGAGGCAGATGAGTTAGTTTCTGCATCTGTATCAGTTGATCTGTTTCTATGAAAATGGTTTCACAGCAGAAATCTCAGTGGGAATTAAAATACTTGCCTACAATAAATGTATAGAGGAGAATAAGAGCTGTGTGGTGTATGGTACAGAATGCAGATTTACCAACAAGGCAGAAATTTTCCATTGGTCCATATTGTCATACACAAATAGAAAGCCATAAACAAACTCACTAGCAACTGATATTGTGAAACTCTGAATGACTCCCAAAATGCTTGCAGCCATACAATTATTGAATTTTTAATCAACAGCAAAAATCAGTAAATTATCTGTCTACTTACTGTTTCTTTCAGCCATTACTAGTCAGCTGATTTCTTGTAGGTAGGCATAAAAGGATATCTTGAGCCTATATTGAAAAGATGAGCAAGTAGTACCCTTCTGGATCAGTTTAGGAAGGGTGCTCCACATGTAAGAGGTGGCATGGAAGAAAGCGTGAAAACAGTGGTGGAAGAAGGGGACAAACGAGTGAGGACATCCCTTGATATGTCCATCCCTGTTTTCTAGGCTTACAGTCTATGAACTTATGAGTTTATAAAGCCAGAAGGGACCACTGTGATAACCACATAAAACAGGCCATAGAACTTCCCTGAATTAATTCCTGTATGAACTAGAGCATTTTCTTTAGAAAAACATCCAATCTTGATTTAAGAATTTCCAGTGTTGTAGAATCCACTATAACATTTGGTAAGTTGTTCCAATGGTTAATTACCCCCACTGTTAACAATTTGCACCTTATTACTCACTGCCTGTCTGTGAAAAAGCACGTACTCAACACAGCACATAGTGTAAAGGACAGCACATCTCATGAATTCATCTCTGTGCTTTACTCAAGCATTTTTAAGCCTTACAATTACAAAAGAAGGTTTAAAAAGAAGTCAATATCAGGACAGACTTCACTGGAAAGCATTTGACAATACATTCATAAGTAACGGGCCAGGATTCTACTCTCATCCAGTAAAGTCA
Organism: Chrysemys picta bellii; assembly: GCF_011386835.1. Taxonomy (NCBI): domain Eukaryota; kingdom Metazoa; phylum Chordata; order Testudines; family Emydidae; genus Chrysemys; species Chrysemys picta. The sequence goes on along the minus strand of NC_088794.1, from coordinate 125,642,223 downwards.
ACAGTGTAACTAAAGAGAATCTGGCACCAGGATGTTTGTCTTACCCCGATAACTTTCACCCTTTTCTAACAGAGCAATTCCCCATATAAAGATTTCCATTCCCCCAGAATTAAATAGTTTGTTTATGAAGGTAGATTTTCCCCACTCCTCCACAATATTTGCTTCATTTATTAGCTAAACAAAAGCAGAAGTTTAATAAAAGTAAAGTTTCAGAGATTCAAAAACCTAAAAGAAATAGAAGTCACAAAAGGGGCAAGACTAGCTAGAACTAAAAGAAAGATGGAGCCCATAAAGACAATATAATTTGGATACAGAGTTCTTTAATTCTATCATAAGAATGGCCATACTGAGTCAGACCAATGGCCCATCTAGCCCTATATCCTGTCTTCCAACAGTGGCCAGTTCCAGATACTTCAGAGGCAGTGAACAGAACAGGACAATTTATCAAGCAATCCAACCCCTGTCATCCAGTCTCAGCTTCTAGCAGTCAAAAGTTTAGGGACACCCAGAGCATGGGGTTGTGTCCCTGACCATCTTGGCTAATAGCCATTGATGAACCTATCCGCCATGAATTATCTAATTCTTTTTTGAACCCAGTTATAATTTTGGGTTCTAATTCTAATATATTTAAATGAGAAAATTGTGCTTAATACATAAATGCAGTATTACTCCAATAATCTTTTAGATTAGCTTCTGAAATGGACTAGATTTTTAAAACAAGGAAGAGAAACAAAGACCAAACTGGGACACTTATGACATGAGTCTATGTGTTAGTAGCAGCCTTGAGGGAATGTATCAATTCCCCTGAAAACCAGCCCTCATTTATATTGTGTGCTACTAATTAACACAGCAACTGCAATGCATAAGGGGAACTTCAATCTACTCCACTGAAGCTGCTTACACAAACAATCAGAGAGGAGATGGCTTCTTTCTGAATGCATCTCAGTTTGTGTTACAGTTCCCCGTATCATGTAATGTCTTTGTGTTAGACAACAGAAAGACACTGCAAGAAAGATACAGAAAAAGGCTAAGAAATTTAGCATCTTACAGTAAATAACATTTATCAGTGCAGAAAATAATTGACAAATCTTTAAGTTCCAGGGCACAAATATCAAGTAAGCACTTTACTTATACAGTACCCATATTAGGTATATGGGAATATGGATTGTGCAGTTACAAAGTGAAAACAGGACAACATTTGTCTGCTCAGTAAACCACTATTCAAACTGGAAGCACATCACTTTTTTAAACATCCAGCACCACAGCACCAAGGAATCTGAAGCCATTACATTTTGATTATGTATTGTGTTCTACAAATGTTTTGCTTTTGAGTAAATATACATGATTACTAGTTGGAAACATTTTGGAGTGATCATAGTACTGTTTGACTTTTTGCAATGTTCTATGATATTCACACCTTACCCGATATCACCTGAAATGGGCATATTTCCCCTCAGACAAGCAGTGTCAGCCCTAGGAGCAGGTGATTAGGGCAGTTGCCCTGGGTGCCAACTTCTAGGGGTTGCAAATCAACATGTGGGGGCAGGCACCAAATTGGGGGAGGGTGTAATTTTTTTTCTCAGCCATTTGGGGCAGGGGCACAGAAAATATTTCCCACCCTGGATGACAAAACACCTAGGGCTGGCCATGTAAACAAACGGCAGATCTGCAAAAATATCACTAGAGTCTGTCTATGTTCTCTCATTGGCCTAAACAGATGATACCAGCAGGAGTCTCAGTGGCTAGATGCTGGCCTGGGACTCGGAACGTTCAGTGTTCAAACACAGAAAGGGAGAGCACCACGACAGTTTAACATTCCGGCTTTATTCCTTTCTCCAAATATACTGTCCCCTCCAGCACTTCCTGAGAGGAGAGTTCTCTATCCATAATTATATCATAGGTTCCCTACGGGGGATGTTATGATAGCTAGTTCCCCTTTTGTCATATTTGAGATAGCAAAATTAAACATTAATACCATACCTGCTTATATACCTAACATTCTATTCTATTCCCATAAAGCCGATATCACATTTATATATATAGGCATAAACACTACATCATTTAAAAAAAAAAAGTTGGTGTTAGCTCAACTTGCTTGGCAAGTAAGGTATTTTCCTCTGGGCTTGGGAAGGTTGTTCTTTCATGGCTTAGTATTGTAGAAAGTCTTGTGTATACTTTGCAGGTGGTTTGATGTGGGAGCAAGTGCAAGTCTTTCTTGTGACAACAGAAGCCGGCCTTGTACTTGATGCTTCTGATGGAGTTGTGTTTTGAGAGTCTGTTTTTAATATCCATCTGCCATTCATCAGATGTTCCTTCCACGTCCTGCTGATCACATCTCACCAGAGTGCATATTTCACCATCCTCAACCTCCAGGTTTATCTTGTGTTTGTAGCAATAAATGCCCATCCACCCCTACGTTATGTGAACTAGGAGTTATCTGTCCAACACATAGAGCTTGCACTTGGAATCATGATTTGTCCTAAGCAGGGCTGCCCAGAGGATTCAGGGGGTCCGGGGAAAAGCAATTTCAGGGGCCCCTTCCATTAAAAAAAAGTTGCAATACTATAGAATACTATATTCTCATGGAGGCCCCTGCGGGGCCCGGGGCAAATTGCCCCACTTGCCCCCCCCCTCCCTCTGGGCAACCCTGGTCCTAAAGAGATAGTTTGACCCTGACAGGATCTCTCAGTTGTAATTCCAGGATGTCTTTATCTTATTGGTCAGAGCAGGCTTTGTCATTTGCATGCCTCTCTTCCTTTTTTGTCTGTTACTCCTTCCATCACTGCTAGGGCTATAGGCACTAAGGGACACATGCATCTTGTCATCAAGCATTGTACTGACCCACAGAAGGCCTTAATAGTAGCTATGTTTCTACATTCTAGAATGCCTTGCCATATGTTTTCTTTGCTTTTTGAAGATTTCTGAGGTACAGTCTTAGCAATTTTCAATGCCAATTTCACTTTGCCATTTGACTGGCTGTGGTATGGTGATGATGTGATATGATTGAATTTCCATTTCCAGGTAAATTGTTCAGACTTCCTGAAAGTAAACTGGGGTCCATTGTCTGAAATTACACTGCATGTCTACCAAAAAGCTTTATTGGTTTGTCTGTGACGGTCTCTGCAGTGGTGTTTGACAATTCATCTGTTTCCCAGAAGACTAAATAGTAGCCTACATTAATGAGTTAATTTGCGGTGAAAAGGTCCATTCCTATTTTGCTCCAAGGTTTGTTGGGAATGCTGTATATTTTCATTGTCTCTTCTTGCTGCTTGGCCTACATTTCCCCACATGTATCACAACTTCTCACCAAATCACAGATAGCCGTGGTCATAATTGACCAGTTTATAGCGCTTCAGCCTTTCCAGAGCCATGCTGCTATCCCAGAATGGCTACAACATATTGAGAGAATTTCTGTTCTCAAGGATCTGGGTATTATGATTCAATTGCTTTTATATATGATGCTCTCTTGTACACTCAGCTAGCTTCGATAATTCCAGTATTCCTCTTCCTTGTATTTGTGCCTTTGCTTTTGCACAAATGTTTGTGTATTTTCCCTTGTATCTTCATGCTTTCCTTTGCTCCTTGGTGGATTAGATCTGTGTCTGCTCCACTTACACTCTACATTGGGTGTGAACTTGCAATAGCTTTGCACCTGTCTATGGTTCTCGATATAGTTAGTGCAGGTTCACTGAGCATTCTCATTTGAGCTCCTGCATATTATATCCATATTACTAATTATAAATTAGTTCATCTTTTAAGATTTGATAATCACAGGAGTCATACATTTTGCACAGTTTGGCAATACACTGATCTATTGTTTCTCCAGATTCTTGATTACAATTGTTGGAAAGATACCTTTCTTATGTCGTTTTTTGTGGGTAAATGATCTTGGTCTGCCTCTACAAATGTATATGGCTCCACCCGGACTGCTGCTGGCATCCAGATGCTGTTGGAACATGTGGCAGCCTTTTCCCATTATAGCCAATAGTGTGGCTGCTCTTATTGTGTTTTTCTTTATTATCCAGCCCTGTTGCAATTTTGCTGTGACCTAAGATTGCCCAGTGGCTAAATACATCCCCTTACATGTCCATCTGCTTGGGACCAGGAATCTGATTTACCATGATTAGGCTTTTCTGTGTTTTGGTTGGTTCTCTTTTTATGACTGGGAATTTTTGCAATATTCTTAGTTTCTGATTTTTATGGACTTGCAGAAGCTGACTCACATCTGACGCCATGTTCACTGTTCAAGCATAAAGAGGGAGAGTGACAAGCCAGTGCAACGTTCTGGCTTCACTTCTTCCTCCACACCTTCTTGAGTGGCTAGCCCAGACTGTAGTCTGTGCTGCTGTGGCTTCACTGTTATTGACACCTGAACTAGCTCGATCCAAGCTACCGATATGTCTACATGTACTGCAATCACACCTCTGATTGCAGTGTAGACATACCTATACTGTCTTCTCATCACACACTTCCGGCAAGTAGAGTTCTCTAAGTTCCTGCACACAATCATAGTACAGCTTCCTCTACTAGGTAATACGGAAGATCAGAGTTCAAAAATCCCTGTAGCTCTGCTACAGACTTCCTGTGTGATCCTGGGCAAGTCACCTAGCCCCATCTGTAAAATGGAACTAAGAGTACTTCTGTACCTCACCGGGGTGTTGTGAGGTAACTGTTGTAAAGAGTATGAGGTTCTCATATAATATGGTAACAGGGCCATAAGGATCAAAGATGCATAGATATCAATATCTGCTAGCTGTGCCAGAAACAGGAGTAATCTATATTGGGATGGGTGCATAAGGTCAAAGAAATCTTACACACACAGGTCAATGTACCCTGTCCCTGGACTCCCCTCTGTGGTTCTAAGCACAGGGATCTCTGGATTTGAATGGGATCCAGAACAGAGGCAGAAAAAGTTCTCCTGGGGGTTTCCCAGTTAGGCCATGCAGACCCCAAGTCAGATTTTAGCACTCTATTATAAGTACAAAATAATGGTACCCTTTAGCCTTAAGCAATGTGACATTATATAAAATGGAACATCTCTGCAAATAGGGTATGGAATGCTCTCTCATTTAGACCAACAAGGAGTGGTTGGGGTTAATAGTCTAAGGACTCACTGTTGAATTGAGAGCTACCCCTGAATTAGCCTCTGAAAATGGAATAGCATGCATTCAATGAGTTACCTTGTAGTGAGGCCGTGTGGCCTCCTTCTGAGCCAAAGGAGAAGGAACCACCCTCCTTGCCCAAGTGGGCGGAGCCAAGTTGGCCTTGCCCCTCCCACTGGAAATATGCAACCGGGACAGGAAGTATAAAGAGCGGGGCCTCCTGCTCAGTTGGAGCTGGGACACTGAGGGAGGTAGATGGATCCTGCTCACTCCCAGCCTCTGACCCTGCTGCTGAGCCCAGTGACGCCCTGCCTGCTGGGGAACTTGCTTCTGCCATGGACCTGCCAGGACTGCCGTGGGCCACCTACCCAGAAGAGCTGGAGGATGCCCCACTGACCCTGGTACACCCCAAGGGGAGGGGAGGAAGTGATCCAGGGATAGCCAACCTTAGTCTGGCTATAGCTCTACCTGAGGAACGGTCAGTGTGTTGTGGTTGGGGTCCCCGCTGACCCAGTGGTGGACCACTCTGCCACTCTTAGGGCCCTGGGTTGGGATCCGGTAGAGTAGGGTGGCCAGACCCCACCTGCCACCCCACCCCTGGGGTGGCAGCCTCCCCTCACCAGATCCAGTGGCCAGCATTCATCGGTCATCCACCGGAGCTAGGATGCCTGACCCGTGACCCCTGGGGTTTGATCTGTCTCTGCAGCCAGCGACCAGAGCTCATTGACTGCTGGGTTTGCTCTGTCTCTGCATCAGGAGATTTGAGCTAATTGACTGCTGGCCTTTGCCCTGTCTCTGCAACCAGAGACCAGGGCTAAATGATTACTTGGTTTGCCCTGTCTCTGCACCAAGAGGCCAGGGCTAATTGACTACTGGGGTTTTCTCTGGCCCTGCTAAAAGAGCCTACAGTTAATTGCCTGCTGCTTTGCCCTGTCTCTGTATCAAGGGACCAGGGTTAATTGACTACTGGATGTGCTGCCAGAGGCCAGAGCTGAGTGACTCCTGGCTGTGCCCTGTCTCTGCACCTAGAGACCAGGGCTAATTAACTATTGGGGTTTTCTCTGGCCCTGCTAAAAGAGCCCAGAGCTAATTGCCTACTGGCTTTGCCTGATCTCTGTATCAAGGGCCCAGGGCTAATTGACTACTGGATTTGCCTTGTCTCTGTATCGAGAGACCAGCACCAATTGACCATGTCCCTTCTTAAAGAGCCCTAGGGCTATTGACTCTTGACTGTTCAGCCCTTGCCTTGGGGCAGGGGCATATGGGCTCTGAGGAGAACCTGTTTCTGCCTGCGGGCCAAAGCTAATTGCCTACCTGGGAATTCAATCCTGTTAGGCCAATCAGTATACTAACACCTAAATGCTAATTCCCCCCAAATACTAGGCCAGGATCCCAACGGTGTAGTGAGGCGGTGTAGCCTCCCTCTGACCCAAACGGAGCGGAACGACCACCACCCAACTATATACCTACAACTTCTTCTCTAAGGTACCTTAACTGGGATACTCTTGTTCTCCCAACCATGCGCTAAGACAGATGTGTCCACATAACCACAAAAAGTGATGGTTGATTTCCCCCATAGAGGAAAAAATACAGTTATTCACACTGAAAAACCAAGTATAGCTGTGCAACATTTCATCTTTCACGTACTAGCTGGGATAAACAATGTACAGGAGCCTCCTGAGAGGCCTAGTGGTTGTCAACCTGTGATCCACAGGCCCCTGGGAGTCTGCAGATTATGTCTAAGGGGTATGTGAAAGGTTGTCATTACCATAGAACAGTGGTTTTCAATCTGTGGTTGGCAGACCTTTGGGGGTCCACAGACTATGTCTAAAACTTCCAAAGGGGTCTGCACCTACATTCAAAAATTTGTAGGGGTCCACAAATGAAAAAAGGTTGAAAACCACTGGCTCAGTCAATAGACAGTCCTCCATCTCCTGGTGGTTTTGCATATCTTAAGGTTACTCGGATCTAAAAATAAAACCCAGAGCTTAGGCAGAGCCAATGGGAGTTGTGACAATCTCTGGTGAACTGTTAGGCCTCCTAGGAAGCTGTGAATGGGCTACATCTAACCAGTTAGGTAGCTTTGACATGTAATACTATATTATTTGTCATTTAATAAGTCAGCCAAGTACAACTTAGTGCAAGTTACTGACATTTTTAGGAACAAAACAGCCTCCATTTTATTTAATGGTTTCATAGTGCCTTGTAGGAGAGGACAAAACAAAACTGGACATGAACTATAGCAATGTAATATTGTTTTTTGTGACATGTGGCCTGTATCTCAGTGATGTGACAGGCTGGCCATTCCTTTTTGTCTACCAAGGCATGTGGCCTGGCCAGCTTGAGATGGCCATTTCCAATCATTTAGGAACATGCCACAGAACAGCAGATGTGAACATAAGGGCTCAATAACTCCATTATTACTAAGCTGTGGAAATTTGCACAGTGGATCAAATCCTCTGCAGCAGCAAGCCCATTCAGCACAGATGACAGAGTGGCTGAAAGCCACCAGTGCACTCACAATCCTGGGGCTCTGAGTGCTAGGCAGGTCACTGGCAGCCTGAAGCCTTCTCTAATTGGCATTGGCTTCTAACAGCCCCATGGCACTGTTCCAGCCATCCAGAATCAGCCAGGCGTAGAGACAACCCTGGCCAGACCTCCTGTGTGCTGGCCAGAAGGAAGGTGACATGGGGCTGCTGTAATGACTTCTAAGGATCTCCCAGCACTTGGGGCATCCTCCTAGAGCATTCTAAGCTGCCTTTAGAACTGTTTTGCTTTGCTCCAGTGGAGTGGAACTGGAGAACCTAGGCCAGTAAGTGAGATTGCTATGTTATGCAGTACAGTTGGGAAAGTTGCCATTTCGGTTCAGGAAAGTAATGTACTCTCAGCCTCCTGGCAATATCCCTTAAGAGACGCTCAGAAATACTCATGCTAAAAATCTCCCCGGTTAGATCCTACTAGGTTTCTGTTTCTTTTCTCTAGTTCGCAGTATATATTTTCTTGCTCTGGGAATGTAATGAGGACAGAAAAGGCAACACTGGATTTCCCTTGATTTTAAAAAGAAGGAACATTTGTACCCTGTGTCCTAAGCAGGTTCGATATTACCATGATGAGTGCAGTATAAGTACTAAGCAAGGTAGAGACTGTACTGAGAACTCTTTAAAAGCATACATAATGACATGGCTTTTACCTAAGATGTGGGCATTACACCTACAAAATGTTTTAGTCAAAGGTAGAATTAGTCATGACACAGTAAAATAGAACTAATCCTCTGAAGAGAGAAACTAAATGTTCAGTGCTCTCACCAAGTGGCATCTACATCACAGATATTTATATATTCACAGCCAAATGGATGTATCAGCTGGAGACTGCACAACCATCATAAGGCCACTAATAGGAAATAAACCAGCAAAAAAAAGTTACACAAAGATGTATACCCATGCAGTTCTCTATAATGATAGTTTCCTACTGACAATGGCTTCTTAAGTTCCAGACAGTTGCTTCATTGAGATCATTGACTGTAAAGAACCTTTGTTCTTCTTTAACTTTGATGCAGACATTAATTAGTTCATAGGACTTGGTAATAACAGGCCAGGGAAACTGATGTTTGCATGTCCCACTAACTTCCACAATAAGCTATACAGCCATCAATAAATCTACCAAGAGTAGGAGAGTATCTGGGGAGTCAGCTGTAGATTTTTATAGGATTTCTGTCTATTAAAAGCTCCATATGACTGTTTTCAGAGGTGGAAAAAAGGGCTTCTGCAATAAAAAGCCTATTTTGATTTCAGTTCTATCTTTTCTCTAAGTGGCTTTTAACCACAATGCAACAGTTGGTGGATGCAGGGAGCACAAGGAAACAGACAGTATTTGTCAATGGTCTCAGCATACCAGCTGCCTAAGCTACTATAACCAATGTCTACTTGTAGAACTATGGGCCCCAGTCCTGCAAGGAGGTCTGTGTGGTTGGTCCTCTGCATCTATATGGTACCCAACTGAAGTCGATGGGGCTCTGCCCCTGGGGAGTTCCTTTCCGAATCAAGCCCTTAGAATGGGCAAGAAGGCAAAGTACACTCAGGCTCTGACTGTGGGAGTCTGATTTTTTTTAAGTGGTACATTAGTTTAAATTCACTTTGGAATCAGAAGAACAGGAGTACTTGTGGCACCTTAGAGACTAACAAATTTATTAGAGCATAAGCTTTCGTGGACTACAGCCCACTTCTTCGGATGCATATCGAGAAGTGGGCTGTAGTCCACGAAAGCTTATGCTCTAATAAATTTGTTAGTCTCTAAGGTGCCACAAGTACTCCTGTTCTTCTTTTTGCGGATACAGACTAACACGGCTGCTACTCTGAAACTTTGGAATCAGTTCAGAGGAGCTTACACATTTAGAGGGGTATTGTTCATTTACCAAACCCATGGCTACCACACTTCAAAGGCATTGCATGAAGTGGGATGGTGGGAAGAGGGTTCAGGTGCACAGATAGCTCATTGTGCTACTGCCCTGCCAATCCACGGAGAGGTGAACTGGTTTCCTCTCAGCAGTTTCCAAGGCCTCGCCCCTTCCTTCCAGTACAAGGTCAGGAACCCTACTGCTAGAGGGGAGAATGAGAAGAGAATTCTGGGATGTGAACCTGGCAGAGTTTTCAGTCAGCCATTCCTCCCTTCCCCCAGGCATTACCACAAGAGGGCACAATGATTTGTATTATGGTAGTTCCTAGATACCCCAGTTAGGAATGAGGGCCCCATTGTGCTAGGCACTGTTGCCACATAGTCACAAGATCGGTGCTACACCCCCAACTTGGAACAGACTCTTGGAGGAACCCCTTTGATGTGCCAGACCCCCAAAGGGTCTCACTCTTCCTTCAGGGTAGGCCATGCTGCCTCACTGCCTCCTGAGACTGACCCTCTGGGGCTTCAGCACTCCTACTGCATACCGAGCTCTGTTCAGAGAGTCCAGCCAAGATAGACTCCTGGTGGAGACGTGTCCACTCTTCAGGGATTAATGCACCTCACCAAGTGTTTACAGTGACACTCAAGCAGCACTTTCAAAACAGCAGAGTGTGTTAGTCCACTGGAACACAGCCTAGGAAGTTCTTAACTTAGTTCAGAGAAAGGTAGGTTAAAGCACAGCCCATTCTGGTCATTCCAGAGCAATCCACCAGCCAAGCTGCAGTGAACTCCATTTGCCAGCTCTCTCGCTCTCTATGACTTCCTTCTTTAGTCAGTTCCCAGGCGAGAAGCCAGCTTCTTCTAGAAGCCAACCCTTATGCCCCCACCTCATACCTCCCAGAGCTGAGGTCTCTGCTCTGCTTCCCTGCTGAGAGGCAAGGAAATCCTCCTCCCTCTGGGTTGTTGATTTGATTGCCAAGTGTCAATGTCCTGGTGATTGGTTTTCCACTGACATGGGTCAGCCTAGGCGTCCTCCTTAATGACCCAATCAGTCCACTGAAACAGCTATGAAACACACATACTTCTATGTCTCTTACCTGCCCTGAGAGCAACACAGTTCTTTTTTCCCCATTGAGTACCCATGCAAAGTATAGGGGAAACAGAGGTGCACATAGGATTCATACAAATATTACATACAATTCCCACTTTGTTTCACTGTTCAAATCCCACGTTCCTAATGTTTGTGTTACTTTGGAAGTTAAAATGCCCCAATTTAGCTAATATGAATTAAGTTTGTCAGCATCATACAGCCATTAAATCTGCAACACCTTTATTTTGGCGGGCTTTCTGTATCTTTGCGATATGGACATTAGTGAACTGTAACTGGGGAAACCATTGCAACTCTGGTGTTTTATGCATATGAGAAGAGTGGCTAGATTAAGAAGGCCTCCAGTACAGAGCTGGTTCAATATATCCATATATTCTTCAACCTCACAGAATGAGAAATCCCCAAAGACTTCAGAATATTCACTGAGACTGGCAAAGTCTTTTAAATTTAATGGAGATGATTTATTTTTACCTGTGATGAAATGGCAGCAGGTGTTTGGAGACTGAAACATCAAGTTACCAAAATAACCTATGAAGAGTGGGAAGAATGTATTTACAAGACTTGAGTAAATAATATTTTGCACTTTGAGAGCAGCTTTCAAAGCACTTTACAAACATCAATTTAAGACTCATAACATCAATGTAACAATTCTTACATACCAATTGTGCAGACAGGCAGGACAGAGAGGTTGGGTGGTTTGGGCAAGATCACATAGTGAGGTAGAGCTTGCAGTAGAACCCAGGATTTCTGACCCCTCCCCCCAGTCCTTGGCTCTGTCCAACTGCCCACATCTATCTCCCAAATGAAGTTATAGTTCACAAGCAACACCGCACATCCTCTTCACCCACCGCAAGGCTTCTCCAAAGTAGAAGCCTGATGAAGAATTTGGCACAGATGAATTTTGAGAGTCACTGGCAAAAGATCTCATTTTTGTTTGTTTTCTTGTTCTTTTACTAGTTTGTTCAGAGGACGTAGAGGCAGAAGGAGGAATGGACAATGGACTCCTGGTATTGCAAGGAAGGTATCACAACTTCCGGAATACTGGGGCAAGGAGAACCATCTCAGGCCTATTTATTGCAAAGATAACAGGTAAATTAGAGCACATCTACTTAATGATTGAAGGCTGGAAGCTGTCCTACTAAAGACAATTTTTGGGTGGCTTTGGGTAGCAGATTCATACACAAGGGATTATTTTAGGAGATAGGACAGGACTGGTCTTCGCACATTGACATCATGCTGCTCTTCTGCTTGATAGTTCTTGAGTGACAGTGGACACAACAGTAATAAAATTGCTCAAGGTCACAGAGAGGAGTTAGCAGAACTGAGAATAGAACCCAGGAGTCATACCTTTCTGTCCCACTCTAACCATTAGGATACACTCTTGCCTCTCTGATGTGCACCATTTCAGTAACTCTGACTGCAGAGCTGTCTATGGCATGACCGCTTTTGGCAGCAATTTTCACTTCTTCCTCAATCTCTCTTCTTGCCCCAGGTGTAACAAGACAAGATACTGCTTTAGAGAAAAATAGTTGTAAGTTCTTGATTTACTAGGAACTGTCACCTGAACTCAACAGTAGCAGGGCAGAAAAAATATTGTAGCTGTAGCAGGGAGGTTTATTTGTAATTTTCTAGTTAAGCAGACAGACATAAGAAGTGACTCTGTATTTATACGGTTACAAGATGCAGAACATATCCTGCCTGCAACAGTGTTTCCTGATAGAGCATGCTAATACCCTCCTCTCTCCTGCTAAAAATAAACCCTGGGAAAAACAGCAACAAGTTGTAGACAAGTTTCCCTTACACTAGAGCATCTATTAGCAGCAATGCTAAGCTGCTTTCCAGCCTTGGATGCTGCCCTCTAGTCTAGTTTACAGGTACCTCAGGACTTTATATAAATGTAGATGTGGTCTATTTTCATCCTCCCCTCCTCCTCCTAGTCGTAGTTCTCGTAGTTATTTCATTCCAGATAGGATGCTACCAAAATAGATCACATTTAAGACCATGATGTATTTAGATCCGAACAATAAGGGGAAGAAACAAGTAGCAGATTCATAGTGCTGATAGTGGATTGCAACAGAAGACGGGGGGGAAATAAAGGAGAGAAGTTATACATTTATTACAACGAGCATATTAGCATACAGTGAGACTTAATATAAAGCACTGAAATAAGAAAGAATTTGTTTGATCCGTATTATTTAATAAAGGAAGGTTACATATCATAAGGCGTTTTGTTGGAGGGGATGGCATGGGAGGAGAACAGAGGACAGAACAGAGGTCAGTGATTTTGTAGAGGATAAAAAGGCACGGGAGAAAGAAGTGTAGGTACCTTAACTTGAAAGCTGTGCTGTAGGTGTTACATGAGACCTCCTAGCCTAAGCAGGATTTGTGTGCAATGTATAGTCTTTTCTTTGATGTTTCTTCAGAACACTTAGTCAAGGGCAGTGACCGCTGTAAACCTCTTAAATTTCAAGTGCTATTTTTATGGCCTCCTTATGATTGGAGAAGCCTCACTTAAAAGATTACAGGGGTTACTTCATGTCTTTGTAGCCAGATGCATTCCGGTAAAGGTTAGATTGATCCAAAGTCAACTGTTATCTTTAGCTTACATCAGTGATTTTTTCCCAAAACCTCTGCTCCAGGACTGTCACTGGGGAATGTACACCTACGGTAACCCACAGTCTGGCTTCTCAGCAAGACTAGCAATATCAAATGCAAGAGTCATATCGCTGACATTTCTAGGAGGACAGGAACCCTCCTGAAAGCAGAATCCAATTATCAGCATCCAGCTGATCATCTTAAGGGTGATTCGCTGATATGGCTTTGGTGTTTGAGACTTTTTTAATGAAGTTATTGAAATAGGGAAAAAAGAAATCTTTGCTCATATCTTTTTAAGTACAGTTGCCTCATTCTCCAACCAAAAGAAATCAGTCTAGGTGTGAACTGTTTGGACAAACAAGACCAAAGCCAAGTAATGTGTTAAAACACTCATTCAGTTAGTCAATGCAAATTATAGTAGAAATCCCATAAAATGCCTTGTCATTAACACCATAGAACCACGTGACTAATGGTAGTAGTAAACATCAGAAAATAAGTAATGATTGATTATGCTGTTGTTGCCTAACTCTGCCTTGGAAAATGCCCTCCTAGAATGTATTTTGAAAAAGCCTCTTCAAGGAATATCAGTGGCATGGCTTAACTCCTATTCTGTAATAAACAACCTAATGTTTGTGTGCCCCACTGCTCTGTTAGATCAAATCACAATAGCTCATTGTGCACTTTGTGTACCAGCGCCTGTACTGCTATCAACTAACTGAGTTTCAAGGAGCTTTTGGACAAGAATGATCTGAGGTCTATTCCCCCACTGTTGTTTTGATGTTGCAATAGACATGGAGTGTAACAATGAGACAAACATGAAGTCCTAGGTGTCAAGAGACGTGTTTATGTACCCTGTATTACAGACACCCACACTTCTTCACATGTGGCAATTACACCGATTTCTAAGCATTCTTTATAATGTAGGTGGCTACTTCTGCCTCTACAGATGTCAGTAAAATGACCCAGCTGCTATATTCCAATTCAAAGGAAATTCATTTTATTTAGGAAGAGAATTACACCAGGAGACTTTTGACGTATTAGGTTGATTGTAGCAAGGGCATTCAAAACTAAAGTTGAAGGTGCTGCAACATCCTTAATTCATAGTAAAACAGTGGCAGAAGTTATGACAGCACCAATTTAGCATCAGTACCAGCCCATTTGTGGGGCTGAAACTTGCAACATCTGAACTAGCACAACCAAAATCCTGCTCAGCACTTTGGAAGTTAGCTGTTTGGGCTCAATCCAGCTCATTTAAAATCAATGGAAAGACACCCATCCACCCCCTTTGATTAGAGTGGAGTTGGATTGGGCCCTTCCTGGTTATTAAAGATCTTTTTCCACATTTAGTTTTCTTGTTTTCAAATCTTCCACATCAGTACATGAGACCTGAGTGAGGCTGTTCCAATCTCTGTGGTGAATATCTAATTAGGATGTCTCTAAACTGTGTATTATTGACTTTAGAGACTATATTTTGGGTCAATACATAATTAGGTATGTGATTTGCCCAAGAGATGGAGTGTTTCCAACCTCTTAGTTAAATGTGTAATTTGGCAGGTTTTAAAGAGGGTGTATTATATTTCTCATATTGAGGGTGGGAGTTCTTAAATAAAAACTATAATATGGTCCATAGCACTCAGACCAACAAGCTATAATAACAGCATTCTGGCCTGTTGTTTTAGTATATATATTTTTAAGTACACGACGGAATAGATAAGAATCTCCCAGTGAGGGTACTTATAGGTTTAAACTTTATGTATGCAATAGAAGAGTGTACAGCACAGAGCATGCTTTCCTGAAATTCTTAATAGTGAACAGGCTGCGTCACTACCTCACTCCCAACACAGCCCACATACTCCGAGGGTCCTCTTCCTGGGGGTAACTTTATTAGCAACTCATGAACATCACAATATCAATATTGCCAACCCCAAGCATTCAAAAATCATGAAATTGGTTAATCATGATTTTTTTTTTAAATGAGTGCTTTTTGTGTGGCTTCTGGTTAGAGGTTTTATAGCACACTCAGGTCACATTTTGAAGCTTTTTCTCTGCAACCATGAGTACTAAACATTTTTAAATGAAAACTGAGATTCTCATGAATACAGGGCAGGAGCTGGGATTTGAAGAAGTATTGTTATGTTTATGGAAAAAACACAGAAGTTATGTAAAAACATAAAATCCTCTTGCTCAAAGGTTGCAACATAACATTAGTTTATTTCTTGGAGTCCAGAATGATTACACACAAGAACACAAAACCAGAAAGAGACAAAGCAGGCTGCTCCCAAAGGCAGTGAGACACAACTCACTCACCTGTCTTTAAGCTGGCTCTTTCCAGACTGCTGCTAGGCCCTGATTGCATATGTCACTACAGAGCCCTCTAACTTGCAAGCAGGACCAGGAAACCCTGTCCTCACACTCTTAAAGTGATAGCTCACAATTCCAACAGAGTCCTCAGTGCACTAAGTATCATGAGACTTGAGATAAAATTGTGGAAGTTGGTAAAACCCTACAACATAAAATTATTATACTTTCTACTTCAGCTTGGCTGCCCTTAGGATCTCTGCTTTGCGTTTTCTCTCTCTTAGCTCAATAATTGTATGCAGGGTCCTTGAACAAATTTTGAAAGAGAAAGTAATTAAGGACACAGAGGTTAATGGTAATTGGGATAAAATACAACAGGGTTTTAAAAAAGGTAGATCATGCCAGACCAACCTGATCTCCTTTGAGAAGAAAACTGATTTTTTTTTAGACAAAGGAAATGCAGTAGATCTAATCTGCCTACATTTCAGTAAGGCATTTGATATAGTTCCACATGGGAAATTATTAGTTAAAATGGAGAAGATGGGGATTAATATGAGAATTGAAAGGTGGATAAGGAACTGGTTAAAGGGGACATTACAACGGGTCCTACTGAAAGGTGAACTGTCAGGCTGGAGGGAGGTTACTAGTGGAGTTCGTCAGGGACTGGTTTTGGGACCAATCTTGTTTAACATTTTTATTACTGACCTTGGCACAAAAAGTGGGAGTGGGCTAATAAAATTTGCAGACAACACAAAGTTGGGAGGTGTTCCCAATACCAAGGAGGACTGGAATATCATACAAGATCGGAAGGACCTTGAAAACTGGAATAATAGAAATGGGATGAAATTTAATAATGCAAAGTGCAAGGTCATGCATTTAGGGACTAACAACAAGATTTTTTTGCTATAAGATGGGAACATATCAGTTGGAAATGACAGAGGAGTAGAAAGACCTGGGTGTATTGGCTGGTCACAAGATGACTATGAGCCACCAATGTGAAGCGGCAGTGAAAAAGCCTAATCCAGTTCTAGAATGCCTCAGGTGAGATATTTCCAGTAGAGACAAGGAAGTGCTAGTATATTATTATTACCATTATTATTACCATTATACAGCCACTGGTGAGATCTCATCTGGAATACTGTGTGCAATTCTGATCTCCCATGTTTAAAAAAGATGAATTCGAAGTGGAACAGGTGCAGAAGAGACTCAAAGAGCATGGCTTGTTTAGCCTGGCCAAAAGAAGGTTGAGGGAAGATATGATCCATCAAAGGGATGAATACAGGGAGGGAGAGGAGTTATTTAAACTAAGCACCAATATGGACATGAGAACAAATGGATATAAACTGGCCATCAACAAATTCAGGGTTGAAATTAGGTGAAGGTTTCTAACCATCAGAGGAGTGAAGTTCTGCAACAGCCTTCTAAGGAGAGCAGTGGGGGCAAAAACCTAACTGGCTTGAAGTCTAAGCTTGATAAGTTTATGGAGGGGTTGGTATGATGCGACTGCCTACAATGGCATACAGCAAATATCTCCAACGGCCGGTGATGGGACACTCGTTGGGGAGGACTCTGAGTTACTACAGAGAATTCTTTCCCAGGTGTCTGGCTGATGGGTCCTGCACACATGCTCAGGGTGTAAACTGATCGCCATATTTGGGTCGGGAATGAATTTTCCCCCAGGACAGATTGGCAGAGACCTGGGGGGTTCGCCTCCTCTGCTGCATGAGGCATAGGTCACTTGCAGGTTTAAACCAGTGCAGGGTTTCTCAAACTTCACTGCACTGCAACCCCCTTCTGACAACAACAATTACTACAGGACCCCAGGAGAGGGGACCGAAGCCTGAGCCAAAGCCCTGGGCGAGGAGGCCAAAGCTGAAGCCCAAGAGCTTCATCCCCAGACAGGGGGCCTGTAACCTGAGCCTTGCTGCCCGGGCAGTGGGGCTCGAGCTTCAGCTTCGGCCCAGGAAGTGGGGCTCAGGCTTTGGCTCTGGCCCAGGCCGCAACAAGTCTAAGCCAGCCCTGGTGCCCCCATTAAAATGGGGTCCCGACCCACAGTTTGACAACTGCTGAACTAGTATAAATGGTGGCCTTGGAATCTGTGAGTTGTGTGGCAGAGGTGATGCAGCATATCTCAGAGGGGACCCACACTGAGTCCTGCCTGTTTCCCTTCATGGCAGATAAAACACATTGAGATTGGGAGTTGTACTTGTTCTTTACAAGAGCAGTGTGCACAGTTCTGCACTGTGTCATTCCACGCTCATCAGCAGGAGGGGGAGAAATCCTGCTAATATGAAAAATTGAACTGGACATTTCTAGATTGCTAAAACCAATGACTGTTTTTTCCCATGGTGATGCTTTATGGTGCCAGCGACTTTGCCTTATGCATTTATTTTGCTTTTCCCTCTCTTTGTATTCCTGTTCCCCTGGGCAGGTTGGTGAGTGTCAGAAATAGCCGGGGGGTGGGGGTAACAGGCAAAAGCCATCACTGCAAGCTGTCTCCCTCTCAGAGGTGATGCTAATACAATTGCCTGCCATTACCCAGCTACTTGGAGTTTCAGCTCAGTAGCGCAATTTAAACAGTAAATTAAGTTGTTGAACTGCAGGATCTCTATCACTCACAGCAGTCTCCTCTGGAAGAAAGACTTCTTGTCCTAACCGCTCTACCAATAGATCTATATTCCCTGCCCGGAGCATATTTAACACCAGACACTCAGAGCTGGCTGGGGTTTTGTATTTCCAAGAAACGGCAGAGTTCCAGAATGGAGCCCTGGTATTTGAGAGCTCTCCACAAAACCAGCAAGTATATGGCAAGAACAAAGGCCCAGGCTTGATTGCTTATTAATGAAGCCAGGGCCTGGTGCAGCAGGCCTTCATGTGAATGGAGCACCACTGAAGTTGTTGGGACTCGTGGTACATGTAAGACATACGTTGTTGGACAGGATCCCTGGCGTTCTGTTTAAACCTAATGAGGTGGGATGGAGGTCACCCAGGGAAGCTGCAGACACACTTTGCAAGGAAGGGCCAGCAGTCACAGTCTGGTAGCAGCGGAGACTTGAGGATAAGCTTTTCATATAGTCAAAACACTTTCTCTGTGGCTCATTAAACTGATTTCAATTGGCTGATCAAGCTTGTTGGTCTGGTTTCAAGATCAGCTAAAAAAATAGTGAGTATGAGGCTTAAACAATAGAGCTGAATGAAAGCCTAACCCCTGCCTTTCGTTATCCTGATGCTTGGCTCAGAATAACTTTTTAAACAAAGGCTCACAAACAAACATTTCACCGAGATTCAATAAAATTAGTTGCGCCAACTATTAAGAGAATGTATTTACGACATCCTTGTTCTGTTCTATTCGGCTTCTTAGACCACGCCCATCCCCATGGTATCTCTAGTGCTTAGAGATACCATGGGGATGAGCATGATCTAAGAACCTGAATAGACTAGAACAGAACACCAAAGAGTCAGGATGCCTGGTTTCTTCTACCTTCTGCACTGACTTGTAGTGTGATTTTGGCCGATTGACCCAGAGCTTGATTCAAAGGCCATGTAAGTAAATGGAAAGACTCCCAGTGACTTCGACAGATTTGGGGTCAGGCTGCTACAGACAGTTTTTTAGAAGCGGCCACTGATTTTGGGCACCCTTTGAAAGACTGAAATGCGGAGCACCCACAGCTCCATTAATTCTTGGGCAATCCTCATCAGCTCTGAAAATCAGATCCTAGGTATCTCAAATTGGGCATCCAGAATTAGTGGACACCTGTGATCATTTTGGCCATAACACAAGTGACACAGTTTGCCATCTGTAAAATGATTACATTAACACTTCCCGAGCAAGGTTGTAATAAGATTTATTAATATTTGCAAAGTGCTTTGAGATTCTTGGATAAATGGAGCCAAACACGTGCAAAGCACAGGCTCTGACTCCGTGGGTGCTCTGAGCCTCAAGCACCCACAGAAAAAAATAGGGAGTGCTCAGCACGCACAAGCAATAGTGGTTCCTGGCATCCTCTGAGTTTTGTACCTGAGATCTGATCACAGGGTATGCCCTAGCTCCAGACGGACCATGAGTGTGGAATGTGATAAGCTCTGTGCTGCTAAAACAGCACAGAATGGAGAGAAGTAAACAGTAGTGTCCCCCAGGTGCCTGTACTGAGACCAGTTCTGTTCAATATATTCATAAATGATCTGGAAAAGGGGGTAAACAGTGAGGTGGCAAAATTTACAGATGATGCAAAATTACTCAAGCTAGCTAAGTCCAAAGCTGACTGCAAAATCTTACAACAAAGGGATCTCACAAAACTGGGTGACTTGACAGCAAAATGTCCGATGAAATTCAACATTAAATGCGAAGTAATGCACATGGCAAAATATAATCTCAACTATACGTACAAAATGATGGGGTCTACATTAGCTGTTGCTAGTCAAGAAAGAGATCTTGGAGTCATATGCTCCCAGAATACTGCAGATTTATAAGACTCCTTCTCACTGTGCCTGTATCATTCTGAACTGCGGAACACTCATTCTCCAGCTTCAGAAGACTTAAAGATTATCTCCAGTCATCAATGTGACAGATTCCTGAGCGGGGCATGGCCTCAACCGGAAGAGGCGTGGCCTCAACCGGAAGAGGCGGGCCCTTTCAAGATTTAAAGGCCCCGGGGCTCCGGCGGTGGCTGGGAGCCCCAGTGCCTTTAAATCAGCCCGGAGCTACCAGCTGCAGAGGTGGCTGGGAGCCCCGGGGCTCAGGTGCTAATTAAAGGGCCCGGGGCTCTGGCCGCCGTGGTGTTCAGGGCCCTTTAAATCACCATGGGAGTCCTGCTGCACTACCCCGGGGCAGCAAGGCTCGGACTAGGGCTGGGGTAGCGGTGGCAGGGCTCCAGCCACTGCAGGGCCCCAGCAGCCGGGCTCTGGCGAGGATTTAAAGGGCCTGGTGCTCCTGCCATTGCGGGGAGCCCCGGGCCCTTTAAATTGCGGCAGCGGCGGCAGGGCTCCGGCAGCGATTTAAAGGGCCAAAGGCTCTGTCTGCTGTGGGGAGCCACAGGCCCTTTAAAGCACCGCCGGAGCTCCAGCAGAAGAGCTCAGGTGGCGCTTTAAAGGGTCTGGGGCTCCCTGCAGCGGCTGGAGCCCTCGGCCCTTTAAATTACCACTGGAGAAGCCGGTCCAGTCCGGCACAGCGTACCATCTCTTGCCAGTACGCCAGACCGGACCGGCTTACTTTCACCTCCTTTAAATCCTCGCCCAAGCCCGGCTGCCAGAGCTCTGGCGGTGATTTAAAGGGCCCGGGGCTCCCCGCAGCGGCTGGAGCCCTCGGCCCTTTAAATTACCACTGGAGAAGCCGGTCCAGTCCGGCACAGCGTACCATCTCTTGCCAGTACGCCAGACCGGACCGGCTTACTTTCACCTCTATCTATGGTGCAAAGTATCATTATATATTGGATAAGGATTAAACGCCATGAAACAGATATTTGCAGAGACTACTCAGAGAGAAGTGAAAAAAATCCCCATGGACATTTAACCATTTGCACAAAATGATAGATTGTGATAAAGGAAACAAGGAATGGGGAGCAACTGTTAGCTAAATGATTTTAATCTCTGTGCCTCACTTCAGCATTTGTATAACTGAGATGATAATGCTTCCCTACTGTACTGTGGTGGGCTGAGGATAGAGTCATTAATGCTTGTGAAGTGCTCATATGCTACGGTGATAGGAGAGAACTTAAATAGATCAGTCCAGGATTTAAGGATAAATGATTATTCTTTTACATATAAATAAAAATAGGGGCAAGCTATACATATACTCTATGGATTAGCAACTGGTTAAAAGGTGGAACTGTCATGCCATTTTTTCATGTTTTAAGGAGAGAATTCTAACACTCAGTAAATGGTACATTCTGCCTTTTGACATTTAATTACTATACTAGCCCAAGGAGCAGCAAGTCAAATCTCATATGGAGACTTGCCAGACAGATTTTTTTTCTGTATGTGTGTGCTGACAACTGACACATATAAGGTAATAACAGAAGTCTTCAGCCACGCAAGAGAGACAGAAAATAAGAGATAAACATTGCTAGCATGTGTCTCCTGGGAGAAGCTACAGAATCTGTGATACGATTGAACAAAGTTCACTGAAATCAATCCTGCACTTCAGTCTCTTGTTAAAGTCAGTTTGGGGTTTACCCAATTTAGGCAGTGATCTTATCTGTCCAAGTACCAGGTAAAGATGCATTGGAACTGAATTATCAGCAGACACGGTGTGACTCAGGGCACTCCTGGGCTCAAACCAGTACTGAGACCATGATCAGGCATAAGAAAGCAAACACAGGTTTTATTTGGTTCTCATGGTCTTCAGGCGGGGGACCACCTGCCACAGACTTACTCAGCAGCAGCAAGCCAGGCACAGACTGCAAACAATAGTCTCCGATGCAGCCTACCTTCCTTCAGGGAGGCCCTGGCAGGTAGCAGTCTCTCAAGGACGTAACAAGTAGGAAGAAAGTCCTATGCCAGGCCTGCCTTCCCTCCGGGAAGCTCTGCAGCAGTCCCTCAAGGAGTTCCTGTTGCCTGGCTGTGCACAGAGTGAATACTAAAGGTCTGCTCTCCTTCCCAATCAAACCCCAACTGAGCCGCAATTAAGGCTTAACCGTCAAATAAAGCTACTCTAGGACTTTTCAACCCCTTTTATGTATGGGGTGGGCAAGTACCTGTGCCTGAAGAACCCCTTAATGCCAACTGGCAAGGGGGATACAGAAATCTCATGAGTTTGGTGTGTTCATTATTGTTTTGCCTTTACGGTCACTACTTCTCTATTGTTTATCTGTATGGGTTCTGTCTGATTCTTTGATTGTTTCTGTCTGTTACATAACTAATTTTGCAAGATTTAAATCAACTAAGGTGGTGGAGTCTGATTGGTTAAAGAATTGTTTCATAATAGGCTAGGATTGGTGAAAAATACTGTTTTGTAGGACTTTAGTTTAAAATGATTGGTTACGGTACAACTAAGCAGGACTCAAGTTTAATTATATAAACTGGGGTCCAAAGGGAAGTTCTTTGGACCCTAACTCCAGGACACAGCCAAACAGAGCTACCAGACCTCAACACCCTGCCAATCACACCATGCAGAAGCTGGAGGAGCCCTGGACAACCTGAGCCTGACTGGCCACCAGGAAAAGTTCATCTGCCTTATTGGGAGTGGTGAACATTGTATGCTTAGAGTGTGTATTCTGTTTTGGTAACTTAATAAACAGAGGTTAAGGATATTACTGTGTAAGGCTCTTTCACTGGTAAAAGGCCCCCCAAGCATGCAGAAGATTATGCCCTCAGCCCTAAGAACTGGGTAAGGGCAGGTGCCTTTCACCCGGAGCCCTAGGAACTGGGAAAGGGTGGGTGTCTACATAAATTGGATTACACCTTGAGCCCATGGAAGGGCAAAGATGGAGTGCCCTAGATAGTGCAAATCACAGTAGGCATGATGACAATACAACATTTATTTATATAATGCTTTATAACATGAAAGCACTTTCAAACATCAATGAATTGAGCCTCTCCACGGCCATGGGAGGCAGGTGAAATGTGACCCCATTTCGCAGGTAGGGAATCTGAGGTACAGAGAGGCTCAGTGGCTTAGATAACTAGGATGTGTTAGTGATGGTCTTAAGAAAAAGTCGCCATCTTTTCTCATGGGAGAGCACTAAATATTCCTGGAGAGCAGGGGACCATTTGCCACAATCAAACTGTGCACAGAAACTGAAAACAAAGTTTTCAGTAAGATTCTTGTGCAAAGATGTCAGAGTGGCTGCACTCATTGTTTGTTGCTCTTCTGATTAGGCTTAATCATCAGGGGCTGGATAGTTATTTTTTTGTGATTATTTGTGCCTCACACAAGGATTGTGTGTTTAGAACATGTGTAGGGAGCCATTCTGCTGAAAAAAAAGAGACAAAACGTTGAATGCTTCAAGGGATATTTGGGCAGATTACAAGGGTTTTTTGGCCTCTGGAGAAGCCAAGAATAGATGGTTTCACAAAGTGCAATTTAAAAGTTAATCCAGACACACCACAATTGGCATCTGGAGCTCTGACTATTGCCTCCAGTGTTAACTCCTCTACAGACTAGATCCCTGTGACTCACGGTGAATTCTCATAAAACAGACACTTGGTACTTCAGCTAATAGACTCTACAGTTACTAATTAAACTGGATTTACTAATTTGGAACAAAGAAGTCAGGCTGGGGAGGACCCCGAGGAAGCATTACAAGCATGTGTTGTGCTCTCCTATTCAGACTCACATCAGGGCAAGATGTTATGCAATTAAGGCTTAACCATCAAATAAGGCTACTTTGGGACTTTTCAAACCCTTGTTTGTATGGGATGGGCAAGTACCTGTGACTGAAGAACCTCTGAATGCCAACTGGCAAGGGGGATACAGAAATCTCATGAGTTTGGTGTGTACATTGTAATTCACCAAAGACTCTTATGGGAAGTCTCAAATGTAAGCTGGTGCCACACTGGTCAGCAATATCTTGTATATACAGATATTATATAAGGAGTTACGTATACATACTGAAAATATGTTCTCACTGTCTGTATTGAGGTATTAATCACCAGCAAAGGTGAAAAACACGTTTTCCTCCCGACAGAAGGTATGAAAAATGAATCTCTCTGTTGCAATGTAAATTAAGCATGGTAAGCTAACATAATGGGTGAACATTTACACACAAAGAAATGGGAAATCAACAGGAAAGGAACACACAGAATAAAACAAGCCATGGGAGGTTATCCTGTCTATAAGTAAATACAACAAACTTTGGGGGATTATCTAGAAGGCAAAGACGACACCCCTTCACCCTGCACCTAGGAAGTAAATGGACAGCATTGTGATGGGTTCCCCCTGGGGTGCCACCTGGAAGTGGGGTACCACTGAGCCCACCTGACCCACCAGCCTTGACTCCCTGCTCCATTGTACTGCTGTGACAAGCTGCCAAGCCCTCCAGGCTTCAGTCTGCACTTTCACCAGCATACAGGTAGGGACACACCCAGCTGCAGTACATGCAGACAGAATCTTTAGCCAGCCCCTGCATGGGAAGGCTTCAACTAGGGCACCTCCCAGTTCCTAAGGCACAACCCCCCCTCTGGAGTTTAAAACCCAAAATTATACCAAAATTATACCACCTTGCACAGGGAACTGTGCAGCGTAAGCTCATAAAATTCACCCCCTCCCTCAAATGTGGAGAGGAATATGCAACAGCTTTCTGCCCCAAGTTATGATTTCCAAGGTTTTAGATTGAGCAAAAACAAATGTATTAACTACAAAAGATAGATTTTAAGTGATTATAAGTAGGGCCCTACCAAATTCACGGCCATGAAAAGCACGTCACAGACTGTGAAATATGGTCTCCCCCCCGTGAAATCTGGTCTTTTGTGTGCTTTTATCCTATACTATACAGATTTCATGGAAGACCAGTGTTTCTCAAATTGGGGGTCCTGACCCAAAAGGGAGTTGCAGGGGCATCGTAAGGTTATTTTAGAGGGGTTGCAGTATTGCCCCCCTTACTTCTATGCTGCTGTCTTCAGAGCTGGGCGGCTGGAGAGTGGCTGCTGCTGACTGAGGGCCCAGCTCTTCAGGCACCAGTGCAGAGGTAAGGGAGGCAATACCGTACCATGCAATCTTTACTTCTGCACTGCTGCTAGTGGTGGCTCTGCCTTCAGAGCTCAGCTCCCGGCCAGCAGCCGCCGCTCTCCAGCTGCCCAGCTCTGAAGGCAGCGCTGCCGCCAGCAGCTGCGCAGAAGTAAGGTAGCAGTACCGAGAGCCCCTGCTACAATAACCTTGCAACCCCCTCCCAACTTCTTTTTGGGTCAGGACTCCTACAATTACACCACCATGACATTTCAGATTTAAATAGATGAAATCATGAAATTTACTATTTTAAAAATTCCATGACTGTGAAATTGACCAAAATGGACCGTGAATTTGGTAGGGCCCTAATTATGAGGGATAGCAAACAGATCAAAGCAGATTACCTAGCAAATAAACAAAAATGCAAACTAAGCTTAATACACTAAATAGATTGGATATGCATAGCAGACCCTCACCCTAGGTGATGATACAAGCAGGCTGCAGCTTCTTAAGGGGCAAGCTGCACTTGCTTACAGCTTGGAATCCCCAGGTGTTCCATTCACAGGCTAAAAATCTCTTTAGCCTGGGTCCAGGCCTTCCCCCAGTTCAGTTTTTGTTTCTCAGGTGTTTCCAGGAGTCTTCTTGGGTGGGGAGTCAGTGAAGAACCAAGATGATGTCATTCCCCTGCCTTATATATGCCTTATATATATGCCTTGTGTGTATGGCGGGAACCCTTTGTTTCAAAGCTTGGTTTTCACACTAGTCAGTGGAAAAATACTGACATCCCAAGATGGAGTCCAGCACCAGGTAACCTGGTCACATGTCTCTGTAGTGTCACAGCAGCCATCACTCAGAATTTGATACTGACCCTTAGAATGACAGACTGATAACCATGAAGTCTGAGGTGGCTATGGATTTGCCACATTTGTGAGAGAAGCAAATTGTGAAATCCTAGGTTTCAGAGTAGCAGCCGTGTTAGTCTGTATCCGCAAAAAGAAGAACAGGAGGACTTGTGGCACCTTAGAGACTAACAAATTTATTTGTTAGTCTCTAAGGTGCCACAAGTCCTCCTGTTCTTCTTTTTGTGAAATCCTAGGCACTTGATAATAAGCTCTGTCCACCTAGGAAAGTATGTCATGAATGGGAATGGAATTAGAGCTGCTCAGCTGTGGGTTTGTCTACATTGGAGCTGGAGGTATAATTACCAGCTTGGGTAGACATACCTGTGCTAGTTCTAATCAACCTAATGCATTAAAAATAGCAGTGTAGCCACAACTGCATGGGTAGCATGACAAGGTAACTGTCACAAGTACATATCGAGGGTCTCGGACAGGATCATACTTGGGGTGGCTAACCTGTCCTGCCACACATGCAGCCAGGGTTATACTGCTATTTTTAGGATGCTAGCTCTGATTAAGCGAGCACAGTATGTCTACCCAAGCTGGAAATTACAGCTCCAACTCAAGTGTCAACATAATCTAAGTGTCACAGGCCTATCCCATTGACTGGTAAAAGGTGTTTTTTCCCCTATGTAATAGAGATCTGTGCTTTTAGAACAGCAGGATCTGGTGGCGGGTTTAAGTTCCAAGTGGGCATGGTGTGCATCACAGAGATAATCTTAAATCCTACATGGCTGTTGATTGGTTACAATCCTTTTTGACCTCTCTGTTATGAGGCTTGATTTGCTAATGTTTGTAGAATGTCTTGAATTCCTTGGGTGGAATGTGCTATTGAAATGAAAAGCATAACTAAGAATGAAATTTAATTCTCTATGGGGCAATGAAAACGGATTTCACCATATAGTCATGCATTTCTGAACATATTTTTTTTTAGCGTTGTGCAAAAGGCTTGCAAAAATATTGAAAACCCACAAATACTGGCTGAATTCCTGTCTCATTACAATCTTGAGACTCAGCTCTGGTTCATCAGAAGGTTGGTGAAACAGTTGGGGGAACTTAGGCTATGTTAAATCACACAAATGTCAGTTTCAACAGGCTTCTGTGTGCAACCAAGTGGCACTGTACGGTTTTGGCTTGGATGTTTTGTGTTTACATGACCCTCAAAATGCAAAGTGAAACAGAGAAGAGGGGAACCCTTGCAAAACAAGAGCAATGAGAAAGTTTGTGTAACACACTGGTAAAGTGTAACCCACTAGATGATAACAGTCTATTACTGCTACTGGTGTTAACTCCTGAGGTCCAAGTGGTAAAGGCCTGTGCTGCAGTGTTGGAAACGGCAAATTCATACCCTGTTAATGAAGAGAGAAGTTATTACAGCTGTGTGATCTCTTGTGACCTGAAACCACTGGGTATCACTCTGTGGTAGATTGTACACACACAATATTTTTATTTGAGATTTGTCATCTGAGGTGCTACTCACAATGCAGAGGCCAAACACAGATATACCCACCTTCCCAATAAGGATTCGGAGTAGCCTCAGAAGCACTTCCTGAACTAAGTACTATAATTAAAACTATCCATGCAAAACACTATGTACTGTACTGCTACATCATACACGCTGCTCTATTTGTATTTTATTTCTAAAATAAAAAGTAAAAATACTAACAACTTGCTGGTAATACAGAATAAGAGGCTTAAGAAAGGCACATTCAAGTCAAATTTGGCCCCAAATTCATGGTTTTGCAGAAATCAAACTTACAAAACTTAAAATTGATAGAAATATTTGTGAGGCGTTTATTCTGATAGAAACAAGCAAACAGTCCCCTACAATGCTTACAACCCAAACATTGCAACTTGTTCTAATTGTTACTGTAGTAGTTGCGGCTGGTAAAAATTTGCAAATGTAGGAATTTCCTGTTTTCTGACCAACTCCAATGCTAAATACTTTGGAAAATCAGATTCTAAGCATCTCAGGTTGGGTGCCCACAATTAGTGGATACTTTCGACCTTAATTTCTCTCTGTGCCCTATTTGCAAAATGGAGATAGCACCACCCCGTCATCTCATGGGGTGTTGTGAAAATAAATTAATCAATATTTGTAAAACACTTGGATACTTCAGTGATGAGCACGATAGAAAAGCCAATGAGGAAGTTAATAATTCAGAGCAGGGTTTGAATGATGTGCAGTCAATAATGCATGGAGTCATACATTGAACAATGAGGATAAAACAAAATATTGAATAGCTTCTCATGCAATGAGTACTGTCCATGCTGTCCATTGAATGGGGGAGGGGTCATGTAGAAAAAATAGTGTCTAATCATGTAATTAATGACCATCTCATAATGTATATGCACAAGAGTGCCAAATTAAAGTTGCATGGGCAACCCTAATTCCAGCATTTCCTAACTTTTGAGTGCTTGACTTTGCAACCTCAGTAATGTTCTTTTAATGCAGTTTTTTGGTGTGTAGTTATATACTATTTATGTAGGGTCCTCAGTGTGCTTTGTTAGTGCATGAGGCCCTAAAAGTCAAATTGCCAAAAAAAGGGCTATTTAAAAAAAAAGAGAAACTGACTAGTTTTTTATATTGCCTAAACTAAGGAATGCAAAAGATAACTAGCAAAAAATAAATTGAGTTTGTAATTTCTTATCGTTTTAATAATCTGAAGTGTTATTGGCAATATCAACAAGGAAAGTTTTAAAAATACTTGACACTGTCCTCTTGATAAACTCAGTGAATGAAGTTTGCAAAAAGTTCCGAGTAAACACTTTCTACTTTAGTTCATGCCCACATGAAAGCAAAGTGGGTTGCCCTGTTACAATGTGCCTCTGATTTCTTTCTTCGTTCTGTGTCCTCTTCAGAGAATAGAAAGGAAGATATTGGTATGAACAATTAATAATATATGTGTAAGTTCCCTGCAGTTTTTTTTTTTTTGACATTATCTTACAAAGAGGTTTCTGGAAAAGATTATAAATCTTTTCAGAGGTCACTCAATCTAACTGGGGGATCAGGTGGTTCATGGCACTGATAACAATTACTGATGCATTGCAGTGTTTGAGAGGGTGTTTTTGGGTGTGTTTCTTTTTAATACTCACAACAGATTAAAGAGGTTTCTTTTTCTCTCTAGTGAAGCTGTAAAGCAGTTACTTTAATTACCATAAGTAACTCATTATTTATTAAGAGAAATACCAAGCTATTAATTTTGATCCAGAATACAAGCAGATATAGGAATGTAAAATGAGTTTTCTGGGTGTCCAGTTCAGGATTTGTTCATCTCTTCCCAGATTGGCTGCAGAAAAGTTCCTGTTTGAGATTAGCATTGCACGAGCTCTGCTACTAACATTCTCAAAATCCTCAGAAAATAAACTGTTCTGTTTCTCAGACATAAAGTGCTACAAATGCCCTTTCAGACTAGATGATATACTCTGAGGAAAACAGCAAGTTAGCAAAGAACATATATAAAGTGTCCACGGGAGAGAATGCAATATGTGACTCTCATTTCCTAAGCACCTAGGCCAGATCCTGGGCCCAGTATGGTGCCTTAAGAAAGCAGCTGAGAATTTTTCACTCCATGAGGGAATTTCCAGCTAGTGCTGAGAAGGCAAATCCAGCCCTATGGCATCTCTCCATAGCAGGCGTAAAAGGCCTATTGGGAAGACTGGGAAAGGGACATAGCCTAGCTGGTGTGAGAGCCCCTTATGTGCTGTTACGAGCTGGTGCAAATTAGAGTAGCACTGAGACTGCTCTAACTTATGCCAGAAGTTCCCAGCATCCCTGGGGAATCACAAAAGTGTTGCTTTGCCTCTCCCCATCTTCAATTCCTGTACGCATCACAACTCGGCCAGATGTGAGGATTGGTCCTTATACCTTGCATCGTCTCACAGACCTGCTCCCTAGCAACCAGGCGGGTTTCTTATACTCAGAGATAGAGTCCCCAGTAAACAAAATAGTAGCTACATACAGCACAGAAAGGTTGGGTGAGATACTAAAGCTGGTCTGGTCTGATTACTAGTAACTGCCAGCACAGAAATATTTCCTGAAAAGCTACAATTCTCTGGAAATGTTGGAGAGGATGATCATTTCCTTGTTGAGAGTTCCAAGAAGGCAGTATTATTAATCATCAGAATGTTGGCCAATTCTAAAGAATGTGTTTCCTTTCCCTGAAACACACGTAACTACATGCTAGACATTGCAAGAGATCAATGGGATGCCAAGATTTCAGGTCAGAGGCCATTTTTCGTATTGTATCTTGATTGCAATTGTATTTTGAAGCTGGAAAGGCAGTGTGGTCTCATGGTAAGAGCAGGGGATGGAGGGTCAGAATGCAAAGGTGTGGGGGCAGTGAAACAGAGGTTGAAGCTTGCAAGACTGAGGTTTGTAGTAGCCCAAGCTCTAGTGTGAATTAGAGCACACGTTCGTGAAAAGGAGCCTGTAACCTCACTTGGTACATCTGAGGTCTAAGGTGCCCATCCTTCAAATTGCTCTGCCTGGGAAGGTCCCTTTGTCTACAGTGCTATGTAAGCCCAAGGTTGGTGGGACTCGAATCAGCTGACCCATGTCAAAGAACCCTGAGCTTGAGCATCTGCATTGCATTTTAACCCTAGGTTAAGGAGTTTCTGATCCATGCTTGAACCTAGAGCTCTGACATCCATATTGCAGCATGCAGGCCAGAGTCAAAGTAACCACATCCCAGAGCTCCTAGCAACCTCCCTGCCCCACAAAAGGAGGCCCGTCTTGCCCTAGGACATGCCCTGCATGCAGGGCTGGCTCCAGAGTTTTTGCCACCCCAAGCGGCAAAAAAAAAAAGAAAAAAAAAGCCATGATCAGCAGCACTTCGGTGGGAGCTCTACCGCCACCCCTTCATCTTTCGGCGGCAATTCGGTGGCAGGTCCTTCCCTCCGAGAGGGACTGAGGGACCCGCCGCTGAAGAGCCCCTTTACGTTGGCCGCCCCAAACGCCTGCTTGCTGCACTGGTGCCTGGAGCTGGCCCTGCCTGCACGTTACCAGGAAGCAGCTCACTTTGCAAAAGGCTTGATCAGTTCGCTCACTATTGCAAAGCCAGGAGGCTCTCTGAATATGTGCTTGCAGATTGGTGATCAGAAGAGAATGAGTTAACACTAACTTGAAAAATGGGGGTGACTTCCATTTTCAGTAGAATGATTTGCAGATTGTTGGGATAGAGAGGACTAAGGAAGTTGTCCCATGAAATTGTGGGATACCTCCAAATGACTCACAGGACCGGAGTCAAGCGGGGCTGCATCTACACTACTCAGCAATAAGGCTCAGACCCTGGGTCTCGGCTTAACTTGAGTTCTGACCCTCCAGCCCTGCAGGGTCCTGGGACCGAGTCCTGGGTTAGCACAATTGCAGTGTAGATGCAAGGGGAACGGGTTAGCCTTGAGCCCTGGATCAAGCATAGGCTTACAGTGCAGCGTAGACATACCTTTTGAGTCCAGTGGGGCTTTGTATGGGCATATAGGTCTGCCCATATAGAACAGTTTGCCAGATTGGGCTCTAAAATCTGACAAATCAAGACAAGTGCCACTCAAGCTTCAAATTGGGGCTGGTCAAAAATTTCCATCAACATTTTTATTTAATGGAAAATTGGGTTTTCAACTAAATGAGCATTTTTCATAGTAGGTGTGTGCTTTCCTCAATGATTTTTTTCCTTTAGAAAACAAAAAAAAAAATGGCCCAAAACTGATTTTTTTCCCCAGTTTTCAGGTGCAAGTTCTCAGTTGCCAATATATATATATATATATTTTTAAACCACGCACACGACATTGATGCAGGCAAAACCCCATTCTCCAACCAGCTGTAGTTGCAACTCATAGTATCTGAAGTCTTCAGATACTGTTTCACTTCCCTCCATCCCCTTTCTCTCTGCTGCTAAGAGGAACATGAACACTTTTCGATTATTTCTGATGGGCTCTCTCCATTTACTATCTGCTTCGTTGGAGAAGAGAAACACCTGCAATAAAAAATAAAATAATAATAATGGGAGATAGAGGCAGAAGGAAAAATACTCAGACCCAAAATGACTTAAATGCTATCTCTGATGTCAATAGTCATCCTTGCTAAATGTTCCTAGGCAATCTAGTTATTGGCAGCTACTAAAATCCTGGCTTTCAAGATGCTTGGTGCATGTGTGTAACTACCATTTCTGAGAACTACACAGGCATATTGGCAGCAGATATATCTTTAGACAGTGCAAGTGCAATAAGCTTCAATGTCTTTTCCAATTGCCTTTGTGCAAATGAAGCTTGACATGCAATAAAGATGACTTCAAATCCATAGTGGTTTAAAATATGAATTAAATGTGCAGGCACTGATAGAGGGACAGAAAGTCTGTAGGTCAGGTGACAAGACATATATATGGCAATTACTTAATTGCTCTAGAGAGCTGTACTGAGAGTTTGGAAAAGCACAAAGTAAACTGCTGGGTAGTCCTTTTTCTGTCCGTGGGAAAAAAAAAAAATCCTGACAACCAGCTAAACACAGCACAAATCCCATGATCTTTATTTGTGGCCAGCCCCCTTCCTGCTTCACCACATTAGCTGTTGCCACATTGAGGTCTAACTTAGATGTTAAGTCACCTAAGGGCAAGCCCTTATATTCCTATGCTTCTATGACGCACCTTACACATCCCACAGGGCTGTAAAAAAGACATAGCCTATTTCTCAATGCCACAGCTGTAGAAGGCCATTGATGCCCCTGACCAGACTCTTTAAAAAAAAAACAAAAAAAACCTGAACAGTCTTTACATATCCACTCCGAGTTTCACATGAGAATCAGTGTATGCTGGGACAGGACATACAGGGCTGAATTCTGCTCTCACTTACATGTGAATAAGCCCACTGATGGGGATGCAATTTAAGACTTTGTCCCATGGAGATGAAGATCCTAATTCTGTGCTTATTTATCCAAGTGGATCTGTGCACCTGAGCAGAACATCATTGGTTTCAATAGCACTCCATGCAGAGGTCCCCCATAAAGGTCTCAGTGCAAGTTTGGGGCCATATTTAGTTTTCACATAACTGCCCTGCCAGATGAATACACCTATTGGCTCCTTATGTAAGCACTGAGTCAGGAGGTCTAATTCTCAGTTGCCCTGTACCTCTTGCAGGCTGCTATACTAATTGCTGCAAAACAGTCCGCACTCACTTTGCACTCATGTAAATGACTCCACAAGGTGCAGGGCAGTGGAAAATCTGGCCCAGAATGTATTAATAAAAGGTTCCCAACAACCTCCTTCTCAATAAGGTTCTTAAGCTCCCCTTAGCTCCTAGATTTTCAAAGCTACACATTTTGTTCTGCCATGGATTTCCAAGAGGGTCCCCGCTTATTGCCTAGAGGCCAGCTATGTCCATAAAGACTTTTCTGTACAACTGTGATTGTGCAGCTCTTATGCAGCCTAACTAATAATGGTTTTAAAGTACCATATTAGTGTATGAGTGAAAAGTAGTAAAGCCAGTCAGTGGCAGAGATGAGGGTGAAACTCAAGAGTCTTAGATTCCCAGCCTCAGAATTTCAAAGGAGAAAAAAAAGTAAATGGGCAGGTATCTTTGTAACCTCAAGCTAAATACGAGTCAACAGTGTGATGCTGTGGCAAAAAAAGCAAACATGATCCTGGGATGTATTAACAGGTGTGTTGTGAGCAAGACACGAGAAATCATTCTTCCGCTCTACTCTGCTCTGGTTAGGCCTCAGCTGGAGTATTGTGTCCAGTTCTGGGCGCCGCATTTTAAAAAAGATGTGGAGAAATTGGAAAGGGTCCAGAGAAGAGCAACAAGAATGATTAAAGGTCTTGAGAACCTGACCTATGAAGGAAGGCTGAAAGAATTGGGTTTGGTTAGTTTGGAAAAGAGAAGACTGAGAGGGGACATGATAGCAGTTTTCAGGTATCTTAAAGGGTGTCATAAGGAGGAGGGAGAAAACTTGTTCACCTTAGCCTCTAAGGATAGAGCCAGAAGCAATGGGTTTAAACTGCAGCAAGGGAGGTCTAGGTTGGACATTAGGAAAAAGTTCCTAACTGTCAGGGTGGTTAAACACTGGAACAAATTGCCTAGGGAGGTTGTGGAATCTCCGTCTCTGGAGATATTTAAGAGTAGGTTAGATAAATGTCTATCAGGGATGGTCTAGACAGTATTTGGTCCTGCCATGCGGGCAGGGGACTGGACTCGATGACCTCTCGAGGTCCCTTCCAGTCCTAGAATCTATGAATCTGTGAATCCCTGAGACTTGATTACAGGCTTCTCCCTTTTCTCATCAGGGTTATTGGTCCTGGGTTTCCCTATAAGGGCACCTAGTGCCTCCACCCAATGAAACCCTCCTAGTAGAGAGACCACAGAGGGCTTGGGGAAATATTTAACACAATCTCATACAGCATAAAAAAACAATAACTGGGGCTTTATTAGGTATGAGGCAGTCAGGATAAGGAAGAGTGGAAGGGGGATTAGGATAATAAAGAGACAAAAACAACAATACAAAACTCTACCCCTCTCAACATTTACAGCCAGTACATACCACCCTGCTCCCTCCCAGCACAGGCCTAGCGAGTTTAGGCTCAGTCATTGATGGATGGTGCAGAGCTGAATGTCGGAGACTGGCTTAAAACAAAATAGCAACAAAAAATAAACAGGCGTGTTCTGACAAAGCATCCACACCAAGGTTGGTACGATCAACCTTGTGACTCTCTGGTCTGTATTACCCACATGCAATTAGGCTGGCTCTTGGCAGCCTGCCTGTGTCTTGCCTCAGCCACTTGGGCTTCTGATCTCTGCTGAGATGACACTGTCCCAGAAATCCCAAAAGAACTCAGTCTATCCTGGGATAGGAATGTGGAAGGAGGAGGATCCTCCCTGGCTGTGATTTTTCTCTTCCTGCTACACTCCAAACACAGACAAATCTGAAAGTAAAATCAAACTTTTTGTCTCCAAGTTCTGGCTTATGGTTGGCTCTGGTAGTGTTGATAGCCAGTTCTATCTCCACGCTGGACCATAGGCAATCTGGGAAAGAAAGTTTGCCACCATTGCTGCTGTAGTCCAGGGCGAGTCCCCTGGACGCTCATTGGGGTATTTCAGGAGCACTCTGTAACAGGGATGCTATACTTATCACTAGAGCGCCTCCTTCTGGCTGCATTTGGGGATTAACTCTGCTAGGCCAATGCCCTTCCTGCGGTTGCACTGCTTACTACCTTGCTGAGAGCGACTGCAGCCTCTTTCTCTGCTGCCCTTTTCTGCTCTCAGCTACTGGGCTTTATACAGGCCCCCTCCCTGTTCCTGTCCAGCTAAGCACCATCTCTAATTACTCCATGCTCCCTGGCTTCTCCTCCAAGTGCAGCCTAGGCAGTTAATTGGCCCACCTGGATACCCTAACCCCATCATACACTCCCTCCAATGGATTAAATATTTTGTGGTGATAAGATCCTAGCCATGCACTGGTGGGGTTAGTGCATCCATAACATCATCTAATGCGACCTGAAGAAGAATGTCTCCCATCAATAGAAATTGGTCCAATAAAAGCTATGACCTCACCCACCATCTCTCTATCGTTTAATAGGTCTAACCATCCAATCATAGAATCATAGAATATTAGGGTTGGAAGAGACCTCAGGAGGTCATCTAATCCAATCCCCTGCTCAAAGCAGGACCAACACCAACTAAATCATCCCAGCCAGAGTTTTGTCAAGCCGGGCCTTAAAAACCTCTAAGAATGGAGATTCCACCACCTCCCCAGGTAATCCATTCCAGTGCTTCACCATCCTCCTACACAAACAGTGTTTCCTAATATCCAACCTAAACCTCTCCCACTGCAACTTGAGACCATTGCTTCTTGTTCTATCATCTGCCACCACTGAGAACAGCCTAGCTTCATCCTCTTTGGAACCCCCCTTCAGGTAGTTGAAGGCTGCTATCAAATCCCCCCTCACTCTTCTCTTCTGCAGACTAAATAACCCCAGTTCCCTCAGCTTCTCCTCATAAGTCATGTGCCCCAGACCCCTAATCATTTTCGCTGCCCTCCGCTGGACTGTCTCCAATTTGTCCACATCCCTTCTGTAGTGGGAGGACCAAAACTGGACACAATACTCCAATACTACTGTGGTCTCACCAGTGCTGAATAGAGGGGAATAATCACTTCCCTCAATCTGCTGGCAATGCTCTACTAATGCAGCCCAATATGCCGTTGGCCTTCTTGGCAACAAGGGCGCACTGCTGACTCGTATCCAGTTTCTCGTCCACTGTAATCCCCAGGTCCTTTTCTGCAGAATTGCTGTTTAGCCAGTCGGTCCCCAGACTGTAGCGGTGCATGAGATTCTTCCTTCCTAAGTGCAGGACTCTGCACTTGTCCTTGTTGAACCCCATCAGATTTCTTTTGGCCCAATCCTCCAATTTGTCTAGATCACTCTGGACGCTATCCCTACCCTCCAGCATATCTACCTCTCCCCCAGCTTAGTGTCATCTGCAAACTTGCTGAGGGTGCAATTAATCCCATCATCCAGATCATTAATAAAGATGTTGAACAAAACTGGCCCCAGGACCAACCCCTGGGTCACTCTGCTTGATACCGGCTGCCAACTAGACATCAAGCTGTTGATCCCTACCTATTGAGCCCGACAATCTAGCCAGATTTCTATCCACCTTAAAGTCCATTCATCCAATCCATACTTTTTTAATTTGCTAGCAAGAATACCGTGGGAGACCATATTAAAAGCTTTGCTAAAGTCAAGATATATCACATCCACTGCTTTCCCCATAGAAAAGCCAGTTATCTCATCATAGAAGGCAATCAGGTTGGTCAGGCATGACTTGCCCTTGGTGAATCCATGTTGACTGTTCCTGATCACCTTCCTCTCCTCCAACTGCTTCAAAATGGATTCCTTGAGGACCTGCTCCATGATTTTGCTGGGGACTGAAGTGAGGCTGACCGGTCTGTAGTTCCCCAGGTTCTCTTTCTTCCCTTTTTTAAAGATGGGCACTATATTTGCCTTTTTCCAGTCGTCTGGGACCTCCTCCGATCGCCACGAATTTTCAAAGATCATGTCCAATGGCTCTGTAACACATCACATTGGATGCATTAGAGCTGGACCCATGGACTTGTGCATGTCCAGCTTTTCTAAATAGACCTGTACCTGTTCTTTCACCACTGAGGGCTGCTCACCTCCTCCCCATACTGTGTTGACCAGTGCAGCAGTCTGGGAGCTGACCTGGTCTGTGAGGACTGAGGTAAAAATAGCAGAGTACTTCAGCTTTTTCTACATCATCTGTCACTACGTTGCCTCCCCCATTCAGTAAGGGTCCCATACTTTCCCTGACCACCTTCTTGT
Source organism: Chrysemys picta bellii (assembly GCF_011386835.1). Taxonomy (NCBI): domain Eukaryota; kingdom Metazoa; phylum Chordata; order Testudines; family Emydidae; genus Chrysemys; species Chrysemys picta. The sequence goes on along the minus strand of NC_088794.1, from coordinate 125,604,901 downwards.
TGCTAACATACCTGTAGAAAAACTTCTTGTTACCCTTCACATCCCTGGCTAGCCTCAACTCCAATTGTGCCTTCGCCTTCCTGATTACACCCCTGCATGCTCTAGCAATATTTTTATACTCCTCCCTAGTCATCTGTCCAAATTTCCACTTCTTGTAAGCTTCTGTTTTGAGTTTAAGCTCACCAAAGATTTTATTGTTAAGCCAAGCTGGTTGCCTGCCATATTTGCTATTATTTCTGCACATCGGAATGGTTTGTTCTTGCACCCTCAATAAGGCTTCTTTAAAATACAGCCAGCTCTCTTGGATTCCTTTCCCCCTCAGACTAGCCTCCCAGGGGATCCTGCCCCTCAGTTCCCTAAGGGAATCTAAGTCTGCTTTTCTGAAGTCCAGGGTCTGTATTTTGCTACTCTCCTTTCTTTCTTTTCCAATCAGAACATGACTTTGAAAAAAGTGTCCACAACCATACTCTGACAGTTCTAGCTCTGGGGCACTGAAATCAGTTCCCCGCATTTTATCATGTGAGACTCAAGAGGGTATCCTGTGACTCATAAGCCAATTTATACAGCGTGTAAAAGGAAAACACAGGAAAGGCCGTGCATGGCTCACAATTCATAATGATTTTGGTCCATACATTGAGTGGGGAGATGGATTCCGCAGTCACATGTCAAGCAGTGACAGATGCAGGGCAAATTTACATAAGCAGAGGTTAAAGATATGAACTGGTCCAAAGCTGTAAGAGCCATGCTTCTTTCTAGTTATTAGTGAACCTTTCTTCAGTCCCTTAGTACACATGGTGGTTTGTAAAGAAAAGATGACAGGACCCTTTCTGAAGAGCTGCCATTGTGGCCTCACAAAAAAACACAAACAAGTAATGAGGTGGGATTGGGAAAAGCAAGTGTTACAACATGGGTCAAATTCTGCATCCAGTTATAGTGGTGCAATTGCTGAGGATCTCCAGTGATTGGTTTATACTAGAGTCCTAGAGCAGAATTTGGCCCATGTGATTGGCATTGTAAATTTCATATGGATTTTTTCAGCTTGAAATCTCTCTCTCTCTCGTCTTTCTTTTTCCATTGTGAGAGAATAAAGTCAGGCATGAGGGCTGCAGTAGATGGCCCACGAGTGGAGATTAGGGGGAGGGAGCCAACCAAAGGAGGGGAGTTTGAAGAAAGTGATTGAAAGAAGAGAGAAGGTACTAGGTGCAGAGGAGTTAGGGAAGCTGTTACAGATGTAAAAGGAGGCGTTAAAGCTTGTGTGCGTGTTGTATCACTACGTTTTAAAAAGAAACAGAGGAGGCTGGAAGCCTCGGCTCAATTTTCAGAATATCTCACACACCCATGCACTAAAACAAGATGGGGGTTTTGACGCCTAATCTCTGCCATCTGCAGTGAGAGAAGAGGTGTCAGCAGCTATTAAGCCATCAGGAAGGACAGCTTTACCATGTCACAATCCCACAATATAGTGCTGTGAACCCAATTAGTGGGCAAGGAACTGATTAGGGTGCTCTGTTCCCAAATGCCTTGCAATAATGTTAACATGCCCTAACTATAGGATCCCCGTATTAAAATCCACACTGGGATTGACCTCCCACATGTAACTTGTGGTGGTTTTTGCTAGAAACCATGTGGCCAATAAATCTGTCCTGCCACAAATCACAAAAAGTTTTTTTTTTTAAATCCCTCCAGTGCTGGCTGCAACCAAGCCCAATCACAATCCAAAATATCAACCAGACTTTATGGAACTGCTTGCATCCATGTATCTCAATGCCCTTTGCACACATGTAATGATTTTATGCAGATGGGGAAACTGAGGCACGGTAGTGGGGCCGATTGGCCCCTCATTGAATCCTGGTGGGCGGAGGCACGCCATGCTCAACCCTCCAGACGTTAGTGGGCAGGACTGAAAGTACAAAAGGCATGCCAAAGAATTCAGTTGGGAGGCAGCCGCCGGAGGAGCCAGATGCCTCCTGTGAGCTCCCAAGCTGGGAGGCTGCTGCAGACCCCAAGCGAGCCGAGGACTGGCCAGGACCATTTACAGACCCGAGCACAGAGCAAGTGCTGACAAAGGTCTTCTTCCCTGACGACCAGGACGACCCTCTACAAAGCCAGGTATGCCCAGAGGGGGAGCTGGGAAGTGGCGCAGGGGTATCCGACCCGTCTGGCTGCAATGCTGCCAGCGACGGAGTCAGGGGGTTGAGGTCAGACTGCTCTGCCACTGCTAGGGCCTTGGGCTGGGATGCAGTGGAGTGGGTTGGGCCTGCGTCCCCCCTACCACCTCAATCTGTAGGTGGCAGTCTCCACCTCTCTTAGACAAGAAGCCTGCACTTGTTGGCCCTCCGCCCGAGCTAAGAGGCCTGTTTGCTGCTCAGCCTGAGTACAGGCCTGAGCCAGAGACTCTTTGCTGCCCCGCCCAGACCAGGGGCTGGGGCTCCGTAACTGTGTTTGTTGTTCGGCCCCAATCACAGGCCTGAGCTCATGTCTCCCACCGCCCTGCTGATTCCCCGTGTCAGGCAACCCCCAGAGATGTAGTGGGGCAGATTGGCCGCCCACCGACCTGGAGGTGGAGGAGCCACTCCCCCCCATGGACTACAAGCACCAAGATCTTAGGGGACTTGTCTTAGGTAACACAGAAATCTTGTGGCAGAGGCAGGAATAGAACCCAGATCCCCTGATTTAAAGTCCAGAGCTCATATATAACACTTTTCATCTGTTGATCACAAGAACAATTTACTAAGAGGATAGATATAATTATCCCCATATTACAGATGGGGAAACTGTCTCAGTAAGGTCAAGTAAGTTTCCCAAGGTCACCCAGAAGACCAGTGGCAGAACACCTAGGCTCTCTGAATACCAATCCCAGGGCCATAGTCTCTGGGCCACAACAAGATCACCCTTCCAGCTAAAATAAACCCAAGGGGTGTCTAACCCAGAAAAGTCTCTCTTTCTCCATGTTTGCTGGGGTGAGTTGTGTTCTAACTCTTCAGAGGACATTTGGAATGAAACAAGTTTGGTTATAATGGATCCAAAAGAATCAGAAATGAGCTTTGATAGGAAGGATAGATTTCTAACCTGGGATTCCTGCTCTCAGTTTGTAAAGCAAATATTTGATTGGAGAGTATAACTGAGGCCTGGTCTACACTACAAGTTTAGGTCGAATTTAGCAGCATTAAATTGAATTAAGCCTGGACATGTAGACACTTAGAGCATTTTATGTGGGGACACACACAATCGACTATATAAAACCGATTTCTATAAAACCGGCTTCTATAAATTCAACCTAATTTCGTAATGTAGACATACCCTGAGATTGGCAATTGTCATTTGAATTATCTGCAAGTGGACACAACAGGTGCTTCACTGCCCTGAAAAAAAAATCAGACTCCAAAATCCATGTTCTTTCCTTTTGGAAGAGCCCCATTGTGTTGTTACATGAGCAGTGGAAATATGACAGGGCGCTAGTGTTTACATTCAGAGAAGATGCACACAGCTTCCATCTGTTCAACATTTGGAGCCAATTTGTGGTAAGTACTCGGGCTGAAAATTGCTTTGGAGTTTTGTCTGCAATTGCTTTATTTGAAATAAATCACTGATGTGTTCCCTCATCTTCAAGCACATTGACAAGTATACCAAAGCTCAATGGCATCAGCAGCTTGCCTGAACTTTGGGTGCTCTGAATTCCAAAATATTCAGGTGTCATTTGCTGCCAAATGCTCGACCCACCACTTTTAGGGAGACCCCGGAGGAACAGCTGTTGCTGCTCCTGTAGCTCTACACTTGTTCTCTGGGCAACAGCTCCACCTCTGGCTGGGTGAAATTCATCCCTTTACAGAGGAACAAGGCCTATGTGTGCTGAAGACCCAAGGGCAATAGTTAAAGTATGTGTGGGAGTTGTCAGGGGTTTTAGATCTGGAAAGAAAAAAAATCAGGCTTGGTTGCTGAAGGGCCAGTTTTAAGCCCTGCCTAACCAAAGCTCTTGCTCCCAGATTATGATAGACCCCTCCACACACACATTTTTCAGGCCACTTTAAGCACTGCCTGCACGGAATTTAAGTCATGATAGGTCTTAAGCAGGAGCTTAGCACAGAGGTGAATTTCACCCAATGTCACTACTTTGCAGCTGTTTACGTTACTAAGCAATGTTGTCTACAGGCTCAAAGAGGCCTCCAACACCCCAACATCAAATGCCCCCAGACGTTGGAACTGTGCAGGTACGGATTCAAATCCAAACATTGAGGCAGCACCCTCTCTCTGTAATGGGCTAGACAATAATTGTGGATCTCCAAAACCTGAAAACTTTGGAAACTTAGGCTCTGGTTCCAGTTTTGAAGTTTTTGGCTGAGGCTGCTCTGTAGTTCCAAATCCCAGTGACATTGGGGACACTGAGTCAGAAATTGAATCAGTGAGGTGCAGAAAGAAAAATTCAGAGAGTGAAAAACACAGTATCCAACTGCAGGGAGAATTCAGGGAGGCATAATGTAATAAACAGATTGGGGGTTTTGGCCAGAATATTGTGGTTAACATCCATACGCTGGTGAAAATTGCCATAGGATATTTAATAAGCACAAGTGAGCAGGACCTCAATTTCACATCTTAACCAAAAGACAACGGGGTTAGCGCTCCTAATGGGTCAGAGGGTCGTCTCACTCAGGGAGAAAGAGTACCACTTAGGGCCCAATCCTGCACCACTGAAGTCAAAGGGAGTATTAAGGTTGAGCTCAATCGGAGCAGGATTTGCTCCCAAATCACTAGATTCACTTCCTGCAGCACCTTGTTGGTGTTGGAGCCTCCCATATGAATATAGTCCCTGCCCCAGCCCTGCTTAGCTTGTGAGATCGAATCAAAACAAGACAAAGTTCTTGCCAAGTGGAAAGGACAAAAATGTGAATGCACATGTTCCTTTTGTGCTACTGGGCCAGGCATGTGGGTGGCGGAACTGGTGGGAAATTGGCTGAAGGGACTCGGTGTGCGTTTCCAGCCCCTGAGCCTCTGTAAAACTTGTTGACAATCGTACTGCAGCCAGGCAGCTCTGGAGGACAAACAGCTTGGCTGGTTAAAAATCTGTTCTGTGGCCACCCACACCATGGAAGCCAGCAAGCAGTTGGTTTCTGATGGAGAAAAAGCAGTTTCTGAGGCATGAAACTTCCTCAGCTGTTTGATTGTGACAGGCTTGGACAGAGCACTTTGCTAACACCCTATGACTGCAGCAAGACTTGTAAGTCACTGACACTATGACATCATCTGCCTGTGATGCTTTGTACTGTACAGGGTGTATAAATTAACAAATGGAAGATGTCAGCTTCGATCACAACTGCTATGCTAGTGATTTCACTGTATATTTGATAGTCCTGGAGCCTTAAAATGCCACCTGCCTTGCAGGGAGGAAGGGTCTTTTTTTTTTTTTTTTTTTTTTTTTTTAATAGGAATAGTGTTATTCAGTGGGATTGATCCCTTTTCTCCCCTATAGGGGAAAACCCATATAGAAGAAGTGGAAGTTTAAAGCTCCAGGATTGTACTAGACAGGATTATCATACATAGTAGGCTCAAGAAAAGGTCATTTAGGTCAGTGGCTCTTCCAGGGGTACATCAACTCATCTAGATATTTGCCTAGTTTTTCAACAGGCAACACAAAAAGCATTAGAGAAGTCAGTAGAGACTAAAACTTCATACAGAGTTGTTTATACTGCTCTATATACTATACACTGAAATGTAAGTATAATATTTACATTCCAATTGATTAATTTTATTATAGGGTAAAAATGAGAAAGCAATTTCTCAGTAATAGTGCGCTGTGACACTTGTATTTGTATGTCTGATTTTGTAAGCAAGTAGATTTTTAAGTGAGGTGGAACCTGGGGTATGCAAGACAAATCAGACTCCTGAAAGAGGTACAGTACTCTGGAAAGGTTGAGAGACTCACCGATTTAGGTCATCAAGTCTGATGTACATTTCCTCCTGAAGGATCCAAAAGTGCTTTATAAATAATATTCCAAGTTCAGTCCCTGGTTATATCCACCGACCTACCTTAATCACGGAGGTAGCATGATTGTAAATCAATGCAGAATTTGGCCTTGTACTTATAGACATCATTCATTTACTACTGAAGCACAGCCATCCCTGGATAGGAACATGGCAGGCATTCTACATGAAAACAGCAGCACACCAGTTAAATTTAGAGAGGAACTGAAGAACTAAAACTAACCAGTATTCCATAAACCTGTCATACTGCTGCTTAACTGACCCATACCCACAAAGAAGGTTTACACAGTCATAGGCACGCTTCAGAGTCAATCAGTCAAAGGACTAAACAGCTGCCTACTTTCCGGGACTAGCTACAGTTTCTGAGTGAAAGCACAGACTCCTGGAGTATGGAGGACTGGCAGCATCAAGAAACGCAAATCCCATAAGAAGCATGCTGATGGGAGAGAATCAGATGAGTTCTAGCAGGAAGTTTCTCCATTACATTTTATTGTTGATGTATCCTTTATTCCCATATAGATCTATAAGAAGGTCTCCCTTATCTTCACTCTACTGGATACCACACAGAGAACATGGTTTCTATACCCTCCAAGGTATCCCTCGTGCTATGAAGGTCTGATCAGAAGCTTAGGCCTGGTCTACACTACGAGTTTAGGTCGAATTTAGCAGCGTTAAATCGAATTAAGCCTGGAAACGTTCACACGACGAAGCCCTTTTTTCCGACTTAAAGGGCCCTTTAAACCGGTTTCTTTAGTCCACCTCCGACGAGGGGATTAGCGCTGAAATCGGCCTTTAGCGGGTCGGATTTGGGGTAGTGTGGACGGAATTCGACTTTATTGGCCCCCGGGAGCTATCCCACAGTGCTTCATTGTGACCGCTCTGGACAGCACTCTCAACTCAGATGCATTGACCAGGTAGACAGGAAAAGCCCCGCGATCTTTTGAATTTCATTTCCTCTTTGCCCAGCGTGGAGAGCACAGGTGACCACGCAGAGCTCATCAGCACAGGTAACCATGATGGAGTCCCAGGATCGCAAAAGAGCTCCAGCATGGATCGAACGGGAGGTACAGGATCTGCTCTCCATATGGGGAGATGAATCAGTGCTAGCTGAACTCCGTAGCAGTAAACGAAATGGCAAAATATTAGAAAAGGTCTCCAAGGCCATGAAGGACAGAGGCCATAACAGGGACACACAGCAGTGCCGCGTGAAAATTAAGGAGCTACGGCAAGCCTACCACAAAGCCAGAGAGGCAAACGGAAGGTCCAGGGCAGAGCCGCAAACATGCCACTTCTACGCGGAGCTGCATGCCATGCTAGGGGGTGCAGCCACCACTACCCCAAACGTGTGCTTTGACTCCATCAATGGAGAATCACGCAACAGGGAAGCGGGTTCGGGCTACGAGGAAGATGATGATGAAGACAATGAAGATAGCTCACAGCAAGGAAGCGGAGAAACCGGTTTCCCCAACAGCCAGGATATGTTTATCACCCTGGACCTGGAACCAGTAACCCCTGAACGCACCCAAGGCGTGCTCCCAGACCCTGAGGGCACACAGGAGACCTCTGGTGAGTGTACCTTTGTAAATATTACACATGGTTTAAAAGCAAGCGTTTTTAATGATTAATGATTAATTTGCCCTGGCAATCGCGGCCAGTACAGCTACTGGAAAAGTCTGTTAACGTGTATGGGGATGGAGCGGAAATCCTCCAGGGATATCTCCAGAAAGCTCTCCTTCATGTACACCCAAAGCCTTTGCAAAAGGTTTCTGGGGAGGGCTGCCTTATCCCGTCTGCCATGGTAGGACACTTTACCACGCCAGACCAGTAGCACGTAGTCTGGAATCATCGTATAACAAAGCATGGCAGCGTATGGTCCCAGTGTTTGCTGGCATGCAGACAACATCCATTCCTTATCTCTCTTTGTTATCCTCAGGAGGATGATATCATTCACGGTCACCTGGTTGAAATGGGGCGATTTTATTAAGGGGACATTCAGAGGTGCCCGTTCCTGCTCGCCTGAACAGAAATGTTCCCCGCTGTTAGCCACGCGGTGGGGGGTGTGTGTGTGAAGTGATCATCCCTGAGAATTGGGTGTGGTGGGGGGTACTTGGGTTTGTGCTGCAAGTTAACCTGGAAACCGCAGCCCCTCCTTTTACATTGCAAACCCATTTTAAATGGCCAAACCAACGGGTGTCTGGTATGGGAAATGAGGGTGCTGCTGTTTGAAACCATTCCCACATGTTATGAAGGTTAAAAAAAGCCAAAAGACTGTGGCTTACCATGGCTGCCTGCAAGCCGAATTCTGTTGCCTGGCACTGCATGAGTGATCTCTCACACCAAACCGGCAGGCCCTCAATATAAGAGGAAAAATGCGACCTTGTAACGAAAGCACACGTGCTGTGTAATGTGAACAGCAAAATTTAATGTGAAAGAGTGTACCCATTGTTCTCTAAAATGTGTCTTTTTTAACCACCTCTCCCTTCTCCTCCACCAGCTGCAAATGTTTCTCCTTCACAGAGGCTAGCGAAGATTAGAAGGAGAAAACGGCGGATTCGGGATGATATGCTCTCGGAGCTCCAGATGTCCTCCCACGCTGACAGAGCACAGCAGAATGCGTGGAGGCAGTCAGACTACAGAAAAGCACAATATGAACGAGAGGAGAGGTGGCAGGCTGAATCGCGGGATGAACAGAGCAAGTGGCGGGCTGAAGATGATAGGTGGCGTCAGCTTGCAGACAGAAGGCAAGAGTCGATGCTCCGGCTGCTGGAGCATCAAACTGATATGCTCCAGCGTATGGTTGAGCTGCAGGAAAGGCAGCAGGAGCAGAGACCGCTGCTACAGCCCCTGTGTAACCAACACTCCTCCTCCCCAAGTTCCATAGCCTCCTCACCCAGACGCCCAAGAACACGGTGGGGGGGCCTCCAGCCACCCAGTCACTCCACCCCAGATGATTGCCCGAGCATCAGAAGGCTGGCCTTCAATAAGAGTTAAAGTTTTAAACTCCAGTGTCCTTTTCCTTCCCTCCTCCCCCACCCATCCCGGGCTACCTTGGCAATTATCCCCCTAGTTGTGTGATGAATTAATAAAGAATGCATGAATGTGAAGTAACAATGACTTTATTGCCTCTGCAAGCGGTGCTTGGGGGGGGGGGGAGGGAAGGGTGGGGTGATTGGTTTACAGGGAAGTAGAGTGAACCGGGTGGGGGGGGGGGCAGGCGGAGGGTTCATCAAGGAGAAACAAACAGAAGTTTCACACCGTAGCCTGCCCAGTCACAAAACTCGTTTTCAAAGCTTCTCTGATGCGCACCGCGCCCTGCTGTACTCTTCTAACCGCCCTGGTGTCTGGCTGCATGTAATCAGCGGCCAGGCGATTTGCCTCAACCTCCCACCCCACCATAATTGTCTCCTCCTTACTCACACAGATATTGTGGAGCGCACAGCAAGAAGCAATAACAATGGGGATATTCTTTTTGCTGAGGTTTGAGCGAGTCAGTAAGCTGTGCCAGCGTGCTTTTAAACGTCCAAATGCACATTCCACCACCATTTGGCACTTGCTCAGCCTGTAGTTGAACAGGTCCTGACTACTGTCCAGGCTACCTGTGTACGGCTTCATGAGCCATGGCATTAAGGGGTAGGCTGGGTCCCCAAGAATAACTATAGGCATTTTAACATCCCCCAACGGTTATTTTCTGGTCCGGGAAGAAAGTCCCTTCCTCCAGCTTTCGAAACAGACCACAGTGCTTGAAGACGCGAGCATCATGTACCTTTCCCAGCCATCCCACGTTGATGTTGGTGAAACGTCCCTTGTGATCCACCAGGGCTTGCAGCAGCATTGAAAAGTACCCCTTGCGGTTTATGTACTCGGTGGCTTGGTGCTCCAGTGACAAGATAGGGATATGAGTTCCGTCTATCGCCCCACCACAGTTTGGGAATCCCATTGCAGCAAAGCCATCCACTATGGCCTGCACATTTCCCAGAGTCACTACCCTTGATATCAGCAGATCTTTGATTGCCCTGGCAACTTGGATCACAGCAGCCCCCACAGTAGATTTGCCCACTCCAAATTGATTCCTAACTGACCGGTAGCTGTCTGGCGTTGCAAGCTTCCACAGGGCTATCGCCACTCGCTTCTCAACTGTGAGGGCTGCTCTCATCCTGGTATTCTGGCGCTTCAGGGCAGGGGAAAGCAAGTCACAAAGTTCCATGAAAGTGCCCTTACGCATGCGAAAATTTCGCAGCCACTGGGAATCGTCCCACACCTGCAACATGATGCGGTCCCACCAGTCTGTGCTTGTTTCCCGGGCCCAGAATCGGCGTTACACGCCATGAACCTGCCCCAGTAACACCATGATTTGCACATTGCTGGGGCCTGTGCCTTGTGAGAGGTCTATGTCAATTTCCTCATCACTCTCGTCGCCGCGCTGCAATCGCCTCCTCGGCTGGTCCTGGTTTTGCTTTGGCATGTTCTGGCTCTGCATATACTCCAAGACAATGCGCGTGGTGTTCATAGTTCTCATAATTGCCACGGTGATCTGAGCGGGCTCCATGATCCCAGTGCTATGGCGTCGGTCTGAAAAAAGGCACGAAACTAGTATCTGACGGAGGGAGGGGCGAGTGACGACATGGTGTACAGGTACAGGGAATTAAAATCAACAAAGGTGGCTGTGCATCAGGGAGAAACACAAACAACTGTCACACAGAATGGCCCCCCCAAAGATTGAACTCAAAACCCTGGGTTTAGCAGGCCGTTGATTTCACGGAGGGAGGGGTAAGCAAATGAATACAGAACAAATCTATTTTTTATATCTTAAGCTGGCAGACGACGGTGCAGCATGACTGATAGCCCTCGGCATCTTCTGGGTGCTTGGCGGAAAATACTGGGCGCTTGGCAGAAAATAGCGTACTACGACTGATAGCCATCATCGTCATTGGGAAGGCAGCGACTGGGGGACATACGGAGTTTCAGCCACTGCAGTACGACGACGACGGATACCAGTCGTAATACACCATCTTCTGCCAAAATGCAAGGGGCTGCTGCTGTGTAGCAATGCAGCCCCACGTCTGCCAACCCCACGTCTGCCAGCACCCAGATCGCCGATGAAGGCTAACAGTCATACTGCACCGTCTACTGCCAAAAGGCAATTAGCTGCTGCTGTGTAGCAATGCAGTACCACGTCTGCTGGCACCCAGATGACATATGGTGACGGTGAGCTGAGCTGAGCGGGCTCCATGCTTGGCATGGTATGTTGTCTGCACAGGTAACCCAGGTAAAAAGGCGCGAATCGATTGTCTGCCGTTGCTCTGACGGAGGGGGAGGAGCCTGACGACATGTACCCAGAACCCCCCGCGACACTGTTTTGCATCATTCAGGCATTGGGATCTCAACCCAGAATTCCAATGGCCGGCGGAGACTGCGGGAACTGTGGGATAGCTACCCATAGTGCAACGCTCCGGAAGTCGACGCTAGCCTTCGTACTGTGGACGCGGTCCGCCGACTTAATGCACTGAGAGCATTTTATGTGGAGACACACACAATCAGCTGTATACAAACGATATCTATAAAACCGGCTTCTATAAATTCCACCTAATTTCGTAGTGTATACATACCCTTAGTCACAGGTAATCAAGCTTCTGATGCTGTGAATTTTACAACCATCCTTGTGCTTCCGACACTCATGATTTTATTGCAACTCTTACAATATTTGGTGTGTGTTTTAAGCTCCTGGAATCACGTCATTGCATGAGTGTCACTGTTGTTGTTGTTGTTTTTAAGTAAGTTTCTAGCTTTCTCAGTTGTGGAGAAAAGCTTGTGAACATGACACATCTACATCCAAGAAATTAAAGAGCTGGAAGGTGAATAAAAAGACACAGCATGTAGTATTTTATTTTAATCTCATGCTTTTGGGGGGGCCTGACTTACGATTTTTGAAAGTTCGCGGTTGGCAAAAACATATTTATCAGGAGAGCTTTCCAATATAGATAACAGAGACAGCCTAATTTTCCACCCTGTTACTCTCTATGGAGTTACACTTGGGTAACAGTGGAAAATCTGACCCACTGGATTCAATTTAAAGTTCATATAATAATGCTTTATATAGCACCAGTCAGCAAAGGATCTCTGGCTAAGTATTTCCAGAGTGCACTGGTGGGCATTGGAAACATCAGCCATCACACGACCTGGGTAAGTAAATGTTAGAGCTAATTGGAAAAAATATTGCCACAAAAAATTTAGATGTTATCAAGTATATGAAAAAGTTTTGGGTGAACTCCCCTCCCCCACACACAAATTTTTAATGTAGGCAGACACGGTCCGTGAAAATGTTCATTTAGTTGAAAACTTAATTTTCTGTCACAAACCAGTTTCAGTGGGAAACTTTCAAGCAGCCCAAGGAAGGCTGAGACACATTTTACAACTGATTGTATGTTGGAGTGCTCTGAACAGTGCAGCCCCCAGAGAAAGGGCTCCAGTCTCCTCTCATTTGCACTGGGGTTAACTACTGAAATCAGTGGAGCTACAGCAGGTCAGGGTAACACTGGGGTAAGTGAGAGAAGAATCACACCCACTGTCTGACCCAAGGGTTTATGGTCTAAAGGCCTCTTCCGAAATATTGCAGGTGCTCAGCACCTCTCAGGATCAGGACTTAAATTTGTAAATTTAAGAGAGCACAGCAAGATTAAGTGATTTACTCAAGGTCACACCAAGTCAGTGTCAGAATCAGTGTTAGAATACAGGGGCCTGAATCTGCCCATAATTTATGCTCATATAAATCTGGAGTAACTGTACTGAAGGTATAGTGGCTCAAACAAAGTGAGAGAGCAGAATATGGCCTGTAGGTCTCCTGGCTGCCTCACTGATCATAATGGCTAGCTCATAGTTCATCACAAATAAAACATACAACCTCCCTAAGGCTCAATTTTTGAATCTGTAAAATGGGGAGAGTACCTAGTAGTGGTTATGGACATCTTAAAGGCTATGAGCTAGATTCTCAGTTGGTGTAAGTCATCATGTTTCCATTGAAGTCAATAGAACTCCACCCATGTACAGCAGTTGAGGATCAGGGCCTATATATTCGTATACTTCACTTGAGTAAATATCATGCCCCCAATTTTATAGCTGAGAAAACTGTGACATAGTTGCGGAGATGAAGGAAGAAGGGGACATGCATCAGGGCCCTAATTATGCCCTGTGTGATCACTCCTTCCCACCACCCAACACAGATGTAATGAAGTTGAGTAGTGCCCGTATAAGAGAAATTAAAACTACTAATTATTCCTCAAAAAAAGATTTTTAATGACTTCTGGCTATAAAGGCAACATAGACAAAATAAGAAAAGAAAGATTAAAGACCAGTACTGAATAAGGATTAATATAAATGGCAAGTTATACTGAAGACAAGCACATGTAAAGTTATTAACTACTTATTACTATTCTTAACACTACAGTATTGATACAAATGTGAGATCAATTCAGCTCGAGCAACCAGACTTCTTCACTCCATAATCTTACCCTGCATTCGTCCGAAAATACGTTACCCTTCAGTTGGCCAGGTACAGACAGTCGAGAAGTGCACGTCCCTTTGGTTCAGGGGGTGTGGGTCACGTTTCCCAATCAAAGAGGGGTCCCCTTATGACCAAAACACACACCTTTAGTCCTGTGCTTTCGTACTTTTTATCTTATCTGTCGGCTGTGTTTTAAAACAGACCAACCAATCAGGGTCGGCCAAATTTTTAGTGTGGTTAGTGTGGTTGCTTTGATTTTATAAGTTATGCGCGGGTGCATAGTTTATCTCCATGTAGCCAATTATCTCAAATGTGGTCAATGTGTGTCGATAATCCATGTATGAGCACACAAATTATCTCAATACATATGAGTCAGCCTAAGGTGTTATCTGGTTGCAGCACATCCTGACCACAAGTTTCAGTTTAATTCTGCAAAGCTTGATTTCTGAAGCTTCCAGAAGTTTGAGGCCTAACATTGACAACACCTTTGTTCATCTTAATCTTGACAATACTTTTGTTCATATTAATCACAATAGTTTTGGATTGGCTAGCATGGAAAAATCTTACCCACTTTCCCAGCAAATAAAGGATACATGTCAGCAACACCCCACTCACCAAAACCCTGAATCTCAATATCTCCTCCCAAGTGCCCAAGGAAAAATTATTTATTTACCTCTACCTAGGAAGAAAGAGCACTGGCTGCAGATTAACTATACGCAACCTGCAAGCTCGAGAATAAAAGGAACAGATGGCACAGTGGGAATTTGAGATTTTATTTTACCTTCTTTCTGAAGCCAATAGAGAGATTTTCCTGAAACTCAAGAACAAAATGGAGCTCTCTTGGACTATGAATCACTCAATTTCAGCTGCTGAGGGGTTCATTCAAGTTTATTACAAAATAGAAGAAAATGATGGAGACATCGTGGCTTCGGCATGGGGAGCTGTGAATAAAGAATCTACAGGCCAGGAATTCACCACTGCCCTCCCGCAAGCTCAGAGTTTTGTCCCACCTGCATTGCTTCATAGAAATTAGAGATGGAATAGACCTGTCAGATCAACCACGTCTCCACCAGTGCAAGACTGTCCTCTACAGAATAATGACAGGTTTCAGAGTAACAGCCGTGTTAGTCTGTATCCGCAAAAAGAAGAACAGGAGTACTTGTGGCACCTTAGAGACTAACAAATTTATTAGAGCATAAGCTTTCGTGGACTACAGCCCACTTCTTCGGAAGAAGTGGGCTGTAGTCCACGAAAGCTTATGCTCTAATAAATTTGTTAGTCTCTAAGGTGCCACAAGTACTCCTGTTCTTCTCTCTACAGAATAGTTTCAACTGTGCCTTTAAGGCACAGCCCTGCTTTGGGGATGGTAAGGAGATGCACAACCCCAGCAGGAGCTCTGGAACATAGTAGGCCTCTGTAGGGCAGAATGCATTCTCTCCACCACCGTGGATGACCAGTTTGTTGGTTGATTGGCGATCCCTCGATTCGAGGATGATCTCTACCATGAATTTACATATGGGTCCTGAGATGACTCAGAAGTCTGATCCTGGAACCGCAAATCTGTCCACACTAGGTACAGACAGGCCTGCTGGGAAAAAGTTCCGCCCCCTTCCTCCTTATTCTGCTTTGAGGGCAAGGCGCTTCTCCTCAAAGCAGGCCACTGCCTGATGGAGGATATGGAGCTATTGGGAGATAGTTGGTGGCTTGCTCTTCCCAGCATGTGATGTCTACATCAGTTTTCTTAAGATATGCTTTCAGTTTGTCTTTGTAATGTTTCCTCTGACCATCACGGGATCTCTGACTATGGGTGAGCTGAGAGTAGAGGACTTGTTTTGGGAGGCGAGAGTCTGGCATCTGCACACAATGTCCAGCCCAGAAAAGTTGGTGCATGAGGATCATTGCTTCAATGCTGGTGACATTGGCTTCAGTGAGGATGTTGGCATTAGTGCGGCGATTTTGCCACTTCACCTGAAGGATCTTCTGGAGGCATCATTGGTGATATCTCTCCACCTCTTGAGATGCTGTCGATAGGTCACCCAGGTTTCGCATCCATGGAGGAGTGTAGGAACAATTGTCTTATAGGCCTGGATCTTGGTGTCCTGCCATAGGTCACAGTCCATGAAAACATGTTAGACCAATTTCCCAAAGGAAGCACTTGTGCACCGGATCCTGTGTCTCCAAAGTCTGACCCTTGATGGTGATTTGTGGTCAGTCATGTGCAAGGCCTGAAGCAGGTTGATAGAGCACTTTAGTCTTTTCAATATTGAGTGAGTCCTAGGCTTTGGTAAGCTTGTGCAAGAAAATCCAGTATGGACTGAAGGTCATTCTCAGTGTGTGCGAGGATGACACAATCATCAGCATACTGAATATCAGTAATGAACGCCCTGAAGACTTTAGACTTTGAACAGAGCTGTCGAAGATTAAAGAGCCGCCTATCTATTCTATATTGAATGTCAATTCCATTGTGGAGGTGATCTTTAACGAGGACCAAAATTACAGCTAGAGAGATGAAAAACAGGGTTGGGGGCAATAACGCATCCTTGTTTAACCCCAGTTTTGATGACGAAAGGTTCCGTCTCAAGGCCATTACAGAGAACCGTGCCAGTCATCTGATCATGGAGAAGCCTTAATAGAGAGGACCTTAATACATTTTGGAGGGCAGCCAAATCTGGCCAGCACCTTCCACATGGCTTCGCGATTGACAGAGTCAAAGGCCTTTGTCAAATCAATGAAAGCCATGTACAGGTACTGATTTTGCTCCTGATACTTTTCCTGGATTTGGCGGGCAATAAAAATCATGTCGGTTGTCCCGTGGGATGTCTAAAACCGCACTGAGATTCCAGCAATATTTCCTCAGCAAGGGGAACTAATCAGTTTAAGATGATATGGGCAAGAATTTTCCCTGCTGACCAGTTTGTAAGCTTTGGCAGGGCATCTGGCTCATAGTATAGGAGGCAAAGCACTAGTTCTATCCCCTCCCTGCCTCTCTAAGAGGCTAGTATCACTCTGATTCTAACTGGAGCAATCTTTGTGCTTCCAGCTGCAAGGACTGCAGTTTTGCCTGGCTTTTGCACAGGACCCAAGGGAAGGTTCCTTGAATGCTCTATCCCACATTCCATACCTTGGGCACCCGCACAGGGCTAGCCACATAACTGCTAGTGCTGTGTCCAGTATACTTTGAACCTTCCTTAAGTTTTGGAACTACATCAGCAGATATGTAGATAGCAAGGGAGTAGTTTCAAACCAAGTGAGATAGTGGAGGGGAATCCCAGTGGTAGGGGAAATGCTTTCATTTCTTAACACTCCCGTCAAACAGCAGACATGATCCGCACTGGGAGCACCCTCATGGTGAAAATCCTTCCCATGGCTGCCTGCCAAAGCCAGTGAAAATCCCTTGTTAGCTATTTCAGATGTAGCCTGTTCATGGGAATGTAAATCTGCCGTCCTCACTGATGGAGATTATGGAGGCTGGATTTAATGTGCCTAAGCACATCTTTCTTAACTTAGATCACAGGGTTGCCTGCTTCTGTGTGTGTCTTTGTGGTTTGCTCCAGGCCTTTTAATAGCCTAGTTTCATCCAAAGGGACATGTGTCCATAGCTTCCTGTTCTTTGTTCATTCCAACCTAGTCAAATATAAAATGATCTTGAGTCATGGAATATTTAGCCAGAGGGAAAAGTAAGCTGGTACAGTCTGGTACGGCATACCGGTAAGAAAAGCCGAACGTACCGGCAGAGCCACTGATTGGGGGGGGCGGGGCTGCTGCCCTGGGGCCCAGTGATTTAAAAGGGCCTGGGCCACCTGACAGCAGCTGGAACCCTGGCCTTTTAAATCACCGCTGGAGCCCCAAGGGACTGGGTGCTGTCGCTGCTACCCCAGGGCTCCGGCGGCGATTTAAAGGTCCTGAGGCTCCCAGCCACTATCCCAGGGCTCCGGCCGCTGGTGTGGTGGTGGCTGGGAGCCCTGGGGCTCTGACAGCAATTTAAAGGGCCCGGGACTCCTGGTTGCCGCTACCATGCCAGTGGCCAGAGACCAGGGCCCTTTAAATTGCTGCCAGAGCCCCAGGATGTGGGGGCTGGGCAGTGCTGAAGGGCTGGCTGGGAGAGTCTGGCCCCAGCCCCTTCTACCCGAGGCCCCGCCCCTTCGGGGGAAGACAAACACCCCATCTTGTCCAGGATCCCGGCCGCCCTGTGTACCAGTAAGTCACTTAAGTTACTGTCACCCCTGTATTTAGCACATTATATGAATGAAGGAAACATAGAATTTGCAATGATTTCTCTACACTGAGACCACCCCACCCCACACTGAAGAATTTAATAGGGATGAAACCTGCTGAAAGTTATCAGCATTTCTAGAAAGTTGTCTGAAAGCCTTTAGGATTTAGTGAATAGTACTTCTAAACCATCATATAGAATTCAATACCAGTGATAAAACATCTGTTATATTTTATAGAAAGGTACTGATGTCTATGGGGCTTTCCCCATAAGGGTACTTTTTCCCTTTCAGTTTATGCTAAGTAGTTTAGAGCACTCGCTAGGGTGCTCTGATGCTGTTCTTACAATGTAAGATGCAGTTGACTTTGCCTCTTAATTGCTACTGGTACAATATTGATGCCCTTGTTAATGTTGAAACACTCATTTTCTAGTGTCCTAATGGCACTAGAGAGCACTGGTGGTGACTGGATTATAATGCATCAACTTGTGTAGTAAGCATGCCAGGAACTCAAAGAAACCTTCCCCTTCATAATTCCAATCTTAATAACACCTGGAATAAAGGGTACTTTTTGATGAATTTATCGTGCTTGCTTATTCTGCAGTTTAAAACCAAAGGCTCCCCAAGTTCCTTGGGATGCCTACATCCACAGAATGTAATAGACACTGACACTGCCAGCAGATATGAGCATTGAGTAAGATTTGCCCAGCTGTCAAGACAATTTCCCTCTTTCCGTTCATAATCTTCACTCACTACCAAAATACAAATGCTATATATCAAGCTTGTCAGAATTTCCTTTTTATTCTTCAATAATTTCAGTGGATAGTATCCAGGTTAATATTGTTTTTAAGCATTTTTTTTTTCAATTTTTATCCATTTAGATTTTCACAGTTGCGCAAAATTACGTGGGGGTCAACAACACATCTCAAAATATACAAAGTAAATATCCTTAAATCAAACCCTAATAAATTCTCAAGCGGCATTTTCTTACCTTGCCAATCTGTAAATGTATAATTATTGATGGAAATATTTTTGTCAGCCTGTGTGTGTACGGAGAAATTGATGTTTACCGACATTTACCGATTAAAAATCTAATCCTTCCAAGCCTGTTTATATCTCGGGTAGTTCTAAATGGCAATGCCCTGTAACATGTCATTGACATTAACTCCACCTGCTGCACACAATTCAACACTGATTGGACTTGATCCTTCCTGCTGCTCTTTAGATGGTTTAATTACACATGCTGCTCATGGACCAAGTGTTTAAAAACATGACAAAAGTCTCAAAGACCTTTATATTAAATTAATGAGCCATAAAAGCCACCACCAAACTGTCACACACTGACTGACCTGCAGAGAGAGAAAAGCTTACCTCCCAATGTAAGATTATCCATTTAGTGACACCACAGCATTCAGTTTGCTAGTAAATCAATGCATCTTTTCCTATCAAATAAAGCAAGGGAACATACACAAGGCTTATAATATTCCATGAAAGAAGACGCATACCCTGAAAAACCTTATAGGACTAAAGTGTTACAGTCACTGACATGTAGAAAGCAGAGTACGATTTAGTTCAGAATCTCTGCCATAGACAAGAAACAAAGGCCAGATCCTTAGCCCCTCCCAAGAACCTTTTATGCAAGTGCACAGTAAAAGACGGTTACTCACCGTTGTAACTGTTGTTCTTCGAGATGTGTTGCTCATATCCATTCCATTAGGTGTGTGCGCGCCGCGTGCACGATCGTCGGAAGATTTTTACCCTAGCAACACCGGCGGGTCGGCTGTGGAGCCCCCTAGAGTGGCGCCTTCATGGCGCTGAATATATACCCCAGCCGACCCGGCGCCCCCTCAGTTCCTTCTTGCCGGCTACTCCGACAGTGGGGACGGAGGGCGGGTTTGGAATGGATATGAGCAACACATCTCGAAGAACAACAGTTACAACGGTGAGTAACCGTCTTTTCTTCTTCGAGTGCTTGCTCATATCCATTCCATTAGGTGACTCCCAAGCCCAACTCAGGTGGTGGGGTCGGAGTGAGACATTGCTGTGTGCAAAACTGCTGATCCGAAGGCAGCATCGTCCCTGGACTGCTGCACTAGTGCATAGTGTTCTGTAAATGTGTGGACTGACGACCAAACCGCAGCTCTACAAATGTCCTGTATCGGAACTTGCGCCAGGAAAGCCGTCGAGGAAGCTTGGGCCCTCGTGGAGTGAGCGGTGAGGTGCGTGCTGAGACACCTGCCAGGTCATAGCAAGTCCGGATGCAAGACGTAATCCAGGAGGATAGGCGTTGTGAGGAGACCGGTGAGCCTTTCATTCGGTCGGCCACTGCAACGAAGAGTTGCGTCGTCTTTCTAAAGTGCCTTGTGCGGTCAATATAGAAAGCCAGGGCCCTGCGTACGTCCAGAGAATGCAAACGTTGATCCTGGCGAGTAGCATGTGGTTTAGGATGAAAGACCGGGAGAAATATATCCTGGTTGATATGAAAAGGAGAAACCACCTTAGGGAGAAAGGCAGGATGTGGACGAAGCTGCACTTTATCCTTGTGGAAAACTGTGTAAGGGGGCTCGGATGTAAGCGCCCTGAGTTCAGAAACGCGCCTTGCTGAGGTGATGGCTACGAGGAAGGCTGTCTTCCAGGACAGGTACAGAAGTGAACAGGTGGCCAGTGGCTCGAATGGAGGACCTGTGAGCTTGGAGAGAACCAGGTTGAGGTCCCACGTCGGAACGGGCTGACGTTGTTGTGGGTACGTCCGGTCTAAGCCCTTGAGGAATCTAACGACCATCGGGTTAGAGAATACCGAGGACGCGAGTTCCCCTGGATGGAAGGCCGATATAGCGGCCAGGTGAACTCTAATTGAAGATATCGCCAACCCTTGCTGTTTTAGGGAGAGGAGATATTCCAAAATGAGAGGGATAGGTGCGTGCAACGGGGACGTGGCTCGCTGTTCGCACCAACAGGAGAACCGCTTCCACTTGGCCAAGTATGTGGTCCGTGTTGAGGGCTTCCTACTGCTCAGCAGAATCTGTTGGACAGAGTGAGAACACTGTTGCTCTGCCTGGGTGAACCATGGAGCAGCCACGCCGTGAGGTGGAGTGATTGCAGGTCGGGGTGACGCAACCGGCCGTGGTTCTGCGTGATGAGATCCGGATACAATGGAAGCGGGATCGGTGTCCGAACCGAGAGTTCCAACAGCGTGGTGTACCAATGTTGTCTCGGCCACGCTGGAGCGATCAGAATTACCTGTGCCTGGTCTCTGCGCAATTTGAGCAGTACCTTGTGGACCAGAGGAAACGGAGGGAAGGCATAAAACAGGTGGTCTTTCCAGGGAAGGAGAAACGCATCCGAGAGGGAGCCCGGAGCTCGACCTTGCAGGGAGCAGAACACGTGGCACTTCCTGTTGTCTCGAGATGCAAACAGGTCTATGTGGGGAAACCCCCACTTCTGGAAGACGGAATGTATAATGTCCGGACGGATAGACCACTCGTGCGTTTGAAAGGACCTGCTGAGCCGGTCCGCCAGAGTATTCTGGACTCCAGGGAGGAACGATGCCGTGAGATGGATTGAGTGGGCGATGCAGAAGTCCCACAGGCGAATGGCCTCTTGGCATAGAATTGACGAACGTGCTCCTCCTTGCTTGTTGATGTAAAACATGGCCGTGGTGTTGTCGGTGAGAACTAACACACAGCGGCCACGTAGGAGATTGAGAAATGCCTGGCACGCCAGGCGCACCGCCATCAGTTCCCGAACATTGATGTGTAGGGCTAGCTGAGGTGCAGTCCACAGGCCCTGGGTATGGTGCTCGTTGAGATGGGCGCCCCAACCCAGAGATGAAGCGTCTGTGACCAGGTGCAGAGAGGGTTGTGGGGCGTGAAACGGCATCCCCTCGCAAACCACATTGTGATCTAGCCACCATGTGAGGGAGGTCAGGACCGAGTTCGGGATTGTGACCACCATATTCAGGGTGTCCCGATGTGGGCGGTATATTGATGACACCCAGGTCTGGAGTGGGCGAAGCCGAAGTCTGGCATGCCTGGTTACGTACGTGCATGAAGCCATGTGACCCAGGAGGGTAAGGCACGACCTCACCGTGGTAGTTGGGAAGGCCTTGAGTCCCTGGACGAGGCTCGTGATGGTGCAAAAGCGATTGTCTGGCAGGACGGCTTGTGCGCGTCTGGAGTCTAGAACCGCACCGATGAATTCTATTCTCTGGGTAGGTTCTAGAGTGGATTTGTCCTTGTTGAGTAGGATACCCAACTTGTTGAATGTGCGCACTATTATGTGGATGTGAGCGCGAACTTGTTCCTTGGTACGACCGCGTACCAGCCAGTCGTCTAGGTACGGGAACACCTGTATCCCTTGCCGACGAAGGTACGCTGCCACAACAGCCATACATTTCGTGAACACTCTTGGGGCCGAGGATAGGCCGAAGGGAAGGACTGCAAATTGATAGTGCACTTTGTTTACTAGGAATCGCAGGAAGCGTCTGTGAGGCGGGTAAATTGCGATGTGAAAGTATGCGTCTTTCATGTCGAGGGCGGCAAACCAGTCTCCAGGATCGAGGGAAGGGATAATGGCCCCCAGAGAGACCATGCGGAACTTCAACTTTACTACGAATTTGTTGAGTCCGCGCAAGTCCAAGATGGGTCGCAGACCTCCTTTGGACTTGGGGATGAGGAAATAACGGGAGTAGAATCCCCTGCCCCTTAATTCCACTGGAACCTCCTCTATGGCCCCCATAGCGAGGAGCGTAGAAACTTCCTGTATAAGAAGTTGCTCGTGAGAAGGGTCCCTGAAGAGGGACGGGGAAGGGGGGGAGGAGGGGGGGGTAGAAGAAAACTGGATAGCGTATCCCCTCTCCACCGTGCGGAGGACCCAACGGTCCGAAGTTATAAGGGACCAAGCACGGTGGAAGTGGGAGAGGCGATCCCGAAAGGAGGGGGCTGGATCCTGGGGGATGACTGGGGCGCCGTCCTCGACCGCACCTTCAAAAGTTCTGCCTGGGGCCTGAAGGTGGTCGAGGTGGCCCCTGGTTCTGGCCGGGTTGAGGGCCGGTCCACCTTCTTCTACCACCTCGCCCTCGCCTCCGGGCCGAGTCTTGTCTCTGACGAGGCGGGGGGGGGTAGAAGCGCTGAGGTTGCGGCCTAAATGGCCTGCGCTGGGGGCCCACAACATGCATCCCCAGGGAGCGCATGATTGTTCTCGAGTCCTTGAGGCTCTGCAGGCGGGAGTCCGTCTTATCCGAGAACAATCCATGCCCCTCAAAAGGCAGATCTTGTAGGGTTTGCTGCAGCTCCGGAGGCAAACCCGAAACCTGAAGCCAGGAGATCCTGCGCATAGCGATGCCCGAAGCCAGGGTCCTCGCCGCTGAATCTGCAATGTCCAAGGAGGCCTGCAAGGAGGTCCGAGCCACCTTCTTGCCCTCCTCTACCATGGCTCCAAACTCTTCCCTGGACTCTTGGGGAATCAACTCCTTAAACTTCCCCATAGAGTTCCAGGAGTTGAAATTGTAGCGGCTCAGTAACGCCTGTTGGTTCGCCGCTCTCAGTTGTAGCCCTCCGGCTGAGTAGACCTTACGGCCAAACAGGTCGAGCCGCTTAGCCTCTTTTGATTTAGGCGCTGCAGCCTGCTGGCCGTGGCGCTCTCGTGCATTCACTGATTCCACCACCAGTGAGCACGGTTGGGGGTGGGTGTACAAGTACCCATAGTCCTTAGAGGGGACAAAGTATTTTCTTTCCACCCCTCTCGCTGTGGGTGGAATGGAGGCAGGAGTTTGCCATATCGTATCCGCATTCGATTGGATCGTGCGGATCAGAGGTAACGCCACCCTCGATGGGGCATCTGCTCCAAGGATGTTCACGATCGGGTCGTGCACCTCCACTATCTCCTCCGCGTGCAGGTCCATATTACGGGCCATCCTACGCAGGAGATCCTGGTGAGCCCGAAGATCTATCGGAGGGGGACCCGTACATGAAGTGCCCGCCACTGCCTCGTCCGGAGAGGAGGAAGAGGATGCCTCCGGTGGTACCGGATCCAAGGGGGGGTCCTGATCCCCTTGCTCTTGGGCCGGGGCATCACCTGCACTTGGGTCCCTGGTGTCGGGTGGCGTGGACACCGAAGCCTCCATGCCTCCTGGCGGAGGCCGAGAGATGGTGGATTCTGGGGCCCTTCTAACCGAGTGACCCGAGCGAGAGGTCGATGGTATTGGAGCCCCTTGTTCTTGGTGGTATGCCCACGGGGTCCAAAACGACCAGTGAGATGGTCCATGAGATTGGTCCTCTGCCATCTCCTGCCAGTGGCCGAAATTTTGTTCATCGGCGCGCCCTTGAGGGGGGTATGCCGATCTCGACAAGTCCTCCGAGGAGCGAGACACCGATCTAGACGGCCATGGCGGTGCCGAGAGAGATGAAACCATCCCGGTGGGCTGCGGTGCCGCACGGTGCCGGTCCGGAGATGATCTATCTCTGCGCGGTGCCGGCGATCGGTGCCGGGACCGCGACCGGTGCCGATGACCTCGTCGGTGCCGGGAGTCGGATCTAGACCTCGACGAGGACCTGGAGTATGCCCGGTGCCGGGAGCGACCCCTCGACGTCGAGCGCCGACCGTAGCGGTGCCGAGAACTACGTCTCGACGTTGATCGGTGCCGACGATCATAGCGGTGCCGAGACGTAGAACGGTGCCGCGAAGTAGACCTTGGCCGCGAGTACGACCGGTGCCGAGACGATATTCGGCGCCGGGACTGCGAGCGGCGTGGGGACCTGCTTCGGGACCTGGACCGGTGCCGAGGTTCCAGCCCTTGTGATGGTGGGCGCATCAAAGCAGGTTTCCCCCTCGACTGGACCGGGCGAGTCAACGGTGCAGTCGGTGCCGGTGGCTGAGGCGGTGCCGGCTCCGTGAGAGCTATTAAGTCTCTCGCCGCCGCGAAGGTCTCTGGAGTCGACGGGAGGCACTGTATCACCGCCGGCCTGGGGGGAGACGCTATTTGCACCGGACTCAACGGCCTCGGCGCCGGAGTCGACGGTGCCGGAGGCAACTGTTTCCGTTGCTCCACCGGTGGACGCGGCTCTACCCCCGACACTGGGGGAGCTGGCGTCTTCGGCACTGATGTCCCCGTCTTATGGGCTTTTTTGTGCCCTGGGGATAAGGACCGGCGCCGAGGCACTTGCTGTGTCTGCGGTGCCGACGAGGTCCGGTGCCGGGGAGGCTTGTCTGACGCCACTCGCGTGGTCGTCGCAGCCGGTGCCGCCGGGGCACTGCGCACCGAGGTGCTAGGTGCCGGGGCCTTGCTCGTGGAAGGAGCGTCCGGGCTAAGAGCCGCCTCCATCAGAAGTTGCCTGAGCCGAAAGTCCCGCTCCTTCTTCGTTCTCGGACGAAAGGCCTTACAGATTTTACACTTGTCTGTCTGGTGTGACTCTCCCAGGCACTTCAGACAAGATTCGTGCGGGTCGCTCGTGGGCATAGGTTTAGCGCAGGAGGCGCACAGCTTGAAGCCGGGAGCGTTGGGCATGAGCCCGGCCCCGCGGCCGGGGGAGAAAGGGGGGAGACGACCCCCTTAACCCCCTGGACTATTTAGAACAACTTTAAAACTACTTAACTAACTTACAACAAACTCTAAAACTATAACTATAACTACAACTATGATACAACAAGAAAAGCTAGGGAAAGTGGAGAACAGCTAAGCAGCGCTCCACAGTTCCAACGACCGTCAGGGGCGGTAAGAAGGAACTGAGGGGGCGCCGGGTCGGCTGGGGTATATATTCAGCGCCATGAAGGCGCCACTCTAGGGGGCTCCACAGCCGACCCGCCGGTGTTGCTAGGGTAAAAATCTTCCGACGATCGTGCACGCGGCGCGCACACACCTAATGGAATGGATATGAGCAAGCACTCGAAGAAGAATGCAAACTACTCAGCAGGTGTAGGGCTAGCAGAGCTACCCACTCTCCTCCACCAGAGTAGTTGGTGTTTTAGGGCAGGTCTGTGTGTGATGAGCGCCAGCAGGGCCTGGCCAAGAGTGGCTCATTTGAGCTGTTATCTGCTGGGGTAAGTTGAAGCAGCTATCAGGACACCCTGCTTTAACTTACAATGTTCTGCTCAGACCGAGGAGGCCCAGGGCACTGGAAAGGTGCCACAAGGCCACCTATACCTCTCCCCTCCCTAGGTGAGATGACCACTTCTCTCATGCACCAGGGGATTTAACCCAGAATGTTTTCAAATGCTGCGTACTGTCCCGAAGGTTTGTCCAATGTGCAGCCATGAATAGTTCATTCAAAATAGACAAAAAGTACAAGGCTAACAGATCAGATACTCATTCACATGCTCTCTCTTTTTGTGACTTTTTTTCATTCCAAGTGCTGTTGTTCCAGGATCTAGATACATGCCAGTCTCCAAATCTCTCTTCTAACATAAACCTAAAGATCAGCCAGTTCCAGTTAGCTCGAAGCCTGTTTTCTTTCTAGATTAAGTTCAAAGTTGAACAATGTTTTCACACAATATTTTAGCTCAGTCAGTATTTTCATTATTAATTCTTTCCTTCAAAGTATAGATAAAAATAAAAAGTGCCTATTCTATGCTCTAGAATTTTTAAACAGATTTTAAAAATTTAATCACTATTATTAATGTAATACTGGTGAATTTAGTTGGCTTGCCTGGGATATAAATTGGATTAAATAATCACAATGAATAATACATTGGATTCTATATCATTTTTTATCCAAGGATCATACAACCCATTAGAAACACTAATTACTTAATCCTTGAAACACCCAGATGAGGGAGTTAAAATCAGTGAAGCCATGGATATTTAAGGCCAGAAGGGACCATTAAGATCATGTAGTGTGACCTTTTGCAAAACACAGGCCACGGAATTTCTCTCAGGTATTCCGGTATCAAGCCAATGAATTCTCCTTGAGCTAGAACCTAAAGCATATGTTTTAGAAAAACATACAATCTTAATTTAAAAACTCCATGTGATGGAGATTTTACCACATGCCTGAAAATCTGTTTAAATGGTTAACTACTGTACCTTAACTGTTAAAAATTTGCATTTTACGTCCAGTGTGATCTTTGCTGATTTCAATTTCCAACCATTGGATCTCATCCCTTTGTCTGCTAGATTAAGCAACCCCCCTGTATTAGACATCCTCTTCCAGTGTAGGTGCATGTACACTGATCAAGCTACCTCTTAAACTTCTCTCTGATAATCTAGTTACATTGTTATAAGTATAACTCATTTTAGTGATAGCAAAACTGAGGTGCAAAAAGGTAACATGGCATACCCCAGGTCAAAGTGAGTCAATGTAAAGTCAAAAATAGAGTCCCATAATCCTGATGCCCAAACCTCTATTTTAGAAAGTACTGCCTCTAACCCACAAAACTCAAAGACTGCTTCAGTATAAGCATTATTGCACAAGAGCATAACGTAAGTGGCTACCTGCTGGAGGCTGTAGCATGTGCTGGAAGAATGCTTGCATTATCAAACCAATTTATATAAACAATGAAGAAGTGTAGCAAGAAGTGGCAAGATGATTTGTATGTGATTTAGAGAACGGAAATGGTCATTATAGAGGGTACTGTAACTGCTCTCATAGCATAGTCTCAGGAATATCTGCAGCTGCCTCCCAGGCATATGCTGGGAGTGTAGTAAATTAATTTATAGAAATATTTTAACTATTTATTCATTTGATCATTTGTATGATTTTTCAGAATTTTTAAAAATATGAGCAACACAACCCAAAAAGGACAGGGAATCCAAGATCTGCAATTAAAAAACCAAACCTACACACTTTTGCAGGTAAACTGCCTGATAGCTGCCACTAAATGTTAATAAAACAAAGGGCACATAATTCACTATCCAGCAAGAATTTAGCAGGATAAAACCAGATGCTAATGATTATTTGTTTAGGATTAACAGTAGGAGAAGAGCTGGATTAGTGGACGTCTATAAGTATCTGGGTTTCTCATTGTTCCCTGAAGGCTCCAACTGTAAAGGGCTAGTGCCACCTTTAGATGGAATTTAGTATTAGATCACACAGCCAGTATGAACTCCTGCCCCTCTATGCACACTGTTGGCTGTTTTTGACAGTTCTACAAACATCTAATTGGGTAATTTCAAGCATAATCATAAAAGGAGCCTTTTTCCCTTTTCTATCTCCTTTTGTCTCTAACCCTTCACTCCTCCTTTATACAAAATTAAAAAGGTGAATAGGAGACAGATAGGAAAAACTCTCTTCCCCTAATTACCTCATTACCCTAGGGCTGATCCAGTTCTCATTGAATTCATTGGAAAGATTCCTATTGACTTCAATAAGAGTTGGATCTCTCATAATCAAGGTCCAGATTTATCAAGGTACTTAAACCTATGAATAGTCCCATTGAAGTGAATAGAATTATTCACGTACCTAAAGTTGGGCATATGTTTAAGTACCTCTCTGAATTGGGGCCTTAAGCAGGAGACTGAAGTACCCAAAGTACCAGAAATTTCTATCTCTCTTCCCCAGAACATACCTGCCTTGGCTCATCACAGATTTCCAGGTATGTGAATTAATCCTGGCTATCAGAGGTGCACAGTCTGGTTATAGTAACATGGCTGAATTTGGATACTGTCCTTCAGAATTAAACTGGAAAAAAAATCCGTCTCCTAAATAAGCTCATGCAAATACACAGTGTCTTTGTTGCTGTGAAAAGCATGTTCTAATATACTGACAATCAATTCTAAAATTATGTGCAGTATTGGCAATCTAATAAAATCTGTCAAAGTATGGAAATGATTGGACAAATCCCTAGAGAGAGGCAGGTGCTACCAGTTCCTCATTAGCTTTAGTTTTCTTTCTCCTATGATCTCTACAAGTACATGTGAACTTCATTCAATTCTCAGAGGCTCTGTGATCATTTCTACCATGAGAACTCCCCAGTTTTCATTGGATGATTCCCCCAAAGGTTCAGCGCTAGAAAGAAATGTGATCAACACGTACTTCAGTTCAGATACCCTGGCACAGTCTTAAGATGAAGATTACACCAAGACACTATCTAATGCATCACACACATAAATGCAACTGGCAACAATGCAACAATTGGCGAGAGGTAGATCCTGGAGTGAGTCAAAATAAAGGAAGGGTTTTTTTTCCATGATATGTCCCAATGGAACCAATTAAGTCTGCTCTCTGGGCATTGCACCGCTTATTTTTTCAGGCTTTCAATTTTTAATGAATTTTTTTCTTCATTTCCCAAATGATGGCGAGGATGAGCCTGATTTCCACCTAGAAATCTGCTCTGAAACCAGTACAGTTGTCTGGGTATGAATGAATCAGTAACACCCATACATCCCTCTGATCATCAGAGCTGATCTAACTGAGCAGAATTTGGCCTGTCCGCTTGTACGATTTACATGAGCATGCCATAGCCCTCTATTTAGGTGAAGTTTTGAGCATTCCCACTTGCAAGAAAAGTATGTTGACATGCATCCACTAGCAACTGGAGTGAGATCACTAATGCATTTCAAATCAGCCACCAAACAGCGACCACACGCAAAAGGTTTCTTACCCATTATCAGTTACCCAGTCTCATTTTCAACCAATTCTCTTGAACCCTTTTCCATGTTTGGTTCTAGTCATGAATGCTGGTGAGACAGCTCTTGATTCAGTCTCCAATAGTTACCTGTGTAAACACAATCACCAAGCCCTAAATTTAGCTTCCTGACATACTGAGGGGAGCCAACAGACAACAGATATTTCAATTCTGAATCATGAGATCATTACAATGATGATCCCATTCATTATATCAAGCACTAAGGGTGCACTTACCCAGTAGTTGGGAGGTGTAATTCCCAGCTCAGGTAGATGTACATGTACTAACTCTGCTCAGGATAGCACTTAACATATCAGTGTAATGGTGAGGGAACGAGCAGCAGGTCAGGCTAGCCATCTGAGTACAATCTTCTCTGACCCCCTGCATATGTACTTGAGTGGCTAGCCCGAGCCACTACCTGTGCTGTCATGGCCATGCTGCTATTTTTAGGCATTAGCTTGAGTAGAGCTAGCACCTGTAATTCCCCAAGGTGGGAATTACACCTCCCAGCTGCAATGTAGACACACCTTATGAAACAATCTGGCTTGCAGCCAGGGTGACCAGATGAGAGACATGAAATATCAGGACCGGGGGGGTGGGGGGGGGAGGGAAAGGTCGCTGGCAGAGCAAAAATAAAAACAAAAACGAGAGCCGGAGGCGGAGGAGAAAAAAAAAATAGAGAGCCTCGGAGCATAGGAAAAATTGGTGGGGGCTGAGCACCCACCTTCAGTGCCCCACCCCCCACCACACCAGCTCACCTCCGCCTCCCCTGAGCGAGCTGCCGCGCCCTGCTTCTCCCCCCGTCCCTCCCAGCGCTTGCGCCACCATACAACTAATTCGCGCAATCCTGGGAGGGAGGGGAGAGAAGGCAGTGTGCTTGGGGAAGAGGCGGGGCCAGGGCAGGGATTTGGGGAGGGATCCAATGGGGCAGGGAGTGGGCGGAGTCGGGGCAGGGCCGGGGCTGAGTTGCGGGCAGGGGGGCATGAGCCCCCTCCGCCTGTGTGCCAGAGTGCAAAATATCGGGACAATTCACGTCCCGACCAAACATCGGTCGGGACGCAGGACAAACAAGTAAATATCGGGACGGTCCCGATAAAATCAGGACGTGTGGTCACCCTACTTGCAGACAAAGATATCTTAGCACTTTAAGCCACCTTTCCGTTCCCACAATCCTGAGCACTTGTTCTGTCTCCAGTATAAATGCTGACTCTACACTCTACAGGTGGTGTCGGAGAGAAGGCTTTGGATTCTTTGACCATGGGATGGTGTTCCAAGAAGGAGTGCTAGGCAGAGACGGGCTCTACTTAACGAAGAGAGGGAAGAGCATCTTCACAAGAAGGCTGGCTAACCTAGTGAGGAGGGCTTTAAACTAGGTTCACCGGGGGAAGGAGACCAAAGCCCTGAGGTAAGTGGAGAAGTGGGATGCAGGGAGGAAGCACAAGCAGGAGAGCGCAAGAGGGGAGGACTCCTGCCTCATACTGAGAAAGCAGGATGATCAGCGAGTTATCGTAAGTGCCTATACAAAAATGCAAGAAGCCTGGGAAACAAGCAGGGAGAACTGGAAGTCCTGGCACAGTCAAGGGCCGCACAGAATGGGGAGGAGGTGACCAGCCCTTTGTGGAGAAAGAAGTGGTTCAGGACTATTTAGAAAAACTGGATGAGCACAAGTGCTGCATCCGAGGGTGCTAAAGGAGTTAGCGGATGTGATTGCAGAGCCATTGGCCATTATCTTTGAAAACTCATAGTGATCGGGGGAGGTCCCTGATGACTGGAAAAAGGCTAATGTAGTCCCCATCTTTAAAAAAGGTAAGGAGGAGGATCCGGGGAACTACAGGCCAGTCAGCCTCACCTCAGTCCCTGGAAAAATCATGGAGCAGGTCCTCAAGGAATCAATTCTGATGCACTTAGAGGAGAGGAAAGTGATCAGGAACAGTCAGCATGGATTTACCAAGGGCAAGTCATGCCTTCTGGGACAAGATAACTGCCTCTGTGGATGAGGGGAAAGCAAAGCTTTTGATACGGTCTCCCACAGTATTCTTGCTGGCAAGTTAAAGAAGTATGGGCTGGATGAATGGACTATAAGGTGGATAGAAAGCTGGCTAGATAGTTGGGCCCAACGGGTAGTGATCAATGGCTCCAAGTCTAGTTGGCAGCCGGTATCAAGCGGAGTGCCAGAAGGGTCGGTCCTGGGGCCTGTTTTGTTCATTAATGATCTGGAGGATGGCGTGGACTGCACCCTCAGCAAGTTTGCAGATGACACTAAATTGGGAGGAGTGGTAGATACGCTGGAGGGCAGGGATAGGATAGGATACAGAAGGACCTAGAGGATTGGGCCAAAAGAAATCTGATGAGGTTCAACAAGGACAAGTGCAGAGTCCTGCACTTAGGACGGAAGAATCCCATGCACTGCTACAGACTAGGGACCGAATGGTTAGGCAGCCGTTCTGCAGGAAAGGACCAAGAGGTTACAGTGGACAAGAAGCTGGATACGAGTCAACAGTGTGCCCTTGTTGCCAAGAAGGCTAATGGCATTTTGGGCTGTATAAGTAGGGGCATTGCCAGCAGATCGAGGGACATGATCATTCCCCTCTATTTGGCATTGGTGAGGCCTCATCTGGAGTACTGTGTCCAGTTTTGGGCCCCACACTACAAGAAGGATGTGGAAAAATTGGAAGGAGTCCAGCGGAGGGCAACAAAAATGATTAGGGTGCTGGAGCACATGACTTATGAGGAGAGACTGAGGGAACTGGGATTGTTTAGTCTGCAGAAGAGAAGAATGAGGGGGGATTTGATAGCTGCTTTCAGCTACCTGAAAGGAGGTTCCAAAGAGAATGGATCTAGACTGTTCTCAGTGGTACCAGATAACAGAACAAGGAGTAAAGGTCTCAAGTTGCAGTGGGGGAAGTTTAGGTCGGATATTAGGAAAAGCTTTTTCACTAAGAGGATGGTGAAGCACTGGAATGGCTTACCTAGGGAGATGGTGGAATCTCCTTCCTTAGAGGTTTTTAAGGTCAGGCTTGACGAAGCCCTGTCTGGGATGATTTAGTTGGGGATTGGTCCTGCTTTGAGCAGGGAGTTGGACTAGATGACCTCCTGAGGTCCCTTCCAACCCTGATATTCTATGATTCTATGACATGGGGAATTCCCAGGGGGCGAGAGCTACAAACTTGATGCACACATTGCACCAGCCCTGCCAGCATAAAAAGGCCACAGTAGAGAGAGAATCTGGGCCGTGTTTATCATTCATCCCACCATTGATTCACTATGAAACCACTATTCTTCTCAGAGTTTGTTTCTGAACAGCCTCATAAGCATTTTTATACTCATTTACCAGATGAGTAAATGGAAGTAAGGTGTTAGTAAAGAGTTGCCCAAGGTCAAATGAGTCACTGGCCTTATCTTGACTCCAGATTTTGGTCATGTTGTAACAAATGGTAACATATGTTAACTGGCATTTACAAATGTGTTTGTGGAAGCCATTTAAGACATATTATAACTACCAAAAATTCTAGTCTAGACAAGGCTTTGGGACCAGATTTTCAAATTTATTTAAGTGCCTAAAATTGCAGATAGGCACCTAGCAGCATTTTCAAAAGTACCCAAAAAGGTTAGATGCCTAATTGCTGTGGAAATCATGAGAGAAAAATCAACGACTTCAATGGGAGTTAGGCACCTAACCTGCTGAGGTACTTTGGAAAATCCAACTGTGGGCTTATCTGCATCTTTAGGTGCCTAAATATCTTTTAAAAACTGGCTCTTAGTCCCTAGTTCTAACCACTTAATCCAGTCAGACTTCCTTGACACATCTCACTTCTGCATCCGGTGGAGCAGGTACTGTAATACCAAACCTGACAAAAGCAAACACTGAAATGTAATTGAAAACATAGGAGAGTTTGTTCCTTGTATGGCTGCAGCTCACGTTCCCTTCACACACTCTTGCTGGATGGCAAACAGAAACAAAATCGCTAGCCAGAAGGGAATTAATTATCTGCCGCTCTTGAACTTGGCTGTCTCATGCCTGCCTAATCATGCATTAAATTACATGATTAACCTAGATCTGGTTTGGTTCCAAGGAATTCCATACTCTTATAAATTACCAGTCTAGAGAAAACCATGTACTGTAGATCCCTCTTAAACAAGGGTTACATAAACACTGCCTTTGACAAGGACAAGAATTTTGCCGATTAATTACAAGTTGCTGCCACAATTTGTTATACATTTATATAGGCGGATGACCAGGAAGTGGGAAGGAGATTTAAGGGGGTTGGGAAGGATCACCCCAAAATGTCACTAAAGGGATATCATACACAGGCTCGATCTTATGCTAGCTATTCTGGACCTAATTGTCAGTAAAATTATGGTCCCTTTCTACCACAGACTCTAAAACTGTCAAATCAGCCACCAGGGAATAATCTCACTTCTAGAGAAGTTCCTATTTGGTGCAGAGCTGGAATAATGGTGCAGTTACTTGGTTTATTATAGATCATCTTTTTAGTATGTCCAAATTATAGCCTGTCATTTTCAGGAGGATGGGACTTGTGGATAAAGCAATGATGGGACTCGGGAGATCTGGGTTCAGTTCTTAGTTCTTCCTCAGACTCATTGTGTGACCTTGACAAAGTCGCTTACTCTCTATGCCCGAGAATCCCATCTGTAAAAATTGAGAATTCCTTTCTGCCACCTCCTCCTCTTTGTCCATCTTTTCAGTTTACACAGTAAACCCTTCAAGGTAGGGACTGTCTCTTAGCATGTGTTTGTACAGCACTTAGCACAATAGGATCCCAGTGCTGATTGGAGCATTCTGCTGCCATAGGTCAGGTTCATTCTAAGTTATTTGTGGCTTTCAGGTATCTTCCAAATCTGAGAAATCCATCAAGGAAAGGAGTGTCAAGATCTGATCTTGCATACACTACCAGAATACAGAGACTGATAACACTGGAAATGTTATTTAGTTGGACAATCATGTAAAGTGCTCTTGGCAAAAGATTCTTACATGACTTTGGTCCAGACTTGTATTCCATATTCTGAATCTCTCTCCTCTTATGTTTTTCCATAGGTTCCCTTTTGTCCTATCATCTATACTGGGCTCAGAATAGAATCGTGGGTTACTATTATCTATACCCCATTACAAATCTTTTACCTTAAATCACTTTTTGAAACTGTTTTTGTTTCTAAACTAGAGATAATTCACAATGGCACTTCTGTTCAAAGGAAAAATACAAAAAATGAATTAACATTTCCTACAGCACTGCAGGAAGTTTCAAACAGTTGTAGGAAGGTGAGTTTAAAATAAGAAGAAAAAAACAATTACCTCTTTAAGTTCAGGTGTAAGAAGTGAAGCTTTAAGTTGCTGCAATTTAAGGTTGCTAGTGAGCACAGTTTGTTCAGAAACAAATGTCACTTCAAATACAAAAATACCATGGGAACACATTTAATTTGTGCCAGGGAAACATTTTATTCCAGTTAGGGCAGTGAGACATATACCTCATAGCCCTTCAAGGGAACATCTGTATGACTTTAGGAAAATATCCTGGACATAATTCACCCACTGGAGATGCACCAGGGATAATATGGCCTCCTAACTTTGCCCTCTCTTGAGAACACTGAACGCTGAAGTTAGACTCCTCCAGAGCTCAAAGCACAGGAACCGCCTAAGGTTTTTGTATTATAACTCAGCATGTGCTAGCCCATCACAATGCACAGGTGAAAAAAGCATGAATCTGAAGCACAGAGGTGAAATTGATTCATAAACATGCAGCACTCAAAGCTGGTTTACAACACTGGCTAAAGATCAGAATACATCTGATTCAAATAAGGGTAGGCATTCCCCCACACTAACTGTGGGTTTTTATTTTTGGCTAACTGTATTTAATTTGTGTCAAAAGTGCTTAGATCTTAAGAGCCTGTCTAAACCTGCAACACTAGAGTGGCACCGCTGCACTGCTGTAGCATTTCAGTGTAGATACTACCTACGCCAACAGGAGAATCCCTCCTGTTGGCGTAGGTAATCCACTTCCCTGAGAGGTGGTAGCTAGGTTGACAAAAGAATTCTTTCATCAACCTAGCACTGTCTACATGGGGATTTAGGTTGGCTTAACTACGCCGCTCAGAAGTATGGATTTTCCACACCACTGAGAGACATAGTTATGCTGACCTAATTTTCTAGTGTAGACCAGGCCTAAAACAGATTTCTATCCTTATGTTTTATAAGAAGTTGCCTACGGGCCAGATTGCTAAACAATTATGCATGTTGAATGAAATCCTAGCCACACTGAAGTCAATGAGAGTTTTGGTTTTCACTTCAATGGGGACAGGATTTTTCCTGCTGATTAGTACCTTACTCCATGAGTAGTCCCATTGTCTTAAAATGAGATTACCCTGGTGTAAGGTATCATTCATGATGACTAAGAGAATCACAATCTGGGGCTACATACATTGTGTTGTTTCATTTTAGCACATTTCTGTTCATGGTTTGCAAATATGTACTATTCACTTAATCTCATATGCAGGCTTGAGAAAACTGCTAGATAACAGGAAGGCTCCATAGACCATGACAATACGCTTATATTAAAATCAAGCTACTTTGTAAAATTAGTCTTCTAAAAACAACTCCACTACACAAATGATTTGTCCTTTAAAGATCTTTAAATTGTCTCCACTATCTTAGAAGTTTGCATCCACCCTCACAAAAATAAAATAATAAAAATCCAGCATACCATATCTCATGCACAGACATACAATAAAGGAAATGTTCAAATGAGGTGGAGTGTGAGTAAGCAGAGGGCAACTCAAAAAGAAAAAAGGAATAAAAGAGCTGCCAACGTTTTGCTTGACTCAGGAAAAGGCACACAGAATCCTAAATGCTGGGATTTTTCTTAGCACATGAAAGAAAAAAAAATGTGAGAGTCCTTTTGCTGCAGTTAAATCTGAATGCAGCATAAAGAATTCATTTACTTGCCCCAGAACTACAATATAGCATACAAAAGGCAGGTTTTAGGCTTTAAGAACGCAGCTAATGGTAACTATCTCATCAAGCAAAGGGAATTCTGAAATGCATCATTACTCTATTTCTATAGGTTTCAGAGTAGCAGCCGTGTTAGTCTGTATCCGCAAAAAGAACAGGAGTACTTGTGGCACCTTAGAGACTAACAAATTTATTAGAGCATAAGCTTTCGTGGGCTACTGCCCACTTCTTCAGATGCATCCGAAGAAGTGGGCAGTAGCCCACGAAAGCTTATGCTCTAATAAATTTGTTAGTCTCTAAGGTGCCACAAGTACTCCTGTTCTATTTCTATAGCTGTTGAGTACAACAACATTTACACCAGGAATTCAAAGAAAATGTCCTTCATACTTTGTCCTCAGGGCCAGCTCAGGAAATTTCCATGTTATTAGTCTCTCATTAGGAATGCGGCATTTTTAAAAAGGGCTCATTTTTGTATTGGTTTGATAGCACAAAATGAAGCCAGACTAAGGGCAGGTTCGGATGCTGACTAAGCTCTAAGGGTACATCTATACTTACTTCCTGGTCCGGATGTAAGCGATCGATCTTCTGGGATCGATTTATCGCGTCTTGTCTAGACGTGATAAATCGATCCCGGAAGTGCTTGCCATCGACGCCGGTACTCCAGCTCAGCGAGAGGAGTACGCGGCATCGACGGGGGAGCCTGCCTGCCACATCTGGACCCGCGGTAAGTTCGGGCTAAGGTACTTCGAATTCAGCTACGTTATTAACATAGCTGAATTTGCGTACCTTAGTCCGAAGTGGGGGGTTAGTGTGGACCAGGCCTAAGGGTATGTCTACAGTGAAGCTGGGAGTGAGCCTCCCAGCTCAGGTAGACAGACAGGTGCTAGCTCTGCTTGAGCTAGCATGCTAAAAAAACCCACAAAAAAACAAACAAAAAAACGCAGTGTGGATATTGTGGCATGAGCGGTGGCACAGGCTTGCTGGCTGAGTACAAGCCTGCCCAACCCCCTGGGTTTGTACTTGGGTGGCTGGCCTGTGCCGCCACCACCACCATACTGCTATTCTAGTGCACTAGCTCAAGCAGAGCTAGTGGGGGTCTGTCTCCGTGGGCTGGGAGGCATGCTACCAGCTGCAGAGGAGACAGACTGTAAATCTCAAACCTCCCTTTGAGCAGTTGAGGAAGGAAAAAAGGAAAGTGCAGCCAACACGTCCCTTTTTCAGAAGTGCTGAATAAAAAACAAAAAACAAACAAACTTGCAAGGACAATTTTGACATCAGAGAAATTTCAAAGAGATCAGAGCAATGAGGCAGAAGTATACTAAAAACAAACAAAATTATAGCAGAAAAGCCTGACCGATTTGGGAATATTTGACCACATTTTATATGTTAAAATGCACATGCACAATATTCAATCAATTACATTTTCAGCAAAAACAATGTAGCCTATTGGCTCATACAGGATGTGGTGGATATGACGTGGCTCTATGATAGTTTATGAATACTATATGTGATCTGGTTATTGGGGTGCTTACTGTATAAATATGCTTGTTTAGTTTACTAGGGGGCTGTAAGGAAAATAAGCAGGAAGAACAATAAATGGCTTGAAATAAGCCATTAAGTAGTAAGCACTCAAGGGTTATGAGACAATGCCTGAGCTATTAAATGTGAATATTTTTCTACCGCCTGACTGCAACCAACCTACAGAATCAGCTTTGCACAAGCAGGGCCAAAAGTCTAGGAACAGACAAGAACCAAAGATGTCTGGCTGGATAAAGAGACTCTCTTTCCACAGAGAAGGTTACTGTCGGCAAGCTGATCAGACAAACACAGGCATGTCCTGGGGTGTCTGAAAAGGCCATGCTTGCCAAGGCTGCCACTGGGGGATGGTAAGCCTATAGGCAGTGCTTAATTTGTGCCAAAACTTGCCAGGGCTGAGCCCTGGCACCTCTGGGTTTGCTACATCAATTATGAAAGTAAAAAAATTGCTTGAACCCTGGCACCTAATTGCTTGAGCCCTGGAACTGCTTTCATTAAAAATTAAGCATTATCATATGCAGGCAAGTGGTCTCTGCACAGACCATCTATAGATGGATAACATCCTGTATTAAGATTGCATATAAGATAGCTTCAACTATGCCTCCTCAATAGGTATGAGCTCATTTGATAAAAGCGCAAGTGACGTTGATAGTGTTCCTCAGTGACATTTCCATATTGAACATTTGTAGGGCTGCCGTACGGTCATCCATCCATCCATGGACCATTATGCTATTACCACATCTTCCAGAGTGGATGAAGACCTTGGTAGGGCAGTCCAACTATCTCTATTTCAGGAGACTGAGAGCCCCCTCTTCTTGGATGGATTACTGCTTGTGAATCACCTAACTGGAATACACTTTTGCATCTACTCGAATAAGAAATGATTACTTACTATAACTGTGGATCGAGAAGTGATGCAGACATGTATTCCATGACCCACCTTCCATCCCCTCTCGTGGGCTTTTAGTGCAAAGAAACTGAGAAGGGTCAGGGCAGCACTGCCTCATATACCCAGGGGAGGGGCCACAGCCACAAGACGAGTGCAGCCCCTCTACGGGTACTGCTGGCAAAAGTCTCCAGCTCCAGCACACTGGGCACACATACACCTAAGTAGAATGCATGTCTGGATCACACTTTAAACATTCTTCATAACAATATTTTGATTTTTTTACTCATGCAAAATGGGAATTTCATCAGCAATCAGATGAATTCTGAAAGCAACCGAGGTAGAATTTCAATCTGATTGACTTTTAAAATCTTTTTGAAGTAAACGTGTTACCCAAATGCAGATGCAAAGTATCATTAAAATCAAATTCTAGTGATCAGCACTTGGTAATACATTCTGCTTTAGACAAAAATTTCAGATTGATTGAGGTGCCTCTATTTTTTTTACGTAGGACTCTAACTGCCTTATTCCCTTCTCTATAATAGGCCAAGAAACATTAAAATATGCTCAGATTGATAACAAATGTTGGATATAGCTAGGCTTCCTCAATGTATATTATGTTTATTTTATGGAAGAAAAATTTGTATTAGTTGGAATCTGGAGAATTCTAAGAAGAAATAACTAATTCACAGATAGAAAATGAAAATTTCCCCTTAGCCTTGACCATTATCATAATCATCAGATGAATAAATCAGGAAAGACTTTAAACCAACCTGAATGTTTATAAATGCAATTCTAACACACAAAAATAGGAAAGTGCTGAATGGAAGGTAATTTAAGTCTCCTTTGAGAAAATGAATAGAATTTGAATATGGACATTTAATAATATATTTGAATAGGGGCAGTGACCAACAATCTGAAAACTCATTGGAGGGATATTTGATCTGATGGGATTAAGAAAATTAGATCAACCATGCATGATGTAGGGTCAACAAGAGCCAGATGATGAACAGATGCTATGGGACTCTATAGCTTTCATGTATGCTGGGAATACAATACTATGGATTTGTAGTTTCTTTGGTACATACATTCTAAGAATATAAAAGCCCGGAGTGCGGGGGGGGGGGGGGGGGGGAGTACATTTGCTGTAGTCCTGCTTTCTTCTACAAACTCTCTGACTTCATATATTAAAATCTATTTATTTAATCTCAATGTATACATGTAACCCTTCTGCCAGGTGGAGCCGGCAGCAACCAGGGCCAGGTTCTATATTTAGGGGTTCCTTTTCAACAATACAACACCGAACCGGCTCAGACCCCCACCCAGTAATCTGGGAAAATTACACACCACTCGGGGGCGCCTCTGAGAGGCAATACTTCTCCACTCGCAAGTAGAGTCTGAGTGTAGAAAAGAAACTTTTAATGAAACAAGGGACATTACCCGACATTAATTAGGGAAAATGTCACAAGCAGGATTCATAATCATAAAACTGTGAGCAGGACACCCACCCCAGAGGGCAGGGAGCAGTACCTTCTGCCTTGGGTTCTTGAGTTCTACAACCAAAAGTTCCTTTTCTGTGCCCCTCTCTGCTCCCTCACCATACCCCACTCACAGTGGTTTTCCTTGGTCAGGAAGACCCAGGGTTCAGAAGTGCATCTGTGTGAGTTCACCTCCCACCCAGGGAAGAAGACACCTGGCTTGCTCCACCATCTGAGCACTTGCTCTGGCTGGTCGCCTGCCAGCCACCTCCCGCCGGCCAAATGCTCACCGCCTCCCACCAGCCAACTGCTCGCCCCTTTCACCAGCTGCTCCCGCCAGCCGAGCCACTTTCACTAGCTGCTCCCGCTCCTGCGAACTGACTGCTCGCCACTTTCACTGGCTGTTTCCGCCAGCCGGCTGCCCGTCAGTCACCTCATGCTGCCACCTGCCTCTGCTATGACCTCTGCAGGTCAAGTTCTTAGTGATTTTTAGCTCTCAGCAGGCTGTGCAGAAACACCCCCCCTCCACAAGTGATTTCAGCTCTCATTGAGTACTTAATATAACAAAAGGCTCCTAATGAAGCCTATTTAGCTATACCTTTGAACAGCGGGGAGGAACAGGTTAAATCAGACCAGGGATCCTTAGGGAAAGTCCACTCCTCCTGGCTGAGATACCTGTCCCTGTCCCTACCTTTTTTTCACAGGGATCTGGCATTTGACCCCTGGCTTAATGAGGTCCTTTCAGCTGAGGATGATCCCCTCATTTGGGACAGGTTAAGCACAGTTCTGCTCCCCTTTATTCATACAATAAAGACAACAACACTGATAACAGCATTTTACTACACCTGCATTCAGTACCAAAGTGATTTGTAACCCAAAACCAGCCAAAGTTGATCACTTTGAGCAACACTGTTCTATCTGCTGGATATCGAAGCATAGTAGGTGTGTTCATGTAAATACAACAGAGGGTCCTGTGGCACCTTTGAGACTTCTTCAGATGCAAGAAGTGAGGTTCTGACCCACGAAAGCTTATGCTCCCAGTACTTCTGTTAGTCTCAAAGGTGCCACAGGACCCTCTGTTGCTTTTTACAGATTCAGACTAACACGGCTACCCCTCTGATACATGTAAATACAGTTTGCTACTGAAGTCTTTCCCCCTCCCAGCTAGCTGTCAGGGGAGAATTCATTCAGACCCTGCTTACATTCAATTTCAATCTAATCTGAAACAGGCAAAGCTGGGAGTACAGCACTTGTCTTGATTTGAGCTATTTTGACCTTTTAAGAAAAACAGAACAGTTAGGCCATGAAAAAATGCCTGGATATATATATAATTAAAACAGCAAGAAAATTGAGTTCCAAATTTTTCAAGTCTGGGAAAATATTTCAGGAGCATGGATCTAGGTAGCTAGAATGGCAAAGGAAATGTAGTATTTTTCCTCTTCTGTGGTTAAATTCTGATGTTTTTAAACTACCCATTTTACAGCAGAATTCTGAGTGTTTTGCCTCAGTTTTACACTTTTACAATCTTCAGCCTCTTTCTCCATCTTTGCAAACAGTTTTGAACTCTGTACAGGTATAAATTCCAGGCATCAGACCAGTAGGAACACAAAACATCCCTGAAGGGCTGCTCCAAGAAAACTTTCCAGTGATTTTATAAGAACATCTTTATCCCCTGGAAAACTTAGCATAGCATTTATTGGCTCAGAGAGCAGGAAGCTTTGGTTTACCTCACTTGGTAGAGCTGTTTAAAGACCACAGCTGTCTGGTTTGAGTTTCAGCACTGTGAGGACCATCCACATTACAGGCCTTCTTCACACTAATTTCACATAATGAACCAGGCCACAAATTGGCAGACACAGTAAACCTACACTTGTCTTCAGTAACCTCATCCAGTTAAGCTATATTGATCTATTGCGTTGGCTGAAAACAGCTTTAGGGGAGCCAAGTATTTCCCCATATGGTCAAAAAGAAGCAATGTGCCTCCCCTCCCAGAACTCCTACACCACTGCCAAAAAAACCCAACAACCAGATCCGAAGTCTCATTAATAATGTTTGGTTTCTCCCGCAGAGCTAACTGAACTATACATAGTCATCGGGACTGAATTATCATGGGTTATCAACACTCACTCTACAAGTAGCAATCACTGGTGATGCGTCTGTGTCTGCTGGAGTGCTAGAAAAAATATTAATCAGGTTAGAAGCACAATGCCCATCAATCCTCTATTTCTTACTGAAGATGGGCCCAGGCAGGTCATGAAGTTCAGATCTGTAGCTGAGTTTCCCCAGTTTTGGAGAGGTTTGGGTTCCATGTTTCAGTGAGACCCATTACAGGGATAGGTCTGAATTTTGAATGGTTTTGGCTTGTATCTTTTTCTCTTGAGTTCTGAGCCAAGTAAGAAGAAAGAGTGAGGAAGGAAATTAGGATTGAGACAAGAAAAAGCCTGTGTAAAGATCAGTTTAAGCTTCTGCCAAGCCTTAGTCAAAGCTTTTCCGAGAAGAACACACTTGTCTTTCCTTCTCCACAGTGAGGGCCACAGCTAGTTTGTTCCTTTTGTGGAGGTATTACAGAAGCAGGTGCTGCTTTTGCTCAGCTGCAGCCCTGGAAGCATCCAGTTCCACTGCATGAGCCATTCACCTCCAGTGCCTCTGACCTCAGTACTCTGGTCTGCCAAATCATAACTCTCTCTGTCACAGTTAAAGAACAGGGCCCTAGAAAATCATCCCCGCTTCGGTCATTCTTCTCAGCTTCCACCCCAAGGGTGGTTGAGCTCTTCTTCCCAGTCCATCTGTGCTGGTTTTCCTCCCAGCTGAGTACCAAGTCAGACATCTCTTCTCCATCCTACAGGACCTCGCTTAGTCCTTTGGGCTGCTCACCTCTCATGTTAAACAAAAAGGATTGTTTAAGTAGCACTCATGGGCTTTTGGGGAGTGGGGGATATTTTCAGCAGCTGGCATTGTTTGTTTACCCATTCTTCGTCCTGGCTCTGACAATCACAGCAAAACAGTCCGTAGATTAAAGAAAGAGCTGTGTAATCTGGAAGCCAGTT
The DNA here is from genome assembly GCF_011386835.1 of Chrysemys picta bellii. Lineage (NCBI taxonomy): Eukaryota > Metazoa > Chordata > Testudines > Emydidae > Chrysemys > Chrysemys picta. The sequence goes on along the minus strand of NC_088794.1, from coordinate 125,561,746 downwards.
GTAGGGCACAACAGACGCTTTACTGGTCCAATGAATTTAAAAACAAATGTCAGTAGGCGATGCTCTTTATATTACTTATCTGCATATATGCTGCGGCAGAGCTCTGACCTTGTCCCCGTGGGTCCCACGCTTCTAAGCGGTATATGCTAGCCTCAGTGGCTCACTGTGACCCTCCATGTAGCCATTCTCTCTCTAGGGCCAGGGTTACAAGTCTACTGAGCCCTTTTCATCATAAACCAGCAAGGAGGTTGGTGAGAGAACTCCCACAGATTCTGTTGCCCCTAGGGGCTTGTTTCAGAACAGTTTAACCTCCTGTCCTGACAGGGGCCTGACTTCCCCTCCTAGGAGGTGTTCCTGTAGTGGTGGATTGGGAGGAACCCGGGCCCGCCCTCTACTCCGGGTTCGGGCCCAGGGACCCTAATGGTAGCAGCTGTTGGCAGCCAACCTTTCACTGCCAGAGTTGCTACATTTCCCTCGGCCACTTCCCCACAGCTGTCCTGCTTCTCCCTTCTTCACCCTTACCTTAAGGCTCCCTTACCAATGACTTGACGGTGTCTTCATTAACCAGCCCTTCAGCCGCGCTTCCTCTCGTCTGGCCCCCTGGCTCTCCTCTGTCTGACTGGAGTGAGTCCTTTTATAGTATCAAAGGGGCCTTAATTAGAGTCAGGTGGTTACATTAGCTTAATGGCCTCACCTGACTCTTTGCAGGTTAATTGGAGTCAGGTGTTCTCATTAGCCTGGAGCAGCCCCTGCTCTGATCAGTCAGGGAACAGAAAACTGTTAATCCAGTGGCCAGTATATCTGCCTTCTGCTACTCTGCTGTACCCAACTGGCCTGGGTCTATTACATATCCCTCCCCCCTGCTCAACACCACGGGGTTGGGCAGCTTGGGACACCAGACAGTGTATGCATGATAAGTCATCGGCGTTGCCATGGCGACTCCCTGCTCTGTGCTGTATGCGGAACTGGAAAGGTTGGAGGGATAAGAACCACCTGGTTACCCTTGTGTTCTTTTCCTTGTTCTGTTGCATCCACTGAAGAGGGGCATGGTTGGTCACAAGGATAAATCTGCACCCCAGCAGGTAATAACGCAAAGTTTCCATGGCCCATTTTACGGTGAGGCACTCTCTCTCTCTACTACTGCGCATTTTTGTTCCCTCTGAAGGAGTTTCCTACTGAGGTAGAGAATTGGGTGTTCCTCTTCCCCAACCATCTGCGACAGGACGGCCCCTAAGCCCACCTCGGCTGCATCTGTCTCTAGGATGAATTCCTTGGTGAAATCTGGGGCTGTCAATATGGGGTTACTGCAGTCTGTTTTGAGTACCGTTCTTGATGACATTCAAGAATGTGCACCAATCATTGCGGAGTCAGTGATTTAGCCATTAACTCCAAAAGGAACAGGATAAGGACCATGGCTTGCAATAGCAGTGTTCTTTCGACTGTAATAAAAATTAAATTTAGATCTAGTTACATAAAAACAACATCCTTCACACTCTTAATCAGCTTATGAGGTTTAGAGGTACTCAAATGATTTAAAGTCCATTGGCTAATTTTGTAGTGCATTTGCAATATCATGCATTAGTAAAATCATGGGGATTATGAAAAAAATTGAAGCATAATAAAATTACATAACTGACAAGCTACAAAGGATAGGTCAAATCCTGCGCCCACTCAAGTGTGGGAATTTTGCCAGAGTACAGTGGATCCAGGATTTGGCCCTATATGAATCCATGCGGGTAGAGGAGGGGCTAAAGGACTCTGAACTGTCTGGCTCATACAGTCTGATTATCTGATGTGTTAGGAAAACAGATTGCAGTAGGTTTTTGTGGTTTTTTTTAATGACATGTTAACTTATTTGACCCAATGAAGTGCATGGGGGAAGCAAAGCCGATTTTTCTCATTTATCTGTATGCTATTGAATGCAGCAGCACATTTCCATGGGTAGTGCAATAGTACAGAGCAACCTGGCAGGCTTTCAGTGCCACAGCTGGAGAGATGACTGGCAGCATGCTCAACCAGCTGTGCAACTGCTTCAGGGGCAGCAGAAAAGGAAAATGTGTCTCAATTTTTAAAAGCAGAGATTCCCAGACTGTGGTTTGTGGAGTACTTGCTGATTGTCTGGAGGGAGCTGGCTCATCACATGGTGCTGGCTCTCCTTGTTTGCAGCTGCTAAATAAATACATTAACAGACAGCTGAAAATACATAAATACTTTCCTAATGTTATTTTTCCATGTAATTAACTGCTGTAGTTTCCACAGGCATGTTATAGAATTGCAAACAGGAGGGAAGATATCAATAAACATTTGCCATCTCTAGAAGTTGGGAACCACATCATGCAGATGTTTGAAAAACCATAGTCTAAAGCAGGGGTCGGCAACTTTTCAGAAGTGGTGTGCCGAGTCTTCATTTATTCACTCTAAATTAAGGTTTCACGTGCCAGTAATACATTTTAATGTTTTTAGAAGGTCTCTTTCTAGAAGTCTATAATATAACACTAAACTATTGTTGTATGTAAAGTAAATAAGGTTTTTAAAATGTTTAAGAAGCTTCATTTAAAATTAAATTAAAATGCAGAGCCCCCCAGACCGGTGGCCAGGACCCGGGCAGTGTGAGTGCCACTGAAAATCAGTTTGCGTGCCATGCCATAGGTTGCCTACCCCTGGTCTAAAGCATCAGCACTTCTAGAGACACAGAGACTAGTTTAATGCTGTCATCACTTTTGTATAGCTCAGTGGGGTGGGGAGAGAAAGCTAAAGCTTTAGTTCCTTTCAGCAGAGACTGACAGGCCTACAACTGTCTAGCCTGGTGCTCCCCTTTGTTGGGATTTAACAGTGGCTATCACCAAAACATATCAATTCTCATAGGCAGAAAGAAATGGAATTCTCTCTCCCAAAATATTGTAGCGTCTTCTAGTATTACTACAACATTTGGGACTATTAGTGTTGAAGAAGGGCATGCAGCCCATCTGATCTCAAAATTAGTTACTGAGAAGCTTGGTTACCATAAACACCTGAAATAAGTGCATTACAAATACCTACCCTAACAGATTTTCCATTACTTACAGTAATGGTCCACAACAACAGTGTTGTTACAATGATTATTGTTCTATAAGGAAGAAGAGAAGGAGAAGTAGCTTCCCAAAGATTGGATTTCTGCAATTGGCTTTACATGGGACTACCCTTAAGTAACCCCTTTGGGTTTATTTTATGAAAATATGAAATCTGGCAATCCGGTTATTAAGAGCTTTTTTTGACAGCAGCACATGACATCTGTGGTCTATGCTGACTGCCTCTTGGTTTCAAGGTGAAGTTTAAGGTCCTTATTTTGACCTATACAGCCCTAAATGACTTGGGACTGTCCTGTGTAAAAGCACAGCACATAGAGAAAAGCCGTCTACCATAGTTATGAGCAGCAGTGTTGACTGAAGAGGGCTAGCAGGAAAGGGTTTGCTGTGAGGGGCCCGCAGCTTTGGAATGTGCTAAGATAGCCTGGTTTGTTGACCTTCATATCTATTTATACTTGGGTCTTGAGAATTAAGGTTTGTTTGGGAATAGGCTCTTTAAAGCAAGTTGTCTTGTAGGTTGGGTATTATTGGTGGCTGCTGGTAGGAGCGGAGCAGTTAATTTTAACAGGTGGGGGAGGGGTATTTGTTTTTTTGCAATTTATACCAAAGGCACACAGAACGCTAGAGACTTCTACATAGACTGAAATAACTATACAAATGCAACACATAGTAGTGGAAAGGGTAAACTATTCCAAATCCTTCTCACAATCACTTTACATTAGAGATGTGAGTTACCATAGTTTGACAGGTTCAATCATTATTAGCAGACAAAGACTAAAGCACAGTATTTATTTTAATGTATATATTTACCGTAGGTGGCCAAAATTCTATGTACTACATAAACAACTTTTTCCCTTTAGTGTCTCTTACATAGGGCTAAAAGGACAGAAAGCAGATGTCAAAATTTCCGCCTGAAACATAGAAAGGGATGGGCTGTATAATCCAACACAGTCACAAAAGTTTTATTGTCAATTCCAAAAAACAAAATCTAAATTTCTTTAGACCATTTCAGGATCAGACCTTACATAAATTTGCCTCAATCTGGAAAATCTGCATGGAGAATGTAAGAATGGCTATACCAGCCCAGTATCCGGTCTCTGATAGTGGCCAGTGCTAGATGCTTTAGAGAGAATGAACAGAACACCGCAATTTCAAGTGATCCATCCCATCATCCAGTTCCAGCTTCTGGCAATTAGAGGTCTAGAGACACCTGGAGGATGGGGCAGCATCCCTAACCATCTTGGCCAAGAGCATTTAAGGGACCTATCCTCCTCATGAGGATTAGTAGTGCTTAATTTGGTACAATTTATATCACTGAAATCAAGAACCCTTTCTTTACTGTAATTCCCATTTACCAAACTTGCAGTACAAACTAGCCTTTGGCAAGCAATTTCAGCAGTTGCTTAGCTCATTATTATTCAGCTGTTGAGCCACAGCTCCAGACTACATCACCACCTAAGAGGATTATGCAACAACAGGTGATTACTGCTTAAACCTCTCATATTGAGCTTGTCTCCCATAACATTTTAGGTTTCTATGGATACCTTTTTTCAAGGAAAACAGCTAGTGGTTCAACAGACATCTCACTTGGAAAAACAAATGTAGTTTATTTTACTTAACATTACAGTGGCAAATTATCATTGTCCATGAGTGTACAGTTTGATGGTGCACAGTAGGATTAAAATCTAGTCCCCCAAATCTCCATCCATGGATTTTTAAAAATGCATTTTTTAAGACAGCGGTTCTCAAACTGTGGGTCGCGACCCTGTTTTAATGGGGTTACCAGGGCTGGCTTAGACTTGCTTTGGCCCGGGGCAGCAGGGTTGAGATTATATCCCATCAGCCTGGGATTGAAGCCCTTGGCCTTCCACTTTACCTCCCCGCCCCGGGTGGTGGGGCTTGAGCTTTGGCCCCCTCACCCTGGATCAGGCTTCAGTCCCCACTCCTGGGGTTGTGTAGTAATTTTTGTTGTCAGAAAGTCGCAGTGCAATGAAGTTTGAGGACCCCTGTTTTAAGACTTATCCTCTTCTGCATTTTTGCTAGGTAGCAAATCTAAATATACATTATATACATATTTACAATACAAATGTAAAATAGCTAATGAATAATTATAGGGGTTAAGCATGTTTTTGGGGAAATAAAAAGTGGAGGAAAGATGCTAGGAACCACCCACCAGCACAAGAATATCTTCCTTAAGGTTTTCTATGTCATGAGTGTTTGTAGTATAAAAGAATCTCAGTATTTAAGAATATGGCTGACTTATTTAGTGGGAACAAGTTCTCATCTTCTGTTCACTAATTCCTAAATTCTTTCCAACACTAGGAACATTCTTCAAAGACAACTGGACCCTTTGCTTTGGAGGTAGATCTGGAAATTTCAGTCTCCCGTTCCTCACTAGATATGTCAAAACTACCCTCACTAAACAAATATTCACATCTAGTTGTTAGCCCTGGAGCTCTGCCTGAGGAGTACCAACCAAATTTTTGTTAACTCAGGTAACTATATGCCAGGGACTAAACCTGGCTCCCTTGAAAGGAAAGATTCCCCAGCAGTATCTATCTATCTATATATCTTGCATATATTTTTTCTCTAAATCTTTCCCCCCCACTGTTTACTAATATCAAAGTGTTGCACACAAAAAGACCTGGATAATCTAAAGCCACCACTGAAATGCAACCATCTTTGCAGTACAATGTGACAACAAGGCAATGGTACACAAAATAATTTTTAGGGCAGGGAAGTGAAAAGTAACTTATAAAATTAGGGGAATTTAGGCAGGCAGAATGCAATGATCTCTTCCATAATTTGGCCATGATGGGTCATGCAATATGATAAACATCAATAATTCATAATGTGTACCAACCATTATCTCACACAAAGTAAGAAGTTTAGTCTAGTTGGGCATTGTACCTTGAGGAAACAGACTTCACCATAGACAATTCTCTATAAAAAGCTTCACTTATTACATGGGTGTATTCAACCTTGCTGGAAACAGAGAGAGAGAAAAAAGCAGCATTTTCTAAAAATGAGTATATCTAGATGTCAGGTCCAGTTAATTGCCCAATTCTGGGTATACCAGACTCAGGAGTCACTATTCTACAGATTCTATTACAAAACAGAGCCTCAGAATGATGAACACTTGCTTTTGAACCAAAAATGTTTATTTTTTAAACTCAGATGTCTTTTCAACCAGAAAGCTTCTCTGTAACACAGGAAAAGGTCTTTAGACCTCCATATTTATAACTTACCTTACACTGATAGTTTACAAAATTCTAAACATTTTAAAATATTTTGATGAGTAATGTCATTTACTGTGTGCACAGCGCACTTGGAACTTCCATTAATTTAAATAGTAATCCCTGACACAGATGATTTGGGGATTGAGCCCTATACCTCAAATCACCATCCAATTAAAAAGAAAAACCAACCCCTCCCCAACAACCATTATTTTTAAAGGGTGGAAAAAAACCAAACATTGTGGTGCTTCGTATGAACTAAAAAACAAAACAAAACAAAAAAACTGATTTCATCCTCCTGACTTGACAGATGTCTTTAACAGATTTCTATGCATAAAGGCTTTAAATTAATTTAACAAATTTTAAAAAATAAAATATCAGTAACAACCATGGAGTGTAAAGTACTATACAAGCTTCTAGCTGCTTCTATCTTGAATCTTACTGAAAACCTTTAAAAAAAAACAAAAACAAAAACTTATGCCTGACCTTAAAATGTTCTCCAAAGGCAAAATGCTTCCTTTCCCAACTGGAAAATTCACACACTTTTTTGTGCCTTGCTACATCAGAGTGCTTTTGATTCAGCAGAGTAGCAATGAGTTTTATGGTAGAACTTTTCTGACAGTTGGGACCCAAAGGGCTTGTCTCTTTGCTTGTTTATATCAAATGAAGAAGTGTCTGACTAGGTACCAGACATCTCAATTTTCCAGCATAGTTTTACCAAAGGATTGCTCTCAAGTGTTCTCATAAGAACCTTTCCATTCCAGTTTAATACTGGGCATATTCTCCTTCCCGCTGTTAAAACTTATTTGCAAAGGCTTCCCTGAATCTTTTGCCTTAAACAATTCTCAATATTGCCCAAGGGGGTGGGGGAGAAGTAGATTTTCAACTTTGATAGAGTGTATTTGAGTTGAGGTAAAGCAGAATGAATAAAAATTAGCCTTTCACCCACATGAAAGTCATTTAGCTTCAAGGTAAACCTCAACTTAGGTTATGGGGACTGATGATTATAGAAATCTTCATTACATTTTATATTAAAAGGCGTGGTCCTACATTTCTTTCCCATAAAAAAAGCCTACTTACTTAAAATTCCTTCATGGTATTTCCTCCAAATTCCATGAAGTGGTGGTAAGCAAGGAGAGGAGAATGAAGAAACTTGGGTTCAGCCCCCAAGTACTACAGATCTCTCATTATTTCTAGTCAGGAATTTGTGTGCATCAAAATACATAAATTTCCTCTAAATCATATTTTAGAATGCATTACACATTTTTACATCTAGTATCAGAAGTTTCTGAATGCTTATCCCAGTTTTCTTTAAAAGTTGGAATAGGAACTTAAAACAGTATAAACAGACAACTTGAAGAATAGCTATAAAATGCCTAATAGTCAAGAATGAACAACAAACTAATGTTCACTTCAGCAGCAGCTCACAGAGCTGGTTTTTGCCCATATTTCATTAAAAGTTTTGTTTGCCTTTTTTTAAAAATAAACAAATGAAGGCTGAACAAGTTTAAGACACCGTCGTTGTAATAAACAAAGAATAATTTCAAACACTGGTTAAAACCAAAGGTCGAGAATAAAAAAGTAATTTCTCATGAATAGACCAGTGCTCTGCATGTGTTCCATCACTGTTTTCAATTCAGAAATGTAAGAAGTTAAGTGACCCAAGACTGTTCATATTCAACTAAAAATCTAACAAATTTTGGTACCAGTGGCTGTAATCCCACTGCCAGCAATAGGAAAAACAAGTAGTATGAAACCTCGTACCAAGGGGATAAATCCACAAAGTGAAGAATTCAGACTTAAGGACAGAATACCTTCCTGAACTTAGCTCACTGTGCACTGCTTATTATAAGAATTACAGAATGCAGGTGGTTTTTTTCTTGAAAGTATTAAAATCAAAATTCTCAAAAGAGAAGTATAATTGGCATAACAGATTGCAACAACTAGACGTTACACATATACAGTAGCTAGAAAATGCAAAAACATGTGGTTAGCAGATCTGTCAGACAACTTTTGTTTTTCCAGTCATTTTGTATTAAAGTACCTTATAACATTTTAAAGCTGGCTTTTTGACCCAGGAAACTGAAATTTTATTTCACAATATCTTATGATGTACTGTATCAATCAGTAGCATGAAGCAGTTACAGTATTAACAAGGGTGCATATTAACCATTGCAGGAAAGTCACTATTAAGCACTTGGCCAATTTTCAATGGCCTAGAAACTTTTTACTGAAACTTCTACTGTTCAGTAGAAGAACCTCCCCCACAAAAATCAAAGACAACCCTTTCTTATATTTTTAAAATAGGAAAATTGATTCTTTTTATACATTTGCATTCTTAGGCAGAGACTTGGAATGCCATGACATGTCAAAGAGCATGTTTATGACTAGTTAAATCCTTCTTGGAAGAAAGTTCATAAAGGAAACTGTCAATCTCAATTATAGCATACCAATGGTATTTGCAACAATAATCTTTAACAGTTTGAAAGCCAACAATGTGGAATGTACCAAGAGATGTCTTACATAGAACTGTGGTAGCAATTATTTACCTGTTTAGGTTAGTTTACTGGATTTTGATGTCTAACTTTTCTGAAGAATCAGTATTCTCTGTAGAAATTAGAAAATTACAAAAAGATACCCACAAAAATAAAAAGGTAGAAATCTCCACTATCTTTTAAAGTTCAAGTAAAGACATCTTCACAGCATCTCCTTTAGACAATGGCATATTGCTCGTATAAAAGATCTCTTATTCTATAGAAGTCCTGGCAAAGACAGCCTTCCAATCCAATGCGCCCTGTTTCAGTCTGAAACAAAAAACATACTTAAATCTATTATCTTGACAGTGAAGTGGTGAGGGAGATACACAATGCATTGCATATATTCTAGATATTTTTTAAAACAACATACTTACCCTACGAACAGCCACTAGGTTGTTGCACACAAGTACCCCTCCTACAAATTCAGCTTGAATTCCTTCTCGCAGAAGAACTTGTTTAAAATCAGACAGTCTTGGCTCATTCATGAAAACAGACTGATGTCCAATAACCTTTCAATGAATAAAGTACAAAGAAGAAATCTTCTAAAGATTTTAGTAAAACATTTTTATGAAGCCTTTATAATAAAGTAACTCAGTATACGATTGGGGGAAAAAATATTCTAGGGCTGTCAAGCGATTAAAAAAAATTATCGCGATTAATTGCACTATAAACAATAATAGAATATCATTTATTTAAATATTTTTGGATGTTGGCTACATTTTCAAATATATTGTTTCAATTATAACAGAATACAATGTGTACAGTGCTCACTTTATTTTTTATTACAAATATTTGTGCTGTAAAAAACAAAAAAATAGTATTTTTCAATTCTCTTAAGTACTGTAGTGCAAACTCTTTATCATGAAAGTTGAACATACAAATGTCAAATTATGTACAAAAATTTCTAAAGATAGCTACAGCAGGACCTAAGGTTTAAGAGTCATGCTTTCAGAAGGCTTAAAGGAGCAACACTCCAATGCGGAAACTACGGAACCCTAACCATCAAAAAGAAAATCAACCTTCTGCTGGTGGCATCTGACTCAGATGATGAAAGTGAACATGCATCGGTCTGCACTGCTTGGGTCATTATTGAGCATGGACATGCCGCTGGAATGGTGGTTGAAGCATGAAGGGACATATGAATCAGTGCATCTGGCATGTAAATACCTTGCAATGCCTGCTACAAAAGTGCCATGTGAACGCCTGGCAGCATTATCTCCTGCAAATGTAAACAAACTTGTTTGTCTGAGTGACTGGCTGAACAAGAAGTAGGACTGAGTGGACTTCTAGGCTCTAAAGGTTTATGTTGGTTTATTTTTGAATGCAGTTATGTGACAAAAAAATAAATCTACATTTGTAGGTTGCACTTTCACAATGAAGAGATTGCATTATGGTACTTGTATGAGATGAACAGAAAAATACTGTTTCTTTTGTTTATTGTTTTTACAGTGCAAATATTAGTAATAAAAACAATAACAAAGTGAGCACTGTACACCTTGTATTCTGTGTTATAATTTAAATCAAAATATTTGAAAATGTAGAAAAACATCCAAAAATCCATTCAATTGGCATGCTATTGTTTAAAAGTGTGATTAAAACTGAGTTTAATCACGATTAATATTTTAAGCCACGGGTTAATTATTTTGAGTTAATAGTGTGAGTTAACTGCGATGAATCGACAGCCCTAATTTATTTGATTTCCCCTTTGATAGGTGTAATGATTTTAAGAAGGCCTCCTCACTCGCAACTCCGGGTCTCTGCTGGGAGCATGGACCTGCAGGACACGGCATGGGAAACTCCGGTTTCCTTTTCAAGCTCTGTGATCTTAGCAAAGTCTACTAGGGTGAGATTCTCACCCATACTCAAGCCCTTTTATGCCAGATGAAAGAGCCCTATAAGCCCTGGATCTAGCCAAGAGAGGATTTCCCCCTACATAGGCATTGTGTCAGACAGCCATAAGGCTGCCCTTGTAGGACCTGCTCACAAGCCCTGGGGCAAGGGGTGTGCTGGGAGCGGTGCCCCAACAATCAACCCTGTGGTTCATAGCACAGCCCAGGAAGGCTGCCATAATTTAGATAGCCCTAGGTGCCTTCCCAAGTTATGCTCCCAGGGATACAGAGGCCCTCAGCAGTACTGGTTTGGGAAGATACAAAGGTAGCAACCTACCTCCATCTGGGCTAAGAGTTGCAGCACAAGACCTTACCCTTAATATCTGTACGTCTCAGTTTTCTCTTTTTTAAAAGGAGTTAATGATATCTACCCAAATACGCAAAAGTATTTGAGGACTAAGGACGAAGAGTGCTATTAAGAATTGCACTGTCTGATCTTCTGCTTGTCAGTTAGGTGCTTCTTTTTGAAATTATATTTGTGCATGTATCTATCTTTAACCTACATATGATAAGGAAACATTTACCATAGTGTCAGATGAAATTTAAGAGTAAATCCAAGGAGTGTTACTAACTAGGGCTGTCAATTAATCACAGCTAATGCCTGCGATTAACTGAAAACAAAATTAATGCGTTAATTTTTTAAACACATTAATTGCATACCTCTGGGTGGAGGGGGAGGGGAGAAAGGCATTGGTAGTGAAGGGGCTGAAGCCTCAGCTCGGAGCCTGGTGTAGGGGTGGAGGCTTGAGCCTGGAGCCCCACGCAAGCCCCGAGCGAGTCCCAAGCAGGGCTGAAGCCCCAAGCCCCCTGCCTATATTTGAAAATATAGAAAACATCCAAAAATATTTAAATAAATGGTATTATGTTAATGTTTAACGGTGCAATTAAAACTGCGATTAATCGCAATTTATTTTTTAAATCTCAGGATTAATTGCAATTTATTTTTTTAATTGTTTGACAACCCAAATACCAACTGATTTCCAAAGCCATGTATGGTAAGTGCACAGGTCACATAATAAATAGAAAATTTTATTGCATCAGTACCTAGAAGCCCCATCTGAGATCAGGGTCACATTGTGGTAGGTACTGTATATTATATATAATAGAGAGGCATTCTCTGTCTTGAAGAGCTCACATCCTGAACAAAGAAAGCAGTAGCTGTGTAACAACTGTAAAAATCACACTAAGGGCTGGTCTTCAATATGGGGAGATAGACACTGCTGCAATCAATGCAGCAGCGATCGATTTAGCAGTTCTAGTGAAGACCCGCTAAATCGACGGCAGAGCGCTCTCTGGTCGACCCCGGTACTCCAGCTCTCCGAGAAGAGTAAGGAAATTTGAGGGGAGAGCATCTCCTGTCGACGCAGCACAGTGAAGACACTGGGGTAAGTCGACCTAAGCTATGTAGCTGGAGTAGCGTAATTTAGGTCGACTTACACCCATAGTGAAAATAAACCCTAAGACACCAATTTACAACATGAACAGTCCGATACTGGAGGCTTTATTCAAGCAAAGCTCCTGACTTTAAAGAGACTTTTATCTGAATAAGTCCCGCTTAAAGTCAGGCTTTAAATGTTGAAAAAACTATACCTGCAAATCATCCCCACAAATATAAGACTCAAATCCCCACAAATATAAAAGAGCATGTAGCCAAGAGAAGGCAAAAGCTTTTCTACCTCATGTGGTGGCAGTGGTTCTAGAGTAGGAATGATCTCACTCTCCTCACATACTTCCTTATCATCATCATCAAACAAACTCTTCATAGCCTTTTGCTGTGCTATAACACTGGAGTCAGAAGAAGGCATATCCACTTGCATTTCCAAGTCTTCTCCATCTTCTCTCAGTTCTCCTTCTTCCAGAATGACTCCGGTGTCCACTTTTGAAACCCGCATGTCCAGGACACCATCTATCCAAGCTAGTTCTGCATCTTTCGCTTTACAGAACTGAAGGGAGCTGACCAGCGAATCTTTTAACCTGACCTAAGTTGCACACAGACAAAAACTGTAATGACTTATTTACATAAGCAAACCTGACAGCACATTTCACAGGCTCTTAACACCAAACTTTTTTAAAATTAATAATTTCCCCATTCATTATGACACCATGTTGTTTGGATCCATCACACTCTTTGGAAAAAAAAACCCAGCAATAAGGCACAACACTAAGTGACAGAAGAGTACACACAGCTTGCACCTGACAATTGGTTTGGAAAGCAGCAGATAAAAACAAACCAATGTTAGTGCTCTTTCTTGGTAAAGATAAACAGATCAGACTGTGGCTTTTGAGACAGCAAGATCTTGTTCGGTTAAGGAGAGACTTTCATTGTAACTCTCCTTTTCACATATTTTTAATCTGAAATATTTTTCTGTAGGACAAACTATCCTTGATTGGTCTTGGGATGTTTAAGAATGGTTCCTTCTGCTATTTGAATTATTGCAGAGATTTAAAAAGAAAAAAAAAAAGCCATACAACTTATCAACTTTACATTAAAATGGCACTTATGTAGCTCTTTACCAGTCATGATGGGAAAACATTAAAAATCTAAACTTTAAGTGACTAAAACATCACTTTTAACCATATTAAACTAGAATCTAAGATTTTAACAGATTCCAGTAAAAACCTGCCTTTTTTGAGACATCACTATTCACAGTGGCATTGTATTCCCAGCCCCAGATGCTGCTGTTGGGATCAAGTGCATGAAGGAGACTTGCAAAGGTTTCATTATAAACACAAATCATAATCCTCCCAAAAAACAAATTTGATTTCTTCTTCTGATGCCCCCCCATCTGTTTCTTTTTCAGATGTTAATACTGCAAAGGCATGAACTAGCACTATGCAGAGAGCAGAAAATTTGTTCTGTGACTGATTTTGAAATCTGATTTTCTTCTGAATTAGAATGAGACTTGAAAGTTCTAAAGTTCTCCATAAAGGAAAACTCCAAAAAAAAAAAAAAAAATCTGTTTCAGGTCCATCAAAACATTTTATAAGAAGTTTTTTCAAAATGAAAAATCATAATGTTTTATTCCAGAACAGCTGAAATGAGATGTTTCAATACTGTTAGAACTTTACCCTGGTTTTCTAAAAACAAAAACCACCCAACAATTTCGAGAAGCATTTCAGTTTGGATTTCCATTGGAGTTTCTCCAATCAGCTCTCGCATGCTCTCTTTTATACACCGCTCCCTTCAAACTGAGGTATGTACTCTTCTCTCTAGCCCCATTGCCCCTCCATTAGATCTCTGCTTCGAAGCTTAGTTGGAACCATCTATAATGCTGACATGCTCAGGCAATTTCTCTAGTTTTTTTCATGTTACACACACAGAGGGACACACACACACACACACACACACACACACACACACACACACACACACACACACACACACACACACACAGTAATGGTATAGTTAAGGTTTTTAGTAAAATTAAGTTGCTCTTACTTGACATGCATATTTTCAGTTACTACTTGGGCTATTTCTTTTGCACCCAAAACTCTTATAGCAGTTTCAATAAGAATTTTGGATATACGTGGAATGCAGGACTGGGACTCAAATGGATATCTAAATATAGACAATGTGTTCAGCAGAGCAAGTTGAATGAGATACTTTCCTTTTGCACTTTATAATTGCAGGCTTAAATATGTAATCTTAAACGTCTATTAATGTAGTGATTACATAATGTGTAGGTATAACATATGTAATATCTACAAGATTATAATGGAAATGTTTCCATCTTTCCCCAGAAACAAGTTAATTGTCTTAAGTAGATGTAAGTGCTCATACCATTATCATCTTTCCCTCCAAAAGGCACAGCCAAATAATGACATAATCTGATCAATGTAGAGCTCTCACATCCCTCAGTACTCATACAATGGATGAATTCCACCATCTTACCTGATAGATGTGAGTCTCACTGGTTGCATCTACAGTTTCATGCAATTTAGGCATATAAACTTTAATATCTTTCCCACCAAAAGCTCTGCAAGACTCTGAAAGGTCCTGGCTGGCCTCAGGTGGACCGTGGACAATGATCAACTGTCGTGGCTTCATCTGGTTAATGATTTTTTTAATGGAGTCACCATCTGAGCGTCCTTCATAGTCTATGTATGTAACTCTGGCTCTAATTTGATTTTAAAAGAAAAAAATAATTAATGCTTTGTCCTAAATTTTGAGAGAATTATTATGTTGTCTTACTGCTGTATCACTTGCTCTTCCTTTCCCATTCCCTCTCCTGCCCTATCCCACATCATGTATAAAAGTAGACTAAACTCTTCAGAGTAGGAACCACGAGTCAAATTCTGTGTCACCTCCAGGAGGAGCAGCACAAGAGGTGCAGCCCAAAGGAAGCTTTAAGCCACTTTGTGCCTTCCTGACTTCAAAACAGGCCCCCAGCCTAGTTTAGGCAGCCTAAGGAAGTGGGTCTGTTGTAAGTTACAGAAGCCTCCCCAGTGTTGCTTGCAGCATAAGTCAGAATGGCAGTAGTTATGTGCACTATGCCCCCCAAAATGCCAGAGACTGCAAGAGGAAGAGAGTGGGGAGAAGGCCACAGTTGGGCCATATATGGCAGCCCAATGCAGCGCTTGCACCAGTGGAATTCTCCCCCAGCCCTTTAAACCACCCAAGCACCATCTAAGGTGGGGGTGAGGAAGAGAAAGGGGCAAAATCTTCTTTTGTGTCTTTTCATCTGTGCTACAAGGCACCTAGCATCCTTCTGGGTGCCATAAAATAATGATTAATGCTACATTGATGTAGTTTTCTTTCAATTAGTTTTCTTTACAAAAAAGGGATTTAATAGGTGATACTTGAAATACATGTGGCTATTTCAATGATTTTTCTACCCTTTTCACAAACTTGGAAAAAAAAAATATATATATATATATATATCTTCCAGTTCCCCAGAAAAATCTCCCTCTGGATTTGGAAAAAAAATAAGCAGCCATCATGAAGTTTCAGCCTGAAAATTATTTTTTTTGAGAAAAAACAAACAAACCATAAGCAACTAAACACTGTTTGCAATGCATCAGCCATTTCACTTGTGAATCCCTGACAAACAGTGCCCTCCAGTTTATCTAAAAATCACTCACTTTATTTCCATTGATTCTGTTGCTGAAATACATTTGGTAGGAACATCTGATAAATCTTGGTCCATAGGCTCATCTCCATTTGTCAGACCAGATTCTAATTTACTCTTTTCTTCTTCAGTTGCTTGAAGCTCTGGAACTAGGAAATCCTCAGGCCTAATGTTGAAATTTTTAATTATTTGTATTAAAGTAGCACCATGGTTCTAGGTGCTACACAAACCATATTTACTGTTACACTATATTACCGTTGAGTTGCTTTACAATTAAAAGTATATAAGCTCAGCAGAAATGCTTTTAAGATTACAATATCTAAACATGCTCAAGGATATTTCATCCCAGATTAACTATATTTCTTCCAGATTAATATCTTTTAGATATTCCAATTTCTGGCATTTACATTTAGCCAACAGTCTGCAAGATTCGCTCTATCTTTTTAGTCGGAGTTCCTTAAAAGGCAGATATCCTCTTTGTTGGAAGCCAGCGGTTTCTGTTTTCCCTCCTTTTCATTTTAAAGTTTACAAATCAGACTGTGTAATTTAAACAAAAATCAGGTTCACATTGAACAGAAAAGAATTTAATCACTACTCTCTTCTAGGATAAAGGAAGTGCCTAGAGAGGCAGCATGATTTAAATGGCTTGAGCAGGAGGAAAAAAGGAAGAACTTCTTAATTTCATTCCTGGCACTATCACTAATTTTCTGTGGGGCCTACAGCAACTTGTCTTAATTTTTGTCTGTTATCCTTTGTCTAAAGTGGGGATAATACCTACTTCACAGGTCTGTCGCAAGTGCTTCAAAAACAAAATACTATACAAATAATATTACTATTTTTTCCTGCACATACTTGATAATCTCCCCGTATTCATCCCATTTAATTCTTTCTTCTGGGGCTGGAAACATCGGATAAGACTTCTTGGCCTGTTTGAAGAAGCTTCCTTTTCGGCTTCCTTCACCTTTCATCATCAAGTCATGTTTAGTTTTATGCACTGATGGCTGATCAATATCCTCTTCAACATCACTCTCATCACTGGAATCAATATCTACCCTGAAATGTTACCCCAAAATGGATTTTAAGTTATTTTTTTTTTTAGTTTCATTTTACACACCCACCTACACACGTATAAAATTTCATTTTAAGTTACATACCAAACATTTGCTGGCCATTGCCTGCATTCAGATGGTCACATGCCCAATTTTGCAATTAATGAACATTTAGAAACATTTAAAATCAGTTATTGCTGAAGAACTAAGATGAGGCAGGCAAAGAGGCTGAAGGTGCTGTAGGCTAGGAGAAACACGTTGTGCAGTAGCAGTGACGGCTTCCCCTACTCTGCAAGCACCAGGGGCAGGGGGCTGAAGCCTCGGCCCGCTCACTCCACCCCTTCCCCCAAGCCTCCCCCCAACCCGCCTCTTCCCCCCCCCCCCCTTACTCCGCGTCCTCGCTCCTCCACCCTCCCTCCCCTGCCAGCGGCAATCAGCTGGCTTGCAACATTCAGGAGGCAGGAGTGAGGACATCACGCGCAGGCTCCCCCTCCCGTTCTGGGGCCAGGGGAGGGAGGGGGAGCCTGTGCGCCAAGTCCTCGCTCCTCCCCCCCCCTTGAACGCCGCAAGCCAGCTGATTGCCGCAGGCAGGAGGCGAGGGGAGGAGGGGGAAGGCGCTGATCTGCGGGGTCTGCCGGAGGGTGGGAGGTGGAGGGAGGGGGTAAAGGGGACGGGTGTAGGGGAGCTGATAGGGGGGCTGCCAGCTGTTGACAAAGCAGGCAGCCAAACAACCTTATAGCGAAGTATTGCACAAACTTTAAATGGAGCATGCTCTGTAATTGAGCAGGGACGTAAGATCGAAACAACGTTAAGCGAGAGGACGTTAAGTGGGGAGTTACTGTATTTTCACCTATGGAAGCTACAATTTTCAGCTATTTCCAAAAGGTAGTAAGGTATAGTGGTTACTTGAAAGCTGTGTCTTTGGCATTAAGAGCCCACTGCATTAATAAGAAATATACTTACTCTTTGGACTGTTCTAACTTTTTAGCTGCTTCTTTCTTTAGTTTCTCCTTTTCTAGGTACTCCTCAAGTTCCTTCCCTTCAAGTTTGACACGTTTCCTCAACTAAAAAGAAAAAGTGTGTGTGTGTGTGTGTGTAAAAATATAAGGAGAGGAAAAACTGCATTAGAGTAAGCAACTTCAAACAAGCTGTAACTTTTATTTGGAAGTTTTAATACCCCTTCTATTGCACCAATTAAAACTTTTACCCGGTCATAATCAGTATCAGGATACCAAAGTGATTAAGGCTACAGTCTGCCACCCACATTGAGTTCAGTAGGAACTTACTCTAAAATGTAAATAAAATCCCTAGTACTGCAGAAATTGAGCAAATATAGTATTACCATGCTTAACAATAAAATAGTTATAGTAAAACTGTATTAAAAAAATCAACTGATTCACTTTGCAAAACTCCTAAATTGAAACTGATCTTCATTTAGTAACTTACAGTGGGGGAATTATTTTTTCCCCTTCTTTCAGTAACTGAACAGGGCATAATTCACCCCCAAATAATATCTGGTGTTAGTATTCTGGTTTTCCTGTCTTTGCAACTGACAAACAAGAGCAGAATGTCAAACTTGAATACTATTATAGGGAACAGTAGCAAATTTTGCTCTGGCTTTAAAGAAGGCATACGACAGTATACGTTTTTCTAAATAATGCTGTATCCCGAGGTCAATAATGCATTTAGTGTCATTCTATGCTTTTAGGAAATTATAAAAGAAAGCTGCAGAATCTATATGGGAATTGCTAAAGAACCCCTTTAAAGTCACAGATGTGTACACTCCCATACACTCCCATAAAATTTGGCAGGTAGAATCATGAGCAGGTGTAATATGAAAAATGACTGAAAGCAGCTGTATAAGTCAACTATTCCCTTTTATTTTCCACCCTTCATTTTCTTTTTAAATTTCTTGTGTTATATTAACCTCACTCAGCTTGACTTTCTTTTTCCAAATGATTTTTTTGTCCAAATAAGCTAATGTACCTTGCCATCTAAACATCGACAGGAAACGGTACAATTCCTTTCTGTTTACTGTAACATGGGTGCGCTTCTGTGATTTGAAAGGTATTTTTAGCAATTTCTATGCTTATGCTACAGATTTTATAACCTTGCCCTTCAGCTAATATATTATAATTCCCTACCATAAAATCTACTTTTGATCTTATTCTTGTTTGACGATGCCATGCTTAACTGTAACTACAGTTTGACACGCCAGGAAATAAGTGGCTTAAGAATTCTCTCAGCAACTAGACAAAATTTTCAATAGTACAATCAGAAAAGAAATTTAAGCTAGGTCTTGCACACACTGCCACAGTTGTAAACATCAGAAAATCTGAACTGTAACGTATTTCCTTACCTCTATATCTATAACTTTTTCAGAAGGGTTATCTATGAGAAATCGTGCTAGCGTCCCAGGTGTGGTCCTATAAGTTAAAATGACAGAGTTTTTGGAATCCTGACACCACTGTATAAAGAGATCTCTTGAAAACCCACATTCCAAATCAGGCTGGCTGGCAAGCACGACTTTTGGGCTAGGCACTCGAGCCAGGTCAGAAAGACTATGACATAATGAGAGATGGCGGAATTGAAATGGATTGTTCCTCTTGTCTTCAAAACACCTCATCAGTTTGTCACTCATCCATTCAACCTAAGGGTGGTATTGGAAAAAAGTGCTAAGTCATCTGTAAGATTTTTACATGGTACTTTGTAATAACTAAAACTGATGTACAAACTCGATACTTGTACTTGACAACATTAAAAAATGCTCTTCTAGAGATTCTCAAGTTGACGGGTGCAGTATGCACACACATCAAATCAGTCTCTTTACCAATACCTCTTTGTGGGCAATCACATATCATGTATAAAAATTAAATATTCTTTATCACACCTGCAACGTAGGCTAACAGATCATGTGGTACAAAGAAAATGGATTTCCCTATCTATCAAGTCATACTACTGGCAGTATTCTGGTTGTATATTACTTGATGGAGGGAATTTAGATCATGAGTGCCCACTCTGAAATAGGGAAGTCAGACCAGTAACACAGAAATTTTTCTTCCTGTTAAACAGAACTACATGTCCTTGGATAAGCCTACTGTTATCAAGCAGCATTAAGAATGAAAATAATTAGCCCCTTCATAATTATATTTTAATATCAGAACACACCTGTGATTTAGAAAACTCCACTACATTGTAGCTGACATTATTTAAAAGTGCTAAAGAGTAGACTCCTAATCCTGCATCTTTTGTTCTCCAAATCTGATCAAGAAGTTGGGCAAGTTCCAGAACTCTGCCTGCTGTATCCACGGCTATTAACACATTTCCATCACCTCGCAAAGTCTCCAAGACATTGGCTGGAGTGGGATGGGAGGGGAGAAATAAAAAAATAAATAAAATCAAGTAGCTGCACATTGAACCACAATTAGAAGAGAAGAAAGATTTTTATTTTCTCTACCAAACATCAACTATAATCAGAGGAAAACTAAACTCAAAGATTAACTGACAATAAGCAGCACTGAAAAATCTCGGCTTCAAAGAGATATTGATGCACAATTCCCATTTTGGGAGCTGTGCCCCTTTTATAGAGCTTTGAAAGGCTCAGCCTTAATATTTAATAGTAATTTCTTTTTTAAAATCCATTTTAATCATTTTTTTTTAAATGAAGCACAAAGAACTATTGAAATTTACTTCCTTATCTCACAGGAACAGATAAGCTAAGGCTAGATCAAAACATGAAGTCTTTGAATCAATTTTAGCAAGCATGACTCAATCACTTCTTATCTGAAAATATGTTTATTCACAGGATCACTAGTGTTAGAAAAAATAAAAATAAATCAGAAACTTAAAAGAAAATTAAAGATTCTCAATTTTCATGTATATTGCATTTGTTGTAGAAGTTTATAACTCAATTGAAAAAGCATTACTACTGCTTTAACTGATTTGGCAAAATACATACTTAACAGTTGTTCATCTCTTTGCTTCCGTCTGGGTTGTACATAAGTAGCATTAAAGGAATCTGTGATAAGCAGCGAAGGCCTGCTCAACATTTCCAGAGAACATCCATTTAAATGGCTGAAGAAAAAGAAGTTAGGCCACACAAGTTCAGTTTTTGTATTTCTAACAACAAGGCAAAAAAAGTCATAAGATAGTTCTCAATGTGATAGTTTTCAATGTGCAGAACTGGCATTCCCCATTATTTGGCATATTTTCAATTAGATTCTTACTGTCTTTTAATAAACAACAACAAAAAACCTTGAAAAACCCCCTCTTTCGTAGGAATCGGATGATATTTCTTAAGAGAAAATGTACTAGAACATGGATGATCTGGCTTCATAACCATGTACTTATGCCATGTTTAGAAAGAAGAGTTTTTTGTTAGGCCAAAAGCATGGCACTTCACCCTGCTTTCATCTTCTACTTGTCATGCCTTTCCTTCCCCGAAATCTCTCACCACCCCTTAAATTTAGTTTAAGACAAACAAACCCCAAATAATTTGTTTTAAGTCTGCAAACTTCTTCCACTCTGATTTTATTCTTGTCTCCATTTGTCCCTTTGACACATTTTAATTTAAAACAAAACTTCCTAAAGCAACACAGAATATAATCTCTCTTTTTTGTGGGAGTGGGGGGAAGAGAGGGGAGATTTGCCCTCTTCTCTTTTTAAAGGATCTTAAACATTTTCACAATAATCTAAATATAATTATTTCCTCATTTTAAGCACCAAGTCACCTATGTACTTTTTTCATTGTCTAAGAAATGCCTGTCCCATTTCACTTATTCTTGAATTACTTCTTTATGAGACCAGCTGTGAATACTCCTACAAGCAAAAATTGCCCTGTAATCACATTTTGATCAAAGGAGAAAATTAACACTGCAATTTCCCACAAATATAAATCTAAGATTCAAACCCTCCTTCTCCCCCACATTACCCCCCCTCCCCGCCACACACACACACTGAAGCCTTTGGTATCTGCATTTTGTACCTAGATTACTATGCAACATTTATGTCTGTCCTGACTCCCACCGCATCTGCAGTCTTGATTACAAGTTGGACCATATATTGGCATTCAGGGGCTCATTAGCATGGTCGTTTTTCCCCTGATAAAAGGGACAGTTATTTATCATTGTCTTAATCTTCTTCTTAGAAGATTGCTTCTTTTTATTTTTATTAAAAAAATACACTATTTATATTTTTTATTCTCCTTTTTCAACTGGGAGGAGAGATATCCCCTCCTCTCCCCAACGGTAGCACTGCACATTTTCTGTTTCAAAACTTACAATTAAATTGAAAACAGGATTTGAGAAGGAGGAAACAGAGATCTTACTGCTCTGTTGTACATAGCCATCATCAAATCCAGCTATTTTAGTTGAAGTGAAGTTTGCAATCTTAAATACTTGCACTGGCATGAAATATTATCAGGCACTGTTAAATTATATTGCAATACTAACTGAAATTTGGGGAAAAAAATGATTTGCTGTGTTGTACATACATCTCCCTCTTGTGGTTGAAGTCAACAGCATAAACAATTTCTTCTTCTCCATCTTTGACAATCTTCCAAATTGTGCCTCCTATCATGTGACCAGCCGGCAGTGGTGTAATAGAAAGACCATGCCCTTTCCCTATAGGAACAATATTGTAACCTCTCAATATTTCAGATATAGCATGCATATTACAATATATTATCCCAACCACAAGGCAGTTTGAAATAAATCACTAACCCAGAGTTACTAGTGAGGGAGATCAGAAATCATTATTCCCTCCAGCCTGACTACTAACAACAGTGTAAGGTTCCAGTATTCCCTGTGATTAAGGATTCTTCCCCATGTGGCCTCCGGGAAATGGAGAGCTGGGAAAGGTACACCAATCTCAGGTTAAGTTTGTTCCAGTTGTGCTGCATTGCCCATGAAAACAGGAGGAAAAGAAACACACAACTGGCAGCACTTTTTGCCAGTTATTCTATGAACATAACATACAAACCACACTGGTGAAATGCAGCCATCTCTGGGGTAGAGAGTGGTTGCATTTACCCACTCTCTACCCCAGAGATGCAATATTACAGAGCTAACAGCAAGTGAACAGCAAGCTTTAAATAATTAAAGTTTCTAGGAAATTACAGAAGGTGCATGTAGTTACACAGATTAGAAATCAGCCAGACCATGAGGGGACACACACATTTCTTATGAAAAATATCAGGAAATGTGTTTCTAGTGTGCCACAGTATAGGTAATATACTACTTATCTGCACGGAAATACTCTTAGAATTGATGACAACACACAAGTGTGGTCATGCAGCAGTAGAGGGAAAGATGGAGCATAACTTAGCCTGTAACCAGTACAAACATTCTAATCTTAGAAGTGTCCAGCACACACTCTCTGAACTCATTTACATTACAAATATGACAAGTCAGGGGACCCAGTTATAAGACAGTTCAAACTTTACATGTATTCTCATTGGTTTAGTTAGTGTGGACAGGACTTAACTTTGTCCCAATAAATGTGTTAATGCCTTAAACCAGTGGCTCTCAACCTTTCCACACTACTGTACCCCTTTCAGGAGCCTGATTTGTCTTGTGTATCCCCAAGTTTCACCTCACTTAAAAACTACTTGCTTACAAAATCAGACATAAAAATACAAAAGTGTCACAGTGCACTATTACTGAAAAACTGCTCTCTCATTTTTACCATATAGTTATAAAATAAATCAATTGGATTATAAATATTGTACTTACATTTCAGTGCATTGTACATAGAGCAGTATAAACAAGTCATTTTTTGAAAATTTAGTTTGTACTGACTTCTCTAATGCTTTTTATGTAGCCTGTTGTAAAATTCGGCAAATATCTAGATGAGTTGATGTACCCCCTGGAAGACCTCTGCATACCGCCAGGGGTAGAAATACCCCTGGTTGAGAACCACTGCATTAGACTACTATAATTTGAGCAGAAATCTCCAACACTCCTGTCCATTTCCTGAAGAACTTGCTTTTCTATTTTTATTTGTGCTCCTTTTCACTTGAGGAAAATATGTAAGCAACTGTCAATAATGTTGCCTTCAATTAGCTAGCAACAAGATATATTTTAGAGATGTGGAAGGTATCAAAAAAAAATAAAGATGAGAAATAAAACATAGGATAGGACAGTCAAATTCAATTAGGCATAATCCTTACTAACTTTAACTTCAATGGGAGTTGGGCCTTTTTCTGAAATGTAATCATTGGGGCAGAGCCTCAGCTGGGGGTGGAGCTATCACAGCTTACACCAATGAGGATCTGTTACTTTGTGGTGCTACTGATCCACTTTTAGTGAGTCAGAGGACCTATGCCAAGTACTCTCCTCAAAAAAGCAAACTCCAGTTCAAAATGAAAATGCACAGTAAATCCATTAAAAGACAAGTCAGCTTCTGCATCTTTTGCTGTGTTTTTACCTTTCAAGTTCACAATCTGAGAGAACTTGAGCTGCTGTATTTTATCAAAAGCTGCATCTACATCATCCAATGTAAAGAGAGTGAAATCTTCTGTATTGTGGCGAGACTAGCACAAAAAGGAAACAAAGGAAAACATATTAAAAAGCCCGAAAATCATCTTATATGAAACAGTTTAATAAATTAAATACATGTGAAAATGAGAAATAAAATATACCTGATAGAGATCATACATAAACATTTGTCCCATTTTATACACAGGAATGGTTGCATAAATAGCACAATTTAAACCCATTTTTCCAACTGCATATGGGAGAGCACCAAGATGTAGAGGATCAGGGTGAGAAAGTAGCACTGCATCAACCTGGTGTACATATCTAGGAGGGAAAAGGAAATATACGTGAAAAAAATTACTGAAAAAAAAAAAGAAAGCCTATTTGTGGTAACATCAAGTGCAACACTGAAATGCCAAGCAGAAAAAAAATCACTCAGTTTATCCCCAACAGAATGGGGACTTTGAACTAAGGAAAAGTTTTAATAGCTGTTATAAAAAATAAAGATTAAGGATAAAATTTTAAGAAGCTCTGAAGTGACTTAGGAGCCTAAGTGCCCAAGTCATTTTTCAAAATGGGACTTAGGATCCCAAGTCACTTAGAGTAAACGTTTCAAAAGTGTCTAATTTCCTAATTTGGCAAACTCCAAACTCACAGGAATTGCATTACTACTATTTCAGACAAGTGATAAATAGTAAGATAAGGGATTAAAATATTTCCAAATTGAAATAGCTTGAATCCAGTGTTTAAACAGATTTAGTATGCAATTTCCCTTAGCTTTTCGCAAAACTAGTTTTCCAAAGCTCTTTGAAAACTATACACAGTTAATTATTTATGACTGTTTGGTTGGCTCTGGAACATGAATACTTCTAGCTGTACCATGCCAACCTGACATTTTAATGTAGTATTTTCTTTCTCCTCCAGAATGATTATGCTTGTTTAGTGCTTATTTGTATTACAATTATAAATCATAAAATGTGAGATGACTTAATATCCTTGCTACATAATTGAATGGCTAACACTATCAAAAGATTTTAAGAAACATTACATTTATTAATTGTGAAATTAAATTAGCCTAGGACTCAGGGCCCAATTCTACAGCCTTTACTCACTCGAATAGTCCCATTTAAAAAACAGGAGTAAAGGCTACAGAATCAAGTCCCAAATCTGTAAAAGCCAAACTAAAAAAATATCTATTTAAAGAAAGAGGAAGAGGTCAAATGTAAATATTTCAAACAACAGTAAGTGGCTAGATTGTTTTTTAAAAAGTAAGAAAATCGATTCTTTGACCTACTGGCTAAACATTTTATAAAAACAGAGACATCTTGAACAACAGACAAGTGAAAAAAATGTTTTATTCTGAAATGCTAACAGCATGTTTATTACCCATATTTGAGTAGCACATGTAGCAGGAAAACCCTTTTGTTGAAGAATAACTGTCTGGTTCAAGAAACTTTTCAAAATATTAAAGGCCATATTGCAATTATTGTATCATAATGTGTACTTGAAAGATTTTAATGTGTGATGATGCTATGAATAGTAATAAAAATTGGCATTGTGAGGATTTTATGTTCTCTCAGGAACTTCCATATTTAGACCCCCATCTTGTAATCACAGGGAGTACAGGATGACCCCTTTCTGCACATGCACAGAGCCATCATTGAATTAAATGGGGTTCAGTGCAAGAGCCCACCTGTATGCATTTGCTGCAGAACTGAGGTCTAACTTGCTCAGTTTAAAACACAGATTTTTTTTTCCTGACAGCCCAAACACCCGATAGCAGGTGAGGGTCAAACTGTTTTCTTTCTGGCTTATACATGATCAGCAGTAAGAGTCTACTATTTGTATTTAGTTAATTCTGTTGATAATTAAGGCTATGTTTTAGTCACAAGTATTTTTAGTAAAAGTCATGGACAGGTCACAGGCAGTAAACAAAAATTCACTGCCTGTGACCTGTCCATGACTTTTACTAAAAATATCTGACTAAAACTTGGGAGGGGGGCCGCGGGCGCTGAGGAAAGTGGCTCAGGACCCCTGCTGGTGCTGGGGGGGTGAGGTGGGGAAGGTTGGCAGAGCCTCCATACCTGGTCCCATGTCCCCGCAGCTCCTAGGCAGCGCAGGGGCATAAGCACTGGCTACCGCAGCTCTCACTGGCCAGGAACCCCAGCCAAAGGGAGCTGCGGGGGCGGGACCTGTGGACACAGGCAGCGCGGAGCCAGTTCCCCCAGTTCGCCTGGGAGCTGCAGGGCCATGCCAGTGGGAGCCCCCCACCCTGAGGTAGGCGCTCCCAACACTCTGCCCCTAGTCAGAGCGCCCTCCCACACACCCAAACTGTTGTTGCTGGCCCAGAGGCTGCCCACTTTGGGCAGCCCCTGAGCCAGACCCAGCCACTGCAGAAGTCATGGAATCCATGGCCTCCCTGACAGACTCGCAGCCTTATTGATAATACATAAGCCAGAACTGACCCAAGCTAAGTAACTCATAGCTGTATATATTGGATCTGCAGGGCTATTAGATATAAAAAAAAATATATTTATGTAACTAATGCAAGTTGATATAACTCAGAATACACACAGAGCAGATTTATTTATTAAAAAGGTTTTAGAAGAGTGATTTTCCCCATCATATATGCAATTTTAAACAGAAAAAAAAAATTGGATTTTTATTCTACATCATGAGCATAAAATATCATGCTTTAAAACATGCAGTAATGTGTTTTCAGGGCTTTTATTAAAAAAAAAAAAAAACCAAAGGATAAGCAATTACTTACTTCCTTAGAGAATCGATGATATCCATTGAAAAATTCTCATCCCAGCCACAGTCCAATAAAAAACGAAACTCGTCTACCTGCAGCAGATAGCAGAGAGCAGATTCCTCCTGCACCCCTGAGAGCGTAGTCAACTTGATAATGGAGGTCATTTTGCTGTCCAAATGTCTGCTTACCAAAACAACTATTTTAAAAAGAAAAAAAAATGTAAACATCTAATACAAAAGAAGTTTGTATTTAGATATTTAGACCAACCGTTATTTTATCATTTGTGTAAACATATGCAAGTCAGTAATAATTTTGTATTATTATTATTACTAGATAATACCTCGTTATCAATTACCAGAAATTCTACTGACACTATTATTTGAGCTGCTGTATTTTAAATACAAACACAGAAAACAATCTCTTATTGTTCTGAGATTGGGATTGTTTTCAGATACTTCCTTAAAACCTAACAAATTTTATTGATGTCAACAATCAAAAATGTTGCAAGTCAATGTATGTCCTATTTAAAAGGGATTGTTCATTAAAAGAGACCTGGATGGAGATAAATAGACATACACAAGCTTCCACTGAAGATGAAGAGAAAGGCAGATTGACAAAGAAACAGAAAAAGCCTGAGAAACTAGATCATAGAAGTGTAGGACTGGAAGGGACCTCAATAAGTCATCTAGTCCAGTTCCCTGCACTCAAGGCAGGACTAAGTAATAACTAGACCATTCCTGACAGATAATTGTCTAATCCAGTGGTTCTCAAACTTCATTGCACCGCGACTCCCATCTGATAACAAAAATTACTACACAGGGCGGGGGGGCAAGCCCGAGCCCCGACACCCCATGGAGGGAGGCTGTAACCTGAGTCTTGCTGCACAAGGCCCAGCAAGAGAACTAGATAAATTCATGGAGGTTAAGTCCAATAATGGCTATTAGCCAGGATGGGTAAGGAATGGTGTTCTTAGCCTGTTTGTCAGAAGGTGGAGATGGATGGCAGGAGAGAGATCACTTGATCATTGCCTGTTAGGTTCACTCCCTCTGGGGCACCTGGCATTGGCCACTGTTGGCAGACAGGATGCTGGGCTGGATGGACCCTTGGTCTGATCCAGTATGGCCATTCTTATGTTTTATGTGTTCTTAAGTCTAACACCAGCCCTGGTGACCCCATTAAAACAGCGCTACAACCCAGTTTGAGAACCGCTGGACCTGTTTTTAAAAACTTCAAAAACAAAGATTCCACAACCTCCCTGTGCAATGTTTCAGTGCTTAACTTCCCTGACAGTTACAAAGTTTTTCTAATGCCCAACCTAAACCACCCCCGCTGCAATTTAAGCCCATTGCTTCTTGTCCTATCCTCAAAGGTTAGAGAACAATTTTTCTCCCCACTCCTTGTAACAAACTTCTATGTCCCCTCTCCCCACATCTTCTCTTCTCCAAACTAAACAAACCCAATTTTTTAGTCTTTCCTCATAGGTCATGTTTTTCTAGACCTTTAATCATTTTTGTTGATCTCTTCTGGACTTTCTCCAGTTTGTCCACATCTTTCCTGAAATGCAGCACCCGGACCTGGACACAATACTCCAGTTGAGGCCATATTAGCATGGAGTAGGGTGGAAGAATTACTTCTTGTGTCTTGCTTATAACACTCCTGCTAATACATCCCCTTTTTTTGCAACAGTGTTAAATGGTTGACTTATATTTAGTTTGTGATCCACTATAATCTCCAGATCCCTTTCCACAGTACTTCTTCCTAGGCAGTCATTTCATATTTTGTATGTCTGTAATTGATTGTTCCTTCCTAAGTGGAGTATTTTGCATTTGTCCTTACTGAATTTCATCCTATTTACTTCATACCATTTCTCCAGTTTGTCCAGATCACTTTGAATTTTACAGTAGAACCTCAGATTTATGAACATCTTGGGAGTGGAGGTTGTTCGTAACTCTGAACAAAACATGTTTGTTCTTGCAAAAGTTTACAATGTACATTGACTTAATACAGCTTTGAAAATTTATTATGCACAAGAAAAATGCTGCTTTTAACCATCTTAATGTAAATGAATCAAGCACAGAAAGAGTACCTTATCAAATCTTTTTTTTAAAAACTTTCCCTTTATATTTTTAGTAGTTTATATTTACCACAGTACTGTACTTGCTTTTTTTTGGGGGGGGGGGGGGAAGGAGTGCCTCTGGTGCTGCCTGACCGCATACTTCTGGTTTCAAATGAAGTGTGTGGTTGACCGGTCAGTTTGTAACTCTGGTGTTCATAACTCTGAGGTTCTACTGCAATCCTATCCCCTAAAGCACTTGCAACCCCTCCCACCTTGGTATCAAACTTTATACGTGCACTCTCTATGCCATTATCTAAATCATTTATGAAGATATTGAACAGAACTGGACCCAGGACCGATCCTGCAGGACCCCACTAGATATGCCCTTCCAGTTTCATTAAGAACCACTGATAACTACTCTCTGGGAATAGTTTTCCAACCAGTTATGCAGCCAACTTATAGCTCCAGCTAGGTTATATTTCCCTAGTTTGTTTATGAGAAGGTCATGCAAGACAGTATCAAAAACCTTCCTAATGTCAAGATATACCACATCTTACTCTTGAGGAAATTCTGCACCAAAAAATTAAAAATTCTGCACATATTTTAAAACTCTGCATATTTTGTCAATAAATGTACAGGCTCTAACATGGCAGTCGGGAGCACTTGCCACTGGCTGCATGGAGGTGGGAGATCACCCTGCAGCGCCTCTCCAGAAACAAACTCAGCAGTGATGCTCCTCCTGACCCTCACACAGTGCAAGGGCTTTGCCTATCCCACAAACAGCCCAGAGTCATGCTCCTCCACACCAGATGAACCAAGATAGCAAGCGAGAGGGGCATCGTCTCTCACACATACCCACTGGTCCCCAATCCAGGTGTGGGGCAGGCAGGCTCAGACCTGCAGGACCCAAGTGTGGAGGAGGAATCCAGAAGTGGGGTGAGGGAGTACTATGTGGGACAAGCTGGATGTGGGGGGGCTCAGTGGAGCGGTCCCTAGTCTCTGTTTGCCAGAAGCTGGGAACGGGCAACAGGGGATACATCACTTGATGAATCCCTATTCTGTTCATTCCCTCTGAAGCACCTTGGCCAATATCGGAAGACAGGATTCTGGGCTAGATGGACCTTTGGTCTGACCCAATATGGCTATTCTTATGGTCTGAGTGTGAAAGGGGTGGGGGGGTAACTAGATGCAGAGGGGCTCATTGGGGGGGTTCCCAATGCAGAGAGAATGGGACTCTGCAGAGGGGTCCAGGTGAAGATGGTTGGGGCTCAGCAGGGAGGTGTGGGGGAGATGGGAATCAGAAGAGAGGGTGTGAGAGGTTCAGAGAGGGGGTCCAGGTGCTGGGGCAGAAGTCCGGGTGCAGCTTGGTTGAGTCTCAGTCAGTTGGGGGTCCAGATACAGAGCTTGTTAGGATGGTCCAGGGAGAAGTCCATTAGGGTGGGGGCTCAACAGGGGTTGGTATGGATTCAGGGGCGGCACTCCAGATGCAGTGGGACGGAATCAACCGGGTGGAGGTTCAAGCGCAGGTAGGGCAAGGCTCAGCAGGCATAGGTATGAAGAGATCTGGATGCAGGGGGGTTGGGCGGACAGGGGAGCAGGTCCCCATACAGTGACCCCCCACTCCCATGGCTGAAGGAATGATGGGGGCAGGAAGTGGGGACGCAGAGCTTCCTGCAGCCAGGAGAGGTTTCTGGGGGTGGGTCTGACCCAGCCCCAGCCGCTACTTGTGAGGGAAGAGGAAGTTCTGTCCTCCCCAGCCCAGCCGAGACTAGCAGCTGAGCCTGGCACAGGGCAGGAGCCACCAGCCGCGGCATCCCCCCCCATAGTGATTTACCTGTCCGTTGGCTGCTTTGGGCACCCGAAACGACATGCCCGTGCTGCTGGGGAGGAGCCCCATGACCACTCTTGCGACTTCCCTTTGCTTCCCCCTCAGAAATCATATTTCTACAGGGAAGCAATGAAATCTGCAGAAGCCATGAATTCTGCATGCAGACAGTGGTGCAGAATTCCACCAGGAGTAAACATCTACCATTTTCCCCCATCCACAAAGGCTTGTTACTAAGGCTGTTGATTAATTGCAGTTAACTCACGTGATTAACAAGGTGATTAAAACTCTGATTAAGTGTGATTAATTTTTGAGTTAAACAATAGAATACCAATTGAAATTTATTAAAAAAAATTTGGATGTTTTTCGCATTTTCAAGTATATTGGTTTCATTTACAACACAGAATACAAAGTGTACAGTGCTCACTTTATATAACTTTTTATTACAAATATTTGCACTGTAAAAATGGTAAATAAAAGAAACCATATTTTTCAGTTCACCTCATACAAGTACTGTCGTGCAATCTCTTTCGTGAAACAACTTACAAATGTAGACTTTTTGGTTACATAACTGCACTCAAAAACAAAACATTGCAAAACTTTAGAGCCTACAAGTCCACTCGGTGCTACTTTTTATTCAGCCAATCACTAAGACAAACAAGTTTGTCTACATTTACTGAAGATAAAGCTACCCACTTCTTATTTACATCACCAGAAAGTGAGAACAAGCGTTCGCGTGTGACTTTTGTAGCCGGCATTGCAAGATATTTACGTGCCAGATATGCTAAACATTTGTATGCCCCTTCCTGCTTCAGTGACCATTCCAGAGGATATGCTTCCATGTTGATGATGCTCATTAACAAAATGCAAAGGTACCAACCTCAGAGGGATGAGGTGTGGAGCATGCTTTCAGAAGTCTTAAAAGAGCAACATTCTGACATGGAAACTACAGAACCTGAACCACCACCACAAAAAAAAAAAAAAAAAACCACACTACACCCACCCAACCTTCTGCTGGTAGCATTTGACTCAGATAATGAAAATGAACATGCATCAGTCCGAACTGCTTTGGATGGTTATTGAGCAGCACCTGTCATCAGCATGGACGCACGTCCCCTGAAATGGTGGTTAAAACAGGAAGGGACATATGGATCTTCAGTGCATCTGGCATCTAAATATCTTGCAAGGCCAGCTACAACAGTGCCGTAAGAACACCTGTTCTCACTTTCAGGTGACATTGTGAACAAGAAGTGGATAGCATTATCTCCTGCAAATGTAAACAAACTTGTTTGTCTGAGCGATTGGCTGAACACGAAATAGGACTGAGTGGACTTGTAGGCTCTAAAGTTTTGCAATGTTTTGTTTTTGAGTGCAGTTATTTTTTTGTACATATTTGTAAGTTCAACTTTCATGATAAAGAGATTGTACTATAGTACTTGTATTAGGTGAATCAAAAAATACTCTCTTGGTTTTACAGTGCAAATATTTGTAATAAAAATATAAAGTGATCACTGTACACTTTGTATTGTTATAATTGAAATCAATATATTTGAAAATGTAGAAAACATCCAAAAATATTTAAATAAATGGTATTCCATTATTGTTTACTCACACAATTAATCACAATTAATTTTTTTATAGGATTTGTTCTTGTCAAATCCATGTTGACTGTTACTTATGACCTTATCTTCTAGATTCTGGGTACTGAAGTTAAGCTGACTGGTCTACATTCCCCATTTTTATAGACTGGTATTACCCATTTGCTCTCTGCCAGTCCTCTGGAATCTCTCCCATCTTCCACGAGTTTTCAAAGATAATTGCTAATGGCTCAGATATTTCTTCAGTCAGCTCCTCAAGTATTTCAGGATGTATTTCATCAGGCTCTGCTGACTTAAAAATTTCCTAGACAAGTTAAATATCTTCAACGTGTTCTTTCCCTATTTTAGCCTCAGGTCCTACCTCATTTTCATTGGTGTTCACTGTTAGATATCCAAAAATTACTGACCTTTTCGGTGAAAAATGAAACAAAAAATCATTTAGCACTTCTGCCATTTCCACATTTTCTGTTATTGCGCCCCCCCCTTGAGTAACAAGCCTACCCTGTCATTGGTCTTCCTCTTGCTTCTTATGCATTTGTAGAATGTTTTCTTGTTACCTTTTATGTCTCTAGCTAGTTTAATCTCATTTTGTGCCTTGGCCTAATTGTGTCCCTCCTACTTGTTTTTTAAAAATATTCATCCGTTTTAATTTGACCTAATTACCACTTGTATAGGACTCTTTTTTGAGTTTCAGATCATTGAAGATTTCCTGGTTAGGCCATGGTGGTCTCTTGCCATAGTTATCTTTCCTATGCAGGATAGTTTGCTCATACCCTTAATAATGTCTCTTTAAAAAACTGTTAACTCTCTCAAACTGTTTTCCCTCTTAGACTTGCTTCCAATGGGATCTTACCTACCAATTCCCTGAGTTTGCTAATGTCTGTCTTCTTGAAATCCATTATCTTTATTGTGCTGTTTTCCCTCCTACCATTCCTTAAAATCATGAACTCACTATTCCATAATGGTCACTACAATCATGAAGTTTTTTTAAATATAACTTTTAAAGAGTACTAATGAAAACAGTGAGTCACCCTTTGGCCTCCTTTATCTGAAGATTGGGCATATTTAGTCTTGAAAAAAAGGAAACAGAGGGGACCTGAAAATAGTCTTCAAATATGTGGTGTTATTAAGGGGATTATGCGCAATTGGTCTCCATGTCCACTGAAGGCAGGACAAGAAGTAAAGGGCTTAAACTGCAGCAAGAAAAAACAGAGTTTGATATTAGAAAATATTTTCTAACTCCAACAGTAGTTAAGCTCTCTTCCCAGGGAACTTGTACAACACCCATCTTTGGAGGAATTTAAAAACGGGCTGGACAAATACCTGGCAAGGATGGTCTAGGTTTACTTGCCTAGGGGCTGAACTAGAGCACCTCCCAAGATCCCTTACAGCCACACGTCTAGGATTCTGTGATTGCTAGAAGGCTAGAGGTCTCCCCAAAGGAGATGCAATGCGAGCAGGACACACACATACACAGACCTGGTGCATGACCCCTTCACTCACTGCCACCTGCCCCCAGCAGCCTCACTCTGTGAGAACAGACTCTCACTCCCGCCCCTCTCGGGAGGTGCCCCCCTCCCCTCGTTCGGGGGTCTCCTGCCCCCAACTCTCCGGCGCTCCCGGGGAGGAGGGTCCCAATCCCAAGACATCCCGGGGATAGGGAAGCGCCTCCCCCCACTCTCGCTGACAAGGGGGGTGCTTAAATAAGCTCCCCCACCCAGACCAGTCCCCCAGGCCTCATGTGCTGGGACGGGGAGCCTCTTTGCTCGCCAGGGGCTAGTGTGCAGGTCGCTGTATCAGGCTCTGCCCAGGGACATTGGGGGAGAGGAGCGAGGCACCCCAGCACCTACCTCACCACCAGCCCCACGCCGCTGTCCCCAGCCCCCTAAACCCAGTAGGGACAGCACAGGGGGAACCCCGGCCGCCTCCTCAGTCAGACCCCATGTCTTCCACAGCCGCCGCCATTTTGAACTGAGAGGGGGAGGCGGGCCTTGGGAGTCTGGCGTAGGAGAAAGCCAAAGGGGAATAGACTGTACCATTGGCAGCCCGGGGGAGTACGAAGCGGGACTCTCGGGCCTTGTGGCCTACGCATTAAATACGAGAGCTGGGCCATAGAGGCTCATAAGGGCGGCGGCGTGGAACTTTGAAATAAACGCGCCCCGGGGGAAGCTAACTCCCCCTCCTCTCCCCTCCCTTGGTCTGTCCTGCCAGGCTGGTGGCTCGTCCAGTAGCAGCAGCTTGAGTGGCCCCCAATTGCCCTTGGGCTCGGCGCAGGCGGCGGCAGCAGGTCTAGGCCCGACAGCGGGCGGCAGGTGAGCGGGACCTGTGGGTGAGGAGGCCCCGGGGGCTGCACGTTTGCCTAGTGCTGGTCGCTGGCCGTGGCGCCTTCTTGCCTGGGAACAGGGCTCCAGGGCGCGGGGTGGGCCGGGCCGGGCCAGGGTAGTGGGGGAGGGGGGTGTACTTCAATAATACTGGGCCCGTGTGGAGTGGCTCTCGTCCTCAGATCGTGTGGTACTTATACCGTAATGTTACTGGGAGCAGCCGGGGCCCCGTGCTAGGTGCTGTACAAGTTGAGTGGCGGACGCGGCCCCTCCTGTGGAGAGCTTACAAGTACCGCACAACTCACTGTGTGGGTAGGTGTTATAATCTTCAGACACATCCTTGCAGGGTGAGGCTTGAGCCGGGGTGCCTGGGCTTGTGAGCAGACCAGGTGACTACACTCCTTTCAGACCTGAGTTTTATGTCCATAAATACATTTGATGTAGTACTTTAAAAGCGTTTGATTTTTCTGTTGCTTTTAAGGTACCTGGTTAATACTACCCTGTTTCCCCGAAAATAAGACAGTGTCTTATATTAATTTTTGCTCCCAAAGATGCGCTAGGTCTTATTTTCAGGGGATGTCTTATTTTTCAATGAAGAAGAATACGGTACACATTTTTTGTCTTATTATCGGGGAGGTCTTATTATCGGGGGGATGCCTTATATTACAACGAGAGGCAAAACTGTAAGTAGGCCTTATTTTCGGAGGATGTCTTATTTTCGGGGAAACAGGGTACTTGGTTTTTATTGTTTGGAATTTGTTTGTAGGCAAAGTCTAGTTCAGCCATTTTAAGCTCATTGTTGGACCACAGCTTCCTCAGCTTTCCTCCTTGGTCATTCTGAAAAACATGCATGAGACCGTTTATGAAGTCTGATCTTACCATTAATATAGAACTTCTTTTTCTGACTTGTTGCTACTGAAATACCAACTGAGCGGGAGTCATAGCATTATAGAAATGGAGGGATGGAAGGGACCTCAAGGTTATCTAGTCCACCCCCCCAAGCCCCCCAGATCATCTTTGACACGTTTGTCTAACCTGTTCTTGATAACCTTCACCACCTTCTTTAGTAATCTGTTCCAGTGCTTAACTATCCCTATAGTTAGAAAGTTTTTCCTCTCTAACCTAAATCTCCCTTGTTGTAAATTAAGTTGATTACTGGTACTTCTTGTTCTACCCTTGATGGCTACGGAGAATGATTGTTGTAAAAAGGATGGTGATCAATCTTTTATTTATATTTATAGAGTGTTATCATGTCCCCTCTCAGCATTCTCAACTCTAGACTAAATGGGCTAGATTCACAAATGGACTTAGGCATCCAGCTGCCACTTTAGGCTCCTAAATCCCAGAATCAGGCCTCATGGGGATTCACACCCCCCCCCCCCCCACTCAGCTGCCCCTAAATCCTGTAGGCACCAAAATTGCTCAGCACCTACATTTTTGAGGTAGAAGTTCCCTAGGCACTTATGTTTCTGCCTCTGTGCTTTCATATTGTAGACCCATTGCAGGCACCTGGACACCTAAGCTCCAGAATGATGGACAAATCAGGATAAATTAGGCAGTGGAACACTTAGCTTGCTTGTGGGGCTTGATCTGGTAAGTGTGTTCAGACCTCACCTACCGGATTGGGCCTTATAGACTAGTTCACTCAATGGCCAGAGGTGGGGAGGAGCTGTCATAATTTTTAGCCCAGTGGTTAGGTTACTCATCTGTGAGGTGGGAGACCACTGGTTCAACTCCCCCCTCTGCCTGAAGGGGAGAAGGAACGTAAACAGGGGTCTGCCACTTTTCAGGTGAGCTTCCTAGCTACTGGAGTATGGTATATTCTGCTGTGGGGCTCCTTCAGTCTCTCTGATTGAAGATGTTCCACTTTGTATGAATAAATAAATAAGTCACTGAAGCAGGGGGACAGAATCATGGATCTTCTATCTCTGTGGTGAGTGCTTTAACCACCAGACTACAGTCTCATTCTCACACATGCACTGTCTATATCTTTTCCCCCTGCCCTCTTTCTGACCTCCTCCCCTATTTTGAAACTGTTGCATTGTGGATAATAATGAAAGAATTATTGGAGGCGAGAGAGAGAGAGCAAGCGTGAGAATGATTTTGTGACCTTTTGGTTAGAGTATTCACCTGGGAGGAGGGAGACCCAGGGTATGTCTACCCTGGAAACTTCAAAGCACTGCCATGGAAACGCTCCCGCGGCAGCACTTTGAAGTATGAGTGTGGTCACGCCTGAGCACTGGGAGAGAGGTCTCCCAGCGCTCCTGGTAATCCACATCCACGAGGGGATTAGTGCTGGGAGCACAGCTCCCAGTGCTCGGAGCCTGACTACACTAGCGCTTTAAAGCACGTGGACTTGCTGTGCTCAGGAGCGTGATTTTTCACACCCTTGAGCCAGCAAGTTAGAGCACTATAAAATTTAAGTGTCGACAAGCTCCCAGAATCCAGTTCCCCTGCTCCAATGACTGTTTAAAATATTTAGCTACAGTGGAACAGCTTCAACAGGAAAGATTGAGGGAGCCTCAGATTAGAATATCTCAGAGCCCAGTAGCTAGGGCACTCAATTAAGAGATGGCAGATCCCTGTTCAATTCACATATTTCCCTCAAGTGGGGTAGGGACTTGAACTTGGGGTCTCCACATCCCCGGTGAGTACCTGACCATTGGGCTAAAAGTTATGACAGAGCTTCTCCTCTCATAACCCTCTGTCCTCTCCCTTCATTCCGTCCCTTCCCCGCTCCTCCCCCTGGCCCCATCTTCTTGCAAAAGTGGTATAGGTACCTATCTCCAAGACCGCATTTGCAGTTGAGAATCCCAATCAGAGGGATACACCTTCCTGCAGTCCAGACTTAGGTGCCTAGCTCTGAGAGAGGGGTATGCTTCCTGTTCGCTACCTTAGGCAAAGAATGTCCTGGCATGCTGCCTTTTGTGAATTCAATTCTTAGGCACCTATCTCTGCTCTTTCATTGTATAGGGAGCCTAGGTGCCAAACCCAGGTTTTGTGAATCCTGTTGATTTTCTAGGCGCCTAAATTTCTTTAAAAAGCAACAGAGGGTCCTGTGGCACCTTAAGACTAACAGAAGTATTGGGAGCATAAGCTTTCGTGGGTAAGAACCTCACTTCTTCTGATGCAAGTTGTCTTCAAGGTGCCACAGGACCCTCTGTTGCTTTTTACAGATTCAGACTAACACAGCTACCCCTCTGATAAATTTCTTTGTTAATCTAGCCTAGCATGCCCAGTTCTTTCAATTTTTTCATGTCTTACACCCCTGTTAATGTATACCAGAGTGACAGTCGCCTTTTTCACAACAACAACATAGTGTTGACTCATATTCAATTTGTGATCCACTAAAACCCCCAGATCCTCTTCTGCAGTACTGCTGCTTAGCCATTTATTCCCCATTTTGTATTTGTGCATGATTTTTCTTTCTGAAGTGTAGATTTGCGGTTGCCTTTATTTAATTTCATCTTATTGATTTCAGACCAATTCTCTGAAATATCAAGATCATTTGAAATCTAATCCTGTCCTTCAAAGTGCTTGCAGCCCCTCCCTGCCTGGTGTCATATGCAAATTTTATAAGAATACTCTCCGCTCAATCATTCAAGTCATTAATGAAAATGTTGAGTCGTACCAAACCAATGACCGATCCCTTCAGGTCACCATCTGATAGGTCTTCCCAGTTTGACAGTGGACCACTGATAACTACTCTTTGAGGATGGCCTTTCAACCAGTTGTGCACCCACCTTACAGTAATTGCACCTAGACTTATAGATGAATACTATGAAAATTCCTGCTTTATAAAGGTTTGTTGAGAACAAGTATTATATTTTACAACAAGGCAGACTCCTCATAAATGGTGCATAATTAGGATGATTTCTAGTGAGGGACTTTTGTCATAATTTTAAATGCAAATACTCAACCTATGATCACCTTAAAATAGTTTATTAATTGGGTTGCATTCCTATTCCCTTAGTGCAAAATTCTACTGTCAGTACTGCAAGTTCAATCTAGATTCCAGTATCCGGCTGTTCCCAGGAATTCTGTGTGGACCTGAGAGCAGCATTTTTCTCTTGTTAAAATATATGCTGGCCTTCAAATGTTCATGATTGCATAGATTTTTGTCTCCTCTCTCTTCCTCTCCCTCCACCCCCATTTTTTTTTCCCTTCGTTCTAGCACTCATGGTGAATTTTGTCCAAGCTGTGCGTGACTACTGGGTCCATGTTTTGACTCCCATGGGATTTATTCTTGGATGCTATCTGGACAGAAGGAATGATGAAAAACTATCAGCTTTCAGAAACAAGAGCAAGTTATTTAAAAGGTTAGTTTGACACAACTTTTTAACAAAATAATCTGTCGGAAAGGCCTAATTCTGCTCCAATTGAAGTGATATGAGTTTTGATATTGACTTCAAAGGAAGCAGGATTTTGCCCTATAGGTCCTGTCCTGCAAAACGTTGGCACCTCAAGTGAGGTGATCATTTTTCTCAACTGCCATTTAAATTAGTTGGAGTTAAGAAATCTTGCAATCCTTCCCCATGTGAATGTCATAAGACTGGCCATACTGGGTCAGACCAATGGTTCATCTAGCCCAGTATCCTGTCTTACGACAGTGGCCACTGCCATATTGTTCAGAGAGAATGAACAGAACAGGGCAATGATCCATCCCCTGTTTTCCAGTCCCAGCTTCTGGCAGTCAGTTGTTTAGGGACACCCAGAGCAACGTCTTCTGTCAAAGAGTTCCACAAGGTGACTGCATTGTGTGAAGAAATACTTCCTTGTGCTTGTTTTAAACCTGCTGCCTATTAATTTTCATTGGGTGACCCTGACTGATTAATGTCAAGGGTTAAATAACACTTCCTTATTCACTTTCTCCACATCATTAATCATTTTATCACTCCCCCTCTAGTTGTCTCTTTTGTAAGTTTAACAGTCAGTCTTTTTCGTCTCCTCATATGAAAGCTGTTCCATACCCTTAATCAATTTCGTTGCCCTTCTCTATACCTTTTCCAATTCTAATATATCTTTTTTGAGATGGGGTGGCCAGAACTACACTTGGTACTCATGGTGTGAGCATACCATGGATTTGTATAGTGGCATTATGATATTTTATATCGTCTTATCTATCCCTTTCCTAATGGTTCCTAACATTCTGTTAGCTTTTTTGACCGCTGCTGCACATTAAGCAGATGTTTTCAGAGAACTATCCACAATGATTCCATGATCTCCTTTAGTGGTGGTAACTAATTTAGACCCCATCACTTTGTATGTATAGTTGGACTTGCACTTTGGAAAATGTATTACTTTGCAGTAGGGCTGTCAAGCGATTAAAAAAATTAATTGTGCGATTAATTGCACTGTTAATAATAGAATACCATTTAGTTAAATATTTTTTGATATTTTTCTACATTTTCAAATATATTGATTCAATTACAACACAGAATACAAAGTGTACAGTGCTCACTTTATATTTATTTTTGATTACAAGTATTTGCACTGTAAAAAAAAATAGTATTTTTCAATTCACTTAATACAAGTACTGTAGTGCTGAGTCTGTATCATGAAAGTTGAACTTACAAATGTAGAAGTATGTAAAAAAAAACAACTGTACTCAAAAATAAGACAATGTAAAATTTTTGAGCCTGCAAATCCACTCAGTCCTACTTCTTTTTCAGCCAATTGCTCAGACAAACAAGATTGTTTACATTTGAAGGTGATGATACTGCCCGCTTCTTGTTTACAATGTCACCTGAAAGTGAGAACAGACATTCTCATGGCACTGTTGTAGCCGGCATTGTAAGATATTTATGTGCCAGATGCGCTAAAGATTCATATTTCCTTCATGCTTCAACCACCATTCCAGAGGACGTGTCCATGTTGATGATAGGTTCTGCTCAATATCCCTCCAAACCAGTGCAGACCGATGCATGTTCATTTTCAATATCTGAGTCAGATGCCACCAGCAGAAGGTTGATTTTCTTTTTGGTGGTTCGGGTTCTGTAGTTTCCGCATCCGAGTGTTGCTCTTTTAAGACTTCTGAAAGCATTCTCCATGCTTCGTCCCTCTCAAATTTTGGGAGGCATTTCAGATTCTTATACCTTGGGTCGAGTGCTGTAGCTATCTTTTTATAAATCTCACATTGGTACCTTCTTTGCATTTTGTCATATCTGCTGTGAAAGTGTTCTTAAAATGAACAACATGTGCTGGGCACAGTTGCCAAATTTCACACGGTAAATAAGCACCTGACTTTCACAATAAGCCAAAAATCAAGCTAATCTCCTTTCAAAACGAGGCCAACACAAGCCAAATCCTAAGAACCCCAACACTCTATATGATTAGATTCCCCCAGCGTGCAGTCTGGGACTGTGGTGGGCCCACTGTGCACCCCGACTCTTTTTTTTGATCGGCTCTCTGCAAGCAGGGGCAAGTGGCGAGCTAGGGGGAAGGAGGAGGGGGAAGAGAAGAATCAACAACTAGCCAACAAGGAACTCTCAAGCCAATTAAGCAAAAAACAAGCCCAATTTCTGTTTGTTTGTTTGTTTTTCCACGGGTTTGGCATGTCTGGTGCTGGGTCATCATCCGAGACTCCTATAACATGAAATATATGGCACAATGCAGGTAAACAGAGCAGGGGAGATACAGATCTCCCCAAAGGTCAGTAACAAATTTAATTAATGCATTATTTTTTTATGAACGTCATCAGCATGGAAGCATGTCCTCTGCAATGGTGGCCGAAGCATGAAGGGGCATACGAATGTTTAGCATATCTGGCATGTAAATACCTTGCAGTGCCCACTACAAAAGTGCCATGCAAATGCCTGTTCTCACTTTCTGGTGACATTGTAAATAAGAAGAGGCAGCATTATCTCTTGTAAATGTAAACAAACTTGTTTGTCTTAGTGATTGGCTGAACAAGAAGTAGGACTGAGTGAACCTGTAGGCTCTGAAGTTTTACATTGCTTTGTTTTTGAGTGCAGTTATGTAACAAAAAAAAAGAAATCTACATTTGTAAGTTGCACTTTCATGACAGAGATTGCACTACAGTACTTGTATGAGGTGAACTGAAAAAATACTATTTCTTTATTACAAATATCTGCACTGTAAAAATAATATACACTTTTATTTCAATTACAACATAATACAATATATATGAAAATATAGAAAAACATCAAATATTTAATAATTTTCAATTGGTATTCTATTGTTTAGCAGCACAATTAAAACTGCGATTAATTAGTATTAAATTTTTAATCGCAATAATATTTTTTGAGTTAATTGCATGAGTTAACTGCGATTAATTGACACCCCTACATTGCAGTTATTAATACTGAATTTCATCTGCCATTTTGTTGCCCAGTGACAAGGATCTATTTGTCACTATTAGATAAGTCCAAAGCTGACTAAAATCTTGAGTAATTTTGTATCATCTGCAAATTTTGCCACCTCACTGTTCATCCCCTTTTCTAGATCATTTATGAACACGTTGAATAGCACAGGTCCTAGTCTATGTTCCCTGTAAGCTGTGTGGCAACGCAGCGGGCTCTCAAGGGCTGCGCAGACAGGCAGGGAGCGCAGCCCCTCCCACGGCCCAGCGCAGCCCCTCCCACGGCCCAGCGCAGCCCCGCCGGAGCTGCCGGGGAAAGGAGCCCTGCCCATGGCCCAGCCCCTGAACCCCTCCTGCACCCCTCATCCCCAGTCCCACCCCAGAACACACACCCCCAGCCAGATTCCCCATCCCCCCACACCCCAGCCCTGAGCTCCCTCCCGCACTCCAAACCCATCATCACTGCCCGCACCCCCAGCCAGAGCCCTCACCCTCCCCGCACCCCAACCTTCTGCCCCAGCCCTGAGCCCTTTCCCACACTCCGAACCCCTTGGTCCCACCCTCACTGCATGAATTTTGTTAGCACTAATATGAAGGTGATGTCACACACCACCTCCATATTGGTGCACATAACAAAATTCATTCCGCACATGGACATAAAAAATTAGAGGGAACACTGGTCCCAGTACAAATCCTTCATGGATCCTGCTTTTTATCTCTCTCCATTGTGAAAACTGACCACTTATGCCTACCCTTTGTTTCCTATCTTTTATTCAATTACTGATCCATGAGAGAACCTTCATTTTATCCCATGACTGCTGACTTTGCTTAAGAGCCTTTGGTTTGGGACCTTGTCCAAGGCTTTCTTAAAGTCCAAGTACTCTATATCAACTGGATCACCCTTGTCCATGTGCTTGTTGACATCCTCAAAGAATTCTAATAGATTGGTGAGGCATGATTTCCTTTTACAAAAGCTGTGTTGACTCTTTCCCAATAATTCTGTTCTTTACTATAGTTTCAACCAATTTGCCTGGTACTAAAGTCCCATTGACTTTGTTGGGAACCACACATACATAAGGGATTGGCTCCTAATTCCATCTTTTGCTTTCAGACTAAAAGGGGCAGGGAGCCCTGAAGATGCACCTTGTTCAGTTGCTTTCTAGCAACTCTTCTAACTATTTTATGGGTGTCTTTGTCATGCTCCTAAAGTATCTACTTCAAGCCCTCATTAGCCACACTTGATAACTAAGGCCACAGTTGTCCAATGAGCTCAAC
This sequence comes from Chrysemys picta bellii, assembly GCF_011386835.1. Classification (NCBI taxonomy): domain Eukaryota; kingdom Metazoa; phylum Chordata; order Testudines; family Emydidae; genus Chrysemys; species Chrysemys picta. The sequence continues at coordinate 125,518,275 of NC_088794.1, read as the reverse complement.
TCCAATGTGAGTGGACCCTGCCATGAAGTCCCATTTTAGTCAATAGAGATATGCTGCTGCAGGATCTTCTCCACAGCTCTCATTGTGGGGGGTGGGCCTAATGTGGAAGGGAGTCAAGAGTATCATAAGGAAAGTACACAGAAAAAAAATGATCCTAACCTTTAAGAAGAGGGAAAGGAAGGAGAAGACGAGTTGTTCAAATGAGATAGTTTTTGATTAACAGTTACAAGGGAAGTCAAGGATATTAATTATTCTTAAAAGTTAATATAGAAATCAAGATCTGTTACAAAATACCTCACAATTAAGCTAGTGAAATACTAACTTACATTATTGTTCATAGATTTTAGATTACAGTCTGCAAAAGTCCTGTGCACTACCTAATTTTACTATCCTCATTTGTTTCCCCCCTCCACACAGGGAATTGAAACCCGGTGAAGAAGTTACCTGGAAATAAAGGCTGTCTGTGAAATGGGAAATGCTTCCATGTAATTAAATTAGCATGTATAACAAGTGGATGATGTCTTTGTTACTGTGTCATCTGTGGAACAGGAACCATGTTTTTACACTTGATACACTTGGTTCCTAGTATTAAAAAAGATAAAGCCACTGAAAAGCGTAGTTTAATTCTGCCAGTTTAATTCCCTGTTCTCCATTTCCATTTTGAAGGACAATTTAATCATATGATTAATATCCTGTTCAGAAATGTTTTTTCTAAAAAGTCTTGTTCCTAAGGAAAAAACGCACACAATAAGCAGAAAAACTATGTAACAGGCACTCACATTTAAACCAAATGAACAAAACCCTCCTCCAAGGCTAGGACTAGTCTCTTTGTATTTTAATTGAGTAAAATGGAGAAAAAAAAAATTAACAGTGAAATGGAAATTGATTTGTTTTTATTTTTTTATTTAAATACTGAGTTAGTTATAACAAAGTGTGTGGGTTTGCTCTAAATCATTATAAAGTAGGGAGACCTGTTGGTCCTCTTCCTTATTGTTCTCGTGTAGGTATTCTGAGCAGTTCAGAGGGTGCAGCCATGGCTTGGGCACAGGTGCTTTTGTCCTATGGCATGTTGCAAATTCTGGACATGGATAGGTGTTTGCCATGCACCAAGCATAAAGTGGAGCAGCCTTTGGAACTGCTGTAATTTATGGAAACTACCAGGAACCATCTATGGGCCATGCTGCAGCCTGTTCTTTGCCCCAAGGCCTGTGAGGAGTAGGGACATAGGAGCATTATGTTAGATGGTAAGCAGCTGGAGCCAAGGAGTGGAGGATATTTGGTTCTGTATTTCTACATGCCTAGCTCAACAGGATCCTGGTCCATGATGGGCTTCCTTGGTGCTACAGCAATACAAATAATAAACAACCCTATGCTGTTCAAGGAATTCCCTGGGCTGAGGAAATTTTGGCTGTGAGGGAGGGGTTCCAGCTGCTTTCCAGATCTTTATGATTGTGGAGTGGTGTAAAGGTGCTTAAAACACAGCCTTGAATTCAGTCATAGAGTTTGACTGATTTTTCTCACAGTAGTTACTCTCCTTCAGAACATGAAAGGGTCACCCCTCAAACCAGCAGCTTTCCATAAATCTGCACATTGGTTCAATACCTCCTAGTCTGTCTGCTATAAAAAGCCTATGGTTTCCCCAACTGCTGCTGTTCCACAATCCTCAATGGTTTTCAATGAGTTTTGGTATCAGTATTAACTTGCACCAAGATCCCTGTGGTGTTGAATTTAGAATGATGCTATAGAGAGCACTGGAGATGAAACTTTTTAGTCATTATGCAGTGGTGTCCGTACTTCCCACTTCTGTTTCTCCTCCTAACTGATGACAGAGCCAGAATAGGATAGTAATCAGAATGTATTGCCTCCCAGAAAGCGCATAATTTACCACAGATGAAGTGGTAGACTACTGGGACAGTTCATCTGGAAAGGAAAACTCCAAATTAAGCACCTACTGTTAGGACATGCTCCTTTGGAAGAGCTATTTTTCTGTACTCTAGAAATATCATCCACCTAAACACTACTCTGATGGATTTGTAGCATAAATTACATGCGCTAGCCAACAGTTCATCCTAGGACTGATCACTTAATGCCTATCTTTCTGGTATCTGAGTGCCTTAGTGTTCAGATATTACAGTGATGGGCAATACAGGTATAAGACAAAACAGGTAATTTTGTCTTTGCTGGTTGATTCTTTCTTCCTTATCCTATTTACTGAGGATGAGCATGATCAGATTTGTTCTGTCCCAGTAAACTTTTTGGGAAAGGAGTTGTACCTTCCTCATATTTGGCAAGAGCCTAACACATTTCTGATGCTACTGCAATCTTTAAAAATGTCTCTTCTTGTCTCTGCTCTTTTCCCTTTTGCTCCATTCTAGCCCCACCCTCCTGCTGGAGCCCTTCCCCTCCAAATTCTCTGTGTTCTACTCTCCCCTCTTTTTCCTCTTTTGCCTTCAATACTAATATTTTATATACCAGTGTGGCTATGACTGGCTGTTGCCTATGCCTAGCTCAGCACTATGCTGCCACTTGGCAATGAGGTATCAGTGGTAACCACTCACTCCCTTTCTCCATCCTCTTCATTTGCATCCTCCTTATAGTGGTTGAAATGAATGAGTTTGGGGAAAGCAGATAGAGAAAGAGGTTTAGGTCAGCAGAGTGGACAGCTGGTTCACTTAATTAAAAAAATAAGTCATAATCATTAGTTTTCAAATGCCACCATTTGTACAGATAAAGGAGAGAGTAGGAAATGCCCTTCATAATTCATACAGCCTGACACATGGCATGCCTTCACCAGGAGGCTCTTTTCCACCTACTTTCATTAAAGTGCCCTGAATCTAGCTGACACTTCTTCCCTTCAATTAAATGGGCAGTTATGAGAAATGGGATAATCTGCTTTGAAAGTGAATTACATTCATTTCTGACTGAGTTAGTGTGGAATAGTATATGGGCATTGTGACAAAACTGGCTAACTAAGACTTAATTATCACCACCCTGAACGAGGTGGATTTTGGAAGGGCCTGCCACCTGTAGGAATAGAAAGGACTCTGCTATTCACAAAGCACAACCCTGCCCCTTAAAATACTACGGAAGTGCGGGATAATCCCCATCAGCTCCTGACAATACAGGGCTTGTGACACGCAGGGCGGGGGTCCTATGCACAGCTCCAGCCAGTGGGCAATCAAGTGGTTGTAAGCGCTAACTAAGCTCTTCAGACCACAGCGATGAGCTCCGGGCTGAGGCTCTGACTGCGGCGCCCAGCCCCCACTTCCCCCGACAGCCGACGGGGGGCGCTCGCACCAGTTAGGCGAGTCCCGAAGCTAATTCTGGCCCCCGCAACCCCGCCCCCAGGACTCTAGCGCAAGCACTGACGTTGTGATCACATGACTGTCACGGAGCTGGAGAGGCCGCGGTTTATTGGGCGGGGTAAGATCACGTGGTGGGCAGAGGGCGAGGGGGTGCGGGGCAGCTGCGATGATTGGCTGCTGTGTGGCTGGGATGTGGTCACGTGAGGTGGAGGCTGCTGCTGGCTTGGGACAAATAAACATGGAGGCCATCTTCCATGAGAGGGTGAGTGTGCGGCGGGGGGAGAGGGCGCGTACGGTTGAGCGGGGGACTCGGGAGTGGGGGAGGGCGCCGCAGCGAGCCAGCGGTTGGATGGGGGGATGGGTATTTCAGAGGCTTGGGTAGGAGCTGGAGCTGGGAGGGGAGGGTAAAGGAAGGGGTAGTAGCCTATGGTGGGGAGGGGGTTGGCAGGTGGCACTGGAGCGGTAGCCTGGGGCGGCGGAAGTGAGGGGAGCTGTAGTCAGTAGCTGGGAGCCGAGGCTGGTGAGTTCTCTCCATCCCGTGGATGACTTAGAGTAGGGTAGTACTTGAAACTGTCTTTTAAACACTCCCGAAAACAACCCCCTGACTAAATTCTCTTATCCAATTGATCTCGATGTCATATTGCCCCTTACTATAGCATCTTTGTGCTGATAAGATTCCTCGCAAGTGGAAGGGGAGAGCCAGGTGAAATGATAGTTCAACTAAATACATCTTCGAAGAAATCTAGGCCCCTTTCAGAAGGGGAATCCGATTTCTTGGTCAGTCTGCTGGCATACCTTGCTAATACTGAAGTCCCTAGCAGCTGAATGGTTTCAAAAAATGGCTGGACAAATAAGTCTATAAAGCTTCAAAAGTGGTCACAAACAAGTGTCAATATTACTTCCTTTTATAGAGCAACTTTTTCATGTTGAGTTTTATTTCCTGTTTTTTTTTCTTGGTCCTCTAAAGATAAATACAGAAAGAATTTGATCGTGCAGAATGAAGTTTTTACTCTCTTGAGAAAGGCAGAATGGCTTAAATGAGAGATGAGCATAAAGATGGGAAGCAGGAGATATGAGCTTTATTCCTGACTCCTTCTACTGTCTTGCTGTGCCTTTGCTCATGACAACCTCTCTCTGCCTCCGTTTCTGCATGTACAGAGTGGAGATTATGACACTTACTTCAAAGTGGGTGTTGTTAAAATTTATTTAATAGCTGTACAGTGCTTCTGAAAATGTAAAGCACCATATGAGTGTTAAATATTTTGTTTCAGATGACAAGTACCTCTGTTACTCATGATTGCCTTCAAACTCCTAAACAATAATCTCTATATCACACCATCACATTCTAGTGTCGTCTTTATGTGCTTCCTGTAATTTAGTTTCTTTAGCCATCTTTATTATTAATAATAGTTTTTCAAATTGTCATTCTTAATAAATTTCCTTTTGTAAATGCAGGTTGCTCTAGTTACCAAGAGATATAGTAACTAAACCAAACTAGTTCCTATCTGACCTAGACTGCCATGTGTAGAAGGGGAATGTAAAAAACAAACAAAACCCCAACATTTTTTGTTTTAAAATAAATTACTGTGGAAAGATGGCTTTATAGGATTGGAATGATAGAAGTTATTCTGCTGAAGATTGATATTCTTATTTATACTCTGCCCTTTAATCTAAGTTACACAATAAATGGCAATTATTTTGTAAGTGTTGTAAACTGCAAATATTTTACATCAGCCTGCAGTACAGGAAATGTGTTTACATATATGGAAACATCCTTGCTCTTTGACAATTTAGTAGTTAGATTACTTAGGTAGAGGTAAAACATCTAGTTAGATATCTTAAGCAGTAAGCAACATATATTTTGATTCTGTTGTAATAATTATTTTCATAGGTTCTAAAGCCAGAATTGTGATAATCTAGTCTGACCTCCTTTATAGAACAAGCCATAGAACTTCCCCAAAATAATTCCTGGAATTTATCTGTTTGGATGTTTTTCTATCTTGATTTAAAAATTGACAATGATGAAGAATCTACCACAATCCTTGGTAAATTGGTCCAATGGTTAATTACTCTCGGCATTAAAATGTATGCTTTATTTCTGGTCTGAACTTGTCTAGCTTCAATTTCCAGCCATTGGATTGTGTCATACCTTTGTTTGCTAGACTGAAGAGCCCATTATTACATGTTTGTTCCCCATGTAGTTACTTATAGACTGTGAGCAAGTCACCCCTAAACCTCCTCTTTGTTAAGATAAATAGATTGAGCTCCTTGAATCTGTCACCATAAGGCATGTTTTCTAATCCTTTACTCATTCTCATGGCTCTTCTCTGGACTCTTTTCAATTAATCAACCTCCTTCTTGAATTGTGAACACCAGAACTGGACACAGTATTCCAGCAGTGGTTGTGCTAGAGCCAAATACAGAGATAAAATGACCTCTCTACTACTACTTGAGATTCCCGTGTTTATGCATTCCAGGATCGCATTAGCTCTTTTGGCCACATCGTCCCATTGAGAGTTCATGTTCAGCTGATTATCCATCCTGACACCCAAATCTTTTTAGTCACTGCTTTGCAGGATAGTGTCCCCCATCCTGAAAGTATGGCCTACATTCTTTGTTCCCAGATGTATGCATTTACATTTAGCCATATTAAAATGCATATTGTTTGCTTGTGGCCAGTTCACGGAGTGATGTAAATTACTCTGAATCAGTGACCTTTCCTCTTCATTATTTACCATGCCCTCAATTTTAATTGCCTTCTCTGGGGAAAAATTTGAACAAGTGTGTGTGTAACATCATTTTTAATAAAGATCTACATTTCAGTTCACTGGTAGTGCCCCCATTTCCTCCAAAGTATTCAGAATGCTGCTTAGGTATTTACAGTTAAAGTACTTTAATACACACACATCAAATTCTTAACCATAAAATCATGTGTGAAAAGAAAATAATATAATTTTAAAAGGTAGGTAAGGATACCTTTTCAGATAGGTCTAAGGGGGGCAAGCTCCATGCCTAAGAAGCCACTACTGTAAAAGACAGGAAGTTCTGCTCTAGGGTAAAATGTTGAAAGGTCTAATAAATGAATGGCCAGAGCATAAATCTATGTCAGGACAAGGTTGAATGAGGAAGCTTCTAATTATGAAAGAATGCTATGTCTCCTTTATTAAAGTTAAAGCTACTTTTAATTATAAATTATGAGCCTAATTTTCTTTCCTTCCCCTGCTTGCCCCTCAATTCACCCTTAAATGTCACCAAAGAAAAACCTCAGTACACCTGAACATTTGCACACTATATATTATCTTAGGATGGTAAAAATATTTGGGGCAAATCCCATGAGGACTTTCAGTGAGGTGGGGTTTAAAAATTTCCCTATCATTCTTTTTCAAATATTTTCTTGATGCTTTTTTGACTTATATTTCAAATCTGATTCACATAGAATCTTCAAAACCAACTTTTTCAAGAGTCCCTAATAAATGGGAATGCCTTTCATGTGATTGAGAGTGCATGTATATTGAAGTTCTTAAGGTAAAAAAATACAAAAGTATGCATATCTATTTACTTTGGAAAACACATATTATATACATGTGTATATTTGGAAGTGTATACATGTCTGCATTTAATAGATGCATCAGTTTGAGGCAAACTTGCAAAGTCTTCATGGCCTATGTGCAGAGGTGGGCAAACTACAGCCCGTGGGCCACATCCGGCCTGCGGGACCCCCCTGCTCGGTCCCTGAGCTCCTGGCCTGGGAGGCTAGCCCCCAGCCCCTCCCCTGCTTTTTCCCCTCCCCCGCAGCCTCAGCTCACTGCGCCGCCACAATGCTCTGGGCGGCTGGGCTGTGAGCTCCTGGGGTAGCGCAGCTGCAGAGCCCGGCATGATCCGATGCTCTGTGCTGCGCAGTGGCGGGGCTGGCTGCAGCCGGGCGGTGCAGCTGTAGCACCACCAGCCACCGGTGCTCCAGGCAGCGCGGTAAGGGGGCGCGTTGGATGGAGGTCAGAGGGTGGGGGTGTGGATAGGGGTCGGGGTGGTCAGAGGGTGGGGAACAGGGGGGTTGAATGGGGGTAGCGGTCCCGGGGGGGCAGTCAGGAAGGAGGGGTTGGATGGAACAGCGGGGTGGTTGGATGGGGCAGGGTCCTGGGGGGGGGGGCAGTCAGGAATGAGAGGAGGGGTTGGATGGGACGGTGGGGGGCAGTCAGGGGCGGGGATTCTGGGGGTGATCAGGGGACAGGGAACCGGGGTGTGTGTGTGTGTGGATGGGGCAGGAGTCCCGGGGGGGCCATCAGGGGGCGAGAAGCAGGGGAGGTCAGATGGGGGCCACACCTGGCTGTTTGGTGATGCACAGCCTCCCCTAACTGGCCCTCCATACAATTTTGGAAATCTGATGTGGCCCTCAGGCCAAAAAGTTTGCCCACCCCTGCCTATGTGTATATCGATGATGGGGGAAGCGACATAGGGGTACATGGCACTGTTGTGGAGGGAAAAGAAGAGGGAGATTAATATGGGACAAGTGCAGCTGGTATGGAGAATGAGAGAGTCACATGTGGAGGCTGCCTGGGAAAGAATAAAGTCTGTAGCTGCTGTTGTTTGCAAGAATTGTTGGAGTCCCTCTGTGACTTTATCAGTCTGCAGAGACTTCTGTCACTGGCCAATTCTTAAATGACCTTCTAAATTAAAAGTAAACTTACGGACTAAAAATGTTTACATTTCTTGAGAAATAACCGGGGTCTGTATGCATGTGTCAGAGATGATCTTTTTGGTGTTCTAAAGTCAGACAAGTAATGCACTGTAGGAAAGCTTGGGGGTAAATATACTCCCTTGGCAAACATAGACGATTGAAGCAACGAAGATATAACAAAACATTAAAACAATTCTTAGATATATTTTTGTTCCTTTACAATTTTAGCAAGAAGGCTCATTGTGCGCTCAGCACTGTCTGAATAACTTATTACAAGGGGAATATTTTAGCCCTGTGGAGTTATCTTCTATTGCACAGCAGCTAGATGAGGAAGAGAGAATAAGAATGGCGGAGGGAGGAGTTTCTAGTGAAGAGTACAGAACGTTTTTACAGGTAACAATCATTTTAACATTAGATTGCTTGGCATCTGTTTGCTTTTTTGAAACATAATTTTTTGTTTTTGTCATTCTTGCTTTGTTATGGAAGCTCCATTTTCAAGTGATAATGCTTTTAAATTTTATAGTCTTTTTCATACAAGTATGTCAAATTGGCATTTACAAACATTAATTCACTACTAAAGCATCACAACACTTCAATGAGAAATATATTATCCGCATCTTACAGGCGTGGAGAGAAGGATATGGGATTGTGTTTTTTCACTAAAAGTGTATTTTGGGCAGGGCAAGCAGTCTTTTTCGAAATGGGTGTACAGAGTCTGTGTTGTAGGTGTACACGATTGTGTTTATTTTTACACTTGATTTCTCATAAACCTTTTTAGAAGTGTAAGCTGATCACAATTTTTCTTTTTCTCCTCCACCCAAATTGAACAGCAGCCTTCTGGAAATATGGATGACAGTGGCTACTTCTCCATTCAAGTAAGCATGACTCTGTGGTCAGGACAATTTCTTACAACCAGTGCAGTTGCATTATATAAATTTTCTTCAAAATAATTTTGATAGCATTTAGTAATTCTTCTCCAATTTCTAGTGTGTAGGATTAATGCAGGAGAGTTCTGGCTTTCTAGAGCATCAGGTTTAAATTATGGATTACAGAGGCCTTCCTGGTGATTACGGGGTCCGTGAGAGAATCCTTCTCTTACAAAGTGATCTGCAAAATGAAAAAGCTGCAGAATCTGTGTTCCAAAGGCTTTATTTCACACTTCTGAAACTTTAGAGCTATTTGGAAAAAAGTTTATTTTTAAAAAGGGAATTTACTTAATATGTAATTAATCTTTTAAATACCTGTAATAGAACCAAAACCCCCATAAAAATCCCAGACTAGTAACTTTTACCTATATTGGATCCCTAGGTCATGTTCTGTACCTTTTGTTTCTCTTCTTGTGGCCCCCATGTATGTTGGTCAGTATTTCTTTCCATACTCTCATGCAAGCTTCTGCTCCCATTACTCTGTTTTGTAGATGCACAGGGCTTTCTTTTTATTTGCTCATTTTACTTCCCAGACTAATTTCTGAAATATATTTTCTGCCATTGCCAGCATGGCAATTCCTTACTTCCTAATTGTGCTGCAGTGACTTTGAAGCAGATAAAAATTGCTTTCTACTTTGTTTCTACTTTCTTGCTCTACCATCTCTTTGATCACTTGCTACACTGTTGACTGGCTGAGGTGAGGATGAATTGTTAATCTCCCCATACCTTTATCCCAAACAGCTTTAAGTGAGTAGTGTTAAGAGGTTTGATTCCATCCATAAATTTCAAACGTACTGAATAATGTTTAAAATGAGTTAGAACTTTAGCAGATATTAGGGAGGTCCTTAGTTGGAAGTCTAGGATTTTTGGTAAACCTTGATGTTCAGGTCTACACAAGTTGTAATGGAGTCAGGGACCTTGTTGCAACATGGTTCTAGTTTGTAGTGTGGCAAAATTAAGGACCTATGTGAGTTAAAAGTCTTAGTGGACATGTCTTCAAAAAGGATGAGAGTAGATGATCCCTAAATATGTTAACAGTAGCCCTAATATTGTTTCTTGTGTTATCTTAATGGCTGCAAAATGCCAAACAGTTTTAATAATGTAGTTTTGAGGGTGAAAGTAAGAAGGTAATAAGCAGACAGCTGGATATAAGGCTATAACATAATCAAGGAGGTGTGCTTTGCTAGAATCTCTCTGTCAAACTGTAGTTTTGTAATTCATCTTTGTTGTATATGCTATCTATGTTGTGTGGTGATCGTAGATTCATGAAGGTTGCATTTTGAATATTATGATCCCGAGGTTTCCTTTTTATATCAACTTTTTAAAAGCACAGCTTTATGAAAACAATATAATTGTTGATAGTGATTAAAATGGTTGCATTGCTTAAATTTGGAGTTGACTGGTTTGTCTCATGAAAAGTACTATTTTTTGACAGGTTATAAGCAATGCCTTGAAAGTTTGGGGTTTAGAACTAATCCTCTTCAACAGCCCAGAGTATCAGAGGCTCGGGATCGACCCTATGTAAGACTTTCTTTTTAGCACCCTGCTTTCATTTTACAGAAAAGTAACGCTGAAAATCTGTGATTACTAAGTTTCTTTTAAAATTACTATTTCAAGCTCTGTTACATTTTGATGTTTCCTTTTTTATCCCCTAAGCCTTTTATTTTTCATATTTTGGGGATTAATATGATCTGTCCTCTGAGCCTTCATGACATCTCAGTATCTGTGGCATCACAGTATGCTGATTGAGTTGCATGTGATGTCATATATGCTTTATGACATTACCAGGTTTATATAGACTTCACTACATAATTAAAAAGAACACTTTAAAATATTATGAATTATAATAAGAGCAATTTAAACACTCTATAGCATCAATAGTTATGTTGTATTGCCAAAATATTGTAATTTATTTATAAATTAGTGATAACAAATAATTTAAAAGTTAGTATGAGCTCCAATATTAGAGAATTTAATTTTATGTATACCTTGTGTTTTTCTTTTTACAGAAATGAAAGATCATTTATTTGTAATTATAAGGAACACTGGTTTACAGTTCGAAAGTTAGGAAAACAGGTGACCTTGTCTTTTTTTATTTAAAAGTTGACTTCAGAGCGGGGGTGGAAAGAATGGTTGCAATGAGGCCATGTACTAGCCTTTCATCTTTTGAAGGTCTGGGTTGAAATCTGTTTTAGACTATCCCAAATAAATAGGTTGGGTAAACGCTTATTTATATCATAATGCTGCCAGGCAGCTTGGCATTAATGTTGGCGTGAGGAAGGACTCTGGATCAGATCCCCGAAGAATCTGCATGCTGTTATAAGAAGCAAGAGCTGCAGCTCTGGTTACAGCTTTATGTGACATCACTACATATTTGTCAGAAAAGAGAGAAGACTTAATGTAACAAACAGCCAGAAAATCATACTTTTGAAAAAAGTTTGAGGTCATCTTTATACATTACAAAGAGGTACTGAGGGTCAGATTTTTGTTTGTTTGTTTGTTTTTGCTGCATTACACAATACTATTACATTGATACTGTAAAATAAATTGCAGGTAGTTTCTGTGCATCTAAAATGGCTAGTCAGTATATGGGAAATGTGATTAACACATTAGACCATTGAATATTTATGTTTGCCAATATTGGAGAGGTATTAGTAGGGATTGTAGTGGGAAAAGTAGAAACACAGCTTTTAACTCTGTAGGATTTAGGAGAGCTTTTAGGAGGAATTAAATTAGAAATAGTAAAATAGATTGCTAGAAATAAGGGACGGTGTGCCTGTATGAAGTGTTCATAACCAAACAGCCAGATAGATCAGAAAAAGTTGGGTCTTTTTAACACACAGAGATAGAATACCAATCAAAGTTGTCCCTTTCTAGATGACATTCTATAATTCTTCATATAATTAAAATACATTGTTAAAATGTGTAAAACACTCCTGAAGTAAGCTTTGTAAAAACATCTACAATAATGGAAAGGAGCTCACATAGCCATGATTAAGGTTTTTGGAACTGCAGCCATGCTGACATCCAGATGAGAAAAAATAAGTAAACTTTTTGTAGATGAAACTAACCAGGCCACTGCCCTTAATATGGCACTGAAGCTTTTTATTTTCTACTGAAAAGGCTCATTGAATGCACCAAACATTCCCGATAAAGCCTCTTTGTTAAAAAATGAAAGCTCAAAGTGGTTTGGTTGCAAGTGATGCCTTATACTAGTAATGATTTTTGAGGCCAATACAAATTTCAAAAATGCACTTATATTGTGGTTTACTTCAAGTGGAAATGACATCTGGCGTAAATGGTGAAAATGGGGACTACATTACAGACTTTACATTCGGGATTAGTTTAAAAATAATTATGTTCATTTTGTAAGCATTTTTTCATGTTTTATATTGAAGGGGCATTAGTGTTCACTTTAAAACCGTTATCTGATGGGGAGAGCATTCCAGGCTAAATGTGTATATGTAGTTCAGATATTTTTTGGTAAACTATTATTCTGTCACAGAGATTTTTAGTTTTTTAAATTTGGGATTAAAACTTTATTTTTTTAGATGTTACATAGTTTATAATCACAATAAAACACTTATTGGTGTCTATTCAGAGAGTAATACAGAAGGAGGATTCATTTTATAAGTTAATAATCCATCCCTAGACAAAATAGATTAGCTCAATGAAGGAAACATTAATTTGACTCTTTCATCTCTATTATTTGTTATACTATAAAGTAAAACTATTATCTCTAAAAGGTTTTTCCCTCACTCCTCATTTTAAGAGCCCAACACTCATGTACATATATCAATACCGTACCTTTTTATCTCTACCCCACACCCTTGGCCCACATACCATTTGGGGTTGGATTTTTTTTTTTTAAGAGGAAATTTTGTGGCGTGAATGGGGTAGAATGTTAACATTATGATATGGAACTATTTGATGACTCCATTCCTGGTGAACAGTAATCAAGACCCCAATCCTGCAGACACATGCATGTTCTACTTCAAGGACACGAGGAGTCCACTGATTTCATTTAAATGTGTTTAAAATGTTGCAGGATTGGGCCCAAAAGTAATTGGTGGTTCAGTAGCGTCTGAAATAAGTTACCGGTAATAGTCTCATTCTAGCTATCAATGGACATTAGCCTCTATCACAAAGAATATACTTATATATTAATTAGTATTCTTGTTGATAGTTTCAGTAGCTTGGCCAAGAATTGTATGGAATGGAAACTGAATTCTGTTGCCATCTGAAGTGGTTCTGGAAGGTCATGATTTTAGCACAATGGAAGGGTGTTGTGAAGAATTTTTCTTCAAGCACTTGCATTTATTCAAGATAGTGTCAAGAGAGATGTCTGATAGTTTTAATGGCCCCTATAATATCCATCTCTCCCCAAATTGGATACATTTTCAGTTATTACCAGAATTACTATTAATAACTAATGGGCCTTTTGGAGTGTGTGTGTGGTGATTTATACGAACACATATTTACATCCTGTCTCACCTCCTCCTAATATAGGCTGTGTTTGTGACATAGATAATAAAAGCATTCCAAGTGAACTTGGTTGATATAATTATCTTTAAAATACATGTAAAGAAACCAGTTACCTATGATTAAAGCAATCTTTTTTATAGTATCCGCAATTAAAGGCAGCACTGTTATGGATATTCTTAACAGAAAATACTCAACTATTTCTTCAGCCATCCCTTTAAATAGGGATTCTGTCCACTCTCCACTAAAAATATGAATCTATGGTGAAGTGACAGAAGGAAAAAAAACTTCAGTGTATCAAATGACAATCTCCAAGAACAAATATTGCAAACCAGAATAAACAGTATCATAAAGTAACAGCAGAAACCATGACATAAAAATTGTTCAAATTTCTCCCCTTTAAACTCTCCTGATATTAGTAGGGAGGGAGCCTGAAGTTACATAAATTTCCCTGTAAAGTTTCAGAGTTTGTGTTAGCTGAGGACTTTTTGAAGGGTGGCAGGTAGCAATACTTATGTTGTTGTGCTCTTGTGCTTGAAAGGAATTTTTGATATTTCACATGATTAGTTTACAAATCCGATATTTCATCATGGAAATTGACCAGATTGCCCAAAAATAAATTCCATGCTAATTTTTGTTTTCTCAAATCTTTTTTTGTTTTCAAATTACAGTGGTTTAACTTGAACTCTCTCCTGATGGGTCCAGAACTAATATCAGATACATACCTTGCACTTTTCTTGGCTCAGTTACAACAGGAAGGTAATACTAGTTTGCAAATGTTAAACCTCATTGCTTGAAAGCACATGATTAAAATCAGATAATTAACCTTTATTTATAAGCGTGTTTGTATCCAGTCTATCAGTTTTGTGACTGAATCGGTGAAATAACTATACAATCCTTGTAATGAGAGGCAAAGCCTAATCTTGAATGTCTGTATTATATTGCTGGTAATAAATTACATCTTTTTTTATTTCATGGTATATTTAGTTGAGGGTATTTAATAATCCACACACCTTGTACTTAGTATTTCTGCTTTTATTATTCCCAGGTTATTCTATATTTGTTGTAAAGGGTGACCTGCCAGATTGTGAGGCTGATCAACTACTGCAAATGATTCAGGTACAGCAGATGCAGCGACCAAAACTGATTGGGGAAGAAACTGCACAATCAAGAGATGAAAGGTAAGGTAAATAAAGATTTATTTTTAATAGTGTTGAACATGATTTTTTTTAGCGATTGATGCCTACAACCAAGGCACTTATTTCTAACTAAAGTTACAAAGTAGTATTAGGTACCTCTAATTCATTATATATACTATTATAATTTCACTGAGTTGTAAAGCTCCTATTTTCTGATTTATCCTACAACTACAACATTAATCCTTAAATGTTTCCAAATCTTAAAACATTTTAAAATACTCTAGTCAGCCTGGTATAGTTTTGTTGTATTTTATCATGATTAAATTTTATTGCTTTTAAAGAGATGTAAGAGAGCTTTACATTTTCAAAGGAATTACTTCATAAATGTTCCTTTCTCTTGGTATACAGGTTAACTTCCATGGCTCTGCAATAGGTAAAAACAGAGATCTTGTGTGGCAATATAGCCTAGTTGATAGAGCATGGGACTGGGAACCACAAACTTCTGAGTTCTGCCCTTCACTGGGACACTGACTAGCACTGTGATTATGGACAAATCACTTAATTTCTTTTGTACTTCTGTTTTTCATTTGTAAAATGGGGAAAATATTTAACTACCTCAGATGATGTGTTGTGATGATAAGAATGTTTTTACAGTACCCTGAAAATGCAGAGCTAAATCAACGCAAAGTATTATTCCTTATTATGAGATTCAAATGAAAATGTTATCTATGGCTGATTGCAATGAGATATCTATTCTGCAGGGTGCAAAAAACTGACCTGGAACAAGCTTTAGACGTTAACCATCCCTTTGATGGAACAGGCATGTTAGATGAAGATGAGGAGAATTTCCAAAGAGCCCTTGCTCTAAGTAAACAGGAAATTGATATGGAAGATGAAGAAGCTGATCTTCGTAGAGCCATTCAACTTAGTATGCAAGGTAAAAGACTTACTTAAAAAGAAGCTACAATTTTTATCCAGTGATCACTTTGACTAGTTGAGTTCTTGTGAAAAGTTAATTCTGACAGCTGAAATCTGTTCATAGGGTCAAGTATAGTAGCTGTTTTCCCTGCGAATGTGTCTCAGGCCCACTGGTCAGGCCCTCTGGAAAGTCTGCCTCCTAAGCATGAAGGGATACTTAAGTGTGAACTTTGGTCCTTTCCTGGTGACTCTTAAAAATGTTGTCAGTTATGATGTGAATAGTTGATCACTAGGAAGTATACTGAAAGTTCATCTTACTCACATAGGCAGCTAACTAGCCATTAGATAATATTAATTTTTAGGTTGGCTACTGCCGTGGGTAGATTTGAACCATTGATCTTCAGGTGAAGTTCTCTGTTCCCCAATTCCCTGAGCCATTCACTCCTTGCCAGATCTATTGTTTCAAGAGCTTTGTCTGTAGTAATAGAGATTAGATAATTGTATATGATGATCATGTTATAAACAATTTTTTCTTCATCGAGATTTGGATAGGTAATTTTAGCTACGTTATATTTGTTAGTTTAAAATTTCCCATCTTGATGTAATGAAATGCCATGTTCTAACTTTAGGAGGCCATCAAAGTGAGTTTTCAGACTCTGCATCGCAGAATATACCACATTCGTCTGGTACAAGTCAGTTTGAATCTCTTTCTTCAGAAGAGCTGCGAAGGAGAAGACAGACATATTTTGAAAAGTAAAGTATCTGGTGGAAAACTGAATTTGCTTGTTGAAGTAATTATATTTTAGGATAGTAGAATATTTTTTCACACATTGAGGTCAGATTTAGCTTTATTTATCTTTTTTTTAATAGCCTTTTTAACACTGTATTCTGGAAATCCTGTAGCTTCTAATTAGTTACTTGAGATACTAGTTAGAAGGAGATTGTTTGTTTGCCAGCAAGGTAAATGTCCAGCTATGTGCACACATAGGTACTAAGATACTATTTTATATGAAATCTTAGGAGTACTGTTGTAAATAACACTAATTATTTTATAGAGGGTATGTGTCCTTCATGATTTAATGAGAGTGCACTCCACGAAAAAAAAACCACAATCAATATTTAGTGGGGGTATGTGCCTGAGAGTTGAGATATAAATGCAGGGAGTCACATAATATTCATCTATTAAGTCCTTCCCCCTCTGAACAAAAGGTTGGGCAGAGCTTGTTCTCTGCTAACCATAGAGATGAGCAAGTAGATTCTTAATACCAATTCAGCTTCTGTTTCAGAACTATAAACCAGTTGCATCTCTTCTGTTGTTACTATTGTTTTTCCTTCTCTCTATCTTGATCTTCTAGTGAGGAGGGAGAGGGGCACCAGAAGGAAAAGTGAAGTAGTAAGGGGATAAGATTGTGTATGAGTGGATGAGAATGCCAGACATTTGAATTGAAGGGATTTGGGGTGCAAGGGCATATGATGGTGCCTAACACCATCCAAATATTTCTCACTCACTGGCTTTCCATGGAATGAAGAATGACTTTTTTGCAGAGGGGAGGTGTCAGAACAGGACCTTAGAAAAAGAGACAAGATGAGGAGCTTTTAAGTGGAGATTGTGGATTTAAATTTGGACCTGTATGTAAATTTTGGGAGGAGGAGGGGGGAACAGATGTAAAGCCTCAGATCCAGAGAAATGTTTCACAATTTAAAAAAAAAAAAAAAAAAACAATAAAACAGTTGTTTTTAACAACTAAATATTTTCCTGCAATGTTTGGAACCTAACAGTAAGGGAACTGAAAGTGAATCTGATATAATTGAAAAATATCAAAGCTGATATAAATGTTAAAATTAAATGATATAAATTGTGACATGTTCTCTGGTATTTTAAAGTTATTTGTCTTTTAATGTATGGTATGAGAGAGACAAAGTGGGTGGGTTAATATCTTTTATTGGACCAACTTCTGTTGGTGAGAGAGACAAGCTTTCGAGCTTACACTCTGCTCGAAAGCATCTCTCTCTCACTATCAGAAGTTGGTCCAATAAAAGATATTACCCCACCTAACTTGTCTTTCTCATATCATGGGACTGACACAACTACAACAACCCTGCATATAGGGTTGCCAGCTTTGGTTGTATGAACTCCTGGAGGTTTCATCACATGGCATTATCTTTAATTCCTGGAGACTCCAGGACATCCTGGAGGGTTGGCAACGCTGCACAATGTATGGTGTTGAACATAGGTAAAGAAACTTTGTTTAGAACATAAGATTTTTAAGTTGACAGTACTACTTTAATACATTTTAAAAGTTCCCTTTTTCATAATTCTAACTACCCACCATGGGTTCCTTAAGGTTGATAGTAGGTAGCTATCTATTTTCTGCCCTTTTTTTGTGTGTGTGTGGATCAAATTATTTGTAGGGATCAGAATATAGTGAAGTGAGTGCCTAATATAAAAGCCAGAGATTCTGGATTATCTCATGGTCAGTTTTGTATCTGGTAATATTTTCTTAAAGTGTATATGTGGTAACTTGAACTCTACCAGATACTATTCCAAAGAAGTGGGCTGTAGTCCACGAAAGCTTATGCTCTAATAAATTTGTTAGTCTCTAAGGTGCCACAAGTACTCCTGTTCTTTTTACCAGATACTAGGAACTTAGGAGTTTGTCTAGTTTATACTATTTTTGTGCTCCTAGTTTTGTGTTTTCACTAATTGAAACTATTTTGGTAATTTCAGACAGCAGCAACAGTCGCAGCAAGGCCAGACCCCAGATATACACGATAAGCCAGCTACAAGTTCAAATGCACTAGGAACAGACCCAGGTATTGTTTTATTCAACCTATGGTTTTCAACACAGATGTTAATCTAGATTTTTCCCTGGTGGGTTCTCTCTTTGCTGAAGAACAGTTCCCCAATTTTCCTTGCCTTTAACTCCCCTAACAATTGCCCTTGGGACTGCATGACATAGCCACTATTTTTCTTGCTGGGGAGGATATAATAGGGCTCTTAGAGAGCCTGTTCTGCTGTGTTGGCCGAAAGGGTCACTCTTGAGTGATATGAGATCACCTGTCCCACAGGAGTGGACTGCATTACCTGCACACTGCTCTCAGCCCTTGTTGGCCTAAGAATCTAGAGATAGTGATTGAATGTAGATCTCTCCTTCTTGGGAGTGCACAGCACTGCTACTAGATCAAGCAGGTTCTGGTTTTACTTTTTTTCTAGTTGAATATAGTATGGTAGCTCTTGGTGTAGGCGTATGCAGCACTTCTTATTACCAACAACAGGATGCATGTTGAAAAATAAATCTCTCTCTAAATGTTTATTCTCAAGTTTTATAAAAAATACATTAGGCTGGAACAGAGACATTTATTATTTTTAATTACGTGTGGAAACACGTTAACAATGTAATTCAGAAAGACAATAAATATGTGAACATTACTAATGTTAAATATCAGACCTAAAATTAATTACACATTATTTCATATCTTTTTATAGAATGATTACAGTGCATTGAAAAGTAAGTCTGAAATGATCATTTGATAATAGAAAACAAAAAAGCAAAAGACATCTGAAAAAACATGGAATGATAAACAAATAGAAACAAGAGGCAAGAAGTTATATGAAAAATGTTTACTTTTTTTATAGCTGCATTCCATAAGTAATTAGACGTGAATATTTTGTGTATGTTTGTCTCCTGGCAGGAGGCGATATGAGTGAAGAAGACATGCTTCAAGCAGCCATGAATATGTCCTTGGAAACTGTTAGGAACTGCCTAAATACAGAAGAAAAGAAATGACAAAATAATGTTTTCTCTTTTGTTAGAACACTCAATCTCCATTATAATATTCTTGTGTGGATGCTGTACAAGCAGGGTTCATTTCAGAGACACAGGATATTGTCTTACCACAGATGAAAAGAAGGGGGTCAGAGTTAAAAGGGGATCTGAAAATAACAAAAATATTGCACCAATTTAGAAATTAGCCCTTATGCTGCAAAACACTTCAACACATGCATAACTTTGCTCAGGTGAGTAGTTTCATTGACTTCAGGAGGATTACTCAAGTGAGCAAAGTTAAGTGCCTTGTAGGCTCAGGGCCTGTGTGTTGGATACCCCAAATAAGGGGCAAGTATAATTTACCTTCCTTTCTTATTACATGTCAGCTGCTTGGAGAATTCAGCACAAAATTACAAAATTTAGTGCAGTTTTCTTATCAATGAATTCAGATGCCATTCAATAATAATTTAAAAATAAATACAAAAAAGTTAGGCTCTTAAATCATGAATAGAAAATATGGACAAATTTTAAAACCAGTAAGCACATTTTAAAATGAAAAAAATTTAAGTCAATCTTTTACCCTCTAGACCCTGAGTTCATGGTTCTATGTTTCTCCTGCAAGAATTGATGGTGTTTCGCTTCCCAGAACTTAGAACAGAGTTTTCTGCTCTGCTGTTTTGTGCTTGTGATAGGATCATTTCTGAAGGAGAAACGCAAAACCATGAGGTCTTGGTAGTTGAAAAGAAAAATCTTCAATATAATTGTAATTATAATGGTACCCAAGTTATCTTAATGAGTTAAGATTTTACCTTTTTTGTACTTGCAGTACCTTTAGCATTATTTGAAAATCATCATTAAAGGAATGTCAAAGATTTCTCCAGTTCTTACTTTAGGTCAGATGATTTGGCTCCCTCTTCGTACTCTTTCCACTGAATGCTGAAGTTGGCTTTATTGGAGATGGTACTTTTTTCTGTGAGAGAGACATGACATGTTGGCAATTGGGCTAAACAGTTTATTCTTGTCTCTACCTCTCCTGTTTTGTCTTCTGTTTTTAATCTTTGAGTTCCTCCCCTTACCTTGGCCTCTCACCATTTCTTCCTTCACACTCTTAGTAAGAATATCTATCTCTTCCCTGGTTTGTTAGTTCATCAAGCTGTGTGAGAGTGGGAGGAAAGGAGGGAGAAGAGATTTAGATGCCATAACTTCAGTGCCACATATCTAAGGTGCATTCCTGCAATCTGAAATGACCCCTGTGCAGGTAGCTTTGTTAAGACTGACTGTTTATGTTTGTATGTGTGCGCATGTTTTTTCTCCAAATGCTTTTTACGAATATCTTCTATTTTGTCAGAATTTTACAGCTTTTTCAGGAATGGCCTTCATTCATGCACCTTACAGTTTGTTTATCATGTTGTTTCTGTTACTGAGAAAAATGGGGAGCAAAGTATGCAAGCTAGCTTGTTCAATCAGTTGTAAGACTTATCCTTTGATACTCAAGATGAATGTGTGACAGAGTGACCAAATTTGGCTTTCAATTTTACTGCAACAGTTTAAACATGTTCCTTTTTCATAAATGGTGCTTTAACTATAAATTCTGTTTACATATAAATTATATGGAAATATGTTATAGATGTATGGTGTTGAAGCTGTTTTTCACTTAGTATGTAAGCAGTTGCCACAGACATTCTAAGAATAATCTTTTGAAACTATACATTTGATTTCTTTACCAAAATATTTTAAAATTATACTATTGCACCATAGTAATGTATTTAATTATAATTAGTTAGAGTGAATCATAATTAGATGGAAATAAACATTCAGCACAGAATAGTACTGTATATAAAAGGGCCGTTAGGTTTTGGTAAAGATTTGTGTAGAATGATGGCTTCTTGATAGCTTAGAATATTACTGTAAGATAGATCCTTAGTCTAAATTCTGTTTCCTTTACTTGTATGCTTAATTTCCACTGATTTCAGTAGGACCACTTGCATGAGTAAGGCAATGTGGATTTGACCAGAAGACAAGTAATGCTTTTCAGAATTGCTTTTTACTTCCACCATTCTCATCCTTTGTAGGCAATACTGTTGTGCATTTCAGTCTACCTAATTGACTAACAGATTAACTCTTTTGCCATGCCTGCTGCACCAAGTTTTTAAAACAAAGTCACTGCTTAAAAAACAAACCAAACAAACAAATAAAAACACACACACACACAACTTTGCAGTGCTGAATGGCTGCACAAACCTATCAGTATAGATTTTGGCTTCAAGATTGACTGTTCCTTGTAAATGACAGTGGAAAAGGATGCATATAAAGCATGAAATACTGTTTTTATGAGGCTGAAAATTCATCATGATTTTTCTTTTTCTCTGCCTACATTTTACCTGTCATAAACATTCTCCTTTTTGGCATGATGCAAACAACAGCTGGATGAACTTATTTGACTTAAAACCCTGCATTTTAAATTATCTTTATAAATGGATACAGATTTGTAAAGACTTCTTTTTTAAGACATGGTAATTGCTAACTTCCTCTTCAGTTATGTTATGTTATGTTATAAATTAATATTTCTTTGGCTATATACTGTAGCATTCCTATATAAAAATCTGAACTCCTATATTCTAGTGATGTTAATGATTTGATTTTATAATCACTAAAGCATGGAAGTTCATGATTAAAGCACCAAATCCATCCTCAAACCACCTCACTGCCTAAGTATTGTAGCATACAAGGAATGTAAGATCATATAATGCTTAAAAGGCACAACAGGGTGAATTAGATTTTATGGATAACCATATTCCTTTCAATAAACAGTATCATCTAAAAATTAAGTGAGCTAAATGTCCATTTGGCATTCTGAGGAATAGTAAGCTCACTCAGACTGGTGACCTGTTACTGAATCAGTTAAGAGGTAGCCCTGGAGGCTACATACATTAATTGCACCAAAGGAAAAGGTGAATATGAACTAGTGACAATACACATATTACAGTGTAGATCCAAAGTACAGAATGTGTGGAGCTGCCAAGAAGCCATCAATAAAAACTGATCTCATTTTCTCAATGTGCATTCTTTAAGTGATAAGCACTTACTGACATGTATAAATTGTGAAACACTTTTGTAAATAAAGTTTAAACTATTTGAGTCTTTTGCTAGCAGTAGCCATCTTTCAAAGCTGAAGTTTCATCCTAATGTTGTAGCGTTAGTGGTAGAGAGCCCATTAGGCAGGAGAATAAATTATTTTTGTTCCAGTCTTACATCTGTAAGATCTTTAGATCCTGTCTATCCTACAAAAATTATCATCTTTATCATTATTATGCTCCATGTGATGTAGTATGTTCTGTCCACAGAAGTCAGGGAAAAAAAAGTGATATCCATGTTGGGTAGCTACAGAATTAAAACACGGTTCCGTAAAATGATTGTAACTTTTTTTCTGTCCTCCCAGGTAAGGAAATGATCATGCTATAACAGTTTCAGGCCAGGCCACAATCATGTTTAATTATGGTTAATTTTAGGCACTA
Source organism: Chrysemys picta bellii (assembly GCF_011386835.1). Taxonomy (NCBI): domain Eukaryota; kingdom Metazoa; phylum Chordata; order Testudines; family Emydidae; genus Chrysemys; species Chrysemys picta. Next base: position 125,495,548 of record NC_088794.1, on the reverse strand, counting down.
TAATGTAAACTCTGCACTATAAATGCTATTCCAAGCCTACCTTTCCAGCGAGCACGTTATATCCCGAAAGCCTTTCCTCTTAGCTTTCTCTCAGTAAAGCTTTCTTACCAGCCTTCTGTTACTGTCTTCTTGGCTTTCTCTCAGACAGACTCCCCTACGTCAAAACATTTCCACCAGTCAAACCCATAGGGCCAAATGATCAGCTTTTGCTCAGAATGTCCATGTGCCTATATTTTGGGTGCTAATGCTATTGTTTCAGCCACCTGGTTACAATGGCTTCTTTACATTTATCCTATATGTAAAGTGGGGCCATGCCCAACCCATAACTACAAAGTTTAACTCAACAAGTCCATTCACATTACTGAAAAGCTGATTCCACTTTCATAGCTATTTCCGTTTCTAAGGAAAATGAATTTCCTCAGAGAGTGAAGTTCTTTTACTTCACCAAAACTACAGTACAGTCATTTTTTTTTCACAGCCCCGACAGCATGCCTCAACCCAGATCAGCCACTCTAGAGTTCACTCTGTGCCTATTGAGTTATTGACCTCTGTACAGTTAAGATTTCAGTTGTGATGTGTGTGGGGGGAGATGCGGGGTTGTTTTGTTTGTCTCATTTTACAGCATCACTTAACCGCCTACAGCTGTCCCTGAGTAATAACCTGATAACCACTAAAGTGGCTGAATTCAAACCAATCCCAATAAGCCATCCAAATCCCTGGCTAGGTTAGTAATAATATGAATATAAATCTTATACCTGCACCTTATATTGATGCATTGTTTGTAAGACTGTGACTGCTCCCCAATTATGTTGTTTCAGGAATGTCTTTTTATTGTTATGGAAAAGCTGAATGGATATACAGTTTCTTTGGGGAGAAGGGCTGTGATTAATTTAAAAAACAAGTCCATGTAGTCTAGGAATGATTTTTTTTTTAAAGCTTAATCTTAAACTTAAAAAAAACTAAATATTTCCTGAAAATACCTGTTAGTGTTAGAATTTGTAAATTATTTTTTCTTATACTACCTATATTTAAGGCCTAAATTTCATGACAATATACTATTAATAGGCAAGTATGAGTATCTGGGATAAGTTTCACATTAATCATAGGGTTTTATTGGCCCAGTTTATGCTTTTGGGTGACATGTCTGTCTGAATGTGGGGTAATAGCTTTGTTTGTCTGCATGCCTCTGATGCAGTGTCATTTGCTGACACATCAGTGAATGAACAAGGAGACCAATGAAGTCACAGTCTCATCTGTGAGCTATTCATAGAACAGTACCCAGAAGAACTCTCAGTAATTTTGCAATTACACAAAATATATATATTTTTTGTTTGGGTACCAATTAATGGAAATGATAATGATCAGGCTAATGTATGCTTTCTGGTGAGAGAATGACTGTAATGGGACAAGGATGGCCCTTATAAACTCAGGGTATCTTGTATTAATGATCACTTAATATCCGGTAACATCTGAAAAGCAATTAATCATTTTCCTATATCAACTGTACAGAAGCACCTGTTGTAATAATGACCAGAGATTGGATACAATAAAGTAAATTCAAATAGAGAAACCTTTTATAGGTATTCCCTTTAATGTGACCATTTTTAATCTGAGATTAAATTCTGACAAAGGCTGATGCATCAGCGATGAAAATAAGGACAAGTTCCATAGTTTATTGTGGTCAGATCTGCTCTACGTTCTGTATACAAAATTAACGTAGTCCATATTGAATGGATTAAAAACTGGCTAACAGATCTCAAAAAGTAATTGTGAATGGGGATTCATCAGCCAATGGAAGTGTTTCTAGAGGGGATCTGTAAGGATCTGTTCTCTGGTCCAATGCAGTTTAATATCTTTATGAATGATCTGGAAAAAACAATTAAATCAGTGCTGGTCAAATTTGCAGATGACACAAAAGTTGGTGGAACTGTAAATGATGTAGATGAGCCCAACCAAGATCACTTGATAACATGAGCTGATATGAATAACACATGATTTAACACTGTGAAATGAAAGGTCATCCATCTAAGAACAAAGAACAGAGGTCACATTTATAAGATGGGACTGTGTCCTGGAACAGTGATTCTCAAAAGGACTTCTTTTAGGGGTCATAGCAGCTAACCAACTGAACGTGACCTCTCAGAGCTATGTTGTAGCTAAGAGGGTTAATTACAATCCTTGGGCGTATAAGCAGGGGAATATTAAGAGTAGAGAGGTGATATTACATAAGAACTGCCATACTGGGTCAGACCAAAGGTCCATCTAGCCCAGTATCCTGTCTACCGACAGTGGCCAATGCCAGGTGCCCCAGAGGGAGTAAACCTAACAGGTAATGATCAAGTGATATCACCTCTGTATACAGCATTATTGAGACCCTTAGTGGAATATTGTGTCAGGTCTGCAGTCCGAACGTCAAAAAGGATGTTGAAAACTGGAAAAGATTCAGAAAAGAGCTACAAGAAGTTGAGGTCTAGAAAACATGAGTTATAGTGAGAGATTTAAGAAGCCCAATCTATTTAGTTTGGGTAAGAGAAAGTTAATAGGTGACTATCATGATACACCACACACTCTACCTGGGGAAGAGATTTCTGAGAGATGGCGGCTCTTTAATCTAGCAGAAGACATGATGAGATCCAGTGGTTGGAAGCTGAAGCTCAGAAAATTCAGACTATTCAGGTGCACGTTTTTAATGGAGAGGGTAACTATTGGAACAACTATCTAGAGAGTCTAGTTAAGAGTGGATATAATTTTAAAGGATATTCTATAGTTCAAACAGAAAATATGGGCTTGATGCAAAAATTATTGGGTGAGGTTCTTTGATTTGTGTTTTGCTGTGTGTAGCTGGCCTGGTGTGAGAGGGCTCAGGAACTCCCCAGGGGCCAGTGTGTGTGTGACTGGGGGGATGCCAGGTGACTCCCCAGGGGCCAGGTTTGTGTGTTGCTGGCAGGATGCGAGGGGCTCAGCTCGGGGACTCCCCGGGGGTCAGGTCTGTGTGTAGCTGGCAGGGTGCGAGGGGCTCGGGGACTCCCCGGGAGCCAGGTTTGTGTGTAGCTGGTGGGGGGTTTGGGGACTCCCCAGGGGCCTGGTGTGTGCGTAGCTAGTGGGAGGTGCGGGGACCCTGGGGGGCAGGTTTGGGTGTATCTGGTGGGGGGGGAGGGGGCCCCCGGGGTGCAGGTTTGGGTGTAGCTGGCGGGGGGCAAAGGGACCCCCGGGGGCAGGTTTGTGTGTAGCTGGTGGGGGGCGAGGAGACCCCCGGGGAGCAGGTTTGTGTGCAGCTGGTGGGGTGTGAGGGGACCCCCCGGGGCCTGACGTGTGCGTAGCTGGCGGGGGGCGAGGGGACCCCGGGGGGCAGGTTTGTGTGTAGCTGGTGGGGGGGGGTTGGGGACTCCCCAGGGGCCTGGTGTGTGCGTAGCTGGCGAGGGGCAGGTTTGTATGTAGCTGGTGGCGTCTTCGCACAAATGAGAGGAGACGAAGGGCGCCTGGTAGTGGAAGCAGCCAAGGTTGGAGGCCCCGTGCAGCCAGTGCTATGCCTCGCGGTGAGAGTGGCGGTGGCGGACTGTCGGTGAAGCAGAGGCCCCGGCCGGGTGCCCCGGGAGCGAGCTCCGGCGGCAGCACATGCCGCTAACCTACGCCTGGACAGAATATGCTGTTCGACCGCCGCCACTATCCCGAGCGCCTTTGCTACCGTGTACACGTCCCAGTAATCGTGACGCCGCTCTAGCCTCAGGCAGAGATTCTCTATGGTTATGCAGGGAGTCTGTGTGGGCTCGGAGGTGTCATGGCGTCCGTCGAGGTGGCAGCGCCTGAAGCTGCCGGGAGGAGCCGCTGAATCCGCGCTCCGAGCCGGGGAGGGAGTAATGGCCGGGGCGCTGGGACTCTTTCACTAGGCGCCAGCAGGAGCCCGGTCTTTCCTGAGCGTGCGAGCCGGGCAGGGTGGCAGGAGCCGGCTCTCCGAGCCCAGGCTGCCCAGCCCCCGGGGGGGAGAGCGAGCCGGGGCTGAGCTGTTCTGGGGTCCGGCGCCAACCCTGGTGCGGGTGCTGCCTCGGGGAGGCCTCTGGCCAGCGCTGAGGACAGTTGGGGTCCGTTGAGCAGCAGCGGAGATGGCCTCCTGGTTAGGGGGCCTGGGCTCGGGGCTGGGCCAGTCCCTGGGGCAGGTAGGGGGCAGCTTGTCCTCCCTTACCGGCCAGATCTCCAGCTTCACCAAAGACATCCTGCTGGAGGGCACCGAGGAAGTGGGAGGTAAGAGAGGGTCTGGGGGGGGGGGGAGGGGAGGAGAGTTGCTGCGACGGCCATCGGGGTGCCAACTAACACGGTTACCCCTCTGATACTTAACCCTCTGCGATGAGTGTGGGGCCGGGGGGCACTGAGTGCTGGGGAAGGATTTTCATCTCTATGGGCTGTGATGCTTTATATGTGTGTTTAGTACCATGAACTCATCTGATAGCATATTAATGATAATTAATAACTAAGAGATGTAGCAATTGTTGTAAATGGGTAACAGTTCATTTAGGACTGTGCCCAGCTAGACCACCTGAATTTAGAGATAAACATGACTGAGATTTTAAGTGTCTTACTGGAGTATACCAGTTTAACGAGAGAATTACTACCTTCATTTTCCTTTTTTTAACAATAATAAAGAGAAATAAAATGTTTAGTGGTAGTGGAGTTTGTTGTTACACCTGTTGGAGTTGGTGCAGAGTAGCATTAACACTGCTGAGCAAAACAACCAAAATTTGCCGTGACAAATTACTTCTATGTGTTTTTTCTGGAAGGGCCATATGCTTGGCTCTCTTCCCCCCCCCCCCTTTTTTTTTTTTTTCCCCCTCTCAAGTTCTTATTCTGTGCACATCACACTATCCGGGCTCTGTGGAGAATAAACTTAGCAAAGCAAGCTATATATAGTATAAACTTATTTAGAGGTATATATATTGCAAAACTTATTTAGAGGTATATATATTGGCATGTGTCCTGTTCCTGTTCTGATTTTGTTGTCCTGAAGTGTTGGAATTGCATTAGGGTACTTTGTTGACCAGGTTTGAAAGCATATCAAACTTGTCTTTGTCTTATTATGTTTATTCAGTTTATCTACAGCTTGGCTTGATCGGTTCCATTTAGAATGGGGGAAGTTTTCTAAATCTGCAAACAAATTGCTAGTTCCGTATTTTCCACATATGTATGTGATTGTAAGTCTGACGTGTCCCCCAGGCAAGGCTTTAATATAATTGAATTTTTTCTTATTTCTATTACAGTAGTGCCCAAAAAATCCAATCAAGATCAGAGCCCATTGCATTAAGTACAACAAAATAGGAAAACACAGTCATTGTCTGAAAGCGCTTACAATCTAAAATGATAAAAAGAGGCAAAGGGGGAACAAAAGGGATGTAATGTACAAGCAAAGTGATCAGTTCAGTGACAGTCATACACAGTGTTAATTCTGTGTCTGTTTTAGTATTGGTGTTTAATTTTTCCAAGGCATTTAAGCTTTTTAAATTAAACGTTTGACTTTGCCTGTTATAGCTACACCTCTACCTTGATATAACGCTACCCGATATAACATGAATTCGGATATAACAAGGTAAAGCAGTGCTCCGAGCGGGCGGGGCTGCGCACTCCGGTGGATCAAAGCAAGTTCAATATAACGCAGTTTTACCTATAACGCGGTAAGATTTTTTGGCTCCCAAGGACAGCGTTATATCGAGGTAGAGGTGTATCTGCCTAACATGGTGAAAATATACATACATTAATATAGTTAACATATTACATCTGAAAATTATGGCTTTGTTAGAGAAATACTCTTTAATTGAAGCCTTTGTGATTTTAATGGTTGTGTTACTACCAATAGTAGGACCAGAATTTGGAATTAAATAACATAATTTCACAAGTTTGATCTTATGAAGTAGGTAATCAGCAAAGTAGGAATTCTCTGCAGGCAGGCTGTTCCAGTATTAAGTGCCTCCAGTATTAAGTGGGATGAAGATATTTTGATTACAGGACTGCCAATATAAAAATGCTCCAAAAGAGAGAGGAGTTTGTTCTGATGGCTGCAATATACTCTGAGAAAAGATTGTCTATTTCCCTCTACTCTGAAAGATCTACTTACAGTTTTAGATTTAATAATTGTTTTAACATTCCCAAGCTTATATTATAATACAAGCTTTGTTATCTGCATGTTGGAGGAATGGGGGGTGTCAGTAAGTCATTCAGGTTAACCAAGAGGGAGAGAGTTTGGGCGTAGGAGGGGGCTCAGAGCTAGGGGTTGGGTACGGGAGGGGGTGCAGGATCCAGGCGGCGCTCACCTCAGGCGGTTCCCCTGCTGCTCCTAGGTGGAGGTGCGGCTAGATGGCTCTGCGTGCTGCCTCTGCCTGCAGGCACCGATCCCGCAGCTCCCATTGGCCGTGGTTCTTGGCCAATGGGAGCTGCGGAGCCAGCACGTGGGGCAGCGCGCAGAGCCGCCTAGCCACGCCTCTACCTAGGAGCAGCAGGGACATGTCATTTGCGGGGAGCTGCCCGAGGTGAGCGCCATCCAGGTCCGGCACCCCACACTTCTTCCCGTGCCTCAACACCCTCCCCCGAGCCATCTCCCACACCCAAACTCCCTCCCCGAGCCCACGCCCTGCACTTCCTCCCACATTCCGACTCCTTCATGTCCGTTCCTCCACCTAGGAGCAGCAGGGACATGTTGTTTCCGGGAAGCCATGCGGAGCCAGGTAGGGAGCCTGCTGGCCCTGCGCCAACCGGACTATAAACTGGACTTTCAATGAGGATCAGAAATACCAGTTTATAGAGCTTTCCGGTTGGTAAAATGCCAGATAACAGCTATTACTGTAATTTGATTTGGGACCACATTTCACTTAAATGGATGCATCATCATGGACCATTCTTCTGTTACCTGGAAGTAATACTAAGAGAGATGCAGGATTCAAACTTCTTTGAATAAAGAGTTGACAGTTCTTTTACTATGTTTGTATGCTGTCAGTGTGTGTTGCTCCTGTTCTTTTAATATGGAGATATACCTATCTCATAGAACTGGAAGGGACCTTGAAAGGTCCAGTCCCCTGCCTTCACAGCAGGACCAAGTACCATCCCTGACAGATTTTTGCCTCAGATCATTTGCCTAAATGGCCCCCTCAAGGATTGAATTTACAACCCTGGGTTTAGCAGGTCATTGCTCAAACCACTGAGCTATTCCTCACACCCTTCTGCCCAATGGTGCCTTTGGAAATATGATGTTTCAGCTCAGTAAGAATTCTTTCCATAAATATTTATGTAATCCTTCTGCCACATAGAGCCGGCAGCAGCGAGGGCCAGGTTCAATATCTAGGGGTTCCTTTTCAACAATACAACACACAACTTCTCGAGCTCCCATCCAGTAACCTGGGAAAATTATATACCACCCCAGGGCACCTCTGAGAGGCAATACTTCCCCACTCGCAAGCACAGAGTCTGAGTGTAGAAAATAAACTTTTAATTAAAAGAGGGAAGTCAACCGACAGTAATTAGGGAAAATGCCACAATCAGGATTCATAATCGTAAAATTGTGAGCAGGACACCTACCCCAGAGTGCATGGGGCAGTGCCTTGTGCCTCATGTTCTTGAGTTCTACAACCAAAAATTCCTTTTCTGTGCCCCTCGCTGCTCCCTCACCATACCCCACTCACCGTGGTTGTCCTTGGTAAGTGAGGACCCAGGATTCAGAGGTGCATCTGTCTGAATTCTCCCACCCAGGGAAAAAGGCACCTTGCTTTCTCCGCCATCTAAGCACTTGCTCTGGCTAGCTGCCTGCCAGCTGCTCATTCCTCTCTGGTGGCCGCCGGCTTTTTCCACTCCACTCACCAGCCACCATTCCACTTGCTGGTCACCTTCTACCACCTGCCTCTCTTCTGTGATCTTGGCAGGTCAGTCTCTTGAGGTTTTCTCCCAGCTCTCGGTGATATCTCTTAGGCCTTGGCTACACTTGCAGCTGTACAGAGCTGTGAGTTAAACCAGTCTTCCTACAGCTGAGTAGGGAAAGCGCTGCAGTCTGTCCACATTGACAGCTGCCAGCGCACTGTCGTGGCCACATTTGCGGCAATTGCAGCGCCATTGGGAGCGGTGCATTATGGGCAGCTATCCCACAGAGCATCTCTTCCCATTCTGGCACCATGGGTTGTGGGAAGGGGGCGTGGGTGCGGGGAATTCTGGGTCCTGTCCCAATGCCCCGTGATGCATCGCTTCGCATCCCAGAAATCCTTTTGTTTCTGTCCACCTTTGGCGCCATCTTTCAATGGTTTCTATGCAGCGTGATCTGTCTGCGGGAAATAGAGTCCGAACTGCTGAGGCGTATGCTGACGAGTCTCGCCAGCACGTCACGTTTGGCTGTCGAACTATTCCTTAAGATCCAAAGTGCCAGTGAGAGTGAGGAGTCTGACGATGTTATCGAGCCGTGTAATGCGTACGACACGAAATTGCTTGTGACATTCACGGACATGCTCAGCACTGTGGAACACCGCTTTTGGGCTCGGGAAACAAGCATTGAGTGGTGGGATCACATCGTCATGGAAGTCTGGGATGATGAGCAGTGGCTGCAGAACTTTCGGATGAGAAAAGCCACTTTCATGGGACTGTGTGAAGACCTCGCCCCCACCCTGCAGCGCAAGCACACGAGATTGAGAGCTGCCCTGCCAGTGGAGAAGCAGGTGGCTATTGCAATCTGGAAGCTAGCAACTCCAGACAGCTACTGGTCGGTCGCAAACCAGTTTGGAGTGGGAAAGTCGACCGTTGGAATCGTGTTGATGCAAGTTTGCAGGGCCATTAATCGCATCCTACTTAGAAGAACCGTGACTCTGGGTAACATGCAGGACATTGTGGATGGCTTTGCACAAATGGGTTTCCCTAACTGTGCAGGGGCGATAGATGGGACGCACATTCCTATTCTGCCACCACCCCACCTAACATCCGAGTACGTTAATTGGAACGGGTATTTCTCTATGGTTCTCCAGGCGCTTGTGGATTACCGTGGGCGTTTCATTGACATTAACACAGGCTGGCCAAGAAAGGTGCATGACGCACGCATCTTTCGGAACACTTGGCTGTTCAGGAAGCTGCAGGCCGGGAATTTTTTCCCAGAGCGGAAGATCACAGTAGGGGAAGTTGAAATGCCCATTGCGATCCTTGGAGACCCCGCTTACCCATTCATGCCATGGCTCATGAAACGCTACACAGGGAGCCTTGACAGCAGCAAGGAACAGTTCAACTACAGGCTGAGCCGGTGCCGAATGACTGTGGAGTGTGCCTTTGGCTCTTTAAAGGGCCGCTGGCGATCTCTGTATGGGAAGCTGGACTTGGCCAAACACAGCATCCCCGCGGTTATATCCGCGTGCTGTACCCTCCATAATATTTGTGAAGGGAAGGGTGAAAGCTTCACTCAGGCATGGACCTCCGAGGTTGAACACCTGGAGGCTGAATTTGCATAGCCAGAGAGCAGGGCTATTACAGGGGCCCAGCGCTGGGTTGCAAGGATTAGGGATGCCTTGAGGGAGCAATTTGGGGCTGAAAACCAGCAGTGATATCTGGTGCCCTGCACGGGAGTGAAGTACAGTAGTTCCAATCTTTAGGAATCAGTGTTTGCTAAGCAGACTTGCAATGCCTGTTTATTTCCTGGACTAAGGAATCTTTTACTTTATGCATTAATAAAGAATGTTTTCAAAGCCAAAAAATCCATTTATTGAAAAGAAACACAACTGCTTGGGAATCAGCAAGGGCAAGGGGGTGGAGTGGGGAATGGTACAATCACAGAGTCACATATGTCCTGTCTGGTATGCTGTGCAGTGAGTGCTGCACTTCAGGACAGCTATACTGCATGGTGATGGGGGTTGAGTGCAGAGGGTAAGGGTCATGGTTTTCAGGGCTGGGTGGTGAAGATACTGGTGTTGGAGGCAGCTGGTGGTGTGAAGAACCCGGAAGTTGGGGAAAGTGGGTTGGAGGTAACAGTGGGGCACGAGGCAAAGAGTTTGGGGACAAGGGCGGTGCGGGAGAGGGGCGTTTGCGGTACTGTTCCTTCTGCATGGCTACGAACTCCTGGATAGCGTCTGCTTGGCGCTCCAGGATGCTTATGAGCCGATCCATGCTTTGCTGCCGGTGCTCCGTGCTTTGTCGCCGGTGCGCTGCGTTTTCCTGGCGGATCCTGCTTTCTCTCTCCCTCCAGTTCTGTGCTTTTTCATTCTCTTTAATAGATTGCCGCATCACTTCTTGCAGCATGTTGTCTTTGCTTTTTCGTGGTCTCTTCCTGAGTCCTTGCAGTCTCTGAGCAGGCGATAAGAGGGACGGCTGAGGTCTCAGGTTGTTGCAGCTGTATAGGCAAAATGCAACATTTAACAGAGGCAGCATTGTTTATACCAGACAAAGTAATGATTTCCCCCGCACTTAAGGAGGGCACACACAGGGTCTACACAATAGCATAATTTTCCCGTCCCAAACAGAGCACACATAACCCACGGGAGCCTCAAAATGGTGAGTAAGGGGGACTGATTGTTTCAGGGCTGTACTGTCCTCTGGGTTTCAGTGACTTGGGGAGAGCCAACAGCTGCAGGGGGCACCTACACTGAACACTGTCCTAACATTTTCCACATGAGTTCGTCCTGGACGATATCTTGCTGCTGAGGGTGACCTGGGAAGCAAGGAAGGGTCTTCTACTGCAATATGGCTTCTGCCCTGGCCCATATGCAGCTTGCCTGTGTGCAGCAAAGGTCCCCCCACCCCTTGCGGCACAGTGGTGCGGACACGTTAGCCTGGCTGGGACAAGGACCACGGTGGCTTTCCCGATAAACCTGCGCAAGCACATTGCACACGTTCTGGATGAGACATTCGAAGAGATTACCGACGCCGATTACCGCGATGTGATAAACCACATCAATGCACTATTCCGCATCTAGGCATGCATGCCTAACCCTCCTCTCCCAAAGAGCCCGCACTGAAAAAATTCCTTCCCGAAAAAATAAAACCGCTTACCAGGAACCTGCTGTTCTGTTTGTCCTCCACCAGGTACCGGCGCTGCGACTGGCTACCTTCCTCCTGGCTCGAGAAGAGCTCCTGGCTGCATGCCTCCAGGGATTCCGGGGTGTCTCCATCTGCCCCACCACCCTCACTCCCGTTCTCCTCCTCCTCCTTCTCCTCCCACCCCGGCTCTGAAGTGTCCATGGTGGTTCTCAGAGTGGAGGTGGGGTTAACCCCAAGTATCGCATCCAGCTCTTTGTAGAATCGGCAGGTCGCGGGGGGAGCACCCGAATGGCCGTTTGCGTCGCGGGCTTTGCGGGAGGCACTCCGCAGCTCCTTCACTTTAATCCTGCACTGCAGGGTGTCCTGGTCATGGCCCCTTTCCATCATGTCCTTTGATACCTTCCCGAAGGTATCGTAATTCCTATGGCTGGAGCGCAGCTGGGACTGGACACCTTCCTCCCCCCAAACACTGATGAGGTCCAGTAACTCGCCATTGCTCCATGCTGGGGCTCGTTTGGCGCATGGAGACATGGTCACCTGGAAAGATTTGCTGATAGCACTCCACGCCACGCCTGGGTGAGCAAACAGGAAGGGGATTTTTAAAATTCCCAGGGAATTTTAAGGGAGGGTCACATGGTTGGTTACCTGAAGCCAGAGCAGTAGAGTTTGAACTGATGACCAGAGTGGCTAGAACAGGCATTGTGGGATACTGCCGAATACATCTGGAGGCCAGTCACAGCGCATTGGGCGGCCACAGTGGCGCTGCAGTGGCGGCGCAATACACGCTCTTCCTCTTGGGGAGGTGGAGTACATGCAGCTCTACAGCCACAGAGATACAGCGCTGCAAATGCCTTGCCAGTGTGGACGGGGAGTGAGTTACAGCGCTGGGGGCGGCTTTATTGCGCTGTAACTCGCAAGTGTAGCCAAGGCCTTAGGCTGGGCAGAAATGCTGTTCCACCACAAGTGATTGTAAGCTCTTTTGAGCACTTAAAATAACAAAAGGTTCCTAATGTGCCTTCATCTATAGTACTGTGCTTTTTCTAATTTTGGTTGTCTCCCTTCAGGAAAGGTATAGCAAATTGAAAAAAACTCAAAGAAGTGGAACAAAAATTTAGAGGAAACTTGAGATTTATATGTTTTGTGTTGCAAAAATATGATAAGAGGAATTTCATTGAGGTGTTTAAAATTATAAAGGGTACAGTAAAATAGAACATTTAAATATTTTCAGATTAGAATAGTAGTTTTAGATGCAACAGGAATAAATTTACAGTTTGTTACAGTTTGCCATTGGTTCCAAGAAGTTTCTTTAAAAAAAGCCTAGATAACAGAAAATATTCCAAAATCCTGAATTGAAGAGGTTTTTTGCACTGTAGTCCATAAAATGTTTTTAAAAGATAGAAAGGAAAATAATTAATACATTAGGGAGTAATAATATGTAACTAAGCCAAATAAAGACTTTAAAATATTCTCTTTACCTGAGAATGCTATTTTGTGTCTCTTCCTGGGGAATTGTCACAGCCCAATTCAGATGAGCACAATGTGATTTATTTATTTGTTTGTTTGTTTTTTTAAATCTTTCAGATGCACCAACAGAACACCAAGTATCCAGTTCTAGGCTAAGAGAAATAGAAAGTACTCATGCAACACAGAGATTGGAGGTAAGCAATTCTGGAATGCAAGTAATTAGGAGAAATAAAGGGATGCTGATCAGGGCGATTTTGATTGTTTCTACACATATTAGAAATATGATTTAAAAAAAATGCTCACTCTAGAAATGAGGGTGACAATGATGTTTAAATCCCAATTTTTTAGCCTGGTGACCATCCATCATCACATTCAGAGGGCCAGATTTGTTTAGTGGGCATGGACATATGTGTGTTGTAGATGTATCACCTTTTACATTGATTGCCTTCTCCACTCTGATATTGTTCATGTCAGACAGTGGGACCTTGAAATGTAACAATAGCTCCTGGCTCTGAGATGGTCTCAAGTCCAGGTTTCTTTTAAGTTTCAGCATTTTTCTGGCTGATAAGGAGATGCTTTATGAATAGCTGGGTTTGCATTTCAGACTTGGCTGCGAATCATAGAATATCAGGGTTGGAAGGGACCTCAGGAGGTCATCTAGTCCAACCCCCTGTTCAAAGCAGGACCAATTCCCAACTAAATCATCCCAGCCAGGGCTCTGTCAAGCCTGACCTTAAAAACCTCTAAGGAAGGCGATTCCACCTCCTCCCTAGGTAACCCATTCCAGTGCTTCACCCACCCTCCTAGTGAAAAAGTTTTTCCTAATATCCAACCTAAACCTCCCACATGGCAACTTGAGACCATTACTCCTTGTTCTGTTATCTGGTACCACTGAGAACAGCCTAGATCCACCCTCAAAACTAATCTAGAAGGTGTAATTTCCAGCCTATAACCCTCAATCCAGATTTTTATATGCGGTATTTTAAATTTCAAAGAGGTGTTTAAGTTTGAAAGAGTAAAGTAGGACAACATGGGAAGTCTGCAACATAGCTATTTGAATTTTTTCTCCCATTAGCAAATTCCTTAGGAACGTAAGCTTTAGTTTTTTACATTTATTAATAGTCACTTTGCACTTTTCTAGAACGAGAGACTGAAGAAGGTTTGCAGTGATCTAGAAGAAAAGCATGAAGCAGCAGAGCTTCAGATAAAGCAGTTGTCCATCGAGTACCGAAATCAGCTGCAGCAGAGAGAGGTACAGTGCAGCACAAATAACTTCAGGCAATATATGTCTGTATTCGTTAACAAAAATGTACTACATTAAGTTTGTTTGTATACTTATTGACGAGATAAAGATATCTATTCTACAATCTCTAAAGGTGAGAGGCAAGCAGACCGTTCATCATGGTACAAAGTACCCTATTGCTCATCCTGTCATTTATGCTGTTGCTCATTTATAAATGTACAGATTTTCTCAATCACTCACAAAATTCTTCCAAATCACGTGACATCAGTTTACACGTACACCTGCCAGATGACTTAATATAATGTAGCTATTGATCTAAATAGCCTCAGAAATATCTTGTCTGATGTCACAGTTTCTCCCTATTTTATTACCATTAAGGAACAACAGAGTAGATTAACCACCACATATGATTATAAATTATTTTATAGTCCTAAATCACACTTTTTGGAAGGATAGGTAAGAAAGGAGAAAATTCTCTTTAAAAGTGTTTATTTCTATTGTTCTTTCAGATGTTCATTTGGTTTAAGTGTAGATTTAAAAATGGGACAGGATCAGCATTCGCAGCTCTGGAAAGTGGATTTTTGGGCGAAAAGTAATCCTCTATGCATGCAACTGTATAATGTGAGATTTTAGAGCCTTCTAAACAAGGAAAACTATCAACGCATTTATAAAAATTGCTTTTACTGAATGGGTTTTTAGCAGAAAGAATATCTTTGAGACGTGTGTTGCACCCATTGAAGTCAATATCAGATCTCCCATTGACTTCAGTGAGAGCAGGATCAGACCCTTGATTCGTATGTGCATAGGAAAGGACATATTGAAGTTGGAAAAGCAACATCTGGATATTTGTAGTATTTTGTCCATTCTGTATCTTAGTGTAAACCATTTTCTTTTGCTCTAAGAGTGACTTCTTTAATATAGTATATTGTGAATGCAAAACCAGCAATACATTGAAAAGTTGGAGTATAAAATAACCTCAATTTTAATATCAAAATAAATAACCTGAGGAACCCTGTACTGGTTGCTTTTATTGTAATATTTAATTAAAAAATCTACCACTTTTATATTTAACTGTGTTGTGGGACTTGGTACTCAGAAGCCTTGCTGTAGAATTTAGGTACATTTGCCTGCTAAATACCCCAAAACCTTTATTTACAAGGGAAGCATTCTTTTTAAGGGGCAGTGAGGATACTTTGCTTATATGGTGCCTTTAGCTGACTAGTGTTTAAATGGTAAAGGAATAATTTTTAGAAGCAGTTTTTACAAGAGTCCTTGCTTTATAAGAGGCCAGTCAAGAACATTCCTCTCCATAGAGTTGGAGAGAAAACATTTTTTTTTCCCAGTGAAAGAACAAGGAGATCTCAGTAATTTTATGTCAGATGAGAATACAAATAGCAGGTTTAAATTTCATCTATTTACAAGAGATAAAGTGAATATACTTTGAGATTTTCTTCTTACTAAAATCATGCACTGTATTCTATATATTTAGGTTGAAATCAGCCATCTAAAAGCTAGACAGAATGCACTACAGGAACAATTGCAGAAGTTGCAGACAGCTGCTCAGTCAGCACAGTTAGGAGCTGGTGTTTTGCCACCAACCACTACATCAGCTTCCTTTGTTCCAGTGGTTAGACATCATTCTTCAGGTTTTCAAGGGGATGACATGGACTTTGGAGATGTAATCTGGTCCCAGCAAGAAATAAACAGATTGTCCAATGAAGTTTCTAGACTTGAATCTGAGGTTGACCACTGGATGCTGATAGCACAGGTGGGTGATTTTTCCCTATATTTAGTACATTGAGTGAATTGGTCACTCTTAAAGCCAGTCATGTTCAAGTTCATGTTCAGCAATTATATGTAGAAAAGTAGCATTTAGGTTGACATAGCTGCTGTGCTCAAGAGTGTTACAAATCCACATCCCTGAATACCACATAGCTATGCTGACCTAATCCCCAATGTAGACACCGCTAGGATGATGGAAGAGTGCTTCCAGCGACCTAACTACTGTTGCTCAGGGAGGTGGTGTTCCTACAGCAATGGAAAAACCCCTTCTGTTGGTGCAGGCTATGTCTACACTGCAGGGTTATGCTGGCATAGCTGTGGCGCTGTAGTTGCGCTGCATTAATCACCACAGGCACTAATACATTCTAATTCTGGTTTTGCTGGTTGGTGACCCTTGGTAACTTTCAGTCACTGTTGTCCATTTGTAAAAAATTGGTAATACATAAAGACCTGCCTTGCAGAAGTGATCTAAAGATTAACTAACCTGTAGATGGTGATCTGAAAAATATATAGCACTGTATAAATTCTAAATATTATTTTTACTTTCTGAGAAAAGGAGCCATAGTAAGACTTAGTTATGGAGACTGAATTTCTTTACTCTTCGCATTATATTAATAATACAGCCTCTCCCACCCCCTTAAAATCTGTAAAAATGTTTTATAAGTAGGGCTGTCAAGCCATTAAAAAAATTAATCACGATTAATCATGCCATTAAAATAATTAATTGCGCGATTAAACAATAATAGAATACTGTACCATTTATTTAAATTATTGGAGGTTTTCTACATTTTCAAATATATTGATTTCAATTATAACACAGAATACAAAGTGTACAGTGTTCACTTTATATTTATTTTTCTTGCAAATATTTGCACTGTAAAAAAGAAATAGTATTTTTCAGTTCACTTAATACAAGTACTATAGTGTAATCTCTTTATCATGAAAGTTGAACTTACAAATGTAGAATTATGTACAAAAAATAACTGCATTCAAAAGTAAAACCATGTAAAACTTTAGAGCCTACAAGTCCACTTGGTCCTACTTCAGCCAATCGCTCAGACAAACAAGTTTGTTTACATTTTCAGGAGATAATGCTGCCTGCTTCTTGTTCACAATACCACCTGAAATGGAGAACAGGTGTTTGTTGTAGCTGGCCTCGCAAGATATTTACATGCCAGACATGCTAAAGATTCATATGTCCCTTCATGTTTTAACCAACATTCCAGAGGATACGCGTCCATGCTGATGAAGGGTACTGCTCGATAACCATCCAAAGCAGTGCGGGCCGATGCATGTTCATTTTCATTATTTGAGTCAGATGCCACCAGCAGAAGGTTGATTTTCTTTTTTGGTGGTTTGGATTCTGTAGTTTCTGCATCGCAATGTTGATCTTTTAAGACTTCTGAAAGCATGCTCTACACCTCATCCCTCTCACATTTTGGAAGAGATTCTTAAATTTTGTGTTGAGTGCTGTAGCTATCTTTAGAAATCTCACATTGGTACCTTCTTTGCGTTTAATCAAATCTGCAGCAAAAGTGTTCTTAAAATGAACATGTTCTGGGTCATCATCCAAGACTACTATAACATGAAATATATATGGCACAATGTGGGTAAAATAGAACCGGAGACATAAAATTCTCCCCCAAGGAGTTCAGTCACAAATTTAATTAACGCATTCTTTTTTTAACAAGCCTCATCAGCATGGAAGCATATCTTCTGGAATGGCAGCCGAATCATGAAAGGGCCTACAGATGTTTAGCAGATCTGGCACGTAAATACCTTGCAATGCCGGCTACAAAAGTCCCATGTGAACGCCTGTTCTCACTTTATGGTGACATTGTAAATAAGAAGTGGGCAGTATTATCTCCTGTAAATGTAAACAAACTAGTTTGTGTTAGCGATTGGCTGAATGAGAAGTAAGATGGAGTGGACTTGTAGGCTCTAAAGTGTTGCATTGTTTTGTTTTTGAGTGCAGTTATGTAACCAAAAAAAATCTACGTATGCAGTTTCGTGATAAAGAGATTGCACTACTACAGTACTTGTAAGAGGTGAATTGAAAAATACTGTTTCTTTTGTTTATCATTTTTACAGTGAAAATATTTTTAATCAAAAATAATTCTATAAAGTGAGCAGTGTACACTTTGTATTCTGTGTTGTAATTGATATCAATATATTTGAAAATGTAGAAAAACATCCAAATATTTTAAATAAATTTCAATTGGTATTTTATTGTTTAACAATGTGATTAACTCAAAAAAATTAATTGTGATTAATCGCGTGAGTTAACTGCAATTAATCAAGAGCCCTATTTAGGCAAAGAGTTTCTTAAGCATTTACAAGGGTTCAACCCAAAATAATATAACTTCTTTGGGGATTTTCATATGTAGGCTTCTAAAAAGTACTTTTTCTCTTGTTGTTTGTGCTATTGATTGTAAATTACTACTCTGCCAATGCACAAAGTGATACTGTAGTTGCAAATTTTTATTATAAATTTTACCATCTGTAATTTTCCCTTACCACTTACCTTCATTTTCTGTCAGTTATAAAAATTCTCATTGTTGTGATCAAGTAGAGCCCAATCCTGCAAACTCTTACTCATGTGACTGATCTTTACTCAAGCAACTAGTGTGTTTGATTTCAGTGATATTACTCGTGTCCATAGCATCTACAGTTATGTATACTGGAATTAAAATACAGTGAATATGTAGGTTTTCTTTAAATGCAAGAAACTGTTAAATATGCTAGCATGTCATAAATGCAATCAATATACTGTGAAATTTGTGCACAAAAAAATCCAATAGCTGTTCTTATGTTTCAATAGAGAAATGCTATTTTATATTTTTTTCTTTACCTACCTTTTACCTATGTTTGAATGTTGTGATAGAGGCTTACTTACTTTTAGTAAGTACTTTTAGTGTCCTTGCATTTTCTATTTTATTAAGAATTATATGCTGTTGAAGTGCTCAAAGGAAAATAAACCGTTGTTTATCTCAATTTATTTCCCAAACTAAAGTATTATTTTTCTTTTTTTATCTAGTCTTCCAGAGTACAAGGAACAAATAATGCTGATCAAAGTGAAATCTGCAAGCTGCAAAATATTATCAAAGTAAGGTGACAGTTTTCACAAATCAACCCACACACATAAATTTTTTTATAATTTGCAGCTAAGCCCCCAGTCCTGCAAACATTTACATGTGTAGTACCAATGCCTGCAGTCATATTTCATATGAATCAAGTTAAGTGTATGCATAAGTGTTTGCACGATCAGGGCCTAAGTCCTTTGTACTAAACAAAGTGTATTGGCATATAATATACACATTTACCCCCATATAATGCAATCCTCAGGAGCCAAAAATCCCTACTGCGTTATTGGTGAAACCCCATTATATCGGGGTAGCCGTGGCAGGGCTCCAGTGGTGATTTAAAGAGCCTGGAGCTCCGGCTGCTGCGGGGAGCCCGGACCCTTTAAATCGCCACCCAGGCCCTGCTGCCGGAGCCCTAGGGTAGTGGCGGTAGGGCTCCAACGGTGATTTAAAGGGCCCAGGGCTCCCCACAGCGGCCAGAGCTCCGAGCCCTTTAAATCGCCTGCCAAGCCCTGCTGCCGCAGCTCCAGGGTAATGGTGACAGGGCTCCAGCGGTGATTTAAAGGGTCCTGGGCTATGGCCGCTGTGAGGAGCCCGGGTCCTTCAAATTGCTGGCTGAGCCCCGCTGCCGGAGCCCTGGGGTTACCACGCTATATGCAAACCCATGTTATAGCGGGTCGTGTTATATCGGGGTAGAGGTGTAATTGTGTTTATAACCGAAATGTTGCCACACCGCCTATATTTAAAAAAAAATTCTGATTGATTAGATGAACGAGTGTCTCTCAGGTTGGTCGTACAACTGGCTTGTTACAATATTATAGGCTTGAAAATATAAAGTTTGTAAGATTAAGGCCAACACTTCAAAAGTAGCCAGTGATTTGTAGTGCCTCAATTTTTGGATGCCCATCATGGGATACCTTGAGGTTGCTTTCCCTCTCCAATCCCTTTCCCCAGTCTCTATAACTCCAAGTGAAGTCAGTGGGAACTATAGGTGTTAAGCACTTCTGAATTTCAGACCCTTGATGGCTAACTTAGACACCATACAAATTTTGGTCTTAATTTGTAAGGTACATATTTTGTACAGGGGCATATCTGGACGTAATTTTGTCCTGAGTCCTGTTTTTTAAGTTAAGCATTATTAATGTACTATATAGGTGTGAAGGCATATACTGGTAATGTTACATGGTATACATATATAAATACATATGTAAATGGTGAAATAAGACAGTTTTTTATACTTACAATGAAGCTGGAAAATCAAATCAATTTTATTTTCAATACATGGTAAGGTGAGAGTAAGTGTATTATCTAGTATAACTTATATTTTTCTAGTTTGTTTTTCTCCCATATTTGTGTGTTTTAACATAAGTCATAATGAATGATGGAGAGGAGACTTCCTGGTAATTAATACTTACCTGGAGAAGTTCAGGGAATGACAGGAAAACTCCTCCTGATCACGCATTGCTGCTATTAAATGTTAGTTATTACGTCCTTATTATTTATCCTATGTAAGTAAATAGTGCTCACCTTTTTTCTGTATTGAAAAGTGAAAAACCTAATTGCACCTTGCCGGGGATGCATAATTCTAGCTATACTACTAGAAACAGCTATTTTTTCTAGAGTTCCAATAAGCTTAGAATATTTAATTTATAAATATGATTAGAAGGAAGGTATATTGTTGCAGTTGTCTCTTCTCCACAGTCTTGGATACTTAAGGCAACTTTCAAATTAGGAAAAGCTCTAAATCAGTAACTCTCAACCTTTCCAGACTACTGTACCTATCCCTTTCAGGAGTCTGATTTATCTTGCATTCCCCAACTTTCACCAGACTTGCTTACAAAATCAGACATAAAAATACAAAAGTGCAACTGCACAATATTACAGAAAAATTGCGTACTTTCTCATTTTTACCATATTATAAAATAAATTAATTTGAATATAAATACTGCACTTACATTTCAGTGTACAGTATATAGAGTAGTATGAACAAGTCATTGTATGAAATTTTAGTTTCTGCTGACTTCGCTAGTGCTTTTTATGTAGCCTTGTAAAACTAGGCAAATATCTAGATGAATTGATGTACCCCCTGGCAGACCTCTGCGTATCCCAGGAGTACATATACCCGTGATTGAGAACCAGTGCTCTAAATCAGTATAACAGAAGTCTGAGTGAGCTCTGCAGCCCTTTTTACATACTTTTCATTGTGGACCAGTCTTTTCCACAAATGATGTGACACTTTGCTCTCTGGCTGGTTCAGAAAGTTAGTCTTTCTTTTGCCTTCTATGATGTACTGTAATGTTACATTTGTCTACTAAGGTGTAAATAATCCACACACTGTAACTCTTCCCAAAACAAGTGCCAGCCTCTAGTCCTATGACCTGCTCCTGCTCCAAAAGAAGTGTGTTGCAGGGCTCTCATTGACTTCTTTGGGAGCAAGTTTAAGCCCTCTGTGAGAATCTCAAGGTTGTGGAATCTCTTCCAAAATGAGTCCAGGTTACAGAATTGAGCCCGCGTTCTGTCAAAGTAGAAGCAATCCAATATTTTAATTTTTTTAGCCATTTGTGACAAAAGTTATTTTTTTCACCAGGACAAATGAATTGACCATGATTCTTCTTTCAAGAATAGTCCCAGCTACTCTCCCTAGTGAGGCTGAATTTTCTTGTTGCTTAAAGAGGAGAGAGTTGAGGCTAAGGTTGTGGGCTGCATTCTGGCTGTTAGTAAATTCCTGTGTTTGCATAAGGTAAGGGCTTGTCTACATGGAAAGTTAGTACCCAGCAAGCCAGGATGTGAATCTACAGGGCATCAGCTTGCCACACACTAACTCACTATGTGGACACTGCTACCACACAGTAAAAGTCCCGGAGTGTAGAATAGTACTTTGGCACTTTCACTGCACTGTAGTAATGTCCACGGGGCGAGTTAATGCATGGCAAGCTTGTGCCCTGTAGATTCACATTCTGGCTTTCCAGGCATTAACTTGGCATGTGCACAAGCCCTAAGTTACTTTTTTGGTGAAAGAACACTGCCAACTATCCCTATAGCTGATAAATGTTTTTGTTTTCAATTTTGCATTACAGTCAAGCTCCAAGACGACATTTTTTCCTTTCAGTATTTGTAAAGTTCTTAGAAGATGTGACATGCTTTATAAGTGCTAAGTACTTTTGTTATTTAAGCGATAACGTTCAGAGTGGGCACTTCCAGGGACTGAGGATCTGAAGAAAAGCTAAGGGGATTTAACATAGCTGGTTATTAACTGCTGCTATGGATTGCTTTATCTGGGAGTGTAGGGGGGTTGTGGGGTATGTGTCACTATTGCTATACTTTTCTCTGTGCTGAAAAGATCAGAGTAGAAATGCACATCCATGGGACATAGCGTCGTGTTACACAAAAGTGGTCAGACAACATGTACAGTTACAAATAGGAAAATAGCATTCTGTGCTCATGATTCCATTAAAAACGCACACACACAGATTTTTGTTGTCATTACTTCCTTGTTCAAGAAACTTGTTCACCTGTTTACTTGGCAGCCCTGACGTATCAATGGTTGGAG
Organism: Chrysemys picta bellii; assembly: GCF_011386835.1. Taxonomy (NCBI): domain Eukaryota; kingdom Metazoa; phylum Chordata; order Testudines; family Emydidae; genus Chrysemys; species Chrysemys picta. The sequence continues at coordinate 125,473,452 of NC_088794.1, read as the reverse complement.
TTTCCTAATTAACATGAGTTCTCCATCCAAACAAAATTATTATCTGAATTTTCATTCATAGAGGTCAGGGATTTTTTGTCTGTCATTGCAACAAGGTGGTAGATCTGAAAATACAAGTTATTTGACATTTGAGACAATATTAACCTGATTATAATTTAACTATGTGAGTGGAGTGTGTGTATGTGAGAGGTGAGGTGGTGGTGAAGGAGAAAAAAATCCAGTCATCTACCATCTGGATGTCCTAATGCAGGGATCGGCAGCCTTTGGCATGCAGCCCGTCAGGGAAAATCCGCTGGCAGGCCGGGACGGTTTGTTTACCTGCAGCATCCACAGGTTTGGCCGATCGCAGCTCCCACTGGCCACAGTTCGCCGTTCCAGGCCAATGGGGGCTGCGGGAAGCGGCGGCCAGCACATCCCTCGGCCCACGCTGCTTCCCGCAGCCCCTATTGGCCTGGAATGGCGAACCGTGGCCAGTGGGAGCTGCGATCGGCTGAACCTGCGGACGCTGCAAGTAAACAAACCGTCTCAGCCCGCCAGTGGATTTCCTTGAAGGGCCGCATGCCAAAGGTTGCCGATCCCTGTCCTAGTGTATACATTCTCCTATGTGTCTGAGATTACAAGTTCTTTGAGGTGGGGCTCTTTTTATTTTTGTAGTTTGTACCATGCCAACCACATTGATTGATTGTATAAATAAATAATTTTTAAACAGGCATGTTTTATTTTTGGTGTAAAATATTTGGCATTATCTTTGCAGGTGCAGAAAAATATTCTTTTAAAATGTATACATACTGTGTGTCTGCATTCTAAATATTTTTTTTCAATTACACTTTTTAGGAGCTGAAACAGAATTTAAGTCAAGATATAGATGAACATCAGCATGAGCTTTCAGTATTACAGGATGCACATCGACAGAAACTAGCAGAGATAAGTCGTCGGCACTGGGAGGAATTAAGTGAATATGAGGAGCGAATTGAAGAACTTGAAAATCAGTTACAGCAAGGTATTTATTACCCTGCAATCATTCTATTTTATTGGCTGTTACCCTCAGCTTTTATATGGAATGAACTTCATTCAGAAATCAAATGCACATACAAATGAGCAGTATAATCTACGTCCAATACATTCATATGGATTTAGCAAATCTTTAGTTTGGTTATAATTGACTTGAGCACATTTAATTGCATTGTTAATGGCTGCTCTTCAGAAGAAAACGCACATGTGACTTTCAGCTGTCCACCAACAGATTCTGGTCTAGATACTGAGTGAGAAACTCTTCAAGTCTGTTAAATTTATTTTTCAGAGCTATGGGGTTACTACCTGTGGAAGGCTTCTCTCCTGCTATTACCAATCTACTAGGGTTGAAAACTATCTGAGAAACAGATCTATCTCTTCACTTGTATTCACTGCGGGATATTTTTTTAAACTCCTGGACATTAATTTGTCCCCAAATAATCTACTTACTTCCATATCCTCAGGCAGGTGGTATGCACTAAATCCATAAAGCCAACACATGTTTGATTCCAATCCAATATTGATTTGGAAAGAGACTGCAGAATAGAGTGAAAACTTTTCAACTCAAAAAATAATTCTAGAGGCAAGTAGTAGATACTAAATGGGTCACTCACTGAATGATATGAAGTCAGAGTTGATGGTGATGAGGGCTGTATAAGTTCCTGGTTGGATGGGTTGGTAGATAAAACACTTTCTAGCAACAAGTGCCTTTATCTGTTTTTCTTGTACTGGGATATCTTTGGATGCATAGAAGTGAAAGTTTGTATGTGTTATTAATTGGGTCTCTTTTTGGCGGGGGCCTCATTTACAAGTTCATATCTAAACTTAGTAAGTTTCGTTTGTAATTGATTCATCAAAACTATGCCACCCAAAGAGTGTGTGTTACCCTCTGGGAAAGAGAGGTACTTCCAATGACAACTGTCCCTTCCCAGAATGAAAGAGAAACTCCATCACCGACAGTGTCTCCTCAGATATAGAATTAGGCAGAAGCACCATGTAAGAACCTTTTGAGGTCTCAACCAGAGGTGGTAGGGAACTGACTCATGGTATCTTAATGCCTGTTAAAATTGTTCTCTGTCTTCTGACTTCTTTCAAAATAATCCTTTTAAAGAGTCTTGGGTGAAATCAAAGGCATGAGCCACGCATCTCTTGCATAATGACTCAGCTGTAAGACAAAATACTTCTCACACTTCTTAGTATGATATTACTCACCTATGACCATACCCTTGCTAAATTGTGTTTTCACCCATCTGGTATCGTCTGGATGCAGATCCTAGAAATTCTTGTTTTCAGAATCTACGTAGTCGTGAATGGACAAGCAACGTATTTTCTTTTAGCGGCTTCTATCTAAATTTTGGCTTTCTGCCTTCTTGAACTCTGTAACTGGTATAAATGATTTGCATTATAAGTTACGCTGGCTATACAGAGGCTCCTAAAGTTTTAGGGACATTATATCTGGTACCTATAAAAACCCAACTTCTCTTGAACGTGACCTTTAGGTTGAAAGTCTGAGAGTTTTATTGCAGAATAATGTGTCTTTGCTTCTATGCTTGGCAATTTACATTTTTAGTTTAAACCTTTAGAGGAAAAGTCAATACTGTTTACTGTGTATTGAATTATAAATGTAAGGATTTATGTATAAAATGACAAAACCAAATGTAATGAGAATTTAAATGTTGTGTTTGTCTATAGAACATATGATTGTGATCAAAACATTCTTTAATTCTTGCGGGAACTTAAAATAAATCTAATATGTTTGTACTGATTACCAGTTTTCAGCCACAATCCTGAGATTTTAAAATTGACTAAAATGAATACATGTGAAATATACAAATTATTATAACCCATGACAACCATTCATTAACTCTGTTACATTAAAACAACAAACCACAAAACCTAGTGTCCTTTGATCTGGAATGAACCTGGTAGCTAACAGTATTCTGGTCAAATAGTTTTAGGAACGTATGAAGGACTGACTAGACAAATTTATTTTTTGATACTCGTTATGACTTTTGATTATTTTTCCCTTTAAGTCAGTTTTTTAACTATTGGTGATTAGAACCATATCTGCCTCACTTCACTTGTTTCAAAATTGCCATTTTATAGTTATCAGTGTAAGCAGCTGTGAGGTGTATCTCTTCTAAAGCAAACCACGTATCTTTATATACTTCAAACATTTGTTCTTCTAAATGTCTCTCTTGCTTTCTGTAGATGAAGTGAGTGCCTCCATTTCACGAAAGTTATTGTTTAACATTGCCAACCTTTCAAGAATAAAAATTCTTAGTTGGTAGCTATTCCATGAGAAAATTCTATAATGCTGACTTTGGTTACTAGTCTAAACTCAATCTCTTGTGCTTTTTCAGGTGGTGCAGGCATTGAAATCACTGATCATTCTAAAATTAGCAACCTGCAAAAGAACATTCAAATCCTACAAACTGAAAAACTAGAAGACACACAGAATATGAAGGAACTGGAGGATAAAGTAAAAAATTTAAATGAGAAATTATCTTCTGTAGAAAATGAGAACAAAATCCTGCTGAACGAGAGAGAACTGGTAAAGATGGAAAACAGCCAAATAACACAAGAATACGAAGGACTGAAATCTGAGTTTATTAAGCTTCAAAATTATGTTGCCGAACAGGAGACCCTTCTGAAAGAACAGGGGAAAAAACTCCCACTGATGACATCGTCAGAGGAAGAAGTGCTCAGACTACAACAAGCACTGTTGGGTAGGAAGCAATTGAGATTTTCAGATCCTATCGAAAATATTTTACACATTTAAAAATAGAGAGAAGCCATTTTAGGAAAAGAAGTATGAATAAATGAGATTGTGACAATTATGAATAGAGCCACTTTAGAAAAGGGTTTACCCCTGAAATGATCAAGTAAAACAAGATGTGAAAGGACTACCTTGGTACTACTCTGATAGTGAGGTAGAAGTCTCTGGATAGCTTAGTGAAGATGCCTGGTTAGAGCCTAGCAGGAATTTTTGTTCTCTGTTTTGCCGTAATATTAAAAAAAAAAAATGCCAGTTTTATGATGATGGTTTCTAATATTGTTTGCATCAGTCTGTAAAGATGCAGCTAAGATCAAAACATGTAGAGAGAGGCTGACAAATGTTAGAGATATGGCCGGTCTTAAAATGTTATTGAAAATACTAAGATTATTTACACTGGAAAGAAAAGAAGCTAAAGATGACAATTGAACAATTTAAAATTATGGCATGGCACATGAAAAATGACCTTTCCTGTTGGCTTGGGTTGCCTTCCCTTATCAACCTGGGCTTGTTTTCTTTTACTTCCGTCCTTCGGATCCATTTGCTGTCTTGCTCTGACACTTCATCTTGTTTTACTTCTCTTGCCCCCAGCAAACCCTGGGCTAAGTATGGTATACTGTAGATATCTGAACACAGAGGCCCTCTGAATATGAATCGCCCTATGTGCAGCAGTATTTGCTTTTTCCCACAGAACCCATAGAGAGTTCTCTGCAGGTCCAGAGATCTTCTCTCAAAGTGTGAGGGGGAGGGCTGCAGCTCCCCAGAGTAGATCTGCTCAAGGGTTAATACTGTCTGAGCCCTATCCATTTTATAGAAACTACCATTCAGGGGCTTCCAGGGCATTCAGTCTGGGAAGTCCTGGCAACATGATGGTCCAGCCAGGGAGTGTCTGCAGTAGTTTCCCAGAGAACAGCAAAGCACAGGGCCAGAAGTCCTTATTCTTTCACAGGGGACAACCCCTATTCCTGACTGCAGAATCCAGAAGAGACTGAGGAGAACCTTGTAGTGTTTCTTGCCCCGTAAACTTTTTCTACATAGGGCTTTTTGGGGTTTCTTGTGAGGGAATTGCTTTCAAAATGAGACTGTTTAGCCATGAGTTTCCCACAGTAATGACCACTTTTAAGTAACAGAAGCATATGCTTTTGCTTGTAACCATTATAGAAACTCAGTAGTAGGAGTTACATTTAAATTAATATTTTTCCATTATAATGAATTGGTTTTTTATGTTCTAGAAATGTAATTCACAAAAATAAAATGCTGTCTTTGTGATTTATAGGCAGTGTCTGTGTTGTGGTAAAATATGTAATCCTTTCGTTTTAAATATTTTTTTGGTGTTTTATAAAAGTATTAAGTACTTAGTCATTCAAAGCTAAATTTCGGTAGCTACTGATGGACTGTGTCTGTAACTTTGCTTATGTTCCAACATTTTGGCTTGAATCTAGCTCTGAAGTGATGAAAACTGAATCATACTGTTGTGTTGTTACATTATGGGTTTTTTCCCACTGATAGGAGCATGTTGATGAAGTATACGGGTTTATTGCTTGGAGACATCAATTTGGTTTTAGTTCCCTAAGATTTTTCTACTTAATCTGTATAGCAATTTAAATAACCTAATCTTCTGGTTGTCAAAAAAATAATTTGATTTTGTTGCTGTTTTTACAGATGCAGAAAAAGAAATAATGAGACTTAATACCTTAAATCAGGTAAACTGATTTCGAAATGATACCAACGCTGAAGTCATAATAGTAAGAACTAATGTGAATCATAGAATCATGCAAAGAAGGGACCTTGACAGGTCATCTAGTCCAGTCCCCTGCACTGCTGTAGGTCTAAGTATTATCTAGAATATCTCTGACAGGCATTTGTCTGACCTGTTGTTAAAAACCTCCAATGATGGAGATTCCACACACTCTTTAGGTAATTTGTTCCAGTGATTAGCTACCCTTACAGTTAGACATTAGGAAAAACTTCCTAACCTAAATCTCACTTGCTGCAACTTAAGCCCCTTACTTCTTGTCCTTTCCTCAGTGGTTAAAGAGAACAAGTTATCACCCTCCTCTTTGTAACAACTTTTTATGTACTTCAAGGCTGTTATGTTGCCCCTCAGTCTTCTCTTCAGACTAAACAAACCCATTTTTTAAATCTTTCCGTATAGGTCATGTTTCCTAGATCTTTAATCAATTTTGTTGCTCTCCTCTTGACTTTCTCCAATTTGTCCACCTCTTTCCCGAAGTATGGTGCCTAGGACTGGACACAGTACTCCAGTTCAGGCCTTCTCAGTGCTGAGCAGAGTGGAATAATTACTTCTCATCTTGCTTACAACTATCATACTAATACAACCCAGAATGTTGTTCACTTTTTTTGCAACAGTATTACATTGCTGACCCGTATTTCGTTTGTGGAACACTATAACCCCCAGATCCTTTTCTGCAGTTCTCCTTCCTAAAGTGGTCATTTCTTATTTTGTATTTGTGCTGTTGATTTGTATTTGTCCTCATTGAATTTCATCCTATTTAATTCAGATCATTTTTTCAGTGTGTCAAGAAGATTATTTTGAATTCTAATCCTGTTCTCCAAAGTGCTCACAACTCTCCCCAGCTTCTTGTCATCCGCAAACTTCAAGTGTATTCTCTGTACCCATTATCCAAATCATTTATGAAGATACTGAATAGAACCAGATCCAGAACAGATTCCTGTGGGACCCCACTCAATATGCCCTTCCAGCTTGATTGTGAATCATTACTCTGAGTACAGTTTTCCAGCCAATTGTGCATCCATCTTATAGTAGATTTGTGTAGGCTATAGCTCTCTGAGAATGTCATGTAAGACAGCATCAAAGCCTTACTAAAGTTGAGATATATTACATGATCTGCTTTTCCCCCTATCCACAAGGCTTCTTACCCTGTCACAGAAGGATATTAGGTTGGTTTGACATAATTTGTTCTTGACAAACCCTTATTGACTGTTACGTATTCCTCATTTTCTTCTAGGTGCTTACAAATTGATTATTTGCTCCATTATCTTTCTGGGTACCAAAGTTGAGCTGACAGGTCTATAATTCCCTGGATTGTCCTGTTGACCGTCAATGATCTGACTAGAAGATAATCAGGTTCTTGTTCTGAAATCAGGCCACAGAATTAGAGAAGGTAGAGAGTCCAGTACTTTGTAAGGACTCTCAGGGTCTGTGGCAAGAACATTCTTGCTGAGGACAAAGCCAAGCTTTGGAGATTTTTATTAAAATCAAGGAAAAGGTCATCAAAGCTCCAAACCATAGAATCAGAAAGAATAATGTAGTTCTATGGGTACATGTGGTATCATTCCTTACAAAAGCTACTCTCACCCTTCCTTGGGGACCTGGTGATGGAAGACAAAGGACTAACCTTGTCTCTGGCATACCAAATGAGTCCGATGATCCAGATTCCTCAATGCTGAGATGGTGGAGAGAAGGTTCAAATATAGAGTAGCTAAGCCAGGGGTGGGCAAACTACGGCCCGCAGGCCGGATCTGGCCCCTCAGGGCCTTGGATCTGGCCCGCGGCGCCGCCGACACCACATCCCTGCGGCCCCCGGGCAGGGGGGCAGAGGTTTCCATGCGTTGCTCTTGCCTCCAGGCACCGCCCCCTGCAGCTCCCATTGGCTATGAACGGGGAACCGTGGCCAATGGGAGCTTTGGAGGAGGTACCTGGAGGTGCGGCAAGGGCAGTGCACGCAGAGCCCTCCGCCCCACCTCCCCCAGGGGCCGCAGGGCTTCCGGGAGCGGCATGGGGCTGTGGACAGGGCAGATATGCAGGGAGCCTGTCCTGGCCCTGGTGCACGCCGCTGCCATCCCGGAGCCCGAACCCCTCCTGTACCCCACTTCCCCAACTCCCTGTCCTGAGCTCCCTGCTGCACCCTGCACCCCTATGCACCTCAACCCCCTGCCCTGAGCCCCCTCCTGCACTCCACATCCCTCCTGCACCCCAACCCCTGCCCTGAGCCCCCTCATACACCCTGCGCCCCAATCCCTTGCCTTGAGCCCCTTCCTGCACTCCCTCCCACACCCCAACCCCTTGCCCTGGCCCTGCATACAATTTCCCCACCCAGATGTGTCCCTTGGCCCAAAAAGTTTGCCCACCCCTGAACTAAGCTATACTGCAAAAGCCAAGCTGGTAGCTAAACAAAAGAGGAACTAAAAGAACTGACTCCGCTTGGTGGTTTGCCCTCTTATAGGGTCTTGGCACTATCCTGAATATTCATGTCAGTGCCCAACCTTCCATGCCCAAATCTTATTCCCTCACCCACATAAATCTTTGGGTACAATTACTATATAGGCTAGCATATTTATGCGTATTAATAGCACATCCATACAGACCATTTTGTATTTAAAGTCTGCCTTCTTCAAGTCCATTGTCTTTATTTTGTTGTTTTCCCTCCCACTGTTCCTTAGAATCATGAACTCTCTCATTTCATGATCATTTTCACCCAAGGTACCTTCTATCTTCAGAGTCTCAACTAGTTCCTCCCTTTTTGTCAGAACCAAATCCAGAATAGCTTCTTCCCTGGTTGTTTTCTCCATCTCCTGTAATAAAAAATTGTCTCCAGTGCATTCCAAGAACTTGTTGGATAATCTGTGTCCTGGTCTATTGTTTTCCCTACAGATGTCTGGGTAGTTGAAGTCCCCCATTACCACCAATTCCTGTGTTTTGGATGATTTTGTTAGATGTTTAATAAAGCCTCATCCACCTCTTCTTCCTGGTTAGGTGGTCTATAGTAAATCCCTACCAGGACATCACCCTTGTTTTTTACCCCTTTTACTCCTGACCCAGAGGCTTTCAACAGGTCTTGCTCCCACTTCTATCTCAACCTCAGTGCAAGTGTAAGGAAAAGCACTCTTTTGAAATTGTATGTTTTGTATTGAACATCTTGAAAGCTTTTTTATTTTCATGTAGATAGTCTTGTGGTAATCAAGGAAGTAACTTTAGGCTAATAATTTCATGATTAAATATGCTTTCCCTATCTCTTCTATATCCAGTCTGGTATGAGAAACTCCACACACTCTAGTAGTTAGAACTGTTGCACTCCCTCTAACAGTTTATTATTCAATGTAATACAGTGTGTAACTTGTTTTTAATTAAGTGGTGAAGGCATCCTAGAAATCACATGTAAACTTTTCGACAGTATTACAGTATTTGCATTGTCACTTTCTAAAAATTGTTTTTCATTCTTACATGCTCCTTTATAGAAAAATCTAAAATGTTATAGACTTCTCGCAGATGCTATTGTTTTGATACTTTGATACAGATTCAGAAGAAACAAAATTCTCAGATGAATTACCAACTGTTATTTTTGTAGGCTGATAGTTTTATTGGTGCAGGAGAAGATGGTCTAAAGGTTAAAACAGATACACAAGTTTTAAAAGAAGAAAATCATAAACTAGGAAAAGAAAAAGTATGTTAGTTAATTGACCATCTTTGCTTTTAGTTTTGTATATACATTTACTGCAGTATAAGAAAGAGTATTAACAAGCACATTGTGTGTGCATTACTATTCTGTGTAAAGTTTTCAGACCAGCCTTAAATCTACTTAGAAAATTTGACTTTGTTTATTAAAGTATTTATTTGTTGAACTTGTAGTATATTTTTATTTCTCAATTTTTTACAAAAAATCTCAAGAAAATAATTTAATTCCATTTCAAAATTAAAAGAAATTATTTCAGTTAAATTCCCATATTAAAATAGGTATTTGATTCTGAATTGTATTTGTTACTACTGCTTGAAAGTACATCCCATTGACATATTGTAAGGGAAAGAGACAGCCTTTTCACTTTTTGTTTACTTGATAAATGTTACATCATAGAAGCTGATGTATTTTGAGTTGTAAATTAACCATTTTACAGAACTGCATTGATGTGTTTCCTCAGATGTTGATTTTAAAAAAAAGAAAAAGGACAAAAAGAATCTCTGAATTACTGGCTTTGTAGCTATAGCTTTCCAGCAGCTTCGGTCAGTTTTGTTAAATATGATTCCCCTTCATATTTGGCATTGCATTGTGGTCTCTAAATTCTGTTTGCCATTATTTTCACACTGCATCCCACCCTGCGAATGACAACGACATTTTGATATTGCACCATAGATCCAAAGATTTCAATTTCTTTGGTAGAAAGTTGTTAACATAGAGAAATGACATAGTGCTTGAAGCATCAAGTTTAAATACCTGGTCTCCCTGGAAATGTAGGTTCTTCTTCGAGTAGTGTGCCTATCGGTGCTCCACTGTATGTGATGTGATCCCCTGTGCCTGGGATTGAAGATCTTTGGTAGCAGTGCCCATTGGGCCCCACATGCGCTCCTCTCCATCTTGCGCCGAGGGTAACTTACAGCTGTGTGGTCCAGCCGTCCTCAGTTCCTTCTCGATCGCCTTTGGTATGGAATCCGGAGCAGAGCCCTTCTACCTCCTTAACCTTTAGAGAGACGCTAACCTTACATTAGTAGGTGAATAGCCATTTCTGTTAATTTTCTCCCCCTAAAAACATTTTTTTATAGTTACTCTTCCCTCCCCATTACCTTACGCTTCCCTGTTTTCTGCCCTCCCCAAATGGGATCTCTCCTCCTCGGGACTATGCCAGGATCTCCTGGGTTCAAGAGGTGCCTCTCTTGTTAGGAGGCCTTTCCCGTGAGTGACGGGCACTCACAGTGCATCCACTGCCTCGGAGAGGGCCACGTCGCACAGAAGTGCACCCACTGCATCAACTTGACCACCGAGGCCCCAAAGGACTGTGAATTCAGACTCATAATTCTCCTCATGGAGAGTTCTCTACGGCCAGCTTTGGATCCCATCCTTGATACCTCTCCGGCCTGGCTCTCACCCTCATTTCGGTCAGCAGTCGATACCCACTCACCATGGCCATCCAAGAGGAAATCCTCTCTTTCCCACTCAGATGGGAAGAAATGGGCCACTTCTTCACCTTCCAAGGAACCGCCTCAGATAAAGCCATCCCCTGCAAGGTCAGTAGCCTCAACATCATCAGGGGTGAGACTTAGCTCCCATGACAGCCTGAGTACTCTGATACTGGAGCAAACAGAAGTCCAAGGATCCTAAATGGGCAGGACCACAGGCGGACACACTGTCTCTCGGGACTGAGAGAAACAGCGCAAGAGCTTCTGAAACAGTAATGAGTGCCTCATCCAAGACAACCTTGGGTGCGTCAGCACTGTCAACCGTGTTGGCATCGACCAAATCCTCGGCACTGAGCAAGCTCTCGGGATCAAGTAAGCCATCTACACCATTTACTGGCTGCTCGAGGGAATTCACTCCACCCTCGGCATTGATAGTTCCTTCCATTTCTAAACAACCACTGGTGCCGATGATGCTCCTGCCTGCGCCATAGCAGTTCAGATATCCAAGTGACCTGGTCATCTGTGATACACCAGAGGCTCCGCTCCTCCATTGCAAGCTCCCAATAGTTCATCCTCTTTCCCCGGAATCAGAACCCTACTCCCCTTCACCACTGAGAACTGCACCATCCTTTCCCAGCAATGACAAAGAGGAAGAGGACGAAGAGTACTCCATTCCACCCGCATATCTAGAACACAGATAATCCTGTGCTCATCTGCGTTATCCAGAACCAAACCGAGGGCCTGGTATGGACCCCCATGGATGCAACCCCACATGCCAGTCTCTCCACATTGGCCCTACTGGGCCCCATGGGCTATCTATATGCACAGTTTCCCAAAGCACCCATAGAGCGGAGCCAGAAACACAAACGATCGTCATCCTCATCTGTTTCTTGACCATCTGATGTCGACCCAGTAACGATGGAGGAACAGCAGGAAGAAACAGAGGAAGAGGTTACACCACCACTCCACTTCTTCTCTTCCCCTGATGAGGTGATCATGCCACCACCTCCTACGTCGGCGGACTATTTCAGACACTTTCAAAAACTATTCTGCAGAATCGCTGAATCTCTCCAGATCTTGTTGGAGGAAGTCCGAAGAGCAACAACACAAGCTGCTTGATATTCTACACGCCTTCACATGGGAGGACAAAATATATTATGTCCCCACTAAGGACTTGGAATTTCTTTTTTCCCATCCTACTCCAAACTCCCTGGTCGTCAATGCGGTACATGAGAAGGGATGCTAACACCACCCCAGGGAAACCTCCAACAAGAGGAACTGGATGCAACTAGACTTGTTTGGTCTCAAAGCATATTCTTCGATGACACTCTAGTGTCGTATCACCAATTACAAGGCTCTTATGACCAAATAAAATTATATGAACTATTCTAAAATACAGAAAGCCGCCTCCTGTTAAAGTTGCTGCAACCATCTTTAACAACCCACCAGTTTGACGACCGTTTAGCCCCTTTTTATCCGCCATGCTGACAAATCACTTTGGATACATAGATCCTGGAAATAATCAACAAAGCGTACTCCATTCCATTCCTGTCCCTCCTCTCCTTCCTGTCCCTCTTCAAATACCCTTCTCACAAACACCTTCTATGAGAAGAAGGAAATAATCTTCTGAGACTGGGGGCCATAGAATCGGTCTCATCCCAACACAGAGGGAAAGGTTTTTATTTCCACTATTTTCTGATCCAAAAGAAATCCGGTGTCTGGAGACAGACTTATGAAACCTCAACAAGTTCATTTAACTGCAACACTTCAATCTGGTCACACTATCAACTATTATCCCAGCACTGTAGTATGGGTACTGGTTTTCAGCTCTCAACTTCCAAGAGACACATTTTCACATCACCATACACCCTTCTCACAGATGATTCCTCAGGTACATCCTGGGGACCAATCATTACCAATACAAGGTACTACCTTTTGGACTCTTTACAGCCCCTCACCCCCAAGTATTCTCCACAATCCTTGTGGTAGTGGCAGCATACCTGTGCAAATAAGGCATCGTCATAGTCCCATACTTAGACAACTTTCTCCTCAAAGCTCCATCTGAACCTGACGCAATTCACGCCATATGAAAGATGATGGAGCTTTTCTTGAACCTTGGTCTTCAAATAAACATCCAAAAATCGACACTGTCACTTGTGCAACATCTGGAGTTTATTGGGGCACACCTGGATGCAATACAGGCCAGAGCCTTCCTTCCAGCTCACAGATTTTCTATAATAGTCAACCTCGTATCCACTGTGAGAACCAGTCCGCAGCTGTCCGCCAGGAAGTGTCTCCAGCTGCTCGGCCATATGGCAGCGGCCACATTCATGGTAAAACACGCCACGTTGCATGTCTCCATGTGTGACTACGCACAGTGTATGTACCTCACAGACACAAGTCTTCACAAACTCCTATTCATTTCTGGTGGACAGAACACCAAAATGTCTGTATGGGGGTCCCTTTTCTCCAACCAACACTGTCCCTGATTCGAACAACCAACACCTCCCTAATTGGTTGGGGAGCACACCTTCAGACCTACACGGTGCAGGGAAGGTGGTCTCCTGCAGAATTCTCCATGCACATCAACCTTCTAGATCTGCGAGCAGTTAACAATGCTTGCCAACATTTCCTACCACTGATCAGACATCAAACCATAAAAGTAATGACAGATAATATTGCCTGCATGTTCTACATCAAAAGACAAGGCAGAGTAAGGTCCCACTCCCTATTCTCGAAAGCACTGAAATTGTGGAACTGGTGTATCCAACAGGACATCAACATTTCAGCTGCATATCTTCCTGGACAGCAGAACACCATGGTAGACTCACTGAGCAGACAGTTCTCACAAGACCATGAGTGGGAACTAGATACAAGAGTCCTTCAGCGCATATTCAGCCACTGGGGATTTCACCACATAGATCTCTTTTGACACACCAAGAATGCCAAATTCCCTCGATTTTGCTCACAAGCAGCTCTAAGCCACTGGTCTCTGGGAAACACCTTCCTTATTACATGGGATGATCCACTACTCTATGCCTTTCCACCTTTTCCCCTCTTGTTCAAGGTACTTCACAAAATACAGGTGTAACGAGCCTGAGTCATCCTCATATTCCCAACATGGCCATGACAAATTTGGTATCCTTACCTCCTATGCATGATATTATGTGCTCCGATCACCCTGCAATTGATTCTACACCTCCTCTCGCAGGATGCGGGCCAAATCCTCCAACTCAATCTATGTCTCCTTCATGGTTTCGGGATTTGGAGGTGTCCTGTTCAGAGGCAATAGAAGAGGTTCTCTTAAATAAGTGAGACTACTCACTGTACTTGCCTCCAGAAATGGGAAAAATTCCGATCCTGGTGCACAGCCAATCATAACTGTGATAAATGCCCCATTACCATTCATTGTAGAGTATATATTAGATTTTAAAAGATCGGGCTTCTCTACAAGCTCTGTTCAGATGCACTTGGCTGCCATCACAGCATTCCCCACCTCAAGATAGATGGCTATTCGATATTCACATACCCCGCTCATGAAGAGATTCCTTAAAGGCCGTTAGAACCTTTACCCTCACATACGACATCACAACCTCGTTTTGAACTGTCTCACCAGATCACCATTTAAGCTCATGACAACATGTTCTTACATTCATCTTTCCATGAAAACAGCAATTCTTGTAGCTATCACGTCTGCCTGACAGAGAAGAAATAAGGCTCTCATGGCATACCCCCCGTATACAGTTTTGCATAACGGCAAGGTCACATCATGCACACATCCAAAATTCCTAGCCATGGTGCTGTTCTCCTTCCATTTGAACCAACTTATCCACCTTCCCTGCTTCTTCCCGAAATGCATGCCAACCAACATGAAGCAATGCTACACACCTTGGACATTAGGTGAGCATTAGCCTTTACCTTGATAGAACTAAATCTTTCAGACAATTGTCGTGCTTATTCCTCTCAGCTGCCAAATGATCAAAGGGAGTGGCTGCATCCAAACAATGTCTTTCCAAATGGATCTCTCAGTGCATATGCCTTTCTTATCAACTGCACAACTAGCTGCCTCCACCTGGAACTTGAGCGCATTCCACTCGCACTCTCTCCACATTGATTGTCTTTCTCAACAATGTGCCGATCACTGACATTTGCAAAGGGCCACCTGGGCATCCATGGACACTTTTGGCCAACACTATATACTATCCATGTTGCAGCATCAGATCCCCTACTAGGACACACTGTCCTCTCCTCCTTACTGGACATCACTCCAAAGCCCCAGCCTTACATCTATGGGCACTGCTCTACAGTCATCTACAGTGAAGCACCCAGAGGGACACTACTTGAAGAAGAGACGGTTACTCACCATGTGCAGTAACTGAGGTTCTTCAAGATGTGTCCCCCTATGGGTGCTCCACTACCTGCCCTCCTCCCCCCCTCTGCTTCAGAACTCAAAGATAAACTCTGCAGTAGAGAAGGAACTGAGGACGGTTGGATTGCACAGCAATATATATAGATGCCCCCCCATGGCATCAGACAGGGAGAAGCGCCTGTGTGGCCCAGGTGCAAGGGGTGCTGCTACACCGCCTACAGTGGAGCATCCATAGGAACAAACATCTCAATGAATATGTTACTGCACATGGTGAGTAACCTCTAACTTTTGGCAGGGTTGACTCATTATTCTATGGTAATCAGAGTTCCATGTAGTTTACTATGTGTTTGGAAGGACTTTCAAACTGAGGTCCCCTCTACTCTGCATGGACACTAAAAGTCCCATTGCATTTTTCATCAGAGGTTTACTCGGATACCCTTGGTCAAAACCCTCCCTTCCCTCTTCCATTTTGCATCATGCTGTGCTCCAAGAGCCACATCCATTATGCAGCTATGACAATTTACACCAGCTGAGGACAGATTTCACTTGTGGATGATGTGATTCTTCTTTGTGCGCAGTTATAAGTTGCACTGGGATTTTTGTGGTGAAAATATTTTTACATATGTATATTAATGTTAATGAGACACCTTCCTCACACTGAATAATGCTTAGTTGGGATAAAACTCAAGTAAACTTGTGTTTCTAGTGTCCAAAAGGCTTGCTTTTTTGTTCAAACTTAAAATGCTCTGGTTGACAAAATATAAAGCCTGTTTTCAAACCAGTGTTTAAAAACTTGAATAATAGTATAAAATCCAATTTATGTCCACTAAAGGAAGAACTTCAGAAGAAACTGGCAAGTTTACAACATAAAAATGAGGATATTACATCTGCATCTATTGAAGACACGAATTTGGAATTAAATCAATTAAGGCAAGAGTTGGAAAGGAAGGAGAACGAACTCAAAGAAAGTATTACAGAAAGAGCAACACTAACAGCAGAATTAGAAGAATTGGACAAGCAGAATCAAGAAACTATGCAGGTAACAAATATTGCTGAGAATTAATGGACATCTTTACTTTTTAGACATTCAGTGTGTGATGTTAATCTTTGCTCACAGATATCAGGGCCTATTAGGTTCCCAATAGTCTATTCTTGCCATACTGGATAAGACCAGTGGTTTATTTAGTCCAGCATCCGTCCTGACAGTGGCTGATACCAGAAGCTTCAAGGAAATGCAAAAAAATTCCTGTAATGGACAATTATAGAATAACATACCCGCTACCCACAATGGAAATTTCTTACTAATTTCTGTCAGGTAGTGGTTATCATGTGCCCTCTAGCATGAGGGTTTATTTCCCTTTTGAGGAATGTTGCAATACTAAGGATATGTTTAGGTTTTTTTAATCCTAATAAAATCTTGACCTTCATAATAACTTGTGACAATGAGTTCATATGTTAACAGTGTGTTATGTAAAAAGCATTTCCTTTTATCAGTTTTAAATTTTATTAGTTTATAGTAGCATAACATCTTAAACTTTTTTTAAAAAAATCATCAGATTTTGACCGAAGTATGTGAAACTTAGTGGTCACAGATTATTTTTAATTAAATATTAATAGTTTTATATTTGTCAGTATTTTAACTGATATTCAGGTTTTAAAAATGTATTTGAAATACATTTGTTTCACATTAACTACTTGACTTTACAGAAAGAAAATGATCAATACCACAACAATTAGGGCCTTACCAAATTCAAAGTCCATTTTGGTCAATTTCATTATCATAGGATTTTAAAAATTGTAAAAATCAGCTATTTAAATCTTAAAATTCATAGTGTTGTAATTGTAGGGGTCCTGACCCAAAAAGAAGTGGTGGGGGGAGAGGTCACAAGGTTATTGTAGGCGGGGTTGCGGTACTGCAACCCTTACTTCTGCGCTGCTGCTGACGGCAGCACTGCCTTCAGACCTGGGCAGCTGGAGAGCGGCAGCTGCTGGCTGCGAGCCCAGCTCTGAAGACACAGCTGCCGCCAGCAGCAGCACAGAGGTGAGGATGGCATGGTATGGTATTGCCACCTTTACTTCTGCACTGCTGCCTTCAGAGCAGGGCCCTCAGTCAGCAGCCACCACTCTCTGGCCCCAGCTTTGGATTCAGCAGTGCAGAAGTAAGGGTGGCATGGTATTATCACCCTTACTTCTGCGTGGCTGCTGCCATAGCGCTGCTTTCAGAGCTGGGTGCCCAGCCAACAGCCGCCAATCTCCGGCTGCCCAGCTCTGAAGGCAGCGAAGAAGTAGGTTGGCAATACTGTGATCCCCCTAAAATAACCTTGTGACCCCCTCTGCAACTCTCTTTTGAGTCAGGACCCCCGATTTGAGAAATACTCAATTTATGCCTTATTTCCAGTCTGAATTTGTCTATCTTCAACTTTCAGCCCTTGGATCGTGGTATACCTTTCTCTGCTAGATTGAAGAGCCCATTATTTAATATTTTTCCCCATGTACGTACTTATAGACTGTAATCAAGTCACACCTTAACCTTTTCTTTGTTAAGCCAAATAGATTCAGCTCACAATAAGGCATGTTTTCTAATCCTTTACTCATTCTCTTGGCTCTTCTCTGAACCCTCTCCAGCTTATCCACATCCTTCTTGAAATGAGGACACCAGAACTGGGCACAGTATTCCAGCAGCAGTTGTGCTAGAGCCAAATATACTGATAAAATGACTTCTCTACTAACTACTCGAGATTCCCCTGTTTATGCATCCCAGGATCGCATTAGCTCTTTTGACCACAGCATCTCACTTGGAGCTCATGTTTAGTTGAGTATCCACCACAACCTCCAAATCTTTGTTAGGATCACTACTTCCCAGGATAGAGTCCCCCATTCTGTAAATATGGCCTACATTCTTTATTCCTAGGTGTATACAGTTACATTTAAGTTATTAAAACACACATTGTTTGCTTGCACCCAGTTTACCAAGTGATCCAGATCTTTCTGAATCAGAGACCTGTCATCTTCATTATTTACCACTTCTCCAATTTTTGTGTCATCTGCAAACTTTATCAGTGATGATTTTATGTTTTCTTCCAGGTCATTTGATAAACATGTTAAATAGCATAGGGCGAAGATAACAATCCCAGAGGGACCTCACTGGGAGCAGACCTCTTTGATGATAATTCCCTGTTTGCAGTTACATTTTGAGCCCCATCAGTTAGTAGTTTTTAAATCATTTAATGGGTGCCATGTTAATTTTATATCATTCTAGTTTTTTAATCAGAATGTTGTGCGGTGCCAAATCAAATCCCTGACAGAAGTCTAAGTACATTACATCAGCACTATTATGTTTATCAAACACATTTGTAATCTCTGTAACAGGGTGTGCTGAATCAGGAGCTGACTCAGCATCCTGTCTCTCAAATCCCCACCAATATAGATTAATTGAGAAGGGTCAATCAGCTGAGTAGATCTATAGCTGAAGGGCTAATTAGTGGGGGAAGCAACCCCAGGATCTGGGAGCCTATAATTTGAGAGGAAGGAAACCATGGAAGAGGGAGCTGAGAACCAGAAGGAAAGCAGAGATGGGCAGGGTTGACTGCTGCCAATTCTATTCCCTTCTCCAGAAGCAAGTGGGGGAGCTGGCTAGGGCTTGTAAATATAAGTAAATAGCGCTACCGGTAGAGGCCTGCTGGCACAACAAAATAAAACGTGGTGGTAAAGGAGACATGAAGTGGTTTGGGCTTTACTTAAGACCTGAAAGGATTCTCAGGGGACCACCCCATAACAATTTCATCAACAACAGATATCAGGTTTGTTTGACAGGATCTGTTTTCTATAAACCCATCTTGATTTGCCTTAATTACATTACCCTTCTTTAGTTCTTTATTAATTGCATCCCAAATGAGCCATTCCATTATCTTCCCAGAATCGATGTCAGGCTGACAGACCTATAATTAACTGGGTTATCTCATTTACCCTTTTTAAAAATTGGCAAATTAGGTTTCTTCCAGTCATCTGGAACTTCCCCAGTACTCCAAGACTAATTGAAAATCAACATTAATTGTCCAGCTAGCTCAGCAGCCAGTTCTTTTACATCTCTTGAGTACAAGGTGGCTGGACCTGCTTATTTTAAAATGTCTAACTTTAGTAGCTACTGTTTAACGTCCTCCAGAGATGTGAGTGGAGTCTAAAGTGTGTTATCACCATATGATGAGACTATATCATCTGTTTTTTTCCCCAAATACAAAACAGTAATATTTATTGAACACTTCTGCCTTTTCTGCATTATTATTGTTGATTCTACCATTTCCATCTAGTAATGGGCCAATACCATTGTCAGGATTCTTTTTGTTCCTAATATATTTAAAAAACTCCATCTTATTATCTTTAATTCTCCCAGCCATAGATTTCTCCTTTTGTCCCTGGCCTTATCAATTTTCTGCAATTCCTAACTTCTGATTTATATTCATTAGTATCAACTTTCCCTTTCTTCCATTTGTCACATATTTTTTACAGCTGCCTTCACTCTCCTTCCCTCTAAACCAGGTTGGTTATTTAACCAGCCCAGCCTTCTTCCTTGATTGTGAGATTGTGCTTTTTGGGGCATCTAGTAAGGTGTTCTTAAAGGATTCCCAATTATCATTCACATTTTTCTAATTAAATTCTTCCTCCTATCTGTGATCATTGCACACACCAGCGATTCCTTGCATTCACTACAAAAAGCCTTTTGTGTGCCACCCTTCTATCCCCCTTTTACTTCAGTGACTCACTGCACACACACAGACCCATACCACAGAATCTTTGCTTTCTGCCCCCCATTCTCACCTCCACCAAGTGTGTGTGACTCCCCATTCCAGGGGCTCTGTGTGCTGTCTTTTTACCTCTTCCCCCATACCAGGGTCCCTCAATTTTCCTCCCATGCAAGAGGCTATATGCACCCCCGTACCTTCCTTCCAAACTGTATCAAGGTTCTCCATTTTCCCCCCCCCCCTCATTAGGGTTTCTTTGTGACCTCTCCATTTCCCCTCATGCCAAGGGCGATGTGTGGCCCCAAATGAGGGTCTTCACTTTACCCCCTCGGTCAGGGATCTATGTGCCCCCCATTTCTCCCTCCTCCCCCTGCCAAGGGTTCTGTGTGCCCCCATTTCCAGGTCCCCCTTTTTCTCCTGCCAGAGATTGTGCCTGCCCCTATTCCTTCATGCCCCAATACCATGATCCCTCATTCTCCTTCTCCCTCTGTGTGCACCTCCATTCCCCACTACCACCGTTCTTATTCTCCTTTTTTTTTTCCTCTCCCTTTCTTTCCCTTTCAATGTGTCAGCAGCATTGGGAGGATTGGCAGAACTCAAATGAGGTGGTTTGTTCTGCTGAATATGTTAATGAATGCGATAAATCAGTTCTTCAATTTATAGACAATTAAAAGGGTGGTTGGAGGTGTTAGCTCTGCTAACCAGATGCCAGGGGCTTAATGTGTTCCCCATTTCCCCCTTAAGGTTTTCATATTTTTCACCAAATTGCATAGTGTTCTGTCCATTAATGCTTAGAATATTCCCTTAACTTTTGGAATTGATTGGATGTCATGGTCAAAAGTTATTGCATTACACCCAAACAAAGAAATGCTGTCAAGCTCCACCAATAATACATCTGCACAAGGAGGTTGAATGGGCAACCTTATTCAAGCATTTTGTAGGCTTTTTACTTTGCAACCTCAGTGTTCTTAATTTTTAAATTAATTTAAATTCTAGATATATTTTTAATGTAATTTCTTATGTTTTTAGAAAGCTTGAAGAAAATTTTGTTTTTTCAGTTATATGGAACCATGTTGGCCCCCATGTGGGTCATCTGTAGGATTGGGATCTTTAGATCCATAGCATAGACCTCTCCCACATGAGCTAACAGAGTAACTGGTAGCAATGGAAGGCTGTCACCTTCCATGTAGACCTGCCATTAGATGAGGAGTGAAGACACACTGTCAGGTGGATTTCACAGCTGTTTGCTAAACTGCAAAAGAATATTGAGACTATAGAATAATGGTTTCAGTTCTCAGTCCTGTAGGGGAGTGTGTCCCAGTGGTTATAGACCCTTCTGCCCCTGTCTTTCCGCTCCTATTCTTACCTTACCCTCGCCCTTATTCTTCATTTGAGTCAGGTAGTTTCTGTCTCCTCTATTTTGCCTGCATGCCAGTAGAGAGAGCATTGAGAGTTGCTCTCAGTTCCTGTCCTTGTCACTACAGCAGCTCCTGGCAGCCAGGAGGAGCAATTGCAGTGAAAGTCTTGTTCAGTCCCTGAAGCCACAGGATGGTGCATGCTCCATCTCACTGTGGGAATGGCTCATGCGCAGTCTAGTCAGCACATAAGAGCTGTGAGAAGTGGAGCATGCTCAGTGCAAATGGAATCTTCAGAGAATTTAGCTGCAAAACTGTAGTGTGTCTCTACTGAGCATGTGCAAACACTTTTTCCCCCCAAAGGGTTAGAACTTTGCCAAATTTGGATGAATTTTCTCAGGGACAGCAAAAGCACATCACTAGCGTTAGTGGGAGAGGCTCTTCCCCCACGCCCTCCATCCCATTCCCCCATTACAAAATTTCAAGTCCCTGCTCCAAAGTATGGAGGTGCTAGAGATGCCCACTGAAACTATTGTAAAGAGTTTTTTAATGTGGGCAAAAAGGTATGTTTTTCACTAATCTCATTCTAAAAAATGGCTGAAGCATTTTAATTGAAACTGTCCCCAAAACATCAGCCTTGGGCACCTGGCATGCGAAATTTCAGGCCAAATGGTTTGTTTGGCAAAATTAACTGAAAACAAAGTCTTATAATGGAAAGTGTCGGGCAACTTAACTGTAAGCATCACAGTCTGTGCTGCCTATAATAAATGAGCTGTCTGTCAAATTTTCAATTGTATTTTGTTACTGCTGTGTTAAGAATTTTAAAGTTCCAAATGTTCATTTGACCTAGTTGAAAAAAGTTTTCCTTTGTCTTAACCAAATCTTATATACACCTGGGATTTCTTTGATGTTAAGGCTTCATGGCTTAAGCTATCTTGTAGACCAAAATAGGTTCTTTTTTAAATGTACTATGCTATTTTCTTCCAGTACATCACTTGAACGCCAGTGGTTTGATAGAATTATTATGGTATATCTGAAAATCTTAGGCTGTCCGCTCTTGGGAAGCACTGACTTCTCTTAGGGGTGCTCAAGCAAGTTCATGAAAGGACAGTACATTTTGTTAATTATTGGGTGTTTTTAACATAAAAATGTACTGAAACAGAGTTGTCTATTGAAAAGTGAATATTCAATACATTTGTCTTTGCTGTTGTGTGCTAATATCATTGTGTTTTGACCATGTGTTTAAAATAGTCTCAAAATGTTCCATATTTTCTATAGGCTTTTTAATAAAGACTGGAATGGAAGAAATATTCCTATAATTTCTAACATGTTTAACCTCTGTTTGAGTCTCAAATATTCGGATATGGTCTATATTAGGCAGGCATGCTATACCAATTTATCAAGTTTTTTGTGGAAGTCAAATATAAACACTACTTGCAGGTGGTACAGACTGTATGTTAATTCATATTTATGTATTAATGTGAATGAACATTAATCACATTTACTTATTTGTGACTTGATTTAACACCTCACTAGCTCTAAATAATAGCT
Organism: Chrysemys picta bellii; assembly: GCF_011386835.1. Lineage (NCBI taxonomy): Eukaryota > Metazoa > Chordata > Testudines > Emydidae > Chrysemys > Chrysemys picta. Next base: position 125,450,780 of record NC_088794.1, on the reverse strand, counting down.
CAAAATATTTGGAAGTACACAGCTAAATGGATGTTTACTGTATGCCAATTTAATTATCCTGAGAAATCCTGGAAATTTTTGACTTTCACATTTGACTTATTCTTTTGGAGAGTGATTCTATAGATTTGATGGAATATATTTTTAATAATTTGAAAATAACTACTTAGTCAACTCCTTTTAAAAAATCCTTTATATTCTTTTGTTATCCAGATGATTACATGAATGAAAGCTCTGTTTTTACTGGCTCTGTTTTTATCCTGATGAATGCTTGTTTCTGTTTATTTTAGCATATGTTTACCCTGAAAGAGCAGCTATCAAAACAGCATACAGAAGCTGATAGTACCATCAACCAGCTGAAACTTGACATAGCTTTTGAAAGAAGGAAAGTGTCTGAAGTAGAAGCTGAGAAGATGGAAATGAGTAAGGAACTAGAAACCCAGAAATCAAAAATGAACCACTGTACATTTGCACTTAATGATTTGCATATGAGTAATCAGGAGCTTCAGCATAACATTAAGGATTTACAAGAACAACTAAAGAAATCCCAAGATTGTAACTTGAATAATAAAAAGGAAATTGCAGAATTGAAGCAAAATCTGAAACAAAAAGAGGAGGAACTTTCTGTTTCCCAGAATGAGTTAACAAAGATAATTAATCAAGAACCTAACAGTAACTCTCAAGATCTTTCACTTAAAGAAAGAGAAGCAGAAATTGCAAAACTAAATAAAGACATTTCAGAAAATAAACAACTAAATCAAAATTTGGAGAAATCAGTTTCTGATCTTAAAATGGAAAATGGAAAGCTTCTGGCAGTCTGTGAAGAACTAAAACAGCAGTTGCACGAAGCCTTTGCTGAGAAAAATAAGGTTTCCCTGGAAAAAGATACTATGTTGGAGGCTTTGAAAATGGAAAAAGGACAGTTGGAAACTGAATTAAGCCAGACCGAAAAGCGGCTGTTGGAACAAGCACAAAAATATGAACAAACCATTGAGGACCTGTCAAATGCACGTAACATGAACACCAATGCATTACAGCTTGAACATGAGCGTCTAGTGAAATGCAATCAAGAGAGGGACTTTGAGATAGCAGAACTCAAAAGAAACATTGAGCAGATGGAAGCCGACCATGAAGAAACTAAAGAGATGTTGACAACTAGCTTAGGAGGACAAAAGCAGTTGACAGAACTCATAAAAGAGAAAGAGGTGTTTGTTGAAAAATTTAAAAATAGAGCTCTAGAGTTGCAACAGGAACTTGAGGAATATGTTAAGGATTCCAAAAAGCATGAGATTTTAAGACAAAATTTAGAAGAAAAGGACAAAAGTCTTGCAGCCATGAAAGAAGAAAACAATCATCTGAAAGAAGAGATTGAAAGACTAAAGGACCAGCAAAGCAGATCTCCACCTGTGGCTGAGCCTAAAACACTTGATATTATTACTGAACTTGAAGCTGAGATAACACAGTTACATGTAATAAAGAATAATCTTGAAGAGGAAATAAAACTTCACAAAAAAACAATTGAAGATCAGAGTCAAAATACTGTGCAACTTCAGCAGTCTTTGCAGGAGCATAAAAGGGAAATAGATGAGTCCAAATTTCAGTATGAGCAAATGAATGTCACACATGAAAAGCTTTTCTTGGAGAAAGATGAGGAAATTAAAAGTTTGCAGAAAACAATTGAACAAATTAAAACTCAGTTGCACAATGAGAGGCACGTCTTTCAGACAGACTCCTCTGATCTCTTTCAAGAAACCAAAGCCCAGACACTGAATGGAGAAAATGGTAACGAAAAACATGACTTGTCTAAGTCTGAAATTGAAAGACTAGTAAAAGGTATCAAAGAGAGAGAAAAGGAGATTAAGCTTCTGAATGAAAAGAATGTCGTCTTAACTCAACAAATTGATCACTTGTCTAAAGATCAAGTTGGTAAACTTACTCAGATCATCCAAGAGAAAGACTTTGAGATACAAGCTCTCCATGCAAGTATTTCCTCTTCATCATATAGACAGGATGTTCTGTACCTTCGACAGCAACTGCAAGCCTATGCCATGGAAAGAGAACAGGTGCTGGCAGTTTTGAGTGAAAAAACTAGAGAAAACAGTCAGTTAAAAACAGAGTATCATAAAATCATGGATATGGTGGCAGCTAAGGAAACTGCTCTGATGAAGTTACAAGAAGAGAACCAAAAATTATCTAATAGGTTTGAAAGTAGCAGCCAAGATATGTTTAGAGAGACTATTCAGAATTTGTCCCGTATCATTCGAGAGAAAGATATTGAAATAGATGCCTTGAGTCAAAAATGCCAAACCTTATTGACTGTCCTGCAGACATCCAACATAGGTACTGACAGTGGGTCAGGAGGTGTTAACAGTAATCAGTTTGAGGAGCTTTTACAAGAGCGTGACAAATTAAAGCAACAAGTAAAGAAGATGGAAGAGTGGAAGCAACAAGTAATGACTACAGTCCAGAACATGCAGCATGAGTCAGCTCATCTCCAAGAGGAGCTACACAAGCTTCAGGCACAAATTTCAGTTGACAGTGATAGCAGTTCTAAATTACAGATGGATTATAATGGCTTGATCCAGAGTTATGAGCAGAATGAGAAAAAAATGAAAAGTTTTAGTCAGGAGTTAGCACAAGTTCAGCATCGTATAGGACAGCTTCATAATACCAAGGATCTTCTTCTGGGAAAACTTGATATGGTAACACCACCTCTGCTGATGGCTTCTTCTGTTTCACAAGCATCAGATATTCCAAGCAGTACTCCTCCTGAAATAGTCAGTGATGCGTCCAAACTCCTTCAACAGGAATTGGAGCAGCTTAAAAAAATTTTACAAGAAAAAGATGTGACTATCAGAATTCTTAAGGAAAATAATCAAAGACTGTCTGATTCCATGGCTGCAACATCAGAGTTAGAAAGAAAGGGACAAAAGGACACTGATCCGGAGATGAAGCAGATAAAGGGAAAATGTGATGTTTTCCAGAAGTCACTTAGGGAAAAAGACCTCTTGATTAAGTCTAAAAGTGATCAGTTACTTTCTGTAAGTGAAAATCTTAGTAACAAAGAAAATGAAAACGAGCTTTTAAAACAAGCCGTCACTAATCTTAAAGAGAGAAACCTAATTTTAGAAATGGACATCTGTACGCTGAAAGAAGAAAATGAAAAAATAGTAGCAAAATGCAGGGAGAAAGAAACCGAATTCCGGGCATTACAAGAGACTAACATGCAATTTTCAATGATGCTGAAAGAGAGAGAATTTGAATCCCACTCAATAAAAGAAAAAGCTCTTGCCTTTGAAAAATTATTGAAAGAAAAAGAACAGGTAGGTGAGGAATTTTTATTTGTTCTATTGGTTATAAATATTTTAAGGGAGAAAATACAAACTTTAAATCATACATGTGACTGAATTCTCACAAATATAGTCTAGAGGTGTTTGCCTAAAAGCAGCTTCTCATCTACTATATGAAACCTTGCAGAAGTGAATGAATTTCAAAGTTTTGAGTGATCTATTGCAAGATTAGTTCAGGATCTCTTAGAAACCTATATTTGTCTTCAAAGGTTATAAGTATTACTATTAATGTTTAAATAAACCACTGCAAAGTGAACTGACATAGTTTAATGATGATGATATATTTGGCATCACTTAGAGCATTTTGTATCTACCAAGTGGAATCTAGAGCACCATTTCTCTGAAGAAGAACGTCTTCATAGATTTTAAAAATGTATTTGAATTACATAAAAAGTAACTTAATCTTTATATAGCTTAGTGTTAATGGAAGTTAGGATATGTCTACACTACGAGAGTAGTTCGATTTTTCTTAAAGTGAATTTGTGGAACCAATATTACAAAGTCGAACGTGTGTATCCACACTAAGGACAGTAATTCGACTTTGTGAGTTCACACTAATGGGGCAAGCGTCGACATTGGAAGCGGTGCACTGTGGGCAGCTATCCCACAGTCCCCGCAGTCCCCGCTGCCCATTGGAATTCTGGGTCGAGCCCCCAATGCCTGCTGGGGCAAAAAATGTGTCAAGGGTGGTTTTGAGTAACTGTGGTCATTCAACCCTCACTCCCGCCCTCCCTCCGTGAAAGTGCCGGCGGGCAATCAGTTCGCGCATTTTTCTGGTGATTGACAGTGCGGACACCACAGCACTGCGAGCCTGGAGCCCGCTGCGACCATCGCTGCAGTTATGGCCGTTGTCAACACCTCGCAGCTTATCATCCACCTTTTCCAGAGAAATTGGGCGAGGAGGCTACGGCAGCGCGGTGAGGACATCAAGTCTGAGAGGGGCACAAACCTCTCACAAAGCATGGGACCCCACGCCGTGAACATCATGGTGGCAATGGGTCATGTTGATGCTGTGGAACGGCGATTCTGAGCCCGGGAAACGAGCACAGACTGGTGGGACCACATAGTGCTGCAGGTCTGGGATGAATCACAGTGGCTGCAAAACTTTCGGATGCGTAAGGGAACTTTCCTGGAACTTTGTGAGTTGCTGTCCCCTGCCCTGAAGCGCAAGGACACCCGGATGCGAGCAGCCCTGACTGTCCAGAAGCGAGTGGCCATAGCCCTCTGGAAGCTTGCAACGCCAGACAGCTACCGGTCAGGCGCAAATCAATTTGGAGTGGGCAAATCTACCGTGGGGGTTGCTGTGATGCAAGTAGCCAACGCAATCGTTGAGCTACTGCTCTCAAAGGTAGTGACCCTTGGAAATGTGCAGGTGATCATAGATGGCTTCGTTGCGATGGGATTCCCAAACTGCGGTGGGGCTATAGATGGAACTCGCATCCCTATCCTGGGACCGGCCCACCAGGCCAGCCAGTACATTAACCGAAAGGGCTACTTTTCAATGATGCTGCAAGCACTGGTGGACCATAGGGGACGTTTTATCAACATCGGATGGCTGGGCAAGGTTCATGACGCACGCATTTTCAGGAACTCCTGGTCTGTTTAGACGGCTGCAGGAAGGTATTTACTTCCCAGACCACAAAATAACTGTTGGGGATGTGGAGATGCCTATAGTGATCCTCGGGGACCCAGTCTACCCACTAATGCCCTGGCTCGTGAAGCCCTATACAGGCGCCCTGGACAGTGAAAAAGAACTCTTCAACTACCGGCTGAGCAAGTGCAGAATGGTGGTGGAGTGTGCTTTTGGACGTCTGAAGGGGAGATGGAGAAGCTTACTGACTTGCTCTGATTTCAGCGAAACCAATATCCCCATTGTTATTGCAGCTTGCTGTGTGCTTCACAATTTCTGTGAGAGCAAGGGGGAGACGTTTATAGTTGGGTGGGAGGTTGAGGCAAATCGCCTGGCTGCTGATTACGCCCAGCCGGGCGATTAGAAGAGCCCAGCGGGACGCGCTGTGCATCCAGGAAGCTTTGAAAGCTAGGTTCCAGAGTGAGCAGGGTAACTTGTGACTATTAAGTTAGTTTAAACAAAAGCTGAACCTGTTCCCGTTTCTTTACCCAGTTAATGTTGACTATCCTCTCCAGTTACCAACCCCCGTCCCCCCTTCCAGCACACCTTTAAAAATAAAATAAATGAAACTTTGTTCATTAACACCATTTTCTTTATTAAGGATTTCGTGGTAAAGTGTTGAAACTGGGACGCAGACTGTGGGGGGGAGCAGGTGTAGTGATGGAAAGAATGCTTCTAAACTCGAGGAATGACAGGCTCCTGCTCCTAGAGCGGTCCGCAGTGGTGGACTGGTTGTTTCAATGGAGCCTGCCACCCCTCCTTTTCGGGTCTCTGTGTGTGGGGGCTATGTGACTTTGTGGCGGGGGAGGGCGGTTACAGATCCCCTGCTGCGTGGCTCTGTCATCCAGGCTAAGGACCACTGCATAAGATCTGTAACTGCCCTCTCCCGCCACAAACTCACATAGCCCCCCCACACAGAACATGAAAACCACCTCCCAGACTGACCAGGGTGCCTAGTGACTGCAATGTGTGTGTGACCTTCTGCTGAACCTGCCCCCGTGTCTGTACCCTGGTAAAGGTGACTGTTCTCTCCAATTACCAACCCCCTTCCCACCCTTCAAACACACTCTCCTCTAAAAGAACATGACGGAAACAGTAATTAACAGAAACGTATTTTTTATTAACAACTACACAGTTAGGGGATGAAACTGGGACGGGGGCTTGGGTGAGGTGCTTTTGGAGTGAAGGAAAGGACTTATCAAATCTTTGGGAATGAGAGCCTTCTGCTACTTGAGCAGTCTGCAGGGGTGGAGTGACTGTTTTCACGGCTCCTGCCGCCCCTCCTTCTTGGGACTTTGGGTGAGGGGAGGGATGGGACTTTGTGGCGGGGGAGGGCGGTTAGAGATAGAATGCAGCAGGGCTCTGTCCTCCTGCCTCCGGTCCTGCAGAACATCTACAAGGCGCCGGAGCGTGTCCGTTTGCTTCCTCATTAGTCCAAGCAGCGTTTGAGTCGCCTGCTGGTCTTCCTGCCGCCACCTGTCCTCCCGTTCGCTGTGTGATCGCTGGTATTGCGACATTTTCTCCCTCCACTGGGTCTGCTGTGCCACCTCGGCTCGGGAGCAGCCCATAAGTTCTGAGAACATCTCGTCCCGTGTCCTCTTTCGTCACTTGATCTGCACCAGCCTCTAGGAGGGGGATGCTGGGGTAGCACGGGAGACACTTGCAGCTGTGGGATGGGAAAAAGGGAGTGAATTCCTCACAAAGATACAGTTTTGCAAACAATTAATATATTCTTTCTCTGTGAACAAGACCATGCACAGTACCTATCACATGCGCACTCAGTACAAGGTCGAATTTTCGGCTTTCCCATTGAGTGCCTGGGGTCTTGCTGTACAGATCACACAAGCGGGGCCGGACAACGGAATTCGGCTAGCAGGCGGACATGGTAAGCCGTAGGCTTTTGGCTGCTTAAAGCTTAATTTATAGCAGTGCCCTCCTTTCACGTTCCAAGCAATGCTCCTAGCGTTGGCCAGTTCCTGCTGCCGGCAATCCGGCCAGCATGAACTCTGCCCCTGTCCCACCCCCGTCGCGGCTGTCCTCGGGAAAGATCCCTGCATGCTGCCCCTGTCCCGCCTCCACCGCGTGGCTGTAAACCGCCGGTTACAGTTATGTAAAGGAACAGGAAATCAGTCCCAATACTAACATTCCCCTAATTCAAAGCAGGTCACCATGAGTGATATCACTCTGATGAGGATTTTGGAGACAGAGAAAGAGCGCATGCTGCGTGAATGCCAGCAAACGCTAGGGCCGTATGCCGCCATGCTTTGCGAGGCAATGATCCCAGAGTACTTGTTGCTAGCCTGGCGCGGAAAAGTTTCCTACCATGGAGGACACAATAAAGCCGCTCTCCCCAGGAACCAGATGCAAAGGCTTTCACAATACCTCCAGGAGACCTTCGTGGAGATGTCCCAGGAGGATTTCTGCTCTATCCCCGGACATATTGACAGAATTTTCCAGTAGCTGCACTGGCAAGGACTAAAAACTAAAGCGCCTAGGGCAAACTAATCATGAAAAACCCATTGTTAAGATACCATTCCTATTCTGTTGTAAACATTTATTTTGAACACTTACCTACTGATCCTTCCCCTGATTCACGGTCCGGGTTACCGCCTTGGGAGGGTTGGTAGGGGATCTCTGTGAGGGTGATGAAGAGATCCTGGCTGTCAGGGAAATTAGCGTTGAAAGTGCTGTCGACTGCCTCGTCCTCCTCATCTCCTTCCTCATCTTCCCTGTCCGCGAACAGCTCCGAGGAAGCGGCCGTCGACAATACCCCGTCGTCAGAGTTCACGGACAGTGGTGGGGTAGTGGTGGCGGCCGCACCTAGAATGGAATGCAGTGCCTCGTAGAAACGGCACGTCTGGGGCTGGTATCCAGAGCGTCTGTTTTGACTCTTTGGTCTTCTGGTACGCTTGTCTCAGCTCCTTGATTTTCATGCGGCACTGCGTTGCATCCCGGCTGTATCCTCTCTCCGTCATGGCTTTTGAGATCTTCTCGTAGATCTTCGCATTCCGTTTTTTCGATCGCAGCTCCAAAAGCACGGACTCATTGCCCCACACAACGATCAGATCCAAGACTTCCCGATCAGTCCATGCTGGGGGCCCTCTTTCTATTCTACGATTGCATGGTCACCTCTGCTGGAGAGCGCTGCATCGTTGCCAGTGCTGCTGAGCTCGCCACGATGTTCAAACAGGAAATGAGACTCAAACTGGCCAGACAGGAAAAGGAATTCAAATTTTCCCGGGGCTTTTCCTGTGTGGCTGGTGGCTGGTCAGAGCATCCAAGCTCGGACTGCTGTCCAGAGCGTCAACAGAGTGGTGCACTGTGGGATAGCTCCCGGAGCTATCCGCGTCTAATTCCATCCACACCTACCCTAATTCGACATGGCCATGTAGAATTTAGTGCTACTCCCCTCGTCGGGGAGGAGTACAGTAATCAATTTAAAGAGACCTCTATGTCGAAATAAATAGCTTCGTTGTGTGGACGGGTGCAGGGTTAATTCGCGTTAACGCTGCTAAATTCGGCATAACCTCCTAGTGTAGACCAGGCCTTAGAATTGTGTGTGTGATATCTTGAGACACATGTGAAGTACTCTGCCAGTCCCAAGTTTCTTACTCTGTACTAGTCTAACTAAATACTATGAAATTGCAGTGATAAGGCACTTCAGTGATTTAAAGTATAGTTTGGTTATGTAAAAACTATAAAATGTCATTGTGGGGTTTCATGTTTACTCTTGATCTTGTATCAAATACAGTTACAAATAAAAAGATGGCTTTTTTAATGGCTGGCCCTGCAAACTCAGCCTGGGCTCTTGAGAGTCAAATTTGTTTCTCTCCCATCTCTTGCATAATCCTCAGTAATAAAAGTCCTGCAGACTAAATTAGGTCTCTTGGTGTCACCAGTGCAGCCCAAATGCTTTCAGTGAGGTTTCACAAATATAACTGACTGGAACTTAGTAAACAACTCATTTGATTTGCAAATGAGATAGTATAGCGTTCTCTCAGCTATGTTGGCTGTGCAGAGCTAATAAGAGTAGTAACTAAATAAAAAGAAGTTGCTAGTGTTTTTATTAAAGTCAACTGATATGATTTTGAATACATGCAGAGAGCAGATCTCTGTAGATGGAAGATGCCATTTTTTACGTAATCATTTTATTTTTATTACTGATAGTTCATAGTGAGCCTAAAAACATTAGTAGCCACTGTTTGTTTGTTTATTATTTCATTTCTACTCATCTTGACTTTATACCTTTTGGAATGTATTCATTTTTATATAGCTATCATAAACATCTAACATAAATAATAACATAAACCACATGCCCAAAGAAGATTCAAATCAAGTTACTTAGAAATAGCTAGCTCAACAGAAAGTATAGCTTCAGAAATTGTGTTTAGGGGAATTGCAATTTTGAGGTATACATGTCTGAAATGGAAGGGTGCTAGCTACCTATTTTACTGCAGTTAGTGAATACATTATATTTGTGTATGACTCTAGAAACAGTTTTTAATCTATCAGACAATATGCCAATAAAATCATTACAAAATAGACAACTGTTTCTTCAAAGGATCTTCTGTCCAGTAAGCACTCTCTTCTTCTATCCATGTCTGTCTATTTCATCCTTTTTTGGAGTTCAAGTTCTTTGGGACAGAAACTGGGCCTCTTTTTATACAGTGTCTTGCATGTTTGTGCAGAAATGCCTAATAAATAGTTATAATAGACTCGTTTAGTGTTTTAAGCATATATTCCTCAAAGTTTTTATACATTTCCAACCTTTTTTAATTGTATGTCCTCCTTCCAAAGGGCAAGATGGGGGAGTTGAATCATCTGTTAAATGAAGTTAAGTCAATGCAAGAAAAGGCTGTTTCTTTTCAGCAAGAAAGAGACCAAGTCATGTTAGCACTCAAACAGAAACAAATGGAGAGCAGTGCCCTACAGAATGAGGTATGACATTAGACAAGACTAAAGCACAAAAAGGGTGAGTGAATAAGAAAAATCAGAGAATTTACCTTGCCTTAAGAATTATCTTAGATAAGTACCAAAAAGGCATCTACAATGTATATCTATGCAATATAATTAGGGCTGTCCATTAATTGCAGTTAACTCAAATGATTAACACAAAACAAATTAATTAGATTAAAAAAATAGTTGTGATTAATAGCAGTTTTAATCATACTGTTAAACAATAATAGAATACCAATTTAAATTTATTATAAATATTTTGGAAGTATTTCAGCATTTTCAAATATATTGATTTCAATTACAACACAGAATACAAAGTGTACAGTGCTCACTTTATATTATTTTTATTACAAATATTTGCACTGTAAAAAAAACCCCAAAAGATATTATTTTTCAGTTTACCTCATTCAAATACTGTAGGACAATCTCTTTATCACGAAAGTGCAATATACAAATGTAGAATTTTTTTTTACATAACTGCACTCAAAAACAAAACAATGTAAAACTTTAGAGCCTATAAATCCACTCAGTCCTACTTCTTGTTCAGCTAATTGCTAAGACAGACAAGTTTGTTTACATTTATGGGAGATAATTCTGACCGCTTCTTATTTACAGTGTCAGCTGAAAATGAGAACGCATTTGCATGGCACTGTTTTAGCCGACTTGCAAGGTATTTATGCGCCAGATATGCTAAACATTCGTGTGCCCCTTTGTGCTTCAACCACCATCCGAGAGGCCATGCTTCCATGCTGATGGAGCTTATTAAAAAAATAATGCGTTAGTTAAATTTATGACTGAACTCCTTGGGGGAGAATTTTATGTCTCCTGCTCCATGGTATCGCATTCTGCCATATATTTCACGTTCTGGCAGTTTTGGATGACAACCCAGCATAGGTTGTTCGATTTAAGAACACTTTCACTGCAGATTTGACAAAACGCAAAGAAGGTACCAATATGAGATTTCTAAAGATAGCTATAGCACTCGACCCAAGGTTTAAGAATCTGAAGTGCCTTCCAAATCTGAAAGGGACGAGGTGGGGAACATACTGTCAGAAGTCTTAAAAGAGAAACGCTCCAATGAGGAAACTACAGTACCTGAATCACCAAAAATGAAAATCAACCTTCTGTTGGTGGCATCTGACTCCGACGATGAAAATGAAGGTGCATTGGTCTGCACTGCTTTGGCTCATTATGAAGCAGAACCTGCCTATTCTCACTTTCAGGTGACCTTATAAATAAGAAGCGGGCAGCACTATTTAAATGTAAACAAACTTGTTTGTCGTAGCTATTGGCTAAGGGGACTTGTGGGCTCTAAAGTTTTACATTGTTTTGTTTTTGAGTGCAGTTATGTTAAAAAAAAAATTCTACATTTGTGCATTGCACTTTCACGATAGAGATTGCACTACAGGTGAATTCTATTTCTTTTGTTTTTTACAGTGCAAATATTTGTAATAAAAAATAGTATAAAGTGAGCACTGTACACTTTGTATTCTATATTGTAATTGAAATCAATATATTTGAAAATATAGAAAAATATCCAAACATATTTATAAAAAAATTAAATTGTTATTCTTTGTTTAACAGTGTGATCAAAACTGCGATTAATCATGACTATTTTTTTAATCTCACCATTAATTACGATTATTTTTTTTAATAATTTGACAGCCCTAAATATAAATCAAAGGAAATAATTTGATTTGCTTATAGTATGCACAAAGAAGTATGTGTCATCGAACGTACAATATATTTACCCAGGTGCAGCATTTACGTGATAAGGAGCAGCGTCTAAACCAGGAACTGGAGAGGTTGCGCAATCACCTCTTAGAAATGGAGGACTCCTATACACAGGAAGCTTTAGCTGCAGAGGACCGAGAGACCAAGCTAAGAAAGAAGGTCATGGTTTTGGAGGAAAAACTAGTATCCTCTTCTACGGCAGTGGAAAATGCCAGGTAATATTTGCCTCCATCCAGCAGTAGCATTTCTTTGAATAGTTGCAGTATTCTAGAGTGATGGTGATGTGATTTTTATTAGCTTTAAAGAGCGTAGATGTGTAAGCACTGAATAAAATGAAGGCATGGAATATTGATATTCTTCTTTGAGTGCTTGTTCATGTCAGTTCCAATCAGGTGTGTGCGCGCCACGTGCACAACAGCCAGAAGATTTTTCCCCTACTAGCATCTGTAGGGTTGGTCGGGGCGCCTCCTGGAGTCGTGCCCTCATGGCGCCCAATATAGGGCCCTGCTGACCCGCCACCCCCTCATTTCCTTCTTACCACCAGCGATGGCTAGCTGGAACTTCCCTCGCTCTTGCTTCTGTAAGCACCTTTAACAGTGTCCCATTGTATTTTGTATATAGTTAATAGTTTTTGTCTTAAGCTAATCGCCAGCTAATGCTATTTCTCCTCCGCCACCGGGGCATGCCTTGGTCACTGGGGTTCAAACCATGTGGTGAAGTCTGCGGAAGATTGATGCAAAAAAGTGACCCACACACTTCTTGTTTGAAATGCCTTGGCGAGAGTCATGAAAAGGACAAGTGCCTCATTTGTAAAGGGTTTGGGCTGAGGACCCTTAAGGATCGCAAGCAGAGACTCAGACTTATCCTCATGGAGGCAGCCCTCCACCTGCAATCCAACCCTGGGTTGGTGAAGCCCATGCCGAGCGCCGCCACCGTGTGCAACACAACAGCGCAGATGGTACATGGGTCGGCTCCTAGAAAGGAGACTAAGGACTCCTGAATCATAGACTATCAGTTGGAAGGGACCTCAGGAGGTCATCTATTCCAACCCCCTGCTCAAAGCAGGACCAATTCCCAACTAAATCATCCCAGCCTGACCTTAAAAACCTCTAAGGAAGGAGATTCCACCACCTCCCTAGGTAACCCATTCCAGTGCTTCACCACCCTCCTAGTGAAAAAGTTTTTCCTAATATCCAACCTAAACCTTCCCCACTGCAACTTGAGACCATTACTCCTTGTTCTGTCATCTGCTACCATTGAGAACAGTCTAGATCCATCCTCTTTGGCACCCCCTTTCAGGTAGTTGAAAGCAGCTATCAAATCCCCCCTCATTCTTCTCTTCTGCAGACTAAACAATCCCAGTTCCTTCAGCCTCTCCTCATAAGTCATGTGCTTCAGCCCACTAATCATTTTTGTTGCCCTCCGCTGGACTCTTTTCCACATCCTTCTTGTAGTGTGGGGCCCAAAACTAGACACAGTACTCCAGATGAGGCCTCACCAATGTCGAATAGAGGGGAACAATCACATCCCTCAATCCGCTGGCAATGCTTCTACTTATACAGCCCAAAATGCCGTTTGCCTTCTTGGCAACAAGGGCGCACTGTTGGCTCATATCCAGCTTCTTGTCCACGGTAACCCCTAGGTCCTTTTCTGCAGAACTGCTGCCTAGCCATTCGGTCCCTAGTCTGTAGCAGTGCATGGGATTCTTCCGTCCTAAGTGCAGGACTCTGCACTTGTCCTTGTTGAACCTCATCAGGTTTCTTTTGGCCCAATCCTCTAATTTGTCTGGGTCCCTCTGTATCCTATCCCTACTCTCCAGCGTATCTACCACTCTTCCCAGTTTAGTGTCATCTGCAAACTTGCTGAGAGGGCAGTCCACACCATCCTCCAGATCGTTAATTAAGATATTGAACAAAACCGGCCCCAGGACTGACCCTTGGGGCACTCCGCTTGATACCGGTTGCTATCTAGACATGGAACCATTGATCACTACCCGTTGAGCCCGACGATATAGCCAGCTTTCTATCCACCTTATAGTCCATTCATCCAGCCCATACTTCTTTAACTTGGCGGCAAGAGTACTGTGGGAGACCGTATCAAAAGCTTTGCTAAAGTCAAGGAATAACACAGCCACTGCTTTCCCCTCATCCACAGACCCACAGTGGTACCCACAGATTCCTGGCACCAACACGTCGCCGAACGTAAGACTTCTGGTAGGCGCCGATCTGTGTCCCAGAGGAAAAAAAAGGCAGGAGAGTGGTCGCTGTCCCCCTCCTAAGCCTAAGGAGACACCAGCAGGGAGATCTCAGTCCACCCAGCCTACTTCGGGCCTGGCAGCTCCCAGGGGCTGATCGACTCCTGCCCTGCAAGGGGTCCAGTTGAGTCCGGCCCACTCCAATTCTCTGGACCGTCATAGCCGGGACATTCAACTGTCCTTCACTCCAGAGACTTTTGAGGTGGCGCAGGACCTTATTTGCCTGATGGGTCTGCCTTCTCCAAGGAGGAGACGAGGCACCGGCGATAGCCAGTCCGCCTGTTCCATCTAGGGGAAAGTCAGCAATGATGTCACGCCACTCCCCATCTCCGGCATGCCACTTCCTGGTGCCAGCCGCCCATGGGGGGAACCGCATCAGTCCCCAGAGGGTCGGCACCGCTCTTCAGCATCACCCAGTACTACTACTCCGTGGTCTTCTTTTTTTGGAGTCCGAGGCTGAGTCCTATTGTCCAGCAGCAGGAGATCTAGATCTAGGCGACACCACCAGCCTCCTCCGTCACCGTGGCCACCTCTATGGCAACTACCAACTCAGTGGCCCTTTTGGACTCCCTGGGCCCAGTGTCAGAACCAGGCATCAAGATCCAGATTGGTGTTGATCGCGTTGGCATCCGTCGCCCCTCCACAGCAACTGGCACCTGGTCCATCTCCGATGATGACTCCTGCGCCCCCCGCCTGCCGCTTTGAGCTCGGCACCGACAATTCTGGCACCGGCAGCCTCAGCACGAACGGCACGCCAGCCCCACGATCACCGCGACCCTCTTGGCGCTGAGGGCAGTGACCAGGGCCATGGGCCGGTGTTTTCGTCCTCGTCCTGCCCAGATGAGGCTGTTGCGGGCAAGTCAACAGCCCCGGCCTTGGAGGATAGTAGGGTCCTGCAACAGTTATTGCACAGAGTGGCCCAGAACCTGGGGATCCAGGCAGAGGAAGTGGTAGAGCATGCGGATCTCATGGTGGACATCCTTGCCCCCTCTGGACCCTTGTGTATCACGCTGCCACTTATTAAAACTATAAATGAAACCACAAAAACTTTGTGGCAGACCCTGTCCTCCTTGACCCCGCCCTCCCCCCAGCAAGGAGGAATGAAAGACACTATTTCGTCCCCTCAAAGGGGTATGAGTACTTGTACACTCACCCTCCACCCAACTCCCTGGTGGTGGATGCTGCGGACCAAAGGGAGTGCCAGGGGTTCCAGGGACCCTCCCCTAAAAACCGGGAGGCCAAAACTTGACTTATTCGGGAGGAAAGTATAGTCCACTGGTGCTTTGCAGCTCCGAATTGAAAACCAACAGGCCATCATTAGTAGATACTCCTTTAACACCTGTGGAACGATGATCAAGTTTGCCGAGCTGTTACCAACAGACTCCCGTTCTGAATTTAATGCCTTCATTGACGAAGGCAAACTCCTTTCTAGGGCCTCCTTGCAGGCAGCTCTTTATGACGCGGGTGTGGCCTCCCGTACAATGGTTACAGGGGTGGCCATGAGGAGGTCCTTTTGACTCCAGGTGTCTGGACTACCTCACAAAGTGGAACAGACCATCCAGGACCTACCCTTGGAAAGTCAGGCATTGTTTTCTGAAAAGACAGACAGAAGACTGCACAGTTTACCCTCAAGTCCCTGGGTATATACACCCCCACCACACAATGCAGCCATTTCAGGCTGAAACCTCCTCTGCAGTTTTACCAGCAACCGACAGGATGGTTCCCGGAGGAGGAATAGGAGTGGCAGGAAGAGGCCACACCCATTCTCAGGGCAGGGCTCTGGCCAGACCAAGCCTTCTGCGGGCCAGAAACAGGCCTTTTGAAGGTGCGCAAGAGGACGGCGAACCAGATCAAGAAACAGATCAAGGCAGGGGAAAACCCACTGATGGAAGATTGAGTTCACGACGTCCGGGCGATGGACCACTTGTGGCCGTGGAACGACCTGCTGAGATGGTCCGCCAACTCGTTCTGTACTCCAGGGAGATCTGATGCTTGCAGGTGTATTGAGTGTTCTACACAGAAGTCCCATAGCATGAGGGCTTCCTGGCACAGAGGAGAGGAGCGTGCAACCTCTTCCCCTCTCCCCCCCCGTTTGTTGATATAAAACATCGCCATGGTGTTATCTGTCATGACTGATACACATCTCCCTGCTAGGTGGGCTCGGAAAGTCTGGCATGCGGACCATCTCAGCAGTTCGTTCCACGGCCACAAGTGGTCCATCGCCCGGACGTTGTGAATCTTCCATCAGTGGGTCTTTCCCCAGATAGACCTTTTCGCCACGTGATAAGAACATAAGAACGGCCGTACTGGGTCAGACCAAAGGTCCATCTAGCCCAGTATCCTGTCTACCGACAGTGGTCAATGCCAGGTGCCCCAGAGGGAGTGGACCAACAGGCAATGATTAAGTGATCTCTCTCCTGCCATCCATCTCCATCCTCTGACAAACAGAGGCTAGGGACACCATTCCTTACCCATCCTGGCTAATAGCCATTAATGGACTTAACCACCATGAATTTATCCAGTTCTCTTTTAAATGCTGTTATAGTCCTAGCCTTCACAACCTCCTCAGGTAAGAAGTTCCACAAGTTGACTGTGTGCTGCGTGAAGAAGAACTTCCTTGTATTTGTTTTAAACCTGCCGCCTATTAATTTCATTTGGTGACCCCTAGTTCTTGTATTATGGGAATACATAAATATCTTTTCCTTATCCACTTTCTCCACATCACTCATGATTTTATATACCTCTATCATATCCCCCCTTAGTCTCCTCTTTTCCAAGCTGAAGAGTCCTAGCCTCTTTAATCTCTCCTCATATGGGACCCGTTCCAAACCCCTAATCATTTTAGTTGCCCTTTTCTGAAACTTTTCTAGTGACAGTATATCTTTTTTGAGATGAGGAGACCACATCTGTACGCAGTATTCGAGATGTGGGCGTACCATTGATTTATATAAGGGCAATAATATATTCTCAGTCTTATTCTCTATCCCCTTTTTAATGATTCCTAACATCCTGTTTGCTTTTTTGACCGCCTCTGCACACTGCGCGGACATCTTCAGAGAACTATCCACGATGACTCCAAGCTCTTTTTCCTGCCTTGTTGTAGCTAAATTAGCCCCCATCATATTGTATGTATAGTTAGGGTTATTTTTTCCAATGTGCATTACTTTACATTTATCCACATTAAATTTCATTTGCCATTTTGTTGCCCAATCACTTAGTTTTGTGAGATCTTTTTTGCGGGAGAGGGATAGCTCAGTGGTTTGAGCATTGGCCTGCTAAACCCAGGGTTGTGAGTTCAATCCTTGAGGGGGCCACTTGGGGATCTGGGGCAAAAATCAGTACTTGGTCCTGCTAGTGAAGGCAGGGGGCTGGACTCGATGACCTTTCAAGGTCCCTTCCAGTTCTAGGAGATGGGATATCTCCATTAATTTCTAAGTTCTTCACAGTCTGCTTTGGTCTTAACTATCTTGAGCAGTTTAGTATCATCTGCAAACTTTGCCACTTCACTGTTTACCCCTTTCTCCAGATCATTTATAAATAAGTTGAATAGGATTGGTCCGAGGACTGACCCTTGGAGAACACCACTAGTTACCTCTCTCCATTCTGAGAATTTACCATTAATTCCTACCCTTTGTTCCCTGTCTTTTAACCAGTTCTCAATCCATGAAAGGACCTTCTCTTTTATCCCTTGACAACTTAATTTACATAAGAGCCTTTGGTGAGGGACCTTGTCGAAGGCTTTCTGGAAATCTAAGTACACTATGTCCACTGGATCCCCCTTGTCCACATGTTTGTTGACCCTTTCAAAGAACTCTAATAGATTAGTAAGACACGATTTCCCTTTACAGAAACCATGTTGACTATTGCTCAACAGTTTGTTTTTCTATGTGTCTGACAATTTTATTCTTAACAATTGTTTTGACTAATTTGCCCAGTACCGACGTTAGACTTACCGGTCTGTAATTGCCGGGATCACCTCTAGAGCCCTTTTTAAATATTGGCGTTACATTAGCTAACTTCCAGTCATTGGGTACAGAAGCTGATTTAAAGGACAGATTACAAACCTTAGCTAATAGTTCCGCAACTTCACATTCGAGTTTTTTCAGAACTCGTGGGTGAATGCCATCTGGTCCCGGTGACTTGTTAATGTTAAGTTTATCAATTAATTCCAAAACCTCCTCTAGTGACACTTCAATCTGTGACAGTTCCTCAGATTTGTCACCTACAAAAGCCGACTCAGGTTTGGGAATCTCCCTAACATCCTCAGCCGTGAAGACTGAAGCAAAGAATCTATTTAGTTTCTCCGCAATGACTTTATCGTCTTTAAGCGTTCCTTTTGTATCTCGATCATCAAGGGGCCCCACTGGTTGTTTAGCAGGCTTCCTGCTTCTGATATACTTAAAAACATTTTGTTATTACCTTTGGAGTTTTTGGCTAGCCGTTCTTCAAACTCTTCTTTGGCTTTTCTTATTACATTCTTGCACTTAATTTGGCAGTGTTTATGCTCCTTTCTATTTGCCTCACTAGGATTTGACTTCCGCTTTTTAAAGGAAGTCTTTTTATCTCTCACTGCTTCTTTTACGTGGTTGTTAAGCCCGGGTGGCTATTTTTTAGTTCTTTTACTGTGTTTCTTAATTTGGGGTATACGTTAAAGTTGGGCCTCTATTATGGTGTCTTTAAAAAGCGCCCACGCAGCTTGCAGGGTTTTCACTTTAGTCACTGTACTTTTTAACTTCTGTTTAACTAATCCCCTCATTTTTGCATAGTTCCCCCTTTTGAAATTAAATGCCACAGTGTTGGGCTGTTGAGATGTTCTTCCCACCACAGGGATGTTGAATACTATTGTATTATGGTCACTATTTCCAAGCGGTCCTGTTATAGTTACCTCTTGGACCAGCTCCTGCGCTCCACTCAGGACTAAAACTAGAGTTGCCTCTCCCCTTGTGGGTTCCCGTACCAGCTGCTCCATGAAGCAGTCATTTAAAATATCGAGAAATTTTATCTCTGTATTTCATCCTGAAGTGAAATGTTCCCAGTCAATATGGAGATAATTGAAATCCCCCACTATTATTGGGTTCTTAATTTTGATAGCCTCTCTAATTTCCCTTAGCATTTCATCATCACTATCACTGTCCTGGTCAGGTGGTCTATAATAGATCCCTAATGTTATATTCTTATTAGAGCATGAAATTTCTATCCATAGAGATTCTATGGAACATGTGGATTCACTTAGGATTTTTACTTCATTTGATTCTACATTTTCTTTCACATATAGTGCCACTCTCTCTTCCCCCCCCCCCCCCGCCCCCCCCCGCACGACCTGTTCTGTCCTTCCGATATAGTTTGTACCCCGGAATGATTGTGTCCCATTGATTGCTCTCAGTCCACCAGGTTTCTGTGATGCCTATTATATCAATATCCTCCTTTATCACGAGGCACTCTAGTTCACCCATCTTATTATTTAGACTTCTAGCATTTGTGTACAAGCACTTTAAAAACTTGTCACTGTTTATTTGTCTGCCCTTTTCTGATGTGTCCGATTCTTTATGTGAATGTTTATCATCTGATCTGGCCCTTACATTATCCTCCTCCATCCTCTGCTCCTGACTATAACCTGGAGATTCTCTATCATTAGACTCTCCCCTAAGAGAAGTCTCTGTCCGATCCACATGCTCCTCTGCAGCAGTCGGCTTTCCCCCATCTCCTAGTTTAAAAACTGCTCTACAACCTTTTTAATGTTTAGTGCCAACAGTCTGGTTCCACTTTGGTTTAGGTGGAGCCCATCTCTCCCGTATAGGCTCCCCCCATCCCAAAAGTTTCCCCAGTTCCTAATGAATGTAAACCCTTCCTCTCTACACCATCGTCTCATCCATGCATTGAGACTCTGAAGCTCTGCCTGCTTACCTGGCCCTGCGCATGGAACTGGGGGCATTTCTGAGAATGCCACCATAGAGGTCCTGGATTTCAGTCTCTTCCCTAGCAGCCTAAATTTGGCCTCCAGGACATCTCTCCTACCCCTTCCCTATGTTATTGGTACCTACATGTAACTAACACCTGCCTTTTCCTAGCAACTGTAGTTCCCTCCCCAGATGCAACAGGAAGTGTCAGCAGTTTTCTACCCTAAGCCGCACTTGAGCGGCAGAGAGCAAAGGCTTCACTCACTGGATGTCCGCAGAGCACTAGCCTTCTACATTGAGAGAACGAAAGTCCGTCCAGGTATTCATTGCAATGGCAGACAGAATGAAAGGTCTTCCTGTCTCTTCTCAATGGATTTCGTCGTGGATCAAGTCCTGCATCTCTGAGTGCTACAGCCTGGCAGGGGTGCCTGCTCCTTCGATCACTGAGCACTCCACCAAGGCTCAGGCCTCTTCAACGGCATTCCTGGTGCAGGTTCCCACACAGGAAATCTGCAGAGCGGTGATGTGGTCCTCCATACACACTTTCACCACGCATGACACAATCACCCAGCATGCCAAGAGACGATGCGGCCTTTGGAAGAGCAGTGCTCCAATCAGTGGACGACTCCCGACCCCACCTCTTGAACTTGGGCTTGTGAGTCACCTGATTGGAATTGACATGAAAAGCACTCGAAGAAGAGAGAACAGTTACTCACTTTCTCGAAACTGTTCTTCGAGATGTGGTGTTCTTGTTCATGTCCATTGCAATACTCATCCTCCTATTCCTCTAGCAGCTAGAATACCCCTGGTTGGGGCTCTAGGGTGTGTCAGTGTAGTTCCTGTGCTTCTCTAGGGAGTTTCTTGAGCCACACCATCTAGGACTCGTTCACCTGCACATCTACCAATGTGATATATGCCAACATGTGCCAGCAATGCCCCTCTGCCATGTACATTGGCCAAATCGGACAGTCTCTACGCAAAAGAATAAATGGGCATCAGGAATCATAACAATCAAAAATCAATAGGAGAACACTTCAGTCTCTCTGGTCACTCAATAACAGACCTAAAAGTGGCAATTCTTCAACAAAAAACCTTCAAAAACAGACTCCAACATGAAGCTGCAGAACTGGAATTAATTTGCAAACTGGATACCATCAGATTAGGCCTGAATAAAGACTGGGAGTGGTTGGGTCATTACAAAACCTAAACTTAATTTCCCCAATACTAATTTTTCCCTACTGTTACTCACACCTTCTTGTCAACTGTCTGTAATGGGCCACTCTCTTATCACTTCAAAAGTTATTATTCCTTCCTTGGTATTCTGCTGTTAATTGATTTATCTCGTTAGACTGACCTCACACTTGGTAAAGCAACCCCCATCCTTCCATGTACTTATACCTGCTCCTGTATTTTTTTCACTTCATGCTTCTGATGAAATGGGCTCTAGCCCACAAAAGCTTATGCCCAAATAAATTTATTAGTCTCTAAGGTGCCACAAGGACTCCTCGTTGTTTTTATTTTGTTCAGAGTTATGAACAGCCTCCATTCCCGAGGTGTTTGTAACTCTGAGGTTCTACTGTATTCAACAAGCAGTTTATACACTATACTACACTACATTCCCGTTTAGCCAAATGACCTGGGGGACATTACCAACTTTTGGATAAATGGAAGTGCTATTAATTAACATGGGGAATGCACTCTGGATTCAGATAACTATCGGCTTATCAGATAGAGGGAATTCAGAGAACTGGAATTATATGGGTGTGTGTGTGTGTGTGTGTGTATGTATGTATATAAAAAAATATTTTCTTTTGATGAAGCCATCAAGCTAGTCTGCAGGTGGAATCCTTGCAAGAGCAGCTGAACCTAGTTTCCAGGCAGAGAGATGAAACTGTGCTACAGCTTACCATGTCACAGGATCAGGTGAAACAGTATGCACTGTCACTGGCCAACCTGCAGATGGTACTAGAGCAATTCCAGCAGGGTAAGTTGCATCAAAAATCTTAAAGAAAAGATTGCAATGAAAATTTTCAGTCAGTATATTAGTTGTGATTTGGTGCATTGTTTTTAATTTTGGCAATCACCAATTGCATTCAAGTAGATTTTAATTTCAAAATCTCAATTTTACCTTTAATACACTTAAGGTGAAATTCTGGCCACATTGAAGTCAATGGTGAAAATCCCATTGACTTCAGTGAGTCCAGAATTTCACTGTTAGCGGTGCTGTATTTGGATTTCCATACCTAAGGTTGTACTGCTATACATCACAAAACCTAGAGGATTAGAAAGTGTGAACTAATTGTGTGATTTTTTTTTTTTTTTTTTTCCTTTTAGAGGAGAAAGCCATGTATTCAGCAGAACTAGAAAAACACCAAAAACAGACTGCAGAATGGAAAAAAAAAGCTGAAAAGCTAGAAGGGAGGGTTGAGTCTTTACAGGTGGGCTGAGAAGATTTTTAAATTACTGTATTAAATAATCCCAATTGTTGGGTTTTAAATACGTTATTACACAAGAATATATTAGATAACACTGTTTATAAGTCATTAGTAAAATTTTTGACTGGTGGAAGGGAGGAAAAAAGGAGGGCAAGCTAGTCAATAAGATGAAATTGTGCTGATTATCCATTTTCCTTGGATGTTTACAGTCCAAGTATTTAAATAACAGTGATTAAATTCTTTGAGTCTGAAATACTTTATTTTTGTCATGACAATAGATTATTGTGATAGTGACTTTCCTCTCCTTCCAGGAAAGTTTAGAGGAAGCAAATGCTGCCTTGGATGCAGCATCAAGGCTGACTGAGCAGTTGGATCTCAAAGAGGAGCAAATTGAGGACCTTAGGAAACAAGGTAAACAAGTTGATTTTTTTTCTAAAAGTGTGCAAGAAATTGAGGAGATGGTGTGGTACTCTGGAAAAGTTAGCAAAGGTGTGAACTAGTAACTTCTTTGAGTGTTGGTCCCTATGTATATTTCACTCTGGGATACAAACATTCTCCATGCATCTGGGACTGGAAGAATCTTGTCCATTGGTGCATACCTGCTCCCTTGCGATCAAACCACAGGCATAAGGGGCAGTGCAGACCAACCATCTTTCCATTTCCTCCTTACTGCCATATGATCTGTGATGGACCCTCCAGTGTCAAGAGCTGATCCTTCTCTTCATTCTGTAAATATTCAAAATAACATAAAGTTTTGTGGGGTTTTATAGACTTTCTGCTGGCTAGTATTAGTTTTATTAGTATAGTTAGCTGTTAGTTAGAATCCCATCCCAACCCCTCCAGTACGCTCCTAAATCCCATACTGGGAAGGCTGGATTATGCCCAGGATACCAGGCTTCAAAAACTGTGTTTCCTGTCCTTTGCTCCTTTTCAGTCAGTGACAACCAGCTAATGATGCCTTTATTGCCTCAAGGAAGCATAGCTCCACTAAGTTCAGTCTCTGCCACTCAGATAGTCCCAGACTAGGGGGACTCCTTGTACATCAGCCTTTTTAATGAAAAGATGGATGATTCCTTGCACTTGTTAAAGGAACCCCAAGGCAGCCCTCAGCTCCCAGTATGCACACCAATCCGGTAAAGATGATTTCATAAGCAGCCATGCAAACATATGCCCTTTCCACACCCTCTTATTATTAGTGTTTGTATGAGCCACCTTGCAAACGGCAAAAGGTGCAATGATCTAGATTCGCTGCTCCTTCTACATCAGCTGCATCTACTCAACCTCGCCCCCTGCTCAAAAAATATTTTTGACAGGACACTCAGGAGCTGTGAACTGATGTTGATGCCATATCCACCCGATTCCAAGGTTCACTTTGGTGGTCACCTAGCCCAGTTTTCCCACAATTGGAAAATAACAAAAGACAGATGGGTGCTGGATATTATCTCTCCCAGCTATACCGTTAAATTTATCTCTCCATCCCATTCAAAACCCTGTTTCCTATCCCTCTTCAGGGATCACTATCACAAGGGGACTCTCCTGCGGGAGATTGTTTCCTATCATAGGAGAAAGACTATCGAGAGGATGCCACCTCAGCATCAGAGAAAAGGATTCTATTTGAAATATTTTGTGGTCCCCGAGAAGAAGAATCTGGCAAATGGCATCACTTCATAGAATCATAGAATATCAGGGTTGGAAGGGACCTCAGGAGGTCATCTAGTCCAACCCCCTGCTCAAAGCAGGACCAATCCCCAAATAAATCATCCCAGCCAGGGCTTTGACAAGCCTGACCTTAAAAACCTCTAAGGAAGGAGATTCCACCACATCCCTAGGTAACCCATTCCAGTGCTTCACCACCCTCCTGAGGTCCCTTCCAACCCTGATATTCTATGATTCTACGAAGTGATGTCGTTTGCCAGATTCCATTTCCATTGCCTACAAGCTTGACTCTGAACAGTATATATACCCTCAAGGTGAAGGCTTCGCTGACATGGTGGAAAGACCCTCCATGTGTATGCATAAAGAAACACAAAATGATAATTACAGATACTCCCTTTCATATAGATGATCACAGAGCACAAGGTACTTGAACACCTTGGGAAACTAGAATGCACATAAATCTCCTGGAACTAAGAACAGTCTGAAGCTTGCATGGCATTCTTACCACTCATATAATCCTGATATAGCCTGATAATGTCAGACAAAATTATGACAATGTTCTACATAAACAACCAGAGGGGGCAAAATCCACCCACCATACATAGTAGCGGTCAACTTATGGAATTGGTGTATTGGGAACCACATTATGCTGTCATTGCATCTACTTGGTGCCCACAACTCACTGGCAGACAGCCTCACCAGACATTTTGCCACTGATCATGAATGGGGACTACATGACTCAATGGTGAACAACGTCTTCACTTAGAGGGGATCCCCTTCTTGAGATGTTTGCATCCCAGGTGAGAAGGAAGAGTGACGCATTCTGTTCCAAGAGACTTCAGGGACGCAGCTCTGAAGGAAATGCTCTCCTGTTGTCCTGGACAGGCCACCTGAGGTATGCCTTTCCTCCCATTCTGCTATTACCTCAGGTTCTGTGACAGAGCGCTAGTCGTTCTCATTGCTCTCAAATGGCCCAGGCAATTGAAAGATATTCATTCTTTCACTCACCTGGTGACATCAAAGGTCTGATTAGAACCCTCCCACCAGTGATGAAACCAATCCCACAATGGGAACTCGTCTTCGTATTCTCAACATTGACTAGGCCAGGGGTAATCAATTATTTTTAGTCAAGGTCCAAATTTATTGGTCAAGGTATAGTCAAGGTCCAGATTCCTGAGAAAATAATACAAAAATAATAACAATAATGATAAGTAAATAAAAAGATTTTGTGTTCCATTCAAAAGCATCTAGCGGTCTGGATTTGGCCCATGGTCTACCTATTGACTACCCCTGGACTAGGCCATTTGAGCTGTTAGCCATGTCCCACTTGTCCATAAAAGTTGCCTTCCTGGTTGCCCATCACTTCTGCCAGAAGAGTAGGTGAACTCAGGGCCCGGATGGCTGATCCACCATATGCAGTAGTTCACAAAGACAGTCTCGTTATGACTGCACATAAAATTCACCCCTAAAGTAGTTTCAGACTTCTGCATAAATCAGGTGATACACTTAGCTGTGGGTTTTTTCTGAAGCCTCATATCACCAATGAAGAGAGCAGACTTCATTCCCTCGATGTGAGACGTGCATTAGCATTTTACCTGCAACGAATAAAAATGATCAGAATGCCATCTAGATTATTTGTTTCTATAGCAGAATGAACGAGAGGGCAAACTTTATTCTCTCAAAGAATCCCTAAGTGCATCTTGGGTTGTATCTCCCTTCCTACAAAAGCAGCCTCAGTAGTAATTTCATGAGGAGTCCTTACTTACCTTTGCAAAGCAGCAATGTGGCACTCTAGCTATACTTTCATGATGTACCACACCCTCTTCAAGCCTCCACAGATGATTAATCCTTTGAGGTGGCAAACCTACAATCCTAAACTGCTTGCAGCTTTGCACCCTCTTCCTACCTCGGTATTGCTTGTGAATCATACACAGCGGAATACAACAGGGATGAGCACTCGAAGAAGAAAAGGAAGTTATCTTATTGTCACTGGAGTTCTTTGAGATCTGTGGTCCCTGTCTATGTTGCACAACCCGCCTTCCTTCCCCTCTTCTTCAGATCTTTAAACAATTTGCAGTAGAGAGAGAACCAGGGGTGGTTGGTCTGCACCATCCTTTATGGGGTTCACAAAATTAATTGCACCGCGACCCACTTCTGATAACTAAAATTACTACATGACCCCAGGAGGCCAAAGCTTGAGCCCCACCACCCTGGGCAGAGGGGTGGGGGTGGCATAGCCAAAGCCCTACTGCTCCACACAAAAGGGCCAAAGTCCAAGGGCTTCAGCCCCAGGCGAGGGGCCTGTAACCTGAGACCCACTACCCAGGGCTGAATCCCTCGGGCTTCGGCTCTGGGCAGCAGGGCTCGGGCTTTGGCTTCAGCCCCAGACCCCAGCAAGTCTAACACCAGCTTTGGTGACCCCATTAAAACAGGGTTGCGACCCACTTTGGGGTCCTGACCCACAGTTTGAGAACCACTGCCTTATATCGTTGTTACAAAGCACAAGGAGAGCAAAGACGTAGGCATAGACCAATGAACACTGCTTGCAAATTCTTCCAGTCCCAAGTGTGTAGCATGTATGCATATCCCACAGTAGAATACATGTAGCAGCCACACATATTGAGTTACAATAAGGTAACTTCCCTATTTTTCTCTTGTGAAGTAAAAGAACAGATTTGTGCCATCCTTGAAGATCTTTAATTTT
Source organism: Chrysemys picta bellii (assembly GCF_011386835.1). Classification (NCBI taxonomy): domain Eukaryota; kingdom Metazoa; phylum Chordata; order Testudines; family Emydidae; genus Chrysemys; species Chrysemys picta. The sequence goes on along the minus strand of NC_088794.1, from coordinate 125,424,167 downwards.
TTCTTATAAACTGATGATTTGAAGGAAGTTTATAGTTCTTTTATTCGTGCTCTCCTATCAGGAGAAGCCGTTTGTATTCAGACTTCTTTCTAAGATACCTGTGCCCTTGAGTGAGTTTTGTCACCTTCTTTAAAAGCATGTTTCTAAGGTGCTCAGATATGATAGTGATGAGTGCCATAAAAATATCTTAACTGTAAATAGTTTCCATAATAAAATATGGGTATGCAAATAGAACTTTACTTATTTCCTCTCTCCTGGAGCTTCAGCTTTTTCTTGAACGTTCACTGTTTTTCTGTTGTGTTTATAATCCCGGGTCTGTTTTTTTATCCTGTTTAAAAAATACTGTGTCTTTGATATAAATTGTATTTGGAAGTTTTGATCTGAATTAAATAGTTACAAAGTTAATAATAGCAGAAGAAAAACGAAAGGTAAATATAGAGACAAGAGAGAAAGATGTGCTCAGTTGAGATTTGAAATGAGATGAAGAGGCAATGAGGCAGAGAAGTAGAAGATGTTCCAGGTAGCAGAAGTTGCACCAACAGAGGTGAGATTGGATGGAGGGGCATTCAGAAAGGTAGTAATGGATATTAGAGTAGAAAAAGGATATGATGTGTTTATGGTTTGACATCTGTGTGGCAATAGGCAAAAAGCAATTTATATTCATACTTTCTGCTTGTTTTTTTTAATCTTCATAATAAAGCGTCAGATAACCTCACATACACCTATCTCCCACTGACATCAATGGGAGTTATGTGCCTATATCAGAGACTATATTTTCGGATCTGATTTCACCTGTTTTGGAATGCAAGATTCTTGATTGCCCTATTGTTTAGAAAGATGTCTTGGACATATTCTTAGATTAAGTACTCTAAATGTTGATAAATGTTGTTATACTGTACTTTATTTTTAAGACAAAACTTGGCCAGACAGTGAAGGAGTTTGCCAGGAGAAACAATTTTGAAAAAGATAAATGGCTTTTGCTCTATGACTGCACTTAGACATGAATCGTATAATGAAGAGTTGTGTGGCTTTTTCTTTCATAAACAAGCTGGAGATTAATGATTCATAGTCATAAAATTTTAACATTAAAACAATGTTAGGAAACCTTAAAAGGCACAGTAACATTTTAGTTTTCAGAGTAGCAGCCGTGTTAGTCTGTATCCTCAAAAAGAACAGGAGTACTTGTGGCACCTTAGAGACTAACGAATTTATTAGAGCATAAGCTTTCGTGGGCTACAACCCACTTCTTCGGATGCATAACATTTTAGTGAAAATGATCAATTCTAATTCTGCTTTTTCATATCTGTATCAGCACACTGTATGATACGGTCTCAAGTTCACAAAGTGAAAACTTAGTTGTGAAAATTTAGGTACACTTCTACCCCAATATAACGCGACCCGATATAACACGAATTTGGATAATATGCAGTAAAGCAGTGCTCCGGGGGGGGGGGGCGGGGCTGCGCACTCCAGCGGATCAAAGCAAGTTCAATATAACGTGGTTTCACCTATAACGAGGTAAGATTTTTTGGCTCCCGAGGACAGCGTTATATTGGGGTAGAGGTGTATTTAGATATGGCAAACAAACATCATTAAGGTTAGATTGTGAGAATATTAGTTTTAAAATAGATGCCTCTGATGCAATTCAAATAATGGCTATATGAAGAACTTTGGGTTCATTTTGTTTTTATTTTCTTGTTGAATTAATTGTTGTTGCCATCAGTGTGATCTGATAGCATCAAACGTGCTAGCTCTCCTACACAACTCTGTCAGTATAACCCAGTCCTGACCTGTTACCCTTTCTACATTAGTCATGTTCCTTTCTTGAGGCAAGATTTACAGTTATGCCATTGCCTCAAGTTTTATGGTGGTTTTGTGGTCTGAACAAATACCCACAAATAACTAAGAGTACTGAACTTGTTAAATAATCCAGCCCAGTTTTAAACCTTTTTTTCCAAGCATGAGGGGATGTTCTGTACCTGTCTTGTTACCTTTTCCTTCTCTTCTCCCTTGCTCTCCTGACCATCCCTCCTTCTGCCCCTCTATCCAGGTGCCCTAGTCCAACCTGCTTTGCCATTACTGTACTTGCATGCCCAGCTTTCAACCTACCCAATCCACTCCTTGGATTCAGGCTTGATATGAGAGTCTGGGGGGTAGGAAGAGAGCCAGAAGGTGTCCATGTTAATTAGTGTCTGAAGATGAGGGGATGGTAAAGGGTCACTTGTGCCCTGCAGTCACTAGCAGTTCTTGGGTTTTGCTCATTCTCTTCCCCCGTCAAAGGGAAATTATTGGAAGATCCTTCTTCTTTTGAGTTTCCATGGGGGAAGGAGCCCAGAGTGTCTCATCGCCCCCTGTAATGGTAGCTTCTGCTGTTGAGCAGCGAACATATTCATCTGATTCCTACGGCTCATTTTAAAACTTTGCTGGTGTTTTTATTTTTTTCTTCCTCATCTTCATTGACCAACTCATTCTTGTCCCTTAAAACAAACTTTTCATTTTAAAGCAAATGGATAGGAAAGCTTGGGGTCAGAGAGGAAGTAGGGGTGCAAAGTAATTTGCCAACTCTCAGCTATTTCAGCAACAATTCTCCAGAAAAGCTGTGACTCTTACTAGTTGATTGAATGATTGTTTACTCAAATTGCAGTTGTGTGTACGCAAAACTTGGGCTCCTGTGGGCAAAGTTAGGGGTATTTCTCCAAGTCCACATATGACTTCTACAACGTAAATTGAACCATCTGTATAGCTTGATTTCAGTATAGTTGTTCCCTGTGAAACTCTCCCTGACCCCAAGGACCAAATTGAACCTTGGCGTAAGCAGACAAAACTCCCCCTCTTGTGAGAGGGTGTGCTCATGCCAGGGTGAACTTAGTCCCATAGTTTTGCATTTGGTGATTGTGGTGGTGGGAAGGTTGGTAGGTCTCAGTAGGTTTGAGCTTACAGGCAAGGTTGGGTCTTAGTATGGTTTCAAATGATAATGTGATATTTGCAGTGTTGTTTTAGCCATGTTGGTCCCAGAATATGAGAGAGACAAGGTAAATGAGGAAATATTCAAATCTCAGGAAGAGCTCTGTGTAACTCAAAAGCTTGTCTCTTCCACCAACAGAGGTTGCTCCAATTAAAGATACTACCTCACCCACCTTGTCTTGCTCAATGTGATATAAGCAGTTTAGTGTAAAAACTTGATACATAAGGGAAACAACGTTTTACTTGGTTAGAAGTATCTATTAAATAGTAGATTTTTTATTTATTTTTTTCAGAAAAGGCTCTCTGTTTTTTAACATGTTATTTATTCAAGAAAACATATGATGTCCTGTTGAAAATGGGCCAAATACATTCCCAGACACAGCTTTGTTGGCCAAATCTTTTGAAGAATTTCTTTATGGATTTTTTTGGCAGGAGAACTGATATTTAATGGGAAAATATAAGACATACCAGATGCAGTTTTTTGAATTGCCATAAATGGTTAACAAATTATTGGAGACTGTCAGAAATGTCTCGTTTACAGCAATCCATACTGAATTTTGGCTCAGGTCTCTTCTGCTGTGCACTCTTTTCATACCCATGAAATAAATGATTAAATTGTATTCAACTGTGAAATTATACTTGTGATGTCACAATACTTTAGAAGGAAATATATTTCTGAGATGTGGACTGATTATAAAACAGTTTATTCACTCTACAAATGAGTGTAGATATGTAATAGCCATTAAATTGACCCTTATTAAACTTATGATGGAATATAGCTATTAAGGTGACCCTTAGTGAGCTCATGATAGAATAAATGTTTTGGCAAAAGTAGAATAATATATTTAGCAATAATATTTTCACTTTAAAATGTATTGGTAATGTTTGTATTGACTATGAGGAATAAGTTTTGAGATGAACAGTTGAAATATAGTGTAGTCTAAAGCAACACCATTAAGTTGAAATCTGGTCAATTAAAAAAAGGGGGGGGGGAGCTGTTAAAAGGTAATTTCAGATACTACATCTGCTCCTGAGTTTCCTTGTCAATTTTTTGGTTTTGTAATCACATTTTCCAATTTTTTTAAATGATTTTCTCTTCCCTGTTGCTCTCTGAAAGACCTACACAACATACCATGTCAGCTAACTCATATGGCCCCCAGAGCTTTCAGCTTTTCTTAAAATTTCTTTCTTTAAACTTTGGTCTTGTGGAAACCCACATATTAAGTTATTTTATATAAATTATGCTTCTTTATATCTTTAAAACCTTGATTTTAAAAGCACACCCTTTAATGTCTAGCATTTGCAAAAATTTGGAATTTGCAAGTGTGTGTTTGTATTTAAGCAGCCATTCTCTGGCACGTTGTGCATCAGGATGGTTCTCTGATCGCATCACATCCTCAAAGTTTGTTAATGCTAATATGTGGGATTTCTCAATTTACCCTTGTATTCAGAGTGTAATTGATACTGATGTGCAATAATAAATCTGATTATTAGAAGGGGGGGTGTGTGTGTGTAATTGCAAAGAGAGATCAATCAATCTATAAATAGTGTATAGAAAAGTTTTTACTTTGTTTTGAATAAAAAGACTAATCCTTATGCCTCTGGAGTAAGATTTTTCCAGCATTACACTAGTTACTTTCTTTCCGCTCTGCACTCTATAAAATTCAGTTTGTGACACACAACTATTACAGTTATACTTGGAGTCCTCAAACAGGATACATTAGAACATATCAGTTTCACAGCTAAGCTCTTTGATGTATATAGAAAGTCCTGCTGAGGGTGGCATGGGAGTTATTACTGTTAATTGAGAAAACCCCACTGTGCCAACATGATTGTGGGGTGAATTTTAGAAAGGATTACAAGCCATGTGGAAATTAGAGTGAAGTGTTTTTCCATGTATGTCAGATGATTTGTAACAAAAAGAAGTTGATAAAGTTACCCCAAATATATATTTACTTATTGATAGTTCTTCATAGGAATTTTACTTACATATTTTAGTGATTCGGGCTTGTAGATGTCCATATCTTATGGTCAGCTTCTTAATACAGAAAATATTGGATTTAAAAAGTTTACTTAAAATTTACAAGTATAATTTGAAATTCTCTGAAATATACAAACACATGAGCACGGGGAACCTCCTGCAAGGGTAGATAAACCTGATGGACATTTCCTACAAGATTGAAGATGATAGCCTCTCAACTCTGCAGAGGAAGGGAAGGAAAAGCTCCTGGTCTCTGTTAATGTTACATGAGAGTGAAATCCATTTTACCACAGAGGCTCTGCATGAAACTCCTATGCCCCAGTTAAGCCTTTATATATGGTACATAGAGATTTGTACCTGCCCTTTGCATTAGGTTGAATGTAACCCTGAGGGAATATGTCTTGCAAAATCCAAACTTGGCAATCATTTTAACCCTAGTCGGGAGAAGACTTCTCCAGGGGCGTTCGTGTCGTTAGGGTGTTTGTCAAGGTGGTCAGCTTCAATATAATCTAGACAATTGTCCATGTAGCTGAAGTGGCTAAGAGATTCTCTGCCACTGAGGTGAAACTGACCAATGAAACCGTGCGGAAGGGGCATTCTGGTATCCTGCATGTTGGTGACAAATGTAAACTAGTCAAAGATTGATCCAAGTGGTGCTCGATCTGCAAAGAGACCATTTTCCTTTGGGATTTGCCATGATGATGATAGGAGAAGAAACCACCAGAGTTTAGCATCTAACACTACCGTTTAGCATCTAATACTACCCTGGAAATATCTTTTAGTTCCTAAGCAATTGTCAACTTTGTCTTAAATCCCAATACATTTTGAAAGTGAAGAAGTTGTCTAGCAATTACTTTACTATTTCATTGTGCAAAAAATCTTTAATTTATCTAATATCTGTTATTTTTTATTCCATATTTTAATATAATTTTATGAGTAGGAATCTTGGCATGTTTTCTCACAACATTAATGTTGAATAAAATGGCTTTGTTGTGTGAATTTCCTTAGGGATTTATTTTTCTCTCATAACAATATTTTAGGAATTCATAAGCTATTTTTATCAGCTTGTTGGGTGATGGCAGGTCAAACAAAGTCCAGGATACAGTTCCATAGGGTGGTTAGGTGATTGTATGTGTATAAGAAAAGGCAAGTGGTTGAGTTATATGTAATATTAGATGCATAGAGAAATGGATGCCATTAAACTGTTTGGGAAGAATGATGATCATAGCAACAAAAGGACTAAATCTGATGCCTGTTTTGTCTGTATGAAATGAATCATTGTTCTCGGTAACTTCCCTACTGGACATATCAGTCACAAAACCACACTGTAGTTGACCATTCAGCATATGATTTCCACTCAGCTGTGATCCAGCAGATCAGGGTATTGCATCACAACAACCAATTGGAACATGGAGCTGGCAAGTAGGAATTCAGGATAGTGGCTAAAGGTCCATTTTTGAAACTTTTTTAACTCCATAAGTATTGATATTTATTTAATTTGCAAATCATACCATATACCTAACAGCTTTTGGCCCTCTCATTTGTCCCTCAGCTGCATGTCTCAGGGAAATTTCATGGTATCTGTGATGTTCCAGTCCAACCATTTTAAACTGAATTTTCATACTTCCAAAAAGCCATTTCAGTCTCTCCTATAACTCCTTTTCATTATTAGGGTTATTGGCATAATGGACCATGTAAGTGTGCTGGTTCTGGAGTGCATGCACATGTTTCAGCGCGCTGTTTCGCAGCTTGGGACAGTGGCTGAGTTAGGTGCTGGCAGCCCAGGGTTGCTAAAGAGAAAAAGAAGAAAGACTCAGGGCCAGAGGAAGGACGCTGGTGAGGGGCTTTTTGCCAAACAGATGGGACTGCCTGGTGAGAGATACCTACAGAAAGCAAAGATAGACGCTTTACTGATGAGAGGCTTTAGGTCCAGACAGTTGGATCTGGTTTTTGGGAAGGAATGCTGGAGTCCGTGAAAGTTTGTTTTGCATTGAGATGATGTTGAACTGCGAAGTTACTTTAATAAACCAAACCCCGAGAAGGGATGGAACTTGTCTCATGAACTTGTCTCTTCCCTTGTGCACTGGGAAGCTAAAAAGGCAGAACACAAATGACCAGATGGCATACACTGACCCTGTTACAGACCAGAACACACCATAAGAGTCATTGCAGTCTTGCGTCAAACTGGCAGTCTGCAAAATTATACCTGGAAAATGGGATAAAGTAAAATGCAAATAAATGTTTCTGTTTCCCAACATGAGAAAATAGCTCTAAAAGTGCTAACATTTTCAAGCCTGTTGGGGTGTCAATAGCAATTTATGGCTAATTCAGGAGACCCAGTGGGGTAGGTTTGGTTAGTATGGTGACCGAAGTGGTTTCTAAGTTCATAGTCTACCACTGTATAAGATTTCAGATAGGACTGAAATCATACTTAGAATGTACTGAAGCAACTCATGAACTGTTGCATAAGATCTAATTTTCCAGCTTTAGTTAATTTAACTGCAGCTGAACAATTTACCAAGCCTCATGCAGTGGATTTATATCCTGCTGTCTGTGCTTTGGCTCACTTTGCACTGAATGTGCTGGGTATTTTAGCTCATATTAAAATATTAAATACTTTATTAAGTGAACACTTTCCAAATACATCATCTTTATTAAAAAAAAACAGCTTATTTTAATAATATTGATGCATTTTATTTGAAAACATAAATGTGTATATGACTTTGAAGTGTATATTATCTTAAAATCTTCTATTTTAGTTAATTTACAGTGAAATTACATATTAATTCTCTAGGTGAGATCAAACAAGAAATGTTAGAAGATGCACAAAACAAACTAATGAACCTTATAAACAGCACAGAAGGGAAAGTGGACAAGTAAGTGACTTTTTTTAATTGGTGTATTTATAATTTCTTTGCTCTTCATCCTATACATCCCTTCTTAAAACTACACTAACCGAATAAGAATAGTTGTCATGGTGTAGATTTAGGTTTCTGCATAAAATCTTTCAAAAAAATAGTGAATACTTGCATATTTTCCATTGTACAGTCATTTTAAAGATTAGTTTTGAAAATTGAAATAAAAATGTTTGTCTAAGCAGAATTAAAATGTGTCTTCTAAACAAAATTTGCATTATTGATTGTTGCTTATTTATAATTCTAATTTGACTCTAATTTCTTGACTTTCTATCTGTAGTTCAATGCTAGTACATTGTAATCGGTCTAGTGCACAAAAAGTAAGCCTTCTCACATAGCTGGCAGCATCTGGATATCAGATTCTCATTTGGTTCCCCCCACTTAGAATTGATATTAAAACTATAGTCACTCTACTGTTTCCTTCCTTAGGACTGGTTCAAGACAGTACTTAGCTTCTTGCTTCTTGCTCCATCTCAGTGAAATATATCACTTCCTCTGCATGTGAATCATTGTTCCCTCAGTCTCAGTAGATAATAAGGCCATTTGAAAGCTTCTCCAAATTATAACCCACAGTATAGGAAGTGTTTTGGGAGCTTAAAGGAAATTGGTGAGGTTGCCATTTATTTCTTGCATCATACATTTTAACTTTGGTTTATTATGATGATGATAAATTAGAAAAGGGTATGTGAAATCGTTTCAAGAATAAGGATTAATATGTTAATATTTTGGCGCCATGAGTTCTGTAAAAACTGAATGGATTAATTAGCTTTCTCTTCATTTTTGTAGGGTCTTGATGAGAAATCTCTTCATTGGTCATTTTCATACTCCAAAGAATAAGCGTCATGAGGTCTTAAGGTTAATGGGAAGTATTTTGGGGATCAAAAAGGAAGAGCTAGATCAGGTAAATACCGCATTAAAAACTAGACTTCCTCTTTCATTTAACATATATTTGTGATGTTAGTAAAACAGAATGTTATTTTCTGCTGCTGAGTTAAATGCCAAGGCCAAGCAATGTTTATGGAAAATAAAAAATTTGGCCTTTCATCTGTGTTCATTCTTAAAAAGAGACATGCTGATCCTACCGGATCTTACGATGATTTTAATAGAATAATAGATGCAGGATGTCATTTTGTCTGATGGATGTTGATGTAGTGGAAGGGAAGAGCTTCACTTGGTTGCTAGTACAGTAGCTATAATATGACAATCTGAGAATGTTTACTTCAGTTAGTCAAACTAGTTTAACTCATGTATACAGGCTTATTTAAACAGTGGTTTTATGCATAACAGGATTTTAGACCAGCGGGATATTTCAGAGTGGTGGAGAACAGTTTTAAAGCTTTTGTCAGTAAATAAGGGTTCGCTGTTCGTCAGATAAGATAATCTGGAACAGTTCCCTTTGCCATTTGTGAGCAAATGTAAGGGAGCCAGCACATAAGCTGATTTTTTGTATGTTTGTTTGCTTTTTGTTGGTTGGTTTTGCTGTTTTTTCTTTGTTTCAGCATTTCTCTTTTTTTAATTCTCTCTAGTTATTGTCTGAAGACCAAAAGGGTGTTACCAGATGGATGACTGGTTGGCTTGGTGGAGGAGGAGCTGGATCAAAGAGTGTCCCGAGCACACCTATAAGACCAACTAATCAATCTGTTTTCAATAGTGTAAGGATTAATTATACAATTCTCTACATTTAAATGCAAAAGCTATGACAGTTACATATCAATGCTAACATTTTTAGTTTTGGTATTTTGGTCTTGATTTAATGTTGGTTTTATTGATAATAGATCTTGAATTACTTGTGTGCTTAGTGCAACTAGTTTGTTTTCCAACATTTTTTTAAACCAGTAATAAACAGGAGGTTAAAAGTCATACTGGCCTGAGGTCCATACTAAGTGCTGGGCTACTACCAAAATATTACAGCTCTTCTAGGGATCGATGACCTCGTTGTCCACCAGGAACCTTTATTGTGTGAACCTTCAGAGCTAGAGGTTAAATACATTATTTGAAAGCTGGGAGTCTTCAGCAGGCTGCAGGATATAAGACCATGAAATCATACTTTGATTACAATTTTGTCCTTCCCTTTCCCCAAGCTACCCCCACCCTCCTTTCAATTTTAACTTGAAAGCTGGAATTCCTAGCTTTTCTGTGCTGTACATCGTTGGTCTTAGGTTCAGAAATTCTTGAGAAAGCAGCCACTTTTCAAGTTTTATAAAGTGGTGATTCTGACTCTGTAGTCAGTAGACTGGAGCCTTTCTTGGTGGTCAGCAGAATGGAACATATTTGAGAATCAAGCAGTGAGCAATAAGAGGGTTTGGAAGTGGGATGTTTTGGGGGTTGTTTTTTGTTCACCGTGCCACAGAATAAAAATGTTGGAGAATTGATGTAAAGCGTTAATCTCTAACTGTAAGCTTATGGGAGGATATTGGCTACTAAAATGATGCAAGCAATGAAGTGGAGTAATAAAGTAAGCCACCAGCCAGAGTTGTGATTTTTAAGGTGTAGATGTTTGCTGCTAATGTAAATTGTCTTAGTAGTTTCACAGGCATAAAGAGGAGGATTAATAATTTTGTATCTGCAGTGCTTATTCTCCTAGCAAAGTCTGAGTCCTATGCTTTTGCTGACATCATAAGCAGTTCCTGGTCCCATATTCATGGCATAGTGTGTCAGATAAACAAAGTGGAGAAAGTAATGGCCTTAAAAAAACTGACATTTTCTTCTCTTTATTAAGCTGTTGTAACTTGGGTGACAATGTTCCTGTGTCCATGTTCTACTGCTTATGATGTCAATAGCAGCAATGGGGTTCAAGAAACAATCAGACTTTGATGGCGGAGGTACAAATGTTTATCTTTGAAATTATTAAAGTTTTAAATTATATTTTTGCTGTGTCACTGAAGGTTAACTGATATTTTTTAAATAAATTCCTTGATCACCGCATGTTAAAGTCTGATTTCTTGTGACCTTAGGGCTAGAAAAATTCTAGCAGCCCAGTACATATCTTTTCAGGACCAGTCATACATTCTAAATTCTGGCCCAGAAGCAGTTACTAATTAAAGAAAATTATTGAAAATGGTCTAATTAGTGGGCATGTTCTTTCTAGTCTTTTTCAGAACTGTTTGTGAAGTTCCTTGAAACAGAATCACGTCCAAACCTTCCCCTACCCACGCTCTCTGTTCATGACATGAAACCTTTAGGAGCAGCAGGAATTTGTAATCCTAGTAGTTCCAGATCCAGCAGCCATACAGGTAACACCATATCTTGGTGGAAAATTTGAAGTTCTGTATTAAACCTAAAGGGAGAGAGAAACTGTGTGTGTGTGTGTGTGTGTGTGTGTGTGTGTGTGTGTCCGTCCGTCCGTCCATCCGTCCTTTCTTTCGTTCTGATGGGATTTTTCTAAAGGGCATACGGGAGTTAAGCTCCTAGCTCCCTTAGACCACTTTTAAATTCTGTTTCCCCCTTCCCCCATCCTCCAAAAAGTCCCCTTAATCTCTGAGTGAATATATTACTTTTGATGGTGAGAGACAGACAGATGGTGGTTAATCTTCCCTGCATGTGGTTATGTCTGTGCTCTCTAGTCCTGATCTGCAGCATCCCTGCTGTTCAGCCTGGGTCTCATAGAGCTAACAATGCCAAGCTTGTGGTGGTTTGTGATGTGTAACACCAGTTCACTTCCTAAGTATTAGGCTAAAACTAGCAGATTGTTTAAAAATGTGAGCTAACGTGAGATTGATTTTTGATCTGAGAAAGGATCTCTAATTTGTTCTCCATGTTGGTAAAGTCAGAATACTTTAACAATTATGCCTGTGCTTGAAATACTTCCTAGCAGGTATGTGCAAAAATATCAATTGACTTTCCTTTAGATTCTGATCCTGTAAGACACTGAGCACATGCTGCTGAATAATATATGTTTAGGATGCTCAGCACCTTGTAGGATCAAGTCCTTAATTTAATTAATCAGCGTTCTGCATATGGAATGATTTTTTTTAATATGCTTTTTAGGACTTCATCTTTAGATGCCAACTGTTGCTGATCATAGAGCCTTTTTAAATTAAAATTTCAACAATTGTAAGCTGCAATATTAAGTTTTAAATAACTTTTTCAAACCACAAGTAAATTGGAGAAACATAAAGAATTTCCAATTTGCCATATCAGCTTATCTCTGAAAGTAATATTTTCAATAAACTTAAATTAGGTTTCATATTTCTTTGTACTCTTGTCATTTATAATATAATAGGCAGGGTACCCTATTTTATTTGGCAAAAGCCCATTTTCCTAGTCTGGAAAAAAAAAAGTTCTGAGGTCCTTTATTCATTCAGGAACCATATTGTTCCCTTATAAAACCAGACACCCATCCTATATCCCTTAATTGTTTAGGCTTTGGTATCTAAGTTTTCAGTTGCTAGAGATATACCATATGGAAGAAGCATAAGATAAGGGTGTAGATCCCATACCAATGCAAAAGGACTTGAGTAGCCTTGCTATATTTATAGGAGTTTGAGCCAATTGTGTGATAAAAGTTCTTTTAAAAAAAAAAAACTATTGAATTATTATGGAGTGGTAGTAGCAACTTAGTTTCCACTATAAGCCTGATTTTTTTTTTTTTTGCCTGCTTTCCCCTCTGATATCTGCACACAAAGGAAAAACATAGGTTATATCTAGGGCCCTACCAAATTCACAGTCCATTTTGGTCAATTTCAGGGTCATTGGATTTTAAAAATCATAAATGTCACGGTTTCAGCTATTTAAATCTGAAATGTCGGTGTTGTAACCCCGGGAATCCTGACACAAAAGCGGATCATGGGTGGGGTCACAGGGCTATTTATTGTTGGGGGCTCGCGGTATTGCCACCCTTACTTCTGCACTACTAGTGGTGGCACTGCCTTCAGAGCTGGGCAGCCAGAGAGCAGCGGCTGCTGGCCAGGCACCCAGCTCTAAAGGCAGTGCCGCCACCAGCAGCAGCACAGAAGTAAGGGTGGCATGGTATGGCATGATATTGTAGGAGGCGTCACGGTATGCTACCTTCACTCCTGTACTGCTACCGGTGGGGGCGCAGAAGAAAGGGTGGCAATTCCATGCCATGCCACCCTCACTTTTGCGCTGCTGCGGGTGATGGTGCTGCTTTCAGAGCTGGGCTCCCAGTCAGCAGCCACGGAGCTTCCTGCAACTGGGAGAGGTTCCCGGAGGTGGGTCTGACCCAGCTCCAGGAATGGCCCCTGCTGGGGAAGAGGAAGTCCCATCCCTCCCCAGCCCGGCCGAGACTAGCAGCTGGAGCATGGTGCACAATAGGAGCCCCAGCCCTGCCCCTCCCCTACAATAGACAGATTTCACAGGGGAGATCAGATTTCACAGTCCGTGATGCATTTTTCATGGCCATGAATTTGGTACGGCCCTAGTTTTATCTGGGACTGAGAGAATTTTTATACTGAATTTGAAATTACTTGGACATAAGCTAGTATGGGCAGGAGTTTTGTATAAAAGGGGCAGGTTGTGAGAAGTTGATACATGGGCAGTCAAAGCTGGTATAATTTTACCAGTGGGATGTAATAATAAAGTAGATAAGTAGAGAGGATGCAGAGTTTTGAAAGGACTTGAAGTGTAGGGCAAGAAGACTGAATTTGATGCAATGGAGAAGGAGGAGCCAGTTGAAGGATAATCTGCTTTCTACACAAATGCATTGAAAATTGGTGGATTGTAAATGTTTTCTAATGTGTGGGTTTTTGTTTGTTTGTTTTAAATCTCAGAAACTGCAGGCTCAGGAACCAGTAGAAGACCAGATGCGAATCCATTCTTGGCACCCCGATCTGCAGCAGTGCCCCTAATCACCCCCACTTCTCTTGGAGCTGGTGGATCGGGGCATCTGCTTATGAAATCTCTTTCTGATGCCTTGCCTACTTTTACACCACTGCCAGTGTTGCCTGATGCCAGTGCTGGTGCTGTACTAAAAGACCTCTTGAAACAGTAGATGATTCTGAATCAATATTGATGATGATAGCACTTTAAGGAAAATGAGAACTCTATATTTTATATAATTGATCACAAAGAGGCCTTTTGTAAAAAGCTGTGTACTTGTTTGCAGATGTACTTGGTTTTTCTTTTAAATGTAATTATGAACTAAATAGTGCTTTGGAAATTGTAGGAGTCACAGGAATAACTGCCCTCTTTCTTCATATTGGTTCTGAGGTAGGTTTTAAACTGGAGAAAAATTATTCTATCTCAGTTGTAGAATTGCAAAACAAACTGTAGGACTCATAAACACTAGCTGTACTCTGAGTTGTTTCAGGAATGCAACAGCAATATTAACTCTTTGGTATTGGGGTCAGTTTGTCAAAGAGCACAATCTGTTATTGACAATGGGCATGTGAGGAACCACCACTGCAAATTAATTAATCCAAAATTAATATAGAATAATATTTGGGGTGTCCATTCATGACACAAATTCCAAAGAAGGAGGCCGGGAAGCATGTAGGAGCTTGATTATTGGAGACAACAAAAATACTTGGTTACCCAACTATATTTACGTAAAAACATATCCCTCTCTTAATAAGAGGATAAGTTGCACCCCAAATTTTGGGCCACTTTGAGGCACATCAATTCTTTTTTGTACCAGGAGCTATATTTTTCCCAGTCTAATAGCTGCTTATGGCAATCCAAAACCATCAGCATCAAGGTGTTAATTCTGGAAACAAAGGAGTTAGAGAATATCTTTGATTTTTTTTCTAAAATTTTCCATGTGGTGAATCGCTATCAATGGAGAATTTAACAGATCCATGGGAATATTAATATATATATACATGCTGCAGTACTGTAATGGTTTAAGATGTATATTTAAAAGACTTTTATCTTACAGGATTTGATTTGAAACAGGTTTAAAGTTTGAACATATGTATAGAACTTAGGTAAATAGATGTTTACTTATCCCAGATTTGTAAATAGGTCTATATAAGACCAGAGCCAAAGCCAATTATTATGTAAATGTTGGTGTGATGATTTGTACACTTTATACTACATGTTGCAGATAAAGTATTGAATTGCATACTGAAAGTTAAAACTAACCTTCTTAGAAAAACAATTAAAATCTGCAACAAAGCTTCTTCGTTTAAAAATGTCTAGTTTCTAATCCTGTTTATGCCATTCCTTGTTTAGTCGGTGTTAAAGGTGATTACTGTGCAAGTTCTGTATTAGAACTGTCAGCCTTTAATCCTCTCCATTTTCATTACGTACCGTTAGTTTAAATCGTTGCAAGAGTTATGTTTAAATAAAATTAATCACAGAATCTTGTATAGAATCTGCTAAAATAATGAATGCAACAAAACTTTTCTTTATTTATATATAGATAAAATGGTAAAATCCCTTCATTTCCCTTAAACTGTTCTGTAGAAAAGTTTCTCCATTTGTTACTCCAGTCTTCACAAAGAATTCAACTTCGGAATCACTTTCATACGATAATGACATTCCCCAATGTAGCGGAGTTTTATGGATTTGAAATGGAAGGTTAAGGCAAATTTAGAAGCAGATCAATCATGTTGAATTTTTGTTTCAGATCATTAGTATCTGTTATAAAATCTCTATTATGGATAAATTAATGAATGCATTCATGTCCTTTGAAATTTGATTTCTGAAAGGTCAGTAGGCTTATTGGATGTATGAAAGCAAGTATTCTGTTGTATAAGAACTAAATTTTAAATTCCTATTAAATTTTTGGATACCTTTGTTGAGAATATTCAGGTAGGTTACTTAAAATGTGTATTGTCATTGAAAAACCACCATCATGGAATGGTTATTTTTTTGTCCAAAAGACTCTAAAGAAAGTTTAAACCATGTGGTGTATCTGTGCAATCTCTTATATACATGTAATTATATTTATTTCAGGGTGAGCAATCACTTCAAATAAAATCCTTTTGATGAGCTGATATATACAGAAATGTTTACCTTTTAAAAATAATGTATTTTACAGATTATTAATACAAGTGGACACATGCTGGCAGCTGTCTCCCGAATTTAGTGGTTGACAGCCACATTTTGGCTGATTACTATTTTTCACAAAAAAATCATCTTGATTTTTAAAAATTATATAGAACTTAAAATGCACAGAAGTGAAACAAGTTAGCTTCATAGCTAGCAGGAAATAATGCATATTGTGACCATTGACTTCATTGGGCTTTAGATCAGGTCTGTTATGCAATAGCTTGGTAACTGCCACCTAAATCTTCCCATCCTCTGGAAAACTTGGGCAGGGGGCAAAAATAGTCAGGAAATGTCAGTCTCTCTAATTCATGTTTCTCTTGGAGAAAGGAAAATGTATCAAATTCTAAGAAGCCCCATGGAATTGCAGAGATTGCTTCTGTAGGCTTGGGGGTATCTGTTTAGAGGGACTGTGGTTCCCCCACTGCATTCCTCCTTGGGAAATAATACCGTTCAGTCCATTATTTAGCCACTAGAGAGTAAAGAAAGGACTGAGTTGACTTAATCACACTTCCTGCTGCTATTGTAAGTAATGCCCAAGATTGCTATTACTGAAAGATTAGTGAAAATATCTTTTCTTTCTCTTTATTGACTTTGTGCATTTAATGATTCTTTGTACATAGTCTGTTTCCCATATTTACAGGCAATTAGTTAATCAGTTTTTCCTGTTATTTGTGTGGGTCTTTCCCACACTAGTGGCAAGGGAGAAACATTTTACATAGCAAAAAGGTTAGTATAACATCACAAATTGTCTGTGGGGCTTAGGAGCAGGTGCAGTCCTTGAAACTTCTTTTCACTTTTTCTTAATGGACTAGATTTTATGTTTTTAATTTGACTGTGTCCCCCAAACCTCCTTTCCCACAGGAAGAGCTGCATAGTGAGTGCTCCCCAGGCTTGATCTGATAGGCCCTTCTATTATCTGCAGTGGGAGAACTACATGATGTTAATGTGAAGAAGCTTTTGGCAGGCTCAATATAAAGGGAAAATCAGAAATTGCACTATTTTGGATTCTTTGCTCAACTCCATGCTACACAAATGAAGGGAAGTATCTGGCACTTCGTAGTTGTTCTGTTGGAAACCAGGGGCATTATGCAATAACTTACATCTTGCATTAAAGCTCTTCTGTGCAACTGTATCTGCAACTGGCTTA
This sequence comes from Chrysemys picta bellii, assembly GCF_011386835.1. Classification (NCBI taxonomy): domain Eukaryota; kingdom Metazoa; phylum Chordata; order Testudines; family Emydidae; genus Chrysemys; species Chrysemys picta. The sequence goes on along the minus strand of NC_088794.1, from coordinate 125,407,207 downwards.
TATCACTGTTATTCAATAAAAATGAACACGACTCGTTTATCACAGTGTAAACAAACTGTTGGCAGCAACCTAGGTGGACACAACTAAGACAAATGGCAACTCATAATCTGCATCTCATTTACCTTCCTGATAATTTATGCACTTGACAATGATTTTTCACTAATAATTTGTAACAAGGCAGGCTACTTGAAAGAAGAATTTATAAAGCAATGGTTGACTGATACAGTTGCATTATTAGTACAAAACAAAATGTCATTTAACTCATAAATGTTTCTTTCACTTATAAGTAGGCTTTGAAGAAGGATTAGTTTATCAGTAAATGTTGGTAAATGTTTATTTCACTGTTTACACACAAACCCAGATGAAAATAAAATGTCTTGTCAATGATAATTGAAATTTACAGATAGGCAAAGTAAGAAAAACACTGCTTGAGAACTTATTGGACTCAAAACCCAGTGATTTAGACTTCTGAATTAGGCTGATTACAAATGGACTAGCAATTGATTAGTAAAAATAAGTATATGCTGATATTTTTAAAATTAGTAAAAATAAGTTTATGTTGATATAAAAATATTTAATTTGTATATTTTCACATGTTGACAAGTTATAACTCTTTGAATCTCAGCATCTATAGTCATTAAATAATTCTGATTCCCCCTATCCCCATAATTTCCCACAACTGTGAAAAATTTAAATGTTTAAAAATGGGGAAAATGCTTAAACCCATAATTTCATGCAACTGAGAAAATTTAAATCAATACAAATCTAAAACAGTGCTTAAAAGGAAACATCAATATTATGCACTGAAATTATTTAAAAAAAATGGAATCCTGCCAAGCCTAGTTATAAGCTTCTTGGAAGTTTTGTAGTTAAGTTCTGACACTGTTGCTACCACAGTTTTCCAGGTACCTCAGTTGCTACTTTACCACTGTCTTAAAGTTCAAGACATATATTTTCAGTCAGTTTCAATAAAGCGTTTAATATGTTTAATACACATTTGTTTAATTATGTATTGTGGCTTTGTAGGTATCTTGACAGTCCCAGTTCGAGAGAAGATTTAGCTATAACAAAATGTCATTAAACTTTTATTTAAAAAAAATGTGAATTTTTAATTTACTGTGGAGAAAAAAAACTTTGCTATGGAAACAGAAATAACAGCTTAAAGAGTCAATTGCACAAATTCAAGCAGGGCCTAAATTTGGAAGGACAAGAAGTATTTATAAAAAGAATTTTGAAAGCTGAGCTCAACTTAGATTTATGTTTATCAGAATGTAACTCTCTTAGTTTTATTTGTATGTTCGAAGTCTTCCTTTCATCAAAGTACACTTTTTGGAAATGCCTAAATATCAAATGCAAATTGAGAAATTTAATTCTGTACCTATAAATGAGAGAGCACACCAGCAAGATGTCTTTAAACATTTTAAAAAATTCTGGCATATTTTGATATGTCTTTACAGCATGAGATTTCTTATTTTGCCACACCTGATACACCTCTACCCCGATATAACAGGTGGGCTCAGAAGATTTTTAAATTACTGTATTAAATAATCCCGATTTTGGGTTTTAAATATGTTATTACACAGGAATGTATTAGATAACACTGTTTATAAGTCATTAGTAAAATTTTTGACTGGTGGAAGGGAGGAGAAAAGGAGGGCAAGCTAGCCAATAAGATGAAATTGTGCTGATTATCCATTTTCCTCGGATGTTTACAGTCCAAGTACACCTCTACCCTGATATAACGCTGACCTCGGGAGCCAAAAAATCTTACCGCGTTATAGGTGAAACAGCATTATATCAAACTTGCTTTGATCCACCGGAGTGTGCAGCCTCGCCCCCTCGGAGCTCTGCTTTACCGCATTATATCTGAATTTGTGTTATATCGGGTCGTGTTATATCGGGGTAGAGGTGTAGTTACTAAAATCCTTATTAGCTGTTAGATAAGTGAGTATCTCTAAGGTGAAAATCTACAGATTGTGGCATTTGTTTTGTGCTCTATAAATTTATACACTTTTCCATTTTTTGCAGCATTGCAAAGCTTTATAGCTAACAACAAAAATGATACATGTAAGTTGGCAATGTATGATGCACAATGAAAAAAAAATTAGCAAAACAGCTGCTGGCTTTTATTTAAAAAAAAAAAATAACTTGCACATGTTGTTTACACCAGCACAAATGTCATATGTTGGGTGAACTATTACATGCAATTGCCACAAACTTACACTTAAGTACAGGGTTGGGGGTTTTGGGGGGTTTTTTTTGCAGTTAAGATTTAGAAACCTTAAGTGTGTATTATCAGTGGAATACTTTTTGTATCAAATAATTTAGTGCCCCAGAGAACTGATATATTAATAATAGCTAGGGATAAAAGAGGAAGTAAGATCAGAGAAAATATTTATCTTCTATGCTGGCTGTATTAGTTGATCTTTTAGAATGGTAATTTGACCAAATTACTAACACTTGCAGATTTGATCAAACAAAAGAGAAGTAAAAGCAATTGATCAAAGAAATGAATGTGCTTGCTGAAATAAAGGTAAATATCAATTAGACATAAATACAAGAGGATATTTATCATCCAGTAAGTGCCCACATTGCATGATTTGGTATTGTTCTGTGCTTCCTTAACTGGCGCGTGTGACATAGACTCTTAATTTTTATTTCTTTTTTTTTAAGGATTTACATCTGTTGTTTGTGTCAACTTTGAGCGCACTCTTTTAATGAATTCATTCGCAGCCAGTGTAAGATTCTTATTGAATGGCTTCTCACAGTCTTGATGGGATTTAATGGCATTTTTACTCAGTATTTTCCAGCAATGTTTTACTGGCTTTGCGAGGTGACCCTCTCTTGGTCTTTGATGGACAACCCATTAATATTATTGTGAATTTCACAGTAACACTTATAATGTTTCCTCAATTTTCAGACCTCTGTAAACAAGCAAAATGGATACTTCTTTGTAAACTTCCCTCTCTGCCAGCAGCCATTTTGATTTGACTGTTTTATATCCTTTTTTTCCCCCTACTTGCTCCTATAGAGAGCTGCACCATAAAGTTATCTGCTTGATGGTATTTTATTTCCTCTAGGAAAAGACAGTGAATCCACTGATGATATTTTAAGCTTACACTCAAATGGAGTGTTTACATGATGAGTAGAAATTGGGCCTATTTTTTTTTTTAAGGGAGATTCCCTTTGCAGAAAGACATTCATCCATTGACTCCAATTTGCTGCTATATGTGTCTGTAACAACTGTGTAAACAAACGGTTACTATTGTGACTGCATAATTTCCTTGGCCACCTCCCTCTTTTTCTGAAAAGACGCTGTCTACTATTTTCCCCAATCCTGTCTTTCTCCTACCACAGTTCTAGCTTTTTCCATCTGGCTTTGAAAATACACCCTTCACAGTGCTCCCTGCACCAGTAGAAGAAGAGGACATATCCTGCTGCCACAGTCGGCATGACTTTCCTGGTTGCAGATGTGGAAGATATAGATCCTGCCAAGCAGCCACCATAATCATAGAGACTGAAGAGATCCTCTTGGTGCCTTCATGCAACTGGAATATGTGGAGTGGTGAAAGGATAATAATTGGGTTTTCTTGTGGCCAAAGAAGAAAAGATGCATCCTTACCAGAGGATGGAAGTGAAGAAAAGCCATCTTGTACACCACTAGTCCTGACAAGAAGTCACAAGTGCTTCTCTGCGGGCACATATTGGGACTAAAAGAGTTTTGGCAATATTAAGTGTCAGCAGCAGTCCTTGCTGTGAACTATCAAGCCCGTTATGGTATAAAATATACGTAATCAGTGGCATGGTCCCTGAAGGTCTGCCATCATGAATCCAGGAAAAATAAATTGATCTGTATGTCTCATTTTCATCAACCCTGAAATCCAGCTACAGGCTATTTACATATGAGCCAACTTGGCACTCATCACCTTGCTAGATTTAAAACTATATTCATGTTTGCTGATAATAAACATAATAAAATATTCAACTTTATAGCCACCAAATCTGCTGCTTGGGGAAAACTCCCTGAGTGAAACATTGATACTTGGGAAAATGCCTGTATAAATTGATGAACCCTACCTCCTGTTCTCAAATTGCAAAAGTTGGGCTGACAGACTGCAACATGGAACAAATTCCACAGCTAGGGATCTGTCTTTTAAGACTGCCCAGCTACAAGCCTTCAAGAGAAGAACCCTGGGAATTGAAGACCGAAGTACCCCCAGCTGACTTCTGCAGTTGCAACAGGCAACTTCTAAATTAAGTCCCCGCATCATATAGCACCATCAAGAAGTTCTTCAGTAGTCTTAAAGGATAGTCCAAAGTAAAGCACATTGCCATAGTCTAATCTGGAGTGATAGAGGCTTGAGAGAGATAGAAGGCGTCCGAGGAAGAAATGAACTCCAGGCCACAACTTTTATCTAAGATCCTAGCAACAGTGATGGATCCAACAGGACATCAAGATTGCCATCAGTTGACAAAAGGAGGACAAAACCTCTGCCACCTACTCTCACAACCTGCCAACATCCTCTCATCTTTTCTGGATTGTGCCCCAGACAGTTTGTTCTCATCCAAGCCTCAATCTCCTGCCAGGTATTAGGAAAGCAAAAAGACTACAGAGTATATAGATCATGTAGAACAGAGTGCCATCTACATAAAGATTTCACTACAACCCTAAATACCTCAAAATCTCCTTTAGTGACTTCAAATACACATTGAACAGGAAGGGTCCCAAGAAGAAACAGTGTGATCCTGCACAAGAGAGCCCTCAAACATATATTTCTAATGTCCTTTTTCTACTGAACAGTTGCTCTGAAGAAATCCAACCTGCAATTGGAACTTAAACCCCTGTTTTGAAATGTTTAGTGCTGACCTTCAGCTGATTGCATTTTTCTTTGTGTTTTCTTAGATCCTATTTTTATGGCATTGGTAAAAGTTACAAGCAAGGTGCAGTAGAACACAACAGAACAGACAGTGAATGTTTTGGAGTACTAATAGTTACAGAGAAACATTTTAAGGAGTCCAAGCCACAAATTGGCAAGGATGTGACTTAGAGAGGTTGAGAATGTTGATCAACAACAATCAGAGCCAGCTATTTTGTATGTGGAGGGGGCAGGAGTGATGAAACTACATGGTTTTCTAAAAGGACTCTTATCTTTTCTGGCCTATGTGATTCTTGAGTCTGCTAAACTAATCTAGCGATCCTAAAGAAAAGTATTTATTTGGGGAGAATTCATGTGCTTTCTACAAATGAAAAATAAAAAAAGCATTTCAATATATACACATTTTAAAATACATCTTATCGCATCTGGTACACTCCTTTTTTCTATCCAGCTAATGATTTCAGATCTGACTTCAAAATAGTACAGAAGATGGGTAGCTTCCTTTAAAAAAATCTCTTTTGCCAGTTGTTATTACAAGACCAAAAAGTCACGTTTTTAGGATATGCATCACTGTTTAAGAGAGTGGTTAGAAAAGACAGATGTATCTGTAATATAATACAATGCATACAACCTGTGAGTAGTCTTTCCATGAAAAAAATTAATCATTTTCTCCAAGTGAGTATTTTGCAACCCATCAGAATGCTTTCACATTCATGCAGCTGTAGACTCAAGCTATATTTCTAATTTCAAAACCTTAGAGGAAGGAACTTACTAGAGAAAGATGGACCTCATCATGGGTCTGTTTAGCAGAATATTTGCTTTTATAATACAGCCAATGAAAACTTCATCCAGATAATTAGGAACACTTGAAAACAGCCCTTCTCCATGCTCTGCCTGTTTCTACAATATTTGAAGTCTGACAGTTCTGTAAACTAGATACAACAAGTGAGGTGCAACTGAGGTACTTGTACTAGATTTGTGAGACTCAGAACTCATTATGTCTGTTTATTAAATGCTTGTTAAAGGTGCCAGATTGAAACTGTAAAGAGTGAGCCTATCCACTGAACAAGAACAGCATTGACTTCATGGTATTCCCTCAGTGCCTTGCCAACTTGCCTCAGTCCTGGAGAGGACCATTTTTATGGGTGAGAGGGTGCTGTGATTCAGTCTCTATAGTCAATCAGTGCTTGGCCTGACTGCTGAGCTTTCCAGCAGTGGTTAGTTTTGCATGTGTGTCCACTGGGAAATGAAACACATTTGTGTAGTGTGTACCTCTGTACATATGGTAATTTTTTAGAGGAATGGATGATAAAATCAGTGTCTCCAAAATCCTAGTTTTAAATGCTTTGATTTAAACATATTTGTCTTCATGAGAAAAATGCCTCATTTTTAAACATTGTTTGGAAAAGAAGCAAGAAGGCTTCTAAGATTTGAGTCAGGGCAGGAGTTGTTAGGGGAGTGTCCTGTGTCTGTGTTCACAGACAAAAACTTAGTTAATGCAGAGTTGAGGTTGCCTAGAGGTATTTCATCTTTCCAAAATGTCACGTTTAGTTAAACTTAGACCTCTGAAAACCAGGAAACCTTAATTTTGCCCTTCTGGAGCTGGAAATAGCCACTGGCAATAGTTCAGTAAGGGTGACGCAAAGGTTAACAAACTACCATGGGATGTCAAAGATGAGAATGGTCTGTGGGTTCAATGATGGGTTACTGAAAGTATAGTGTTAGATGAAATCTTGTAGGTAAAGGTGAAGAATTGTAGAGGGATGAAGAGGTTATACAATTTAACAAGTGTGAGCTTTTCTGTTGATTAGACTCACTGAGTGTAGTGTAGAGGTAAGTGGCTTCTGTTGAGTACACCTGACCTAAACACAAGTTTTGCCTTACAAATTAAAGGTGTTAGATTCTGACCTACAGTGCTCATGTGCTCTATTTCTTGAATGTTCTGTAGTATCTGCAAGAACATAGTGATAGTATGTGTGTCATGAGTGTGTTGGGGCCTGCTCAAAGAGGGCAGCATTGCACAGTTGCGTAGCTTAACTCTGTATTGCCTAGTTTTCAGAAGTTGAGGAACAATTAGAGCCATAGTTCCAACCCCAGGTATGTGCCAAAAAAAAGTGTGAAAGAATGAGGTAGTTTTGTAAAGTGCTGTTTTTAGGAGAGTATATCTTGGAAATACCTTGCTCAACCCCAGATTTGTACTAATAACCCTCCTCTAGGAGGCACAGCAAATTTCAAGACATTCCAAGTAAGTGTGCAGATTTTAGAGAACTTAGACTAGTCAACCTTTAAACAGAAAGCAATACCTCAACCTTAACTTGAGCAGAGTTGCTGCTCAGCTGTAAGATATGTAAATAGGTAATGTGTCAGTAGATGGTGCTCAAGAATATTCTGAATTGTCCACAATTTTTTTAGATGAATAAAAGTGTTGTGTACTGCAAATGGTTTCCTTTGTGCAGCTCTTTACATCAGATTTTAACCAGAGTGGTGAGTGTGAAGGGCAGATTGAAAAGGCGGTGGAAAGTGGTATTGCAGAAATTCCACTAGGGAATACACCCATTCCTTTTTTCTGGGAATAGGTTTCTTGACTGTACTCAAGACCAGCCCAGACAGTGGGTGTTATACACTCGTGTCAGCACATGGAAACAGGAAAAATAAAAACTTCTGTTATGTAATTCCCTCTCTAAAAGGAGCTGGTTAGCTGGAAAGTGCTCAGTTCTCCTCTTGTCCTCAGCAGATAGACCCTCTTCATATTAGAATCACAGAAACATAGGGCTTGAAGGGACCTCAAGAGGTCATCTAGTCCATCCTCCTCTGCTGAGACAGGACCCAAGTCAGCCTAGATCATCCCTGACAAATGTTTGTCTAGCCTATTCTTAAAAATCTCCAGTGATGGGAATTCCATACTGGCTGATGAACCAAAGCTCTTAGCCTGAGGTGTTTCTTTGTCAGCAGCCTTGCTCTGCCTCCTTTTCTTGGTCCACACAGTGTGAAATGTGATAGTGACCAAAATCAACTGAGCCAGAAGGCTGAGCACCAGTCATATGAAGTGAGCCTCTCCACTACAAACGTGGGTACTCATGAGCACAACTTAACTGTAGAGAAGTTCATCTTGTGTCTTGAGTCACCTAAATAACTTGTCAGAAACCCCCAGTGGAGAAGGGAGTTCAGTAATCAAAAAGACCAAGAACACAATATATATTTAGATCTCATAACTTGGGGGTCAATCTCATGATTTTTGGGGTCTGATCTATGATTTTTGGACCCTTATTGGAAATACTGTAACTTTGGGTAATCTGCAAGTTTAGCTACCTCACAGCTCACCCCCTTTCCATATCATTAATATATTTAACAACATGGTACCTAGCATACAACAATGATGCACTGCTGTTAACCTTTTGCCATGATAATATCATTTAATCCTACTTGCTTTCTGTCTCCTAGCCAGGTTTTGATCCATGACAATATTATGCCCCTCACCCCTTGCCTGCTAAATTCCTTTAGCAGCCTGTTTTGTGGGAGCTTGTTAAAGGCTTTTTGGAAGTCTGAATAAATTGTCAACTGGTTTTCCATCATCCAATACATAGAATTCTTTGAGCATGTCAAAGAGATTAGTGAGACACAATTTCCTTTGCCTTGTGACATCAGCAAGTCACTAAGAGACAAATTTTCAAAAGTGGCCACTAGTGTTGGGTGTCACATATTGGGAGCCCAGCTGTAGATGACTAGGGCCTGATTTTTCAGAGGTTCAAAGCACAGGCAGTTCCCATTGACTTCAGTTGGACTTCAGTTGTGTTGAGCACCTCTGAAAATCCTAGCCTTTGTGGCTAAAGCAGAGCACCCAAAATTAGAGACTGCTTTGGAAAGTGGTGGTCTTAACCTCTCTGTCCCTCAGTTTCCTCACCTGTAAAATAGAGAGAGCTTCTAAACTGTCTGGGAAGATGATAGCATTAAAGTTTGTAAAACACTTTAGCACCTCAGATGGAAGACTCCATAGAAGTATAACACATGATATTATATCCATATTTAATTTCTATATGCATTTCAGCAGCCAGCATAAACTTCCCTGCATCTGTCTAGTAACATATCTCTGTAATATCTGTGCTGATAAATTCTTGATTCAGTCCTAAGTGGAGCACAGGATCTGATCCAAGAGGTGAATATAGTTGAACAGCTCAGTAATAGCGACCATAATGTAATTAAATATAACATCCTTGAAGGGGAGTGAGGAGAGAATGCATAGAAATCTTGCCACAGTAGGGTTGAACTTCAAAAAAGTGAAATACAGAAAAATGAGGAAGCTAGTTAAAAGGAAATTAAAAGGAACAGTGAGTGAAATGTCTCAAAGCTGCATGAAAACATTTTAAAAACACCATAATAGGTGCTCAAACTATATGTATACTCCAGATTTAAAAAAGGGGGGGGGCATAAGAGGAACAAAAAATGTCACCATGGCTAACCAGCAAAATAAAAGAAGTGATTAGAGTCAAAAAGGCATCCTTTAAAAAATGGAAGTCAAATCCTACTGAGGGAAATAGGAACATAACTCTGGCAAGTCTAGTGCAAAAGTATAATTAGGAAGGCCAAAAAAGAATTTGAAGAGCAACTAGCAAAAGACACAAAAACTAACAGCAATTTTTTTAAAATACATCAGAACCAGGAAGACTGCCAAACAATCAGTTGGACCACTGGGTGATCAAGCTGCTAAAGGAACACTCAAGGAAAACAAGCCCATTGCAGAAAAGCTAAATGAATTCTTTGCTTTGGTCTTCGCTTCAAGGGATGTGAGAGAGATTCCCACACCTGAGCCATTCTTTTTATGTGACAACTCTCAGGAACTCTCTCAGATTGAGGTGTCAGTAGAGGAGGTCTTGGAACAGCCTAATAAAGTAATAAGACATCAGGACGAAATGGTATTCACCCAAGAGTTCTGAAGGAACTCAGATATGAAATAGCTTATATGCCACAGTTAATAGTTCTGCAATTGCTTAAATCAGCCTCTGTACCAGATGACTGGAGGATAGCTAATGTAATGCTGATTTAAAAAAAAAAAAAAAAAAAAGGATCCAGAGGTGATCCTGGCCATTACAGACCAGTAAGCCAAAATTCAGTACCAGGCAGATTGGTTGAACGAATAGTAAAGAAGAGAATTATCAGACACATAGATGAACACAATATGTTGGGGAAGAGTCAACACAGCTTTTGTAAAGGGAAATCATGCCTCATCAATCTATTATATTTTTTTGAGGATGTCAACAAGCATGTGGACCAGGGTGATCCAATTGCTATAAAAACAACAAGGAGTCTGGTGGCACCTTAAAGACTAACAGATTTATTTGGGCATAAGCTTTCGTGGGTAAAAACCTCACTTCTTCGGATGCAATTGCTATAGTATACTTGGACTTTCAGAAACCCTTGGACAAGGTCCCGCACGAAAGGCTTGTAAGCAAAGTAGCCAGCCATGGGATAGGAGGGAAGGTCCTCTCATGGATCAGTAAGTGGTTAAAAGATAGGAAATAAAGGGTAGGAATAAAAGGTTAGTTCTTCTTCGAATGATTGCTTATGTCTATTCCATATTAGGGTGTGTGCTCGCCACATGCACCAGTGCCGGAAGATTTTCCCTCAGCAGTATCCGTAGGGGACCAGCTCTGGGGGCCCCTGGAGCGGCGCCCGCATGGCACAATATAAGGGGCACCACCGGCTCCCCCCACCCTCAGTTCCTTCTTGCCGTCAGTGATGGTTCTGGAACATCTGCTGCTTTGGCTAGCGTTGTTTCGTTTTCTGTTCTTGTGAACTTTGAAAACCTGTAATATAGTTGTATATAGTTAGTAGTTTCTTAGTTACCCTTAGTAGTAGTTCTCAACTTTTCATTAGTCCCAAAGGGTCTCAACTGGGGAACGGGGCATGCCCCGGTCCCCAGGCTTTAAGCCCTGCGATCACTGCAAACAGCCTATGCCCGTCAGTGATCCACATACCAGTTGTCTAAGGTGCTTAGGCTTAGGGCACATAAGTGACAAGTGCCGTATCTGCAAGTCCTTCAAGTCTAGGATGAAGAAGGAGCGGGATATCCATCTGAAAGTGCTCCTAATGGAGTCGGCACTCCAGCACCAGAGCAGCGGTCCAACTCCGCACTGAGCACCACGGCCTCCATGTACAGTGCTCCGCCAGTTCCCTCCACGAGCCGGCACCGGTCCCCCTCCACGGCTCCAGGGAAGAAGACTGGGAAGGGAAGATCTCCTATCTCCTGTAAGGGACAGGAGAGGGCTGGGGGTGAGCCACGACCCGTGCCAGGCAGCTCAACACCCCATTCGGGAAGTCAGGCCCCAGCTCAAGTCAGGTGCAGCCCATCCCATGCTTCGCCTGAGACCCTGGATAGTGGTGCAGACTCTAGCCAGCTTCAGGTGCTGTCAATGCTCAGCTTTTCGAGTAGCTCAAGAGATCCTGACGCACCTGGTGCCGCTCACACCAGCTCCCGTGGTATCCCGGTCTTGGGGAAAACCCAAGTTGGGACCTGTGTGTGTGTGTTTCCATCTTAGCGGTACCGATCCTTATTGAGCGGGACGTCCCGCCAGCATTCGCCCACCCGAAGCTGTCATGCCTCAGGACTAGAGAGGCAGGCTCAGTGGAGCCCTCTTTGGTCCCAACACCGGGAGCAATGATCGAGGGACTCGAGGCGTACCTTGCCGGTAGACCCTCGAGGCACGCGCCACCCAGCAAGAACTCCCGGGACCGATCGGATACCAGAGACTGCTGATTGCTGGGCCGTCATCACGTGTCTCCAAGAACGGGGTCGCCCTACTCAGGACAATCCTCCCAGCAACTGGCCCATAGTATCTTCAGGTCCCATTCGACATCCCGGTACCAGTTGAGTAGCGTGAGGCATGGATTGCCGGGTATACAACACAGATCTGCCGAACGCCGTCAGTCCCCAAGAGCCCAACCAAGACAGTCTCAGACAGGTCAATTTTGGGACAGAGTCAGTCACTGGTTGGACAAGAGCCACCGCTCAGCCCGATCTTGATCACCCGGTACCGATCACTCTGCTGGTAGCTCTGGCTTGGAGCGAGGTTCCCTGCCTGTGGGACAAGCCCCGGTACCAGCAGTGCCATCTACATTATCGGCAACAAAACCTGTCCCATGGCCCCAAGCGCAGTGGCTGACACCATGGTATCAATGGAACCTTTGGGGGTTCACTCAACCTTCCCAGGCTGCCTGATCGGTGTCGGGCACTTCGGAAAGGCCAACAGCTGAAGACTTAGGGGGGTAAGACCCCACAGCTCCAGGAGGACTAGGGTGACCAGATGTCCTGATTTTATAGGGACAGTCCCAATTTTGGGGTCTTTTTCATATATAGGCTCCTATTACCCCCCACCCCCCGTCCCAATTTTTCACACTTGCTGTCTGGTCACCCTAAGGAGGACCCAGAGGAGTAAGCTTCTGGACCACCAATGGACGTGGAGGTTCCTGCGGCACCGGCATTGTCCTCATTGTTGCCAGATGAGGCTATCACGGGGCCCCCTACCCAGTTCCTCAGGATGACGACAAAGCACACCAGGAACTTTTGAAGAGGGTTGCTTCTAACCTGGGGCTTCAGGCAGAGGAATTGGAAGAGCCTTCAGACTCTGTGTTTGATGTCCTCTGTTCCTCTGCTCTTGCCAGGGTGGCTCTAACCCTTTGTGAAGGGGTTTCCAGAATCATTAATGCCCTGTGGCAGACCCTCTCTTCCCTGGCCCCTATCTGTAAAAGGGCCAGACACAAGTACTTCGTGCCGACCAAAGGGCACAAGTACTTATGCTCCCAGCCAGCCCCTAATTCCCTGTGGTTGAGGCGGTTAACCACAAGGAGAGGCAAGGACAAACTGGGGCCACCCCCATAAATAAAGACTCGAGGAGGGTAGATCTCTTTGGACTAAGGTTTATTCATCTTCCAGCCTTCAGCTGAGAGTGGCTAACCACCAACCCCTCCTTGGCCGATATGACTTTAATATGTGGTAAGCCATGGCCAAGTTTGAAGGGTCAGTCCCCGAGGCTTCCAAGAAGGAGTTCCGAGCGATCCTCGATGAAGGCACGACGGCGGCCAGGGCGACCCTCCAGGCAGCGGCAGATGCTGCTGATGCTGCTGCCCGCACCAGGGCTTCTGCTATCTCTATGCAGCGAGTCTCTTGGCTGCTCCTCTCTCAGCTGTCAACGGAGGCCCAGCAGTCATTGCAGGACCTGCCCTTCGATGGTGGGGCCCTATTTGCAGAGCAAATAGACAGCAAGTTGCATGGCCTCAAGGACTCCCACACCACCCTGAAAACCCTGGGTCTCTACATCCCACCCCCAGCGTGTAAACGGTTCAAACCGCAGTAGCCTCAGGGCCAGCCCCATAAACGAGCTAAGGGTTACAAGGACCACCTGAACCACCCACCTCCATCCTTGGCCCAGTCGGGCTCGACCTGTAATAAGCAAGGGGCCAAACGGTCATTTTAAGGGTGCGCCCGAGGGCGACCTACCAGACTATTCCCCGAATCCATCTTTCACAGTGTTCTCTGACTGCCTTTCTCCTTTCCTCCTGGCGTTGGACCGCTATAACTTCAGACCGCTGGGTCCTCAGCATAGTGGAACGGGGTTATACCCTCCAGTTCCTTTCTACCCCCCCTTCCCACCCGCCTTCCCTGTCCCTCTTCAGGGACCCCTCTCACGAGAGTCTCCTGATGCAGGAGGTAAAGGGGTTACTACAGCTGGGTGTGGTGGAAGAAGTTCCTCTTGAGTACAGGAACAAGGGGTTCTATTCACGGTACTTTTTAATCCCAAAGGCCAAGGGTGATTTACAGCCCATCCTGGACCTGCGAGACCTCAACAAGTACCTACAGCTGCTAAAGTTCTGCATGGTCTCTCTGGCTTCTGTTATCCCCTCCCTGGATCCGGGAGACTGGTATGCCGCCCTCGACTTGAAGGATGCATATATCCACATAGCAATCTTTCGTGGACACAGATGCTTCCTCCAGTTTACGGTGGGGTCCCACCAATACCAGTTTACAGTCCTCTCGTTCAGCCTGGTGACAGCACCGCGAGTATTTACCAAGTGCATGTCGGTGGTGGTGGCTTACCTCAGGCGCCGGGGTATCCAGATCTGTCCGTACCTCGATGACTGGCTCATCAAGGGTGGTTCCAGGTCTCAAGTCTGAAGGGATGTTGCGGTACTTCAAGCCACGTGCCACTCTCTGGGCCTACTGGTGAACGACAAAAAGTCGACGTTAGTGCCAGTGCAGAGGATAGAGTTCATCGGCGCAGTCCTCGACTCTACATGCACCAGAGCGTTCCTGCCGCTGGAAAAGTTCCACACGATGGCAAGCCTCATTGTGGAAGTCTCCACGTTCCCTCTGATTACAGCCAGGGTCTGCCTGTGCCTTCTGGGCCACATGGCAACATGCACTTATGTGGTCCACCATGCCAGGCTTCAGATGCGGCCCCTGCAACAATGGCTGGTGACGGTCTATTCCCAGTCCTGAGACCCCCTGGAGACGATCGTTACCATTCCTTTGGCAATATTTACCTCGCTGAGATGGTGGACCGACCACAGGACAGTCCTAGAAGGGGTTCTGTTTGACAGCCCTCCTCACTCCATCGAGTTGGTGTTGGACGCCTTGGACCTCGGCTGGGGCGTACATCTCAGCAACCTCCACACGCCAGGGATGTGGTCCTGAGAGGAGGCGTGGTTACACATAAACATCAAAGAGTTCCAAACAGTCCGGCTGGCGTGTGGCGTCTTCTTGCCCCACCTATCGGGCAGGGTGGTACGAGTCCTGATGGACAACATGGCCTCAATGTTCTACATCAACCAGCAGGGGGGAGCGAGCTCGTTGGCTCTCTGTCAGGAGGCGCTCCATCTGTGGGACTTCTGCATCAGCCACAAAATCCACCAGGAAACTTGTCACCTTCCCGGCATCAGCAATACGTAACAGACCAGCTCAGCAGTGACTTCTCCTCTCACCATGAGTGGTCGCTCCATACAGTGGTAGCCTGCATGATCTTCCAAAGGTGGGAAACTCCCCAAGTGGACCTGTTTCCTACCAAACAGAACAGGAAATGCCTCCGGTTATGTTCTCAACATGGTCTGAGCAAGGACTCCTGCCTGATGCCTTCCTTCTGTGGTGATCAGGGAGCCTGATGTACGCGTTCCCTCCGATTGCACTCAGCACCAGGGCCCTGGCAAAGATCAAGAGAGACCAGGCGTGGGCTATCATGATCGCCCCTGCGTGGCCTTGCCAGCATTGGTTCAGCACGCTCATGAGCCTGTCAGTGGCCCCTCCCTGGCCCCTGCCCAACTGACCGGACCTGCTGTTGCAGGACCATGGTCGGCTCTTACACCCCAACCTCGGGTCCCTCCATCTCTTGGCATGGATGCTGCACAGCTGAACCCAGAGGAGTGGACCTGTTCGGAAAGAGTCCAACAGGTCCTCCTGGAAAGGACTTGACTGACTTACCTGGCCAAGAGGACGAGGTTTTCCCGCTTGGCATCCGAATGGGGCATCTCTCCCTCCGTATAGGCTGTCCTGAACTACCTGCTCCATTTGAGGAACCAGGGCCTGGCCCACTCTTCCATTAGAGTGCATCTCTGCTTTTCACCCACCAGTCCAAGGACAGACGGTGTTCTCCCATGACACAATGGTCAGATTCTTGAGAGGGCTGGGGAAACTCTTCCCACATGTGTGGGTTCCCATTCTGCAGTGGGACTTAACTTGGTCCTCTCTAGGCTCACTGGCCCGCCCTTTGAACTGCTGGGGTCTGCTCCCTTTCCTATCTGTCATGGAAGGTCACGTTCCTGGTGGTGGTGATGTCGGCGAGACGGATCTCAGAAATTGACCTCAGACCCGCCATACATGGTGTCCTACAAAGATAAGGTTCAGTTGCGGCCCCACCCGGCCTTCCTGCCAAAGATGGTCTCCACCTTCCATATGACCCAGGACATCTTCCTCCTGGTGTTCTGTCCCAAACCGCAGAAGACCAGTGAAGAGAGGCTTCTTCACGCCCTGGACATCCAGAGGGCCTTGGCTTTTTACTTAGAACATACCCAGCCTTTCCATAAATCGACTCAACTCTTCATCACTACAGCGGATAGGATGAAGGGTCGCAGAGGATTTCCAATTGGATCACCTCATGCATAAGGACCTGTTATGACCTGGCGGGGATTCCACCGCCGCCGATAGTCAGAGCCCTCTCAACGAGAGCTCAGGCATCTTCGACGGCTTTCCTGGCGCACATCAGTATCCAGGATATCTGTAGAGCCGCAACGTGATCCTCAGTCCACACGTTTACCGCTCATTATGCCATCACTCAGCAGGGCAGGGATGATGCTGGGTTTGGCAGAGCTGTGTTGCAATCTACACGTCAGTGAACTCCTACCCACCTCCGGGGGTACAGCTTTGGAGTCACCTAAAATGGAATGGACATGAGCAAGCACTCAAAGAAGAAAAGACAGTTCCTTTTTCGTAACTGGTGTTCTTCGAGATGTGTTGCTCATGTCCATTCCATGACCTGCTCTCCTTCCCCACTGTCTGAGTTTCCGGCAAGAAGGAACTGAGGGTGGGGGGAGACAGCAGGGCCCCTTATACCATGCCATGCGTGCGCCACTCCAGGGGGTGCCAGAGCCGGTCCCCTACGCATACTGCTGAGGGGAAAACTTCTGGCACTGGTGCATGTGGCAAGCACACACACCTAATATGGAATGGACATGAGCAACATATGTCAAAGAACACCAGTTACGGAAAAGGTAATTGTATTTTTTCAGTGGAGAGAGGTAAATGAACAGCATAGGTCCCAATACAGATCCTTGGGGATGCTAACGTATTCATAAATGGTCTGGAAAAGGGGGTAAAGAGTGAGGTGGCAAAGTTTTGTAGATGATACTAAATTACTCAAGATAGTTAAGTCCAAAGCTGATTTAAAGAATTACAAAGGGTTCTCACAAAGTGGCAGATGAAATTCAGTGTTGATAAATGCGAAGTAATGCATATTGGAAAAAATTATCACTTCTATATAGGCAAAATAGTGGGTTCTAAATTAGCTGTTACCACTCATGAAAGAGATCTTGGAGTTGTGGATAGTTCTCTGAAAACATCTGCTTGTGTGCAGCAGCAGGCAAAAAAGCTAACAATGTTAGGAACCATTAGGAAAGGGACAGATAATAAGACAGAAAATATCATAATGCCACTATATACATCCATGGTACACCCACTCCTTGAATACTGTGTGCAGTTCTGGTCATCCAAGCTCTAAAAAGATGTATTAGAATTGGAAAGGTGCAGAGAAGGGAACATATAAGGAGAGATTAAAAAAGACTGGGCCTCTTCAGTTTAGAAAAAAGATGACTGGGTATATAATAGAGGTCTATAAAATCATGAATTGTATGGAGAAAGTGAATAGGGAAGTGTTATTTACTCCTTCACATAACACAAGAATCAAAAGTCACCCAATGAAATTAACAGGCAACAAGTTTAAAACAAACAAAAGGAGGTACTTCACACAACACACAGTCAATATGTGGAATTCGTTGCCAGGGGATGTGAAGGCCAAAAGAATAACTGGGTTCAAGAAAGAATTAGAATTCATGGAGGATAAATCCATCAATGGCTATTTGCCAAGATGGTCAGGGATGTAAACCCATGCTCTGGGTGTGGCTAAACCTTTGCCTGCCAGAAGCTGGGACTGGATGACAGAGGACTGGCCACTCGATATTGCCCTATTCGCTTCATTCCGTCTGAATCATCTGGCACTGGCCACTGTCAGAAGACAGGACACTGTGCTAGATGGATCATTGATCTGACCCACTATGACCATTCTTACATTCTTATACAGGTGAGTCTCATCTTACGCGGGGGTCAGAATTACATTGTGTTGAATGGTGGGCGGAATCGCCCGCACTACAGGTTTTTGTTTTTGCCGACCGTGTAAAGCTGAAATCACGCATGTTAAATGTGCGTAAGATGCGACAGACCTGTACATGTTCTGCTTGACCTACTAAAGGTCTGTGGCAAAGTCACACAACACCTGAAAAACTATTTCTCCTCCTCCCTCTTCAATCAACGCTTCAGCCTTAAAGCAAACAGAAGGAAAGTGCTTTGGGTTTCCTGAGAAATCTTCCATTTTACAAAATGAAGCCTTAAGTTTGGCGTCACCTTGAAAATGGCCAAAATTTCAGACAATGCAGTTACGTCCCCTGGAATGTCTAATTTGTTTTCTCTTGTTTTGAAATAAATCAAAATTATATAGTCCGTGTAATTGCAATTGCCATGAATTCAAGTCATTCATCTCCTGGAGGGCCAGAGCTTTCATCAGTACGCCATTGGCATGAAGTATTGCAGTGCTGCATATTCATCATTCAAGCTGAGACACCAGCTACAGGGCCCCAGATTTTTGCTCTGAACGAAAGGAAAACAGTCCCTTTTCCAGCCCCTTGATCAGGGATTCTATCCAATAACAATGCTGCCTCTGCACGAGGTACGTTTACTTGTAAAGTTTGCAGTAGGAGAGGCTTTCCTTAAAGCTGTGAGTCTTTTATCCTGGCAGGCTCTTCAAGATTGTTGTGAGGAGTCTAGCCAGTTGGTGAGCTCTGTAATCTAAACCAGCTGTCCCCAGACTGAGGCCCCCATTTGCATTGTTTAACATACTTAGAAAATGAAGTGTTCATTTTTAACATTCCTCCTCCAATTGGTTTAATGCAGAATTACAGAAGAGAACTAAGCAAAACCAGGTGCTTTTGCTGTATTCTCTCCAGTGTCTGAGGAGGAGCAGACCTCTCCCTGCCCTGTCTATTATTTGGTATTTCATTCTCTGGAATATAAATGACGGAGGAACTCAAGTGCTAGCAAAACACCGATGTTCAGACACGTTTTTTAGTTATTCAGCAGTTCAGACTCCTTTTTTCCATCTTTCCTAACCAATGTTGGACATGCAAGAAGTAAAGAGGTAGGTACTGTGCATCAAACTATTTTACTCACTGAATGGAAACCTACTCATGGAAAACGTCTGTGGCTACGAGTCACTATGCCAGTTCACTTGCTAAAGCCATTTGCAAAGAGACAGGATCTTAATGGTCAGAGAGAGGGTAAAGCTCTTTTTGTTTGTTATAAAAGCTGTGCTGTCTCTAGCAATTTCTGTCTCGATCTATGCTGTATTCTGCATTTAGGAATCTGTCTCTTTTGGGAATGCTGAATTGCTACAGTGAAGGGTCTTCTAGCTAAAATCACAGCTGCTTTCTCTGCAGATATGATTCACAGTAATTGATTTAAACTTCACTAGCTATTGTTGCAGAAGTTAATTGCTCTTTTATAATATTTTGTCTGCTGACTAAAACAGGACCAGCTTAAAGCAATATTGTTGGGTGGTTGTTATATGTCTGTTAATAAGTCTCAGGGGGACGAGGGATCTGATAGTGTAAAGTCAGTTGAAGTAGTGATTGCAGCCCAAACCCACGTCAGGAAATTCTCTGTACTGTTCTATCACCTTCCTCATATCTCAGAAGAACCTAGTGGCTCTTAATTCTTGAAACTGAAGGATGTGTATAGTTGTGGATACTGTCAGTAAGTAGATATGAATTTTTGCTGTACATCAGAGAGTAGCCCTGTTGGGCACTTTTAATATAGAGCCATAAAACTTTTCATTTCCTTCCGTTATTCCTCTTTCTAGATACAAAATGAACGTGCAGTAATGTACATAGTGCATGCTTGAGAAAATGTGCTCTATCCCTCAAAAGGATTTAAAGTTTAAGGTAAAAGAGATGTAGTCCTAAATGGATGATACAGTGCTTTAAATGCGTTACCTCCATTTCTAGGGGAAAGTCTTTACAGAATTTGCCTGTTTGTGTCACTACAAAACTTGCCAAACAAGCAACGTTTGCCTGTTACACAGCACCATGAATAACTATGTTAGGGGTCGTGTATACTTTTCAGTGCTTATTCCTCAACTAAACATACTGGTGTTTTAATATGTGCCTGTCAGTTTGTGAGTAGTCTTGTCTGATGTATCTAATAGGTCATGTTCAGTACCTTGACTTGCTGTACGAATCATAGACAGAGCTAAAAGAACCTGTAGGGAAAATTGGCTGCTCCTTTAAGTAGCAGAACTGAGGCCACCTAAAATTTTCCTGCTTCCCATGTTGTTTTTTGAAATATACTGTATACACTATAGACATTCAGTAATAGTCTCCAGTGTAAATGAGACATGGCTCTAAAATGTATTGAAAAGGACCTTTATATAAGGAAACTGGAAAACACTGAAATTAAAGTACACAAAATAAAATTAATTTCTTATTGTTCTTTCCAGATTTAAATCTGGCACTAGTTAATATCCAACACTTTGATTTGGCCAGGGTATTTATATGGGCAGAGCATACTTCCAGGGCTCAGTCTATAGCCAAATATTTAATAGCAAAGGGACAGATTCTGTCACTGAGAAGTTCCTTGCTTTACAAAAAGTCCTTTGGAAATACATAGGCCAGACTCTCAGCTGCTGTAAATCAGCATGGTTCCATTGAAGACACTGATTTATATCAGCTGATGACCTGGCACAATGTATTTACTTGCAGAGCAAGATAATAGTGTGAGTAAAGAGGCAGAATCTGACCCCAAGAAGTCAGTTGATTTTGAGAGTACTTTCTTGGGGATGAAGCGTGGTCTAGCCCTGCTAATGACTTGCTCTGTGGGGTTTGTGCTTCAGTTTATCCATCTGTAAATTGTGTATAACACTTACCTAACTCCTAAGGATGTTGTAGACTAAATTAATGCTTGTGAAGGGTTTTGACATTCTCAGAGGACAGGTTCCACAGAGGGATAAAGTTTTATCATTGACTATTATAAACTTACCCTTTGAAGAGCTTGTGTATAGCCTATAATAAAGGACATGGATTAGCCTACAGATATGTAGGGCCTGATTCTGATCTCACTGATGTAAGTCCAGGGTAAGAACACTGACTTCAGAGAGTTCTGAATCTGGGCCATATACTTAATCTTATATATCATCAGCCAAATTCATCTATAGTAAAGCACCGTGGAGTGCACTGGAGTTACACCAGAGATTAATTTGGCCTTGTATCTAAATCTGTGAAATGAACATGTGCATCAAAATGTTTACATCTTATTTTCTATGTGTATTATAGGATACTGACTGTTTTCATGCTGGCCACCTGTCTTACACGCCCTGGGAAAGCACAGGTGAGATGAGCACACTGAATACATATACTTTTTTTACACTAAAGCATTTCATAGCATGAGGCTTACTTTGATAGGTGAATAGGAAATCTGTGGTCTGGGGCTTAGATGAACAGGAAGTTATGTGGTCTAGGGTTTAGCATGGAGGAATGGGAGCCAGCAGGATCCTGGAGTCTAATGTGGATTGTCAACTCAGCAGGAAATTCTTGGAGAAAGACAGGCCTCAAAGAAAACCAGACACTGCCTCTGAACTAAGTAGCCCTTGAAAATGAATGAGCAAAAGCACCCACACAGGAGCTTTGAGTCCTGAGTTCTACCAGTAAGGAACCTCCATATTTGGAATTCCCATTGATTTGAATGGGAATTCTGCGTGTGGAAAGCTTCGAGGGTCCAGCCCTAGGCCTTTCACCTGTGGGCTTGGGAGCCTGGTGATGTCATCCTAGTCTTCATTCTAATTCCTGGGAATATCCAGGAGCATTGGAGCTCAGGATTGAGGGATATTACATTAGTAGGGCTGCATAAAGAAGTTTACACAGTTCCTGCCTGAATTAAGCCTGGCTCAAGCACATTTTATTAGTCCTTCATGTTCTTGGGCATTTAAATTCACTGTAAATTAGGGGGGTTAGACTCTGATTTGAAGGTAATAGTCCTATATTGTGTTTCCAAATACCTTTTACAGAAGGGTTTGAAATTTAGTTGTTTTTTCCCCCCAGTTGGATTGACAGTTGGCTGGATTTGGCTTGTTAATTGATATTTTGTCAACATTAGAGCTGGGCAAAAAACTGTTTTCCCAACCTGAGAGAATTTTAGAGATTTTGCATTTTTTTCCCATCCTGAATTGGGATGAAAAGTTGAAATATCAAACATTTTCACAAACTGAAAATAAAATTTAAAATAATTGAAATTTACTTTAAAATAAGTAAATTGAAACATATTCTTTTTATAATTTTGCAATGTTTCATTCTGATTTGGACATTTAATTTCTTTTTAACTTTTTGCTATAAATTAAAGTTAAAAACAGTCATTTCCAGCTGAAAAATTGAACTCTTTCATTTTGAAAATGTCAAAACAGGACATCCTTCTGACAATTTCAAAACTTTTTTTTAGTTTTTTTCAAAACAAGACATTTGTTGAAACCAACCTAATTCCCACAAAGAGTTTATTTCAACTAATTGGCCTGTTTTGATGAAAAGATTTTTCATCTAAAAGTTCCCAACCAGCTCTAGCCAACATAGACAACAGCCACAAGATGTGAAGCATGTCACTGTAGCTAGGTGAAGAGGTTAAAAGCACACAGAGTATGTATGTTCTTTACATGACAGACTGAAAATAGACTCTCCCATCAGAATACCTTTGGTTTCCTCCAGATGATGCTAAAACATCTCATAATGTCAAAGTAAGTGCCGGCAGAATTCCCCACCACATGATCTGTAACTGTAGGTGATGGCCTAGAGTGCTCTTGTGGGTAGATGGAGGGGCTCACTTCATATATTTAAATGACCATTCATGTATTTCCTGCCATGTCCCCTTAACCCCTTTAAAAATGCCTGTATCAGTGTCTTGTTCATTCCACTCTATCGCTCCCACCTGCAGTTTACATTGCTACCAAATATGCATGACACACTTTCCCTTCCCAGCTCACCAAGGCAACACTTTCTACTGACTTAAAATATTTTTAGAAAACTCACCTTGACGCCCAGAAGAAAAACACCACTACGTCCTCCTGCCCTCTGGTTCTTCCAGTGCATCCTGTCTTCAATATCCCTATTTCTTACACTGTAAGTGTAACCTACTGACAGATTGGGTGTCATGCTCCCCTCTACTGGCTGACAAACTGTTACCAGCTGACGGGCTGATCCAAAATCCATTGAAGTCAATGGCTGCCTTTAAACTGACTTCACTGGGCTTTGGAGGAGGGCCTACAGGAGTTTCTTCTGTAGCTGATGTGCAGAGGGCTCTGCTGGCATACTGGAAACCTCTGTCCAAGCCCTGCTGATGGTCTGTGTGGTGGGGTGAGGAGACTGCTGTAAAGCTTGCACCCTTGAAAAAAGCTTCCTCTAAGGATTTGTCTACAGTAGGATTTAAAGGTGTGGTATTAGCAACACGTCTATGTGTGTGCTAAGCTGGTTGAGTTATACCCTAGATTCCAACTCCACCATCTTAGCATGTGTTAAAAAGTATATATTGCCTTGTCAACACTAGAGTTGGCTAACGACTTTTAACAACACACCTTTTCTCCTCATCAAGACAAGTGCTAACAGGAGATATAATAATAATTCCTAGATCTTATATTGCACTTTTCATCCATAGATCTTAAAGTGCTTGACAAAACAGATGGTCAGTATCATTATTCCCATTTGACAGATGGAGAAACTGAGAGGGAGGTGACTTACCTAAGGTCACTCAGATTGGTGGCACAGCCAGAAATTGAACCCAGCTCTCCTGAGTCCCAGTCCAGTGGCCTATCCACTGAGTGCTAAGCCACTGGCAGACTAGGTATTGGTTTCTCCATTAGAGAATGACAGCCTGCTACTGCTACCAGCTTATAGAATTACTGCATGAGCTAAAGCAAGAGGTCTGTGCTGCGGTGCTGAAGGTTCTGAGTTCAAAGCCTGCTGACTTCCCATATGAGAGAGTCATGACACAGGTCCTTTGGAGAAGGGACTCTGTTCATTTTTTGCATACTGTACAGTGCTGAACACATTGCACTATAATAATAATCCAGATGATCATGTGATTTTTGTTTTTTGGTCATCATCCAATTTTACAATCACTGAGTGTCCTTTCTTTTCTTGTTTTAGCAGCAATGCACTAACGGGTTTGACCTGGACCGTGCCTCTGGGCAATGCTTAGGTAGGATTTTGACTGAATCAATTCATTTACACTGGGGTTCAGACCCTCTGGCTTTGTTAAATTAATAACGTGCTACTGTCTGTGTATTTTGGCTGAAGGGGATGCTCTCAGTGTCTGGCAAATCTGTATCAATTATGCACAAGCCTTTGGAAATTGTTCACTTGCATCATTTTTCAATATGAAAATGTCATTGTTCAGACTGGGTGCAGTGCTTTTCACATGGCTGTGATGACATGAGTTTGGGAGCTCAGTCTAGTTGCCAGAGAACAGGGGTTCAGTATCATAAATACCCACTACTTGCTACTTTTGGCAGCTTCAGCCAAGAGGCCAGAGAGAGTTCCTCTCACCCTCTAGTTCAGAATTAAGGTGCACTTTGGGACAGTGCAGGGAAGCTTGCACTTTGCCCATGGAGCATCTTTTCTGTGGATTCAGAGGACTTCAGTCTCCAGGGCTGTCAGTATAGCACCTTCCACATGCACTAACAAATAGTAAGATAAAAACACTAACATAAAAACGGAGATGCCCTGTCTGAGCTGCCTAGCAGTTCCACCCTCCCAGCCAAGGAAATGCTCAGATCCTAATAATCTCTCTGCATCTTTCTAAGGTCAAGACAAAAAATCCCAGTCAGAACAAAAGAGAGACCTGAACCAAATCCCCAGATTTGAACATCTCAAACTTTGTGTGTGGGAGGCACTGCGGAGTCCCAGATCAGGATCCAAGTTTCACAGCTGGGCAAACCAAACCACCAGTGTTTGAAATCTGGAGCTGAATGTTGTGGCTTGGACAGATCCCTTAGGAGAAACAGGCTGTAGGATCAGTGTTTAAACTGAGCATCTATAGAAAAGAAAAGGTTTTTTTTTTCCTGATTGTAAAGTAGAACAAATAGAACACATGCTAGGTTGAAAATATGCGCTGTTTCCTGTTATGATGTGAGCTGACTTCAAAGTGAGACTCCACAAAGGAAGCCTAGCTTTTCCTAGCACAAACCATGTATCACATATTCAGCAAAATCCCAAGTAAACCGTATCGTATGTGCTGTTCTGTGCATGAGTCACACTAAGGACCAACTGTGGAAATTGCTGATCTAATTGCCATTCTATTATTACATCCTTCCAGATATTGATGAATGTCGGACTATTCCTGAGGCCTGTAGAGGAGATATGGTGTGTGTTAACCAGAATGGTGGCTATTTATGCATTCCCCGAACAAATCCAGTTTATAGATCACCATATGTGAATCCTTATTCAAACATTTATCCACCACCTCCAGCTCCCAACTACCCCACTGCTACAAGACCTCTGATGTGTCGGTTTGGCTACCAAATGGGCGAAAACAACCAATGTGTTGGTAAGTAGTAGAACACTTTATGTATTTTAAGGCTAGAAGGGATCACTGTGATAATCTAATCTAACCTCTTGCATAACTGAGGCCAATGTCACACACTAATTCTTGCTTGAAACCTGATAAATTGTGGTTGGACTATAGCATTTCTCAGAGAAGGACATATGTTATGCTTCTTGTATGGTCTTAGTTCAGGGCAAACAAAGTCTTCAATCTGCATGTTTTCTTTAAAAATGAAAATCCATTCTGTTGATTTGAAAGATGGCTCTGTCAGATGATTCACTGGTGCATACAATATATGAATTTTTACCATCATGAGTCTGTCCTTGAGAGAAAGGAGGGTCTATGTTTAAGGAACTGGAGTAGGACTCAGGAACTCTAGGTTCAATTCCAAGCTCTGCCACAGACTTCCTGTATGACCTTGGGCAAGTCTCCTAATCTCTGTGCCTCAGATCCCCATCTGTAGAATGGGTATAATAAGACTTCCTTTCTCCCACCATTTGTCTGCCTTGTCTGTTTAGACTGTAAGCTCTTTGGGACAGGACTGTCTCTTACTATATGTATGTATATTGCCTAAAACTAGTAGTATTACTAGGATAACTTTAAGGCCTCAACTAAAAATGGACCCCACTGTACTAGACACTGTACAAACATGCAGTAAGAAACAGTCCCTGCCCCAATAGAGCGCTGATCCTGTAACACAAATAATAAATAACTATTCTTACTGTTTCTTCCATTTTGTAGCTTTTCTAGAGGTGCATCTTTTGGGCTTGATTCTGACCCCACGTACACCACTTTTACCCAGCTATGATGCTTGCTATCCGTGGAATTACTCCTGATCTACATCAGTTTAAGTGAGAGAGAATCACCACCATTTTTGTTTATTTGTTTTTTCTAGCTTCAAGAGTACAGCTTGCAAGCCAAATTCTAAACTGACATGGGTGTAGCAGACATAATGCCACTAATCAGCAGAGTTACTTTGGTGTTAAACTGGTATCCTAGAATCATAGAATATTAGGGTTGGAAGAGACCCCAGGAGGTCATCTAGTCCAGTCCCCTGCTCATCACTCTCAGGCTCCAAGTGTTCTGTAGTGCAGGAGTCATGGATTCAGACTCTGTCATTGACTCAATGTGCAACCACTATCTTTTGCTGCACCTCAGTTATCCCACCTGTAAAATGGAGATGAGATAAGTTGAAAATGTTCAGTCAAAACTGTTGGAAAATTTGGGTTTTTAACAAAATGATTTTTTCATGAAAATGTCTGCTTTCCAAAGAAAAATATTTTTTTCATTGAAAAACTGAATGCCCAAATCCTGAAATATTTTTATTTGGATATGCTGCTCCAATGCCTCATAGGAGTAGTTGTTCAATTTCCTCATGTCCCTGTTTTTCTCTAGGGGTTCAGTTATATCTCCCATGATGCACCACAGCCAGGGACTCCCAGGATGCACTGCCTCCCCTCTCCAAGAAGGGAAACCCTGGTGCATGATGGGAGATGTAGTTTCACCAGCCAATAGAGAAGAATGGGAACTTAAGGCATCCAAACTACAGTTCCCATTAGGGAAGCATTTCTGAATCAAAATATTTTGGGTTTCAGCCAAAATATTTCTGGATTTTGGCAGAACATTTTTTGTATTTGAATTATTGCCAAAAAAAATTATTTTTTCATGGGGGGGAAAACCCATTTTCCAACCAGCTGTAATAATAATAAGGGATGTTGTGAAGTTTAATTAATTTTTTGCGAAGAGTTTTGAAATCCTCAGATGACAGGTGTTGTGAGTTAAGTATAGTATTAACTAGTCCTACTGACCCTACTGAATTAATTCACATCATTTATGATGTATGTTGGTTTGGAGACTTCTGGGAATGTTTTGTATTTTCCTAACTTTGATGTAGATGGGCCAGTAAGTGCAACAGTTAAAATTAAAAGTAAATTCTGGAATTGGAGGGCACAAAAAAGAATCTCAGTTCCCATGCTGACATTTTGGGTTGTCCTTTCTGCTGTGTTCACACCCATCCCTAAAAATCAAAGTGGGTAGGATTATTAAACTTTCCGAGTGGGGCTTACAAGCCAAGCACATAATGGTTCCTGTAGGGGCTTTTGGAACTCTGAAGGCCAATGCTTCTTTCAATCAGCCCCATTCCAGTAGAACCACCTGGAGTTGTGAATACAGCAATTAATTGCTAGGGGAGGCTGTGCTGAATGCAACCACTGACCAGAATAGCTGGGAAAAGATGGAGAGTGGCCCATCAGACTCACAATTAGCTGGAAGCATTTTCTGAACCTCCCCATCAGGTTTGAATTGAGGTAGATAATAGTGTTTGTGTAAGAGGACAAAAAACAAAGCTTTAAAGAAAGAAAACAAGACCTGGCCACAACCATTGGGTCTCCACTGGGTTAAACTGTGTTGTTTAGTGAAAGGCTCTGGAGACTATTTGTGTTTCACTTCCCTGAGATGGGAACGGCAGGCACCTAGATAGACAGTATAGAAGATTGTCACACTTTGCTGTAGCGTCGTTAAGTTCCTGTGCAGTAACTGGGCCCATTTTAGTATTTCTTGTACATCCAGGACACTGTATGTAATGGAGGTACAGTTCACCCTTGCGCTGGGGGACAACACAAGGTTTATGTATCACTTACGCCCTCAGGGTTTAAGTAATGGATTGGCCTTGTTCTGACCCTCTGCATAGGGGTGAATTTCACCAGGCATACACAAGAAATGCTGAACCAAAAGGGTGCCTGAGCCATAAAAACAACTGCCAGTGTCAGTGACCCTTCAAGCTGCCCCTGCCCTTCCCCACTTGTCAACGTTCCGTGCCCTTTGAAACCTAGGACAGTCTTTTACAACGAAGTTTTCAAAAGTGCTCACTACCAGCCTAACTACTTCTATTGAGGTCCATGGGACTTTTGGCCATTGAATTCAGTGGGAGCGGAGGTAGCCTAGTGCCCACTTGTTCTATGGAGTGTAGGTTATAGAAACTCTCTCAGATCATATTTAGGGTTTATAAGATACTCCTTTGCCAAACTAATGCAATAGAAATCTTTACTTTCTTTTTTCTTTTTTTAAATTCCAGTGGAAACATTCTTTTTAATGAATGAACCATCCCCTAACAAACCTGTTTTCACTATCCGAGCTGAGAGAAATGCAGGAACGTTGTGAGAGGGTCTGTCTATCCCAGCCTGGCAACTGGTTGGTGAGCCAACCCTCACTTTGCCTTAACTCTCCAAGGAATGCACAACCCAGGTGGTTCAAATAATATTCCCCCTCCTAGGGGCTGATTTATTCCAACATAGCTAAAGATAAACATAAGTAGTTCCTCTCCTGGTCAGCAAGAGTTCACAAGGAATCCATCCCTTTCTAGCCTTCCAGGCCTCATCCTTTCTGGCCAGAGTCATAGGAGCAAGGTGAACAGATTCCTTCCCCAGTCCTGCCACGACTTGGCTCTCCTCAATCCTAACACAGTCCTCACCCACAATCCTGTAGCCAGAGAGCCTCCCTGTAGAGCCTCTTGCACTGGGTGAAAAGCAGCCCCTCTTACAGTATGCACTGCTTCTGACTCCCCTCCTGCGTGTCTTTTGAAAGTTTGTCTCTCTCACTAACAGATGTTGGTCCAATAAAAGACGGAGACAATCACCTACCTTGTGTCTGTAATACCCAGGGACTAACACAGCTACAAGAACCCTGCATGCACTAGAAAGAAACTGCTATGGCCACTTACAGGGCAGAAGGGGTTAACCCTTTCCCTGCTGGTTAGGCCTGGGGCTTCTGCACCCTGTCTCAAAGGGAAACAAACTGCTTAAAGACAATAAATGAAAGCTTAAGTGCTCTCAATGTTAATGACCTAAGAGCTGCTGTTAGCACCACAGGGAAGGATATTTGTTTTCTAGAAAGACAAGTGTGTATATTTGGCATTTTTCTTAAAGCCCCAGCTGCTGGAATAGTGATGTTGCATAAAAATACTTAGCTTTCATTTAAAAAAATTAAGTTTTTAGCCCTTGTAGTTGCAGAGAAAAGCTGGAAATAGGACCCAAGTGCCACCTGAAGCTTCAAAAATCACCAGGCATAGAAAAAGATACCAGAGGGTGGTGGTAATTTTTAAACCTCCGGATTCTTTGGGGACCAACTCATGGTTCTGAACATTTGGGGCATGTCTACTTTACAGTGATTATACCAGCATAGCTAGGTCACCATAACTATGCCGGCATAGCCCCATAGTGTGTACACACAGAAAAAACCAATGGAAAGGGTTTTTCGATTGATGTAGGAACAATACCTCCCCACATCTTCTGTCCATCTACCTGCATCTACACTGAGGTTAGGTCAACACAACTGTGTTACTTAGGGGTGTGGATTTTTCATACTCCTGAGTGATGTAGCTATGTCAACCTAAATTCTAAGTGTAGACCAGGCCTTGGGGTTGGCAAATGCAGTGTTCATTACACCAGTAAAAAGTGTGTGTAACTTGCTACTTAGAATGGGAATGATTTATGCCCACTCTGCACATTATTTGCATTGATGTAAACAGCAATCTCACCCAAGAGCTCTAACCTGACAGTGTCCCTTTTAACTTATATAATTTCTGACTCTCTTTTCCTTTCAAATTGTAGACTGCTTAACTATCATAATGCCCCTTTTGTTAGAGGAACTCAGTCCAGGAACTGTTGGCAAGACTGGATTGGAACTAGAGCCCGTATTCTTGCATTATACATTCATAAGCTGAGAGTTCTTTCCAATTTCCCTTCACTCCACTCCACCCCACCATTTCCTGATTTACAATGATTTTTAAAACATGCCTGAAGTATAGATCCTTTTGGGCATTGTAGAAAGAATTGTAAGGGATGGGCTTTTGTTTTTACTGTTTTTACTCCATTAACATGTCTGTCGAATGGGAGGAGCCAGGGATGGAAGAAGAGAGAGAATCAAGGAAAGCAGACAGAAGCAAGAGAGAGCTGTGGTTTTAGCTCAGTGGGGCTCTGGTTCAATCCTCAGTGCTGGCAATGATGACAGCCATTACACCAGGACAGTTGCAAGAGTGGGTGGCCTGGGAGAGGGTGTTGTCTGAGAAGGGAGAAACACTGAATTATGCCCTGAGTATCCTGCACCAGCAAGGTGCCTATGAAGTCCTGCCCATCGGCTAATTCCCCCTCTCCCCCGCTCCCCAGTGACCCTAGTGGAACCTGTAGGGGAAAGAAATGATGTGGAAAGCTGCCTCCCAATGGTGTGAGTCAGTCCGTGGTTCAAGCGTCTGTGTGTGCTGGCATAAACTGAGGCCTCTGGGGTTAAGATTGTCATCCCCTTTCATCCCCATAAACCCCTGTGCAGAAGGAGCATGGTCTAGTGGTTAAAGTGCAGGGGAGCACTCAGTTTGTGTGTGAAGGTTACTACTTATATAGAAAGAAGTAACTCTGAACCAAGAAATATAATGAGTGAGCCAAGAAAGCTTCATGTCACTAAGAAAACTGGCATCTCTCGAACACCCTGCAAAAAAAGAGCTGTCCGTCTGGGGATGGTGAAGTGTAATAGTAAACAAGAGTATATTATCCTGCATCTCAGTGCCTTTCTAATATCACTGACTAATTGTACTGATGGGTGCTGATGTGGGAAGAGACAATAAAATAAACTCACCAGCCGTGGAACCACAAATTAACTCATTTCAGCTAAAAAGAATCTTGATGACAGAGTGCCAAATTCCACACTCAGATATGGGTGTATGATTCCTGTTGGCTTCAATAGGATTTCAGGATCTTGGAGCCAAATTTGTCCCAGTGAGTCTATCTGAGTTAGTTTAATTGAGTCATGGGCCTAAGCCACGTGGCCCAGCTCGGATACAGAGCTGAAGCATCCCAAAGTTCAGGGCTGTTCTCCTTCTGCAGCATGAGTAAGTCTTACTGACAGTGATGGGCTGGAACTGTTGCTGCTGCTGTTAAAATCTGATCCCATTTTTATCCCAGGAGATGGTTGGGATTCAGCTGGAGCCAGTAGAGGTGGTGATGTCATCTGGGTCCCTCTCTCTGGCCCAGTCTGGTGAGGGCATCTCTCAGGATTAGGGTGACAAAAGCCTGGGGTGCCAGGAGATGGTGGAGGTGGCAGCCAAGATGGTGAAGCTTTCTTAAGTAGCCTCCGTTTGTTCTTCCTTCGTTTTCTCCCCAAGTCTTTTTCTTTAAGGACCCAAAAAGGATGTGATGGGAGAAATAGCTCAAATACTCACTATTTTGTCCTCCAGTTAGGCCTAATATCTGACATATCAATTCTGGGCCATTAATTTCCAGTTCCACATCTGTTTTTACCAAGCATGATTTCAACATAGCCCTTGAATCATGTCAATGTGGCCTTTTAGGACTAATTTGGTCTCTCTGTCTGGTTCTCTTGCACCGGTTTTCAATAACATTCATTATTGAAAGCAGCTTGACTTACGTTCCATCAGCATTTGTTACTCTAGGTTATTGTCACATCTTATGACCTTCCGTATATTTTTTACAATTGAGGTCACAGTTCAGGTAAATTGGTTGAACCAGTTATAACAATGGGACCCTTCTCTAGGTTAATTGGAGCTGCTCCCTATGATTGCTGAGTTGCATCTGTTTATAGTAGTTTTTTAGCTGCTTATTGGGTGGGTGACTAAAAGTTTTTGGGGTTTTTTTAGTATGTTGGTGGGGAGCTGGTTGTGGACGCTAGAGCTGCTTTCTGAACCTGCTGAGTAACAGGACAATGAAACAAAGGAGAGTGTGGGCAACTGGTTGAAAGGGAAGGTGTCACCCCACAGCATACAGCACGGGACCCTGCATTCAGGCTGGGCAGGCATAGCTTTGTAAGCATATATGGGGCAGTTGGGCATGTGCACTTCCCTATGTAAACTGGGATCCTGTCACAACCAGGTTCACATCCCCATAACTGGGAACTCGCAATCTCCTTAGAATCTGTTATTCTTCACTACTCCCTGTTCCCACTTTGCAAGCTCCAGAGTCACCGTGCTGAATGATGCATTGACATATCAGGTGCAGACAGCTCAGGGAACCCATCTCCCCTGCCTCAGGCAAGCTGCAGATCAGATCCTCTCCACTGTGCTGGACAGTGTGCAAGGGATAACCTCTGCACAGTGCTGGCTAATATGTTGGCTTGCATGCCATGGCTCAAGTGAGCAAGGTCTGTGAGTCAGGGGTCACCTATCTTTAGATTCTCAGCCGAGCAGCTTGTATGCTACAATTGGCAGCAAGGACTGGCCAGTGGGAGGTTACACCAGGTTCAACTGAGAGGAGTAGCATCTTGATGCCCCAGCGCATCATGTCTTTTCCTGCAGCAGAGGACATACTGGGCACTGTGTCAGCCAGAGCAGGATTTGACCCACATTGTTAATCTCTAATCGATTCCTTACATTCTTTGTGGATCCCTAATTTAATATGTGGGACTGCAAGGCTGTTTGCCTTCAGTATGTCTTGCTTTTCTCTCACTTCCAGATATTTGAATAGGGCAAATCAGTTAAAGTCAGAATGTGCCAATTAATTATGTCTGCTCTGGGAGTGGATTAAATGAGCACCACTTTATGGGCTAGCTCTTAAAATAAAAGAATGAACAAGTCATTCTGGCCAACCAATTACAGCATTTCTTTTTCTTGAAGTCATGACTTGATCTTGGAAGATCTGCCTGAGTCTTTCTTCTGCAATCCATCAAGTCTGGGACTTGTTCCTCTCTCCATTTTCTAACTTGACTCTGGCCAACCGTCCATGCATAACATTCCATTGAGACCTGAGGGCTTCCATGTTTCCTGAACAATTCTCTCTCTCTCTCTCCCCTTCAGCAGCATAACGTGGGTTACTGCAGTCTGAAACATACTGAGAGCCTTCTTCATTTTCATTGTAGTATCAATGCAGTGCTCGGCCCTGCGTAAGGCTGTGTGTCTGCAGTGTCCGTAGTGCCTAGAGATGGCAGGATTCTTGATGACACAAAAGTCATTGTTATTCTTGGCTCCTGCCTTATATTTCTTGGGTCAGCTTCGTTTCTCTCCATTTGGCTCCAGGATGAAATTGGCCACAGTTATATGTCACAATCGAGATGTTTGGCCAAAATATATAGAAATATGAATTGGCTCTTTCACAAATGTAAATCGGCCAGCTCAGCCATGTTCTGTGCTAGACTGTATAGGCAGAGTAAACGTGCTGGTGTTGCTCTTGTGTTTTGTCCCTAGGACTTAAGAGGCCATGAGGAAGTTGCAATGCAGAAAAATAAGAGCTGCCTTATGGTGTGTGGAAATTAATATGCTCTAACCTTTTCATCCACCAGTTCACTGGTTTCCCACTTTATTACTTAAGAGATATGAGAATGTTTTAAAGAAAATAAATTTACTAGCACATGCATGAGATCTATAGTGTCCCAGCTCTGTTCAGTAGAATTCAGATTAGTATTCCAGCCGTGAGCTGAAGGGGCTGCCTAGCAAGAACAATGGGTCAAACCCAGAAGTCCCTACTCAGTCTTGCTTTCCTGTCATGTAAGGGAGTACAATTGTACATGGAGGAAGGACTGTCCGGTGGTTAAGGCATTAGCCTAGGACAGAGAGAGTCAAATCCCTGCTCTGCCATAGACTTCCTGTGTTACCTTGGGCATGTCACTTAGATGAAGATTTTCAGGTGTCACCAATGATTTTTGGGTGCCTCAGTTTGTGTCCAACACTAATGCCTTAAAGGGGTCAGATTTTCGGAGGGCAGGTGCTCAGAACTTCTGAAAAATCAGGCCCTTGGAAGGTATCCCAATTTAGGCACCCCCAAATCACTAGCCATTTCTGACAATCTTGGCCCACGCCTCAGTTACTCCATCTGTGTAATGGGGATAAAAGTTCCCTACCTCACACAGGTGTTGTGAGGTTAAATACAATAAAGATTGTAAGGCACTCAGATCCTGTTGTAATGAGGACCATATCAGTACCTCAGATAGACATATAGGGCCTATGGTACTGGAGAAGAGGGATAGATAATTTAATATAAAATGGGCCAAATTCATCCCTGCAATAACTCCACTGAAGCCAATGGAGTTACACCATAGATGAATTAGGTAAAGCATTTGATACTGTACTATGAAATACTAATTCAAATTAGCTTGAACATAAGCTCTGTCACATCGGTTGAAAGCTTGCTGAAGGGCTATAAACAAAGGATAATGATACCCGGCAATGACCTGAGTAGAGAGAGGTTTCTAGGGCTACTGCAGGGACCATTATCAAGTCTGGTCTTATTAAATATCTTCTTTAATGATGTGGAAAAGAGTGTTCACTGGCTTCAGAATGGTTTTATTGGACATCCTCAGCTCGTGGTCATATTCCTCCAGTCTAATATTGCTGTGTATCACTGTTGCTGGGATTATTTGCAGCTGGCTCCACAATCCAGAAGGAATCATATTAGTCATTGATCTAATAGCACATAGCTGCAAATATGACATCTGAATGGCTGGCAGT
Source organism: Chrysemys picta bellii (assembly GCF_011386835.1). NCBI lineage: Eukaryota > Metazoa > Chordata > Testudines > Emydidae > Chrysemys > Chrysemys picta. The sequence continues at coordinate 125,372,505 of NC_088794.1, read as the reverse complement.
TGTCTTCTACAGTGTGTGTATATTTGAGAGTCTTTGGACCTGCTAAAGTCACACAGCAGATAGCCTCCTCTTCACTGAAAATTTCTACAGCTTCAGTCACAATGTGTGCTGTTGTTGTTTTTTCTTCCTGGGGTAGCTGCAGCATTGGGACATAAAGTGGTTGTTTCCCAAGCCCCTTGCATCCTTGACCACAGGCAGGATGTTTTTCATTCTGCCTTTCATCTTGTATTCCACAGCATACACCCTGATACACTGGACTATGATGTCCTCATTCCCAGTTGGTCTATCTCTGTTCTGCCTCCTGGGTTCCTCTAGCTTGAGCTTGTGTACTTGTTCCACACTAATAGCTGTTATCATGTTGATCCTTTCCCTGAACAGTTCAGCTGCCCTTGCTATATGAGGGATTTCTCTAGGATTAGGTCTTTCTCTCAACAGTCTGGGATCCCAATACTCAAGCACCTTTCTCAGCTGTTCCAGTGTTTTGGGCATTATTCTTGACAAAAAAGATTACCTAATTTCTCATCTTATAGATTCATATAGATTCATAGATTCTAGGACTGGAAGGGACCTCGAGAGGTCATCGAGTCCAGTCCCCTGCCTGCATGGCAGGATCAAATACTGTCTAGACCATCCCTGATAGACATTTATCTAACCTACTCTTAAATATCTCCAGAGATGGAGATTCCACAACCTCCCTAGGCAATTTATTCCAGTGTTTAACCACCCTGACAGTTAGGAACTTTTTCCTAATGTCCAACCTAGACCTCCCTTGCTGCAGTTTAAACCCATTGCTTCTGGTTCTATCCTTAGAGGCTAAGGTGAACAAGTTTTCTCCCTCCTCCTTATGACACCCTTTTAAATACCTGAAAACTGCTATCATGTCCCCTCTAAGTCTTCTCTTTTCCAAACTAAACAAACCCAATTCTTTCAGCCTTCCTTCATAGGTCATGTTCTCAAGACCTTTAATCATTCTTGTTGCTCTTCTATGGACCCTTTCCAATTTCTCCACATCTTTTTTAAAATGCGGTGCCCAGAACTGGACACAATACTCCAGCTGAGGCCTAACCAGAGCAGAGTAGAGCGGAAGAATGACTTCTCGTGTCTTGCTCACAACACACCTGTTAATACATCCCAGAATCATGTTTGCTTTTTTTGCAACAGCATCACACTGTTGACTCTCATTTAGCTTGTGGTCCACTATAACCCCTAGATCCCTTTCTGCCGTACTCCTTCCTAGACAGTCTCTTCCCATTCTGTATGTGTGACACTGATTTTTCCTTCCTAAGTGGAGCACTTTGCATTTGTCTTTGTTAAACTTCATTCTGTTTAACTCAGACCATTTCTCCAATTTGTCCAGATCATTTTGAATTATGACCCTGTCCTCCAAAGCAGTTGCAATCCCTCCCAGTTTGGTATCATCCGCAAACTTAATAAGTGTACTTTCTATGCCAATATCTAAGTCGTTGATGAAGATATTGAACAGCGCCGGTCCCAAACCAGACCCCTGCGGTACCCCACTCGTTACGCCTTTCCAGCAGGATTTGGAACCATTAATAACAACTCTCTGAGTACGGTTATCCAGCCAGTTATGCACCCACCTTATAGTAGCCCCATCTAAATTGTATTTGCCTAGTTTATCAATAAGAATATCATGCGAGACCGTATCAAATGCCTTACTAAAGTCTAGGTATAACACATCCACAGCTTCACCCTTATCCACAAGGCTCGTTATCCTATCAAAGAAAGCTATCAAATTGGTTTGACATGATTTGTTCTTCACAAATCCATGCTGGCTGTTCCCTATCACCTTGCACCTTCCAAGTGTTTGCAGATGATTTCCTTAATTACTTGCTCCATTATCTTCCCTGGCACAGAAGTTAAACTAACTGGTCTTTAGTTTCCTGGGTTGTTTTTATTTCCCTTTTTATAGATGGGCACTATATTTGTCCTTTTCCAGTCTTCTGGAATCTCTCCCGTCTCCCATGACTTTCCAAAGGTAATAGCTAGAGGCTCAGATACCTCCTCTATTAGCTCCTTGAGTATTCTAGGATGCATTTCATCAGGCCCGGGTGACTTGCAGACATCTAACTTTTCTAAGTGATTTTTAACTTGTTCTTTTTTTATTTTATCTGCTAAACCTACCCCCTTCCCATTAGCATTCACTATGTTAGGCATTCCTTCAGACTTCTCGGTGAAGACCAAAACAAAGAAGTCATTAAGCATCTCTGCCATTTCCAAGTTTCCTGTTACTGTTTCTCCCTCTTCACTAAGCAGTGGGCCTATCCTGTCTTTGGTCTTCCTCTTGCTTCTAATGTATTGATAAAAAGTCTTCTTGTTTCCCCTACGGGCAACTATTTATACAGACTCAGCTCTTATTTCCACTGCTTCCATGCTTGTGCAAGGTTTACTGTTTGGACTTTCAGCCTACCTGGTGAGCTGAGTCCCTCCGTGCCTATTTGCTCTGCTTCTGGTGATGCTTTGTTTGCCTGTTTTTCACACTCCCTTGCTGGTGAGTCTCACACCGCCCACTGCCACCATGTTTCATGTGTTGTGTGATAATAACCTTAGAGGATTCCATATTTCTAAAACTGAACTGGCTCTTTATTAACAACCATTTACAGAGATGCTGCAGTGGCAACTAGCATTCTAGACATGCACACAAGGACTGGCATCCAGGTGCCTCATCCAAACTCTTCCCTTCTGCAATTTATGTTCCCCTCTCCAAGTTCCATGCAAGTAGCTGCCGAAGGGCTAAACAATGCGTTAACTATGGGTTCAATACAGTGCTTGTTAAGTCAATGGGAGTCTTTCCCTTGGCATTGGCTCAGGTTCTATATCTGCAGATAACACTAAATGGGAAGATTTTGTGAACTACACTGTGGGCAGGGGAATAACCCAGAGGGACATAGGACACATCTACACAGCAGATTAGAACCTGCAGTAGTGAGTCTCAGAGCTCGGGTTTACAGGCTTGGGCTTGCATTATGGCACTAAAAACAGCTGTGTAGATGTGGCTTGGACTGGAGCTGGGGCTCTGAAGCCTCCGCCCCATCCCTTGGCTTCCGACTCCCAGCTCCAGCATGAGCCCAAACATCTACACAGCTGTTTTTAGTGCCATAGTGCAAGCTCAGCAAACCTGAGTCCTGGGCTCTGAGACTTGCTGCCATGGGTTTTAAATTGCAGTGCAGACATACCTATAAAGAGGTTCTAGACTTTCCTTCCTATGGGCAAGAAATTAACAAAAGGAAATTCAACCTGGACAAATATATGTAGGGGAGGGAAGGAGAATCCAAACCCACATCTGTTTAATGGAAGAGAGAGTGAGAGGCAGCCAGAGGGCAGAACCAGGGCTGGAGGTGGGGGCCAGCACCCCCATTTGGAAATATTTTGGGGGCTGAACTTTGTTTCTGCCCCTGTGTGTTGGGCTGGGGATGGAGCAAGTAGGAATTGGGGTGAGTGGGGCCTTGGTGCCAGTGCCCAGTGTGGGGAGCTGGTCCTGGGCCTGGCAGCTCCATTCCCTCCCTGTTGCTGCAGAGCATCTTCTAAGTGGGCTGGGCACATGCAGTGGTGGGTCAGTGTGGATGAAGCCGGAGACACTGCAGTCAGGACTGGGGACGGAAGCACAAGGTGTGGAGCTGCCAGGAGCCCAGGAAGGAGCCAAAGCCGGGTGACACTGGGAGCTGGGAAGCAGGCTGTAGAGAGAGCAGAGCCCCCTGTGGGGAGCAGGAGCTGGGCACGGGTAATAGGGAGGTGGGGCTTTGTGGGGAGTTACCCAAGGTCCCCCAGATTCCCCACTGCCCTATCTTCCTCACAGCTCCCTCCACTACCTCCCCTGCTATCCTCTGCTCCCTGCCACGGCCTGCACCCCAAATATATATCTCAGCCCTTTTTCCCACCCATCCCCATTGAAAGCAAGCTTCTGCCACCTCCGGAAGGCAGTAAGGCCAAGAGGAGTCTTGGGGTGCATGGCAAGTTACAATGTCACATAGCAGCAAAAAATTCTATTGCATGTACTGAGGTTTCACATCACAGAACAGGGAGTACTTCCAACCACTGATGGTAATAGAGAAGCATAGGGACAATGTTTTTTTAATTATTTTTTTTTTTTAATCTGAGACTTCAGAGAAAAGGTTCATAGCACACAATCAGGTTTTATAGCCTCTCCACATTTAAAGAACTTAAAATTATACTTTTTGGGCTAGGTTATGGTCCACACTAAATCAGATTTCTGTCACCCTGGTGGAACAAACCAGAGTTAAAACTGGCCTAAGTGGCTAACTGAGGAGTATTCTAGTGTAAGAGGAATCCCAATGTGCTGTAGAGTCCACTCCTCACAGCCTCTAGTGTAGGAGCTGGGTCAGAGGGAATGAGATGTTCTTGGAGCACTGTAGACTCTGGCAATCCTCAGCTGTTGTAACCTCTCCCTGGGAATCTTTGCAGCTGGGCATATCTTAGAGCAGCTTCGAGGCTATGCTAATTTATGCGTGGGGATGAGCCCAACAATAAACCCAGTATATGCTGCTGGTGGATCACTGAGCATTGCAGCTGGGACTTTAACCCAGTAGACGATTGAAGTCCTTGCATTTGGTGGTGTAATTTTGTGAAGCTAAATACCAAAACAATTATTCTATTCATACTCTGCACTTATCAAGTAAAACTCTTGTTAAAGTAAATGAATTTTTTGTCTGAGTAAAGACTTCAGAAATTGGCCCATTTATATTTTCAAAGGGCTTTGAGCGTCTCAGAAGGAAGGTGCTATATGTGCAGTGTTATTGTTAAAGTGTTGTCAGGAGTAATTTTAAAACATAAGACAGATTTTTAGGGTGGAAAACCTAAGGAGTTTGATGCCCAGTTCCCATTAAAATGGATGGGGATTGGATGTCCAAATCCATATAGCAATTCTGAAAGTCTCAGGCTAAATTTGAAGCCAGACAACTTTGACATGTAAACATATAAGTGGATTGTAGAAAACCTTGTAAATGTAAATCTGTGCCCCAGGTTTCAAAGATCCTCCACCAATGGCCAGGCAGAACATGTGAAATGCATTTCAGTTCTGGAGGTGATATGAAATTGACATGTCCAGAAGTTATCATGGAACATTCCCAATCTGAGATCTACTAAAATCTCAAGCTCACGTGTGGAAGCTCTTTGAGATCTTTGAATGAAAGACAAAATACAATGATGACAATACTTAACACTTATATTGCACTTTTAATCTCAAAGTGCTTTATAAATATTTGCCAAGTAGGCCTCACAACTCCTGTGGGATGAAGAAGGTAGTGTTTTCTCTTTCTAGCAAGGGTTGAATTGAGGTACAGAGAGTTTGTCCACGCTAGGACAAAGGTTCTGAAACCTAGGGTTCACGTAAACCAGCTAAAAGGTGTTAAATTGGCAAACTGCCCTGTCTACAGTAGGGGTGAAATCCTGGCCCCATTGAAGTGCAATGGAAATTTTGGCATTGATTTCAGTGGAGCTAGGGCTTCAAAACATGTTGGCCATTGTGTCTTAGCTATCGTTGTTCAAGACAGTCCTAAAAACACCTCAGAGCAAGGGTCGGCAACCTTTCAGAAGTGGTGTGCAGAGTCTTCATTTATTCACTCTAGTTTAAGGTTTTGTGTGCCAGTAATACATTTTAACATTTTTAGAAGATCTCTTTCTGTAAGTCTATAATATATAACTAAACTATTGTTGTATGTAAAGTAAATAAGGGTTTTAAAATGTTTAAGAAGCTTCATTTAAAATTAAATTAAAATGCAGAGCCCCCTGGACCAGTGGCCAGGACCTGGGCAGTGAGAGTGCCACTGAAAATCAGCTCATGTGCTGTGCCATAGGTTGCCTACCCCGCCTCAGAGAAATAAAGGAGTTGGCAAGGGGAGTGGATTCGAAAGTGCCTGTACTCTAGTATGGTGATTAAAAATTTGCCTTTTAAAAGCCTAATTCAAGGATAGGAGAAGATTCAAGGTTAGGGGCTCCTCCATCTCTGTAGTAAGTCCAACTCTATGAGAGGCAGTAGCTAGGTCGATGGAAGAATTTGTCTGTTGATCCAGAGGTTCTCAAATTGGGGGCGGGGGAGGGAGGGTTAGAAGCTTTCCGGGGGGGAGACCGTGCCGTGCACATTTTACCCACAGCAATGAATAACTATCAAAGCTCATTCCTCCGGACATATTAGGTCCTTGGATAGCGCTGTGCACTTGACTCTAGGTGGTGCTGTGCACTTTGACGGATTTCTGTTAAGCTTGCATAGCATTATACAAAGTCGTTGCCATCTGTACATTAATCCATTTGCTACAATGCGGTGTGCACATTTAATTGTAAGCATCAGCCACAATCACAGTTTTGCTTGTGCTCTTACTGCAATGGATCATTGGCTCTGTTTGAATCAATGCCTTACTGTTTTTAATATTTAGTGAGATGCATGTTGATTTGTTTTAATCGATGTATGTACATGTGTGGTGGGAAGGAGGGCATAAACTACTACAGACACAAAGAAGGAGGGCACAATCAAATAAGTTTGAGAACCACTGTGTTGACCTAGCAGTGTTTAGGTCAGATTAATTACATCATACAGGGCGTGACATTTTTCACAGACCTGAGTGATGTAATTAAGCTGAGTTAACTCAGTAGTGTTAGACCATCCCTAAGTATTGCTATTGAATAGGAAGAATTCATTAGAGTAGCAGTCTGCAGATCTTTCACAATTCATTATAACGGATTTTTGTATAGTGTCAAAAGTTTCACAGTTTACTCTGTACATGCATAATCAATCTATTTGAATGGATAATAGCTTTCATCTACAGAGTGTTCTCTGCATAAAACAAATCCAACTAATCCAACTAATTGATCCCACACTCAAAAAGAAAAGGCATTTTACAGCCATTTATTTGTGATTCGAAGGTACAGTTACAGGAAAGCACAGAGAGCATGCTCACAGGTAAACAAATATAAATACACATACCTACGTTTCCATTCTTGAATTAGAAACTTGACATGGACAGTTTCCCCATCTATCACCCAAACCAATAATAGACACAGTCAGTTAAAACATTAAAATAAAATAAGATTTCTCAGGGTATAAAACCATATCAGAAACACTTGGGCTGTCATTGGTCCATTTACTCCTCTGAAGTATAGGTGGACTTTGAGGTTAGTGTTATCTACACAGTATACTTGAAGATGAAATAAAAATATTGAAATGTGTCTGTGTTAAAGGAATTATTAAGAACTCTTTTGTACTGAAGATGTTGCATTCCCAGCATGTGGTGGCTTTTTTACGTGAATAACTATGACAAAAGCCCTTGTAGCTCTAAGAGGTTAATAAACAAAGTGCTAAGACAAAGGAAAAATGCAGTTTGGTTTTGACAACGGCAGGCCCATATAATGATGGAACATGTGCTAGTATAGAATTCCAGCCTGCCTGATGGAGAGCCAGAGAAATAGTTTGCTCCAGAAATAACACTAAATGGTCTAGTTAACAAGTACCTCCAAGCTAGAGCTGGTCAGGAATTGTCTGTCAATTCTTTTTAAGTGAAAATGTATTTTCTGCAGAATTGAAGTTTTTTGCAGGAAAATCTAAATGTTTTGTTTCAGGTCAGGTCAGCCTGAGTCAAAACATTTCCTCTTGTCTAATTGAAACATTTTGGCTTGGGTCAGTTTGACATTAATCTGAGTCTTCCTGAGCTGCAGTCATGTGCCTTATGCTCCCATACTCCCCCAGGGGCCAGGCTCCCTGGCTGAACTACAGCTCCTATGATGCACCATGCTGTCCCTCTGGCTGAACTGCATCATGGGAGATGTAGTCCAGCTGGGGAGCCCCGCCAATAGAAGAGAATGTGGGCTGGAGGCCACCATACTACAAATTGTAGAGATAAATGTTGAACTGATCTGAACTAGAATGTGGACATTTCAGAATCAACATTTTTCAGACTTTGGTTCCACAAAAAAGTTGGTATTTTGACTTTTTGTTCCACATCAGAATGGAAACAAATGTCTGTCATAGTCATTTCTTACACTTGCATCGTGTAAGGTTTTCTGTGCTCTAAGCACCCCACCACATTCTTACATAAAAAGAATTGGGTTGATGTACCAATTTTTAATGTACGAGGAGAAGTAGTTGTAGAATTAGGACACGGGGCCCCAATCCAGCAAAATACATTAACAAATTTAAGCAAGTTAGTAGCCTCATTGACTCATTTGTGTGCTTAACATTTAGAGCTGGTTGAAAATTTCTGCATTTTGGGCACTTTTCATAAACATTCTTGGGAAAAATATATTCCCACTTTTCAATCACCTTTATTAAAGCTATTCACATGCTTGAGTGGTTTGATAAGTCAGCACCTGCACGCTCAGGTTTCTGTCTTGTATTTTGCCCATTGAACTTGTTCTTGATCATTATTTTTACAGAACCCAGCATAATGGGGCTCCAATCCTGCTAAATATTTACCTTTAACAATAAATTACACAGGGGCTGCCCAAAGTATGTGATACCGAGAGCCACATTGGTCACAAAAATGGCACCTAATCTGCATGTAAATGTAAAGGAATTTTTAAAATAAAAATAAATGTGCTTGGACTTGGATGGGTAGATGAATCAAAATTACCTTTTTTTTTTTTTTAAATTTTGCTAGGAATAAAGCTTTGCAATTGATCGGCTTTGACCTCAGGTTTCCAAAGGTGAAAAGTCAAAGTATTGGTGCAGTGATTAAAGCACAGTAAGGGGAATCTGGAGACTTGGAGTCTCTACATCTCTGACACAGACTTACTGTGCGACCTTGGGCAAATCACTTAACCCCTCTGTGCCTCAGATTCCTGATCTTTAAAATGGAGAATGCACTTTCCTACTTCACTGTCACTTCCTGTTTCTAAACTGTCACCAGATAGATGGTTACATAGGAAAGTGAAGTATTAACAATAACCTGAAATGAAGGGCTTGAGTCTCCTTTTGCTTATGCTGGTTTACCAGCAGCAGAGCTATGTTGTCTTCAGTGAAGTAATTTCTGATTTATACTGAGTGAGAGGATCACCAAGGCCCTCATGTTCAACAGATTCATTTTACACCAGAACCAGAACAGGGGAAGAGGATCTGACCCTTTCCTTTTTGAGTCATCTGTGTTGTGGGATATTAAGCTGGTCCAAACTGACCTAAGCAAAGCTTCATTAGGCAATCATTTCATGTGCTGCACTTTGAATCCTGTCCCCTACCTCTTTGCACTGACGGGAGCCATAGGTGCTAGAACTATGGAGGTGTGGGGGGTGCGGCCGCACCCCCTGGCTTGACATGGTTTCCATCATGTAGAGGGTTTACAGTTTGGTTCAATGGCTCTCCGCACCCCACTACAAAAATTGTTCCAGCACCCTTGACAGGTGCTCCATTACCATGTAAAACTTAGCAGCCTCCTCAGCACCGCTGTGTTGTACCAGGCTGGCTGCTAGGTGAGAAGCAAGCAGCCTTGGAAGTTGGTGTAATATACCCTCGCTTTGCTACTGGAGGCTGGGAGCATCTGCCAGTTCTTGCCAGTCCAAAAGTCTTGAGGGTTTTTGTTTGAATGTATCTGTTTAAAGAGAATTCAGTAGAGGGGGGGAAAACAACTGAAACGAAATGTCTCTTTTCCAAGGGATCTCTATTCTGAGATTGGGGAAGGAGGGTATAATCAGCTCTACACATCCTCATCACAACAAATTAAAACAAGCTAAAAACTCCGTATACATTCAGTTTTCATTCATTTGAGAAGGTTTAGATCCCATTTGGCCAGCAGCACTTTTAGGTAGACTGTGGCTAGGAATTCCAAGCAAATGTGGCTCAGTGACTTTAAACCAATACGTGTCAAATCTGATCTTAAACCAGTTCTTATCTGAGTTGGGATTGTAGGCATTTTCCAACGATCACCACTGCAGAAACAAATCAATAGGTGGCTTGTTGTGTACATAGTTAGAGGGGAATGTTGCTCAACGTGCATAGCTCTTTTCAATTAACAGTAATGAGGACACAGCTGTCTGAGCCTGAAGCCAGTATTTTCAGAGAATAATTCTCAAGGATTTTTCATCCTCCATTGGCTTCTGTCCAGTACCAGTTCTTTGTTTACAAATGAACCAAAAGGCCACGATGTTTAGACAAGAATTACCTTGGTTTGTGGCGCTTTTAATAGTGTGGTAAAGCCTGTTGGCACATGGCCAAACTCAAAATCAAATGAAATTTGAAAAATAACATTCTCTCCTGATAAATCCTTAACTCCCACAAGCCCAAGCATCACAATCTTCCAACCAAGCAGGAGTGGACAACACCCTCTTTTAGGAGCCCATCAAGTCTGCTCCTAAAGCAGCTGGCAGAGGGATATGCAAGGCTCACTCTTTCTGAGAATGAGTACACAGCTCTTGTAAAACTCCCAGTGCCTGCAGGCCTGGAGCATTACTGGTGGAAGCTGAAGCTCAGACTTTGATCTAGAAGAATCTGATCACTAGGCCACCTAGAACTGGCCAGCACTGCAGACAATTTGAACTGCTGCTTCCCAGTCAGAAGTGAGCATGTCTCGCCACCCTCCCTGCAAACACAGTGGGTGCTGCTATATTATTTTCCTTCTTTCCTGAAAGAATTGCCTGCTATTTATCCCTTTCAGAACCCTGCGAAATGCTAACTGACTGACGGAAGTTTTATCAGCTGGGTTCAGGGCAAGAGGTATCAGATTGCCAAAGGAAGACAAAACGTTGCAACCTTCAGCGTAGATGAATGTAGCTTGCACAGAGCAGGGGCGTGATGAAGCTATCTACAGCCATAGCACCTCGGGCTGGGAACCCTTTACATCTCATAACTACATAACTTTGGATCTCATCAGTCCTTGAATGGGATATCTCAAACTAAAACCAAAGTATTGGGAGAAGTAAGTTTGTGATTAGGTATCACACAGCCAATTCTCAGCATGGTATTAGAGCAGTGGTCCTAAAACTTTTTCTGTCGCACCCTGCCCCCTTATTTGTAATGGAATCTGTCCATGCCCTGCCCCCAGGAGCTGCGGCCACAGCCAGGGCTGGGAACGGAGCTGGAGCCGGGCTCCAAAGCTGGGGTTGGGGTCACGGTTGGAGCCGTGGCCTTGGCCGGGAGTGGGACCATGTCCGGGACTGGAGCTGGGTCCAAAGGCTAAGGCTGGGGGGTGGGGCGAGAGCAGAGCTGGGGACCAGTGGGTCTGGGTGGCGCTCCCTCCCCACCCCCTGTGGGGGCTGGCCTGGGCCCTGCCATGTCCCCCCAAATGTTCGTCTGTGCTCCCCTAGGGGGAGAACCCCACAATTTGAGGACCACTGTGTTAGAGGGAACTTCCAGCATTACAGTGGCCCCTGTTATTTGCATGTATACCTGAGGTCCTGATCTCTTGTGGACAATAAAGACCCCATAGCACTTTCTGGGAAAGTAGCCTCAACATCCAGACTGAATTCCCAATGTGGGTAATTACATCTGCCATACCTGAAATTTCTCTTGCATTTTTAATGGAATCATTCATTTAATAGCCAGCTAAATATCTAGGTAGTATTCCTGCTCAATGTTTAAAACAGCTGGCACATTTCTCCCCAGAGGTGACTGAATTTCAGTGGCAGGGTCCATCAGGGTGAAAGATACCATTATCATTACTTGCAACTTGATATTTGCACACATCTGTTTTCTTGACTACCTTAATTTCTATTTAATATCTCCTTTGGGTTGGTTTCTTCTGATAAACTGTACTTTAAAATACGTCTACTCCCCTTTTCACTGGCTATTGTGATCTATCAACAGCCTCTATCATCTTTAGCCTGCCAAAGGAACTCTTGGAAAAGGAGCTCTTAATGATTCAGTTAAAATGTACGGTCAAGAAGTTCACTCATTAGAGGAAATGTAAACTGACCACCAATTGGCTAAATCATTTGGCTGGACTGTTTGTGCTAGTGATTTCTCCAGGCTCCCTGGGGCTTGAGAGCAGTAATAGCAACACACACACACACACCCTTTTCTCATGTCCTCGTCCCTAATGGAAAAGTCTTATAGAATTCAATAGGTGATTAAGCCAATAGGATTCTATGGAAATGTAAAAGTGTTTTATACATATTACTCCAACATCCTATATATTTAACAGAGGTTTCCATTGTTCTTTTAAAACCATGCTATAGAATTAAATAGTAAAGCTATAATTAAAAGCTATAGAAAAGTTAACATTTTTCTATTGAGTTCTATAGGACTTTTCTATATGGGTTGGTCTTTCTTTGTGTCCAGACCCACATTTCATATCATGCAGCAATGGGATAATATGCCCTTTTGCTAGAAGTATGTCCCAAGACACTGAAATAATTAATAATGTGGTTGCCTGTGCAACTTTGGATTCCAGCTGCAACCTCTTTCAGCTACCATTGCTGATGCAATAGAAACTGTCGTTCAGTAAATAACTTCACAGCAGCTGGGAGTATTCTATCCAAGCACTCATCTGGCTCCCATCACTGTAGCATTCAGTACGGACCTTGGAGTCCTGCGGTGATATACTTATGTAAGTGTCAGACATTATGACACAAAATTGATGTATTTATTCAGCTGAATAAATACAATTTGTTGCCGATGAAGATGAAAAGATGGAGATGCAAATTTTCTGCTAATTAATTTAATGGGATTGGTACACTGAATATTATAATAAATGTTCCCCTCCACCACAGGACATCCTGCTCCCTACTGTTCTGTCACGTTGTGGCTACTCAGAACTTCACAGGGGGAGCAGGGAAATAACTAAGATCCTTGTGCTCCAAAACTAGGCCACTACCACTTGAGCTATAACACAGAGACACGCTATTCTGATTCCATCTACTCCAGGCTAATGGCATGCCTGCATTCTAGCCAGTTTATTACATACTTTTATTTAGACAAAAATCTTCCCGGATAACATGGGGTTCAAATCATTTCTGACCTTGATATAACAAATCTGTGGCGACACAGAACTACACAAGTGTGAGCTTTTTGGTGGGCAAGAACTGCCTCTCATCGTGCATTTGTACACGATGGGCCCTACCCTGGTTGGGACCTCCAAGCACCATTGTAATATAAGTAACACCAGCAGCAGGGCTAGAGCTCCGCTCTGAAAGCACAGCCTCTTACCCATTGAGCTATTGCTTATTATCAGCATTATTTCTTCAGTGCTGAAAGGGTGCTAGCTAAAGGAGACTCTCCATTAGCTGTCAGAGATATTGAGCTAAGACACACAGTCAAGCAGTTCTTATATTAGTCAGTAGGAGCAGTGCTACACATTAATGATTACCAATATTGAGTGTCCAAACTCAGGCTGACCATCTATATATAGAATTGCGTTAGCCCTAGCAATCAACTGTTACTATAATGTAAATGGGATGCAGAGTTAAAATGAATTCAAAAGTCAAGGGCCCGTTCTCAGACCCTGAAATTTGCAATTAAACAGGTGTATAGGGAGTTGGTCTTGGATAGTTTCCAGGCTCAGCTGGGCTGGCTGTCCTTGGAAAATAGGACTGACCCCACACAGCAGCAGTTTGAAGTTGGCTTCAGTCTGCACTTTAGGAATGTGGCATTGTTATTTTCCCCTTTCTTATCAACTGTAATTATCATGAGAAAAAAACCTTCTGAGAAAACATGTGATTTCACTGTGTAAAAATCTACTACCAAGGAAATTATTTTCTCAGTGTCCAAAAAAGGAATGGTGGAGACATTTAGGGAAAGAGCTTTGTTCCAAATAATCTTGGAACCAATATCCATGTCCCAGAGCTCGTCTGTTTAGTCCTGGCTTGTGATTATTCCTATAAACAATAAGAAGACATTCATTCTATTTATTGTTCTAAAAGTGAGCTGCCAGTGTTTTAAATTACCAAACCATCTCTATTAGTTAGGGAGGTGGGAAATGATGCTGGGAACCTGCAGTCCCTCAAGTTGTTGCAAGAACATTGGAAGATGCTTCCCTAGCACCTGGGTAAGCTCCTGTGGCCATGTTGGTTTAATGGTGGGAGCCAAGGGGGAAAAGAGAGGAAAAGTAAAACCCTAAAAATAAAACACCCCTGAATCAAAACATCTAGAAGAAGGGAAAGTCCGTCTGCACTTGTCTTCTCTATAACATACATCCACCGCTATGCAGGGCATCCCCATTCGGATGACTGGGACACGGACACACACACACTCTCTCTCTCTCTAAAACAAACTGATCAGAGGAGCTAATCATTTTTTGTATGAAAAGATTTTTTTCTTCCAAAATTGGCCCTCTCTCAGAACCAGAATTTTTCATTAAAAATTGTTGATATTGTTGTCCCTTTCACCTGAGCAGTTTAGACAATATTCAGGGCCTTAACAAGCTGTTTCCATTGGCAGGTGTTTCTTGGGTACAGCCCTTTTCATTTACAAAGAATGTGCACAAAGTCCTGTTTCCCTGAATGCTGTAGAACAAATAATAGCATTTTCATCAGCAGCAAATTGTATTTATTCAGCTGAATAAATACAATGTCAATTTTGTGTTATAATGTATGACACTTATATAAGTATTTCTCCGCAGGATTCCTAGGTCCGCACTGAATATTATAGTGATGGGAGCCAGATGAGTACTTGGATAGAATACTCCCAGCTGCTGTGAAGTTAGTTAGTGGACAACAGTTTCTATTGCATCAGCAATGGTAGCTGAAAGAGGTTGCAGTTGGAATCCAAAGTTGCACAGACAACCACAATATTAATTATTTCAGTGTCTTGGGATATGCTTCTAGTAAAAGGGCATTGATATTATCCCATTGCTGTATGATATGAAATGGGGATCTCCAAATCCCTCCATATCACTGTTCCATTTCAGTGCCACTCTCATGACAGCCTCTCCTGCTCTCTAACGTTCTCACACCCATACAACACTTGCTAAAACAATTCCCTAGGTCCTGTGTTTGTAACTAGTTCCAGGGATCCCCCTCCGACTACATGGCTGAGCCCTGCTCAGGATTTGCCATGCAGCCAATTGCCTATGGCAGTAGCTTCTATTGTCTCCAGCTACCTCATTACAATAAGAGGTTTAATTGCTCCTTCCCCTTAGCCTGAAAGAAGGCTGCTTAGAATATCCATTGGCTTTAACCAGGTCTAGGATCAAGGGAAGCCATTAACACCTTCCAGAATAACAATATTATCAGCATTTTCTGATTTTCAAAGTTTTCCAGGCTTAGAAGGAAGAAAGAGAGGGTGATTGTTATGTCTATTTCTGAATACTCCAGAGGAGCTCAGATATTATGGTGATGGTGCTCCTGGGTACCTAGGTAGATAATATGCCTCTCTCATGGTAATTGATTCATGATTCTAGTCTGACCTCCTGCATCGCACAAACTGTAGAACCTCACCAATAATTTCTACATCAAGCCCCTGTTTGTTACTGAGCTATAGCAGATCTATTACAAAGATAGTCCGTCTTGACTTTAAAATTTCAAGCAATGGAGAATCCACTTAGCTAAGTTGTTCCGATGGTTAATGAGCCTCAGTGTTAGAAATTTGCACCTTATTTCTATTCTGAATTTGTCTAGCTTCTCGCTATGCCTTTTTCTGACAGATTGAAGAGCTGTCTTCTATCAGAAACCTCTTCCCTGTACAGGTACTTGGAGACTGCGATCAAGTCACCTCTTCATTTTTTTTTGGATAAAGTAAATAGGTGGAGCTCTGAAGTCTCTCACTGTAAGGCGTGCTTTCCAGCCATCAAATGATTCTTGTGCCTCTTTTCTCAACCATTTTGATTTTTCAACTTCTTTTTTGAAGTATTGACACCAGAATTGGACACAGTATTCCACTAATGGCCTCACTAATAATATGTACAGAGTTAATCCCACCCTGCTAATCCTAACTTGATATTCCCTAGCAGCATGCAAGGATCACATTCACCCTCTTACCCAGGGCCGGCTCCAGGGTTTTTGCTGCCCTAAGCAGCAAATAAATAAATAAAAGCTGCGATCGCGATCTGCCGCACTTCTACCGCCGCCGGTTCAGTTTTCGGTGGCAATCTGGCGGCTGGTCCTTCGCTCCGAGAGGAACAGAGGGACCCGCCGCCGAAGAGCCGGGTGTGCTGCCCCTCTCCGTTGGCTGCCCCAAGCACCTGCTTACTGGGCTGGTGCCTGGAGCTGGCCCTGCTCTTACCTATAGCATTTTATTGGGAGCTCTTGTTCAGATGGTTGTCTACCATTACTCTTTTCAGTGTCATTGCATTCCAGGATACTGTCTCCTATCTTGTGGGAATGACGTGGGTTCTTTGTTCTTAGATGTATGACCTTGCATATGTCTGTGTTAACACGGGTTGTTCCATGAGCTCACCTTACCAAGCAGTCTGTATAACTGACCTGGCCCTACCATTATTACTACTACACCAATTTGTGTCATTGGCCTTTTACCAGTGATTTAATATTTTCTTCCAGATCATTAATAAAGTTGTTAAGTAACACTTCACAAGAAACACTCCCACTGGCTGATGATTCACCATTTACAATTATTTTGAGATCTGTCAGTTAACTAGTTTTTAATCCATTTAATATGGGCTACTTTGATTTTGTGTAATGCTAAACTGATATTATCCTATTCTCCCTGACTCCCTTATCAGGGGTTTTCTCTCTATGCTGTGGTGTCTTGTTATATTGTTGTTACAAGTGATCCTGGACCCAATCCTGTGTTCTTTGTGCACCTGAGGCCATAGAAATGAAAATAATCATCATGCATTCTGTTGAGGAGTAGCATCATTAGGGAGGGATGGTACCAGCTTCCTGTTTGATTGCTATGTTTTCCTTTTTATATTTACAACATATTTTTTTACATGTTTGCATGCATTGCTTTTTTTAATAAAAACCCAGTGAGTTAATGTTCATTTGAATGATGGAAGTGAATACATCATTTTATTCATTATATTATAATGTTGTTGATTTCCAAGGTACCAATCCTCACAGCAGCCCGGGGCTGGATTCACAAAGGGGACTTAGGCACTGCAACGCTCAGTGTCTCACCACCTAACTCTTTAGAGACTTTGCTGCCCAGTGTAATCCCTGGCCCTGAGTTACATGCCCAAACTCCCCTAGACAATGCATGGGGAGAGTTAGGTGCCTAAGAAAGGGATTCTCAGAAGCCAGCACACATTGAGCAGAGAACTGCCTAAGCTGATCCAGGAGTAAAACGCAGAGGATTGGGGCAGGATTTAAGGTCCAGATCCACAAAGGGACTTAGACACCTAACTTCCATGATCTGGGCCTTAGGCGCCTGTCTCTGGTCAGAGTTCTCCTGGAGTTAGGCACCTAAGCCAGGTCAGTCCTTTCCTGTGAAAAACCAGAGACACCCTCATTTACAGTTCGATCCTGCACTCTGATGCATCACTTGCATTGCCACTTACCACCATTTTTTGAGACACATGAGAGAGAGTGCAGTCTAAGCAAAAGGACTGAGAGCAAGGAACTTCTGAGTCCTGATCCCAGTTCTGTCTGTGTGATTCTTCAACTGCTCAGCCTCAATTTTTCCATTTGTAAAATGGGGATAGTAACGTTTATCCATCTTACTGGGTTCTCTGAGGATTATCACTATAATTAGTATTACAGTATCACTTAGAGGGGCCATTCAAAAGCAAACCTCATTGTACATAGGTGCTGAACAGAGGGGGAGAGAATTCCTGCCCTAAAAAGCTTGCAGTGTAAACAAACAAGAGAGACAAGTTGTGTGTGAGAGGAAATATTACTAGCCTCACTTTACAAATGGGAAGTGAAGCCCAGAGAGATTCAGGCCCAGATCCTCAAAGGTATTTAGGCATCTAACATCCATTGAAATCAATGCACATTAGATGCCCAATTACCTTTGAGGATGGGGCCTAAATAAGTTGACCAAAATAACAAGGGAACTGCACTAAAGCAAGTCCCAGTCCAGTGGTTTAACCACAAAACTCACCACCCCCGCATTAAGTAGGTCATACTTTATGAAGTATCTTGAAAGGAAAATCACTAGCAAAGCGATAAGTATTATTGATGCTATATATATCATGGTGTGTGGAGATAGCAGGAAAAAGCCCAGGGAGCACGCACCTAGCCCTTTGTCCTTGTATTGAGAATGGGATAGAAATGACATGCTCTCCAACTAGAAAAGGAAGTGACTTTCACAGAATGCGCTACAGTTATATGACTTTTACTTTTAATTTTCCACTGTACCAAAGGATGCCAAAGAATGTTCTTGGCATGGTTGAATGTATTTTTCCTGCAGGTATTTAAGTCCAATGTATTCAGTATGGGCAACCTGTCTATGGGTCACTGTTTTATAGGTAGTTTTTGCCCCGGTTGGTTTGCTTTTTCCCTATTAAATGTTTAATTTCATCTTTATCAGAGCACCAATCTGAGAGATGATATGGAGTTCTCACTGCCTGTGCCTCTGTGCTAACAGGAAGGCTGGGAACAGGCGGCAGCTGCTGCAGTGCTGCCAGTCCCTCTGCACCTGCCATCTCCCTGCCCCATCTTCTTTCAAGGATATAGGCAAAGGTTACTAAATTCCTGGGCAGATATTTTTCCCAGGGTATAACTGTCATCCATCACTTAACAAGCCAACGCCATGTAAATACAGGCTGGCAGACATGAGCATTACATATTATACTGGAATTACTCTATGTATTTGAACTGAGAAGGCAACTTGCCAAATAATATTTATTTTATTCCACTGACTGGGGCTTTCAAAGTTTTAAATGTGCATCATTGGTGGGGCTTGCCCTGGAGGAAGCCAGCCAATGAGGTGGAACATAAAGGTTGAATGTTTATATTAAGACCTAATCCAGGGCTATGAAGCTGCCCATAATGTTTACAGTTTTCATGGGCCATTATGTTGCTGCCCCATGCAGTTCATACCAGCCTTACCATGCAAGTCAATCAGGTGACCCCCATGGGTAGCAAAATGTTTTGGGTGGGTGACTGCACACTAGTAGAAGTGGAAAATGGCCAGTTTTCCTAAGGTGGCAAAAGCATTGCTTGTAGCCCTCGTTGTCCAAATTTTGCTTTCAAATGGAAATAGAGGTTGAATTGTCTCCTCTACCTGGGCGGAAGACTATGGTTTGAAAGTAAGCTAAGGACTCTTCCCAGTAGGTAGTGGAGACAGACAACAGCAGTGATGCCTTCATTTCTAGAAATAGGTACATTCCATGTAACTCTTTAGCAGTCTCCTCACAAGGCCAACGCATAGAGCAGAGCTGATTTCAGAGCAGCCCACTGCTTTAGGTGAAGGTAAGTCTTATACCTGCTTCAAGTACCTGAGTTTAGAGGGGTAGGGGAGCTACTGTGCATAAAGAATGAAGAGAAAACAGTGAAGGAAGGTCAATACTCTTCAAACACTATTTGCACCACATAATACCTTGAGATCCTCCTCCTGCCCACACTTTGGACCAAACGGTGCCTCTGCCATTAATGGCACTGGGAGTTGTGAGCATGGAATGAGGGCATGGCCTGAATGCAGCCTTTTGTAAGGTGCAGGTCCAAGCCCCGCCAAGAACTTGGGCAACAGCAGTCATGGCTGGTAGGGTCCCACGTTCCTGCATTTAAAATAAAAAGCATAAGTAAAAAACTGAATGCATTTTGATGAAAAACACATTACCATAATTGTTACCTGTTATCTGTATTTGGCTGGTACCCACAATGTGCAGTCTACATGCAGAGGAATATACAAGCTCTACCCCCAAGGGTTTTCAGTATACTAAGACAAATAACATATGACAGCTGTGGAAAGTGTGATCCCCAGCTTACAAGCAGATTTCAGTCATGACACAACAATGTTGGGGTTAACAAAACAGCAAGGTAGGGTTTGAGGGAGTAGCATCAATATGATGACATGATAACTCAGCAAAGGCCAGTGCACAGTATGATGGAATCAAGAATAATTTTAAAATCATCAATAAAACATAGATATCTAAGTTGGCTGAAAGAATCTCACTATTTATCATCTGACTATTCCATTTCTGACCTCTAGAGCCAAACGCAATGCCAGAAACACTGGGAAAGATATTGGACAAGGAGGGATTCAAATTGAACTTATGACTCCAAAAGGCATTTTTAATCAACCTTCTTCTTTGTATGGCTGATGTAGAGCAAGAACTATAATTTTACATTCAGATGGTTAAGCCAGATAATTGCGTCAAGATTAGTGGAGGGTATCGCTGTGATGCCGCCTTCGTATTTGTGAATCAGGCATTGAGTTGTTATATGTTCCATGGTCTGTTCTGGGTGACCACAGTTGCACACTGGAGAGTCTTTAATTTTCCATTTGTGCGGCAAGTATCTGCATCTGCCATGGTTTGTGCAGATGCGGTTTAGGGTTGCCCATGAGCTTCACAGGAAATCAAAGCCACAGATCTTCTGCATTGGGTATTTCACAGGGTGTTTGTAACTTCTTGTGAACTCTATTTGACTTTCCAAACTTCAGAGTTGCAATTGCATTGGTGAAGGTTAAACACATGGGTCCAAAAGAGCTTCGGGACTTCAAGTGGCAGTGAGGGACATTGTTAAGGCCCTGGTGGATGTGGAGACATGCGTTTTCTATGATCTGCTAGAATTCCCAAAGTGTTGAGGCATTGCAGAGAATGGATTGGGGAGCACCAGCAGCCAAAGTGTTGGGGTCAGCTTGAGGGTTCCAATAATGCAATTTTTAAATCAATTAGGTTACAGTATCTCAGTTTATATGATATCGAATTATTTGCAAACAAATAAAAAAAAAACAAAGAAGGTGGTAATAAAATGCCAAATGCATTGAAATCAGTAGGGCTAGTTAATGTTTTTTGAGTGAAACGTTTTCCTATTAGAAAGGCAAGTGAGTAAAGTAATACCTTTTATTGGACCAACTTCTGTTGGTGAGAGAGAGAAGATTTCGAGCATACACAGAGCTCTTCTTCCTCTTTGAAAATAGGGTTTCACTGAAATTTTCAACAAGAAATCAGGGAAATTGAAATGAAATGTTTTATTTTGGGTAGGTTGATATTAATCTTTGCAATTAAGCCACCAAAAATGTCCGGTGCGATGGAAATTCCATTTTTTTGATCAGCTCTAGAAAACAATCGCTTTTATGGGATTGATCCTGCAGGGATCTGAGCACCTTCTGAGAGGTGTGGAGTACCTTCCCCACTGACTTCAGCACCTCACAACTTGGAGTTTTCTATGGATTTCTGTGCAATGCCTCAAACACTGAGTATGTCCAACTTCCTTTGATTTCTTCTCAGATTCATTCTCTGATATATTTCAAGTGTCCATACAATTAAAATAAACTCAGCATTTGTTTTAATAATTATATAAAGCTTTGTTGCTACATTTCTGTATTTCAGATATTGATGAATGTGCTTCCGAGTCACACCAGTGTAACCCCACCCAGATCTGCATAAACACTGAAGGAGGATACACCTGCTCCTGCACTGAGGGCTATTGGCTCTTAGAAGGCCAGTGTTTAGGTATGTTCTTCTGGAGTGTTGATATATATTCTCTAGAGCAGTGTTTTTCAAACCATGGGTCGCGACCCACTAGCAAGTCGTGGCATGTAAGGCGCTGGGTTACCTTGCTCTGGTCAGCACCGCCGACCGGGATGTTAAAAGTCCTGTCGGTGGTGCTGCCCAGCTAAGGCAGGCTAGTACCTACCTTTTCTGACACCGCGCTGTGCCCCAGAAGCGGCCAGCAGGGGGACCATGGGGCTCCGCGCTCTGCCCCTGCTCAGAGCACCAGCTCCGCATGCCCATTGGCCGGCAACCAGCCATGGGAATTGGGGGGTGGGCGGTGCCTGCGGGCGAGAGTCACACACCTCCGCCCAGGAACCAGACATGCTGCTGGCCACTTCAGGGGCGCAGTGTGGTCTGCGGTACACACTGGCTGTGCTGCTGACCAGGAGCCACCAGAGGTAAGTCTGTGCCCCAATCCCCTTTCCCAGCCCTGAGCCCCCCAAACTTGGAATCCCTTCCTGCACCCCAAACCCCTCATCCCTGGCCCCACCCCAGAGCCTGCACCGCAAACCAGAGCCCTGCCCCCCTCCTGCACCCCAACCCTCTGCCCCAGCCCAGAGTCCTGACCCCCTCACGTATCCTAACCCCCAGCCCTGAGGCCCCCCCCCAAACCCAGAGCCCCTCCCACACCCCAAACCCCTCATACCCCAACTCCGTTGGGTCACAGACATCAACAATTTTTTTCAACTGGGTCCCCAGAAAAAAAGTTTGAAAACCACTGCTCTACAGTGATTCTGGAAAATCAGTGTCCATCTGATTAATACAATTCATTCTAGTCATAATTCTGGTCTCTTTCTGTCTCCCCAATGTTTTGATGATAATTAAAGTTGGATTGTTATCATGGGTCTCCCAAATTCCATAATTTTCGTATTTCTTCTGTGTTCAAAATCTTCCATAGTTTTGGACAATTTAGGATTCTGTTATGTGCATATGGTGGTACAGAACTGAACTGACATCACTGAGAGTCTTTGTCAAATACAGAGCTCACCCTTGGCCTATGTGGAAAACTAACATCTTTCTTATTTGTTAAGTGCCAATAGTATGCTTGGCAAAAAGACTCCCACATGGAACAAAATGGCAATGCCATATGAATGGTATCCATGTTACTGATTTCCACTATGAAAGCAGCCCCTTTTGTATATTCTAGTTCATAAAAATATGACATACCAGCAACACATGTCCTTTCCACATGGTCATAATCCTGACCTACGGCGCTTACATTACTAGAGACCAGGAGCTCAGTAACGATAACATCAAGAAACAGAGCAGTGAACCCACTGGAAAATCTTGGACACAAGCAAACATGTGAGTCTGAAACCAGCGCTGTTTCAGCAGATTCAGAGCTCTTCTCTCTGTCAGCTGCAGAGAGTCAATCTCTCAGTGTCTGCAGTGCCCTACAATGTGAAAAACCAAACCCTACCAAATAGCAGCAACAGCAAAGGTGCAAACTCTACCACTTCCCTCACCCACTCCCCTCAATCAGTATCACAGGCACTGACATGGGCTTTAATTTTAGGCCAAGTCATATAAGTCAGAGACATGACTGAATGTGTTTTTAGTGTTCTTGTTACACTCTCTTCCTGCTTTTTTTCCCTCTCAGCACAGGCTGTTTGCCCATCTGTTCTCCAAAATGGGACTTCAGTGTCACACCACCTCAGCTGGAAGGAGAATGGGATTTCCCTGCTCATTTTCCTTGGAATTTGTCCTTGGAATTTATTTCTCATCTCCTCCTCCTGTCTAGCAATTGGAATGGAGGATTGCATGGCTGCTTTTTTAACTTCTGCTAAAAGCTGCTGTGTAACTCACCTGGGGGTGATATGAAGTTATCAAGTCCCCTGCACCTTTAATTCTAGAGCAGGTTCCTGTAACTGCTATTCTCCTAGAGACCTGGGAAAGAGAAGGCGTAGTGATAAATTCTCTGGTTTAGTAAGGGCCACAGAAAACCCTATGTTCAGTGGCAATTGAGTCATTCTGCCTCCTGGGGTAGAAGATGTCACAGATAGGTCATTCAGGAAGCCTATGCACTTTCTGTGTGACTCCAGACTCCACAGAGGTGTGACTCCTCAGCATGCCTCTTGAGGTGGGGAGTTTGGGCTAGTGAGTGATCTGTGATATTATGGATGCACTGGGTTAATCTTGTGCATGGGGTTGTGTGTGTGTGTTCTGCACCATGCCCTGGTATGTGATGATCCCCATGTAGTTCCCTTGTGCACAACCCAAGTACATGAGCTATGTGCAGGAACCAGGATTTGGCCCCGAGTCAGAATTCAAGCACTTTGATGCTTGGTGTAAGTATCAGAGACCCATAGTTGTTGCCCTGCTGAGCTGAGTTTGCCCAAGAGTATCTGTTTATGCTATTTTAAAGAGACAATAACATCTCAATGGTTGATTTAGGTAACTGTGAGTAAGGGTGGGGAAGATCACCACAAAGCAATGCAGAGATGTAAGAAGAAAAGCTGTGCTGAAAAAACTCCTCCGCATTTTTCCAAAAATGTCAAAGAGTCTTCTCAGTTCTCTGCTTTTCCACAGGCCCTGGAGAATCCATTTCCACTGGGCACATGGCAAAAAAAAAAAAAAAAAAAAAAAGATAATGTAAAAGTATTTGGAGGGCTGGGTTGAGTTTACAAAGGCAGTCTCTGTTGGTACATTTCTTCACTGTTAGTAAGAACAGCACATCTGTCTAACCAAATTGTTGTTGTTGTTGCTATTTAATATTTAGCCTGTAAGTGCCAGCACAGTAGTTACACAGTGGTGCCAAGAGGAGCCAGTCAGGAAAAGGGTTCCTACAAAAACAAAGTCCCTGGCTTGGAGATTTTATAATTGTAGGTCCTGATCCTGCAAAGACTTAAGCATGTACTACATTTTCAGTGCTGTGAGTGGTGCCACTGAGGAGAACAGAAGTACTCACCTGCTTAAAGTTGAGAATGTGTATAAAACTTTGCAGGATTAGGGCTTAACCTATCTATCTAGACGTTTGTATGACACACCTGTCACTGGTATGTGGGTCATCTTGGTATTGGACTAAAACAGAAAATAAATCTATTAAAGGTGAAAATCAGTGCCCCTTAATACTTTTAAACATATTTCCATTACTTTTGCCCTGTTTAACCTAGCTTCCTGAGCCATTTCTTTGACAAAATTGCCACTCAAACCCAAAAACTTAAACCTGATAAAGCTAGCTAGTAGCTACCCAGTGTTGTCCATTCTTCATGGTAATATAAAATCACCTAAACAATTCAAATATTCTGTTGGATAAAATAGTCTTTAACACCTAATTTCTGCTTTAAAATCCAAACCAGGAACATAACCAATTTGAAGTAAGACGTCAGAGAATGCCTATATTATGCCAAAAAGTACATGATAAATGACAAACAATGAACTGCAATTTGTGCATTTGTGTGTGACAGACAAAACTGAAACTATCAATATTCTGATTTTCACGTGTGTTGGAGCTTCTGGAGATACTTCTGATATAACTGACACCATAAATGGCAAATCCTGCTTTCCTTACTCACTCTAGTAAACAGATGGAAGACAATAAGTCTAATTGGCTTATGCCAGTGGAACTCCATTCACATCAAAGGAGTTTCACCAGCATGGAACTGGTATGGCTGAGAGAAGACTCAGGCCCAGTGGATATACCCTTGTGAGTAAGGGGAGCAAGAGTCAACCAAGAAAATCAAATTCAGAAAATGCAGCTTTCAAAAGTTGCGGGAAACATATGTCCTGATTTTCAGAGGTGGTCAGCACCACAATTTCCACTGAACTCCATGAATGCTGCAGGTTCTCATCGCCACTGGTCATTCAGCCAAGAATCATCCCCTCACTCAAGGAAGTGTTTGTTTGACTGGTTTTCTATGTCTACCTTAGTGATTCACTGGCTGGATGTTATCACTTAATATTCCACCGGAGTGTCTTAGGGATGCAGTTTTGAGGAAGCTCAGGTCTGGTTCTCCAAGTGCAAATTTGTTAAGCTTTCATCAAACTGAGTTGTTATTTTTCCAGATCACCACAGACTTTTATATAATTATAGTTTTTCCAATCACGGCAGTACTTTCCAGCTCAAAAAAAAAAAAAGAGAGAGAGAGAAAGAGAGAGAGAGAGAGAAGAATGAGTTGCTATTCCAGTAAACCATTCACCCTTGACTTTGTTTACAGGAAGCACTCATATAGGGAACGTCTTCCAATATCGTGTTTCCCATCTGCAGTCACTACAAGGCTTGGGTTGTCACTAGAGATAGAAGTTGAATATCAGTGCAGTATTTGCTCTGAGAGCTTATTTGAATCACCCATAAAGAAAAATCTAAGCAAGGTCATAAACTTTTACTCACTATTGGAAGGATATGAAGTTTTGAGGACAGCCAAAAAACAACCCCATAAATTAGAAGGCAGCTGATCCAAAAGAAAATGAATTGCCACAAAAGAGACAATTCATCAGGTGTTTTATTTCTGCTCTGAAGCAAGGAGTAAAGCTCTTCCTAACTTTCATAATCATGTTTATTAGGTTCCAGTGCCATCAGAGAGTAAATTTACATTATGCTTGTGTCTTTCAATCTTGTCTCTTGCTCATGACAGTCAAATGCAATGATTGTTCATGCTGCAGTTCAACAAAAAAACAGTTATTTTAGCGACGCTATGAATTCCTATATTTTAAAGTTTCCTCATAAGCCAGTGAAAACAGTCCCATAAAAATAGTTTTCAGGGTGATAAAAATATTTAAAGATTGCCACGTCTAAGACTAAAAGCAGCTTTTGGGGCTAAATCCTGCTCACCTTATTATGTGAATAGCCCTGATATATGTGTGTAAGTGACCAGGATTACAACCTAACCATTACAGAAAAACAGTATAATATTTTGTGCTATACTCTAATAGACACAAATCAAGAGTAGCTTCTGATGCCGTGTGACCTGGGCTTTTTGATAATGTAGCACATTGAGCAGAATCATTTACAACTGACTATGGAACCAATCAGCTCCCGTAATTATATTTCAGCTATTTATAACCAAATGTATTGCTGTGTTGTCTTGGGGAGATATGGACTTGAACAACCTTCCATCTGAATGCTTTGGACTTTGGCTGTTCAAGTTCTGGAGTCAGAATATCATATGTTAATCCCTTCCCCCCTCGCTATGAGTAGATTTTAGTCCTATGGTTATATGAGTTTATCTAATGCTATGTATGGCAAGTACAACTACAATCTTGTCTGTACTTCAAATCTTTTTTTATTTTTAGACATAGATGAATGTCGCTATGGTTACTGTCAGCAGCTGTGTGCCAATGTACCTGGTTCCTACTCCTGTACATGCAATCCAGGTTTTACCCTTAATGATGATGGACGATCATGCCAAGGTACTGTATACAAGCAATGACTACTGCAGTGTTGGCCCCAGCCCAGCAAAGCACGTAAGCGTGTGTGTAACTTTAAGAACATGAATATCCTGCTGAGTTCACGTGTGTTACACTGTCTGTTATAGGGTATGGCTACACTTTGAGCTGGAGGAGACACAGCTGTGCTAGCTCTGATTGAGCTAGTGTGCTAAATATAGAGCGTAGCCACTGTGGTGTGAGCAGCTAGCCACCCCAAGTACATCTCTGTCCAAGCTGTTAGGCACATACTCAGGGCAACCTGCCACAACCGCACTCTGTTTTAGCATGCTAGCTCGATCCTGCAGGCATGTCTCCCTGTGCTGGAATTTCAGCTTGCAGGGTAAACGTTCCTGTAAGTATTCATATGGCTTCCATCACTGTAGTATCTGAGCACCTTTTAATCATTACTGTATTTATACTCATGACACCCCTGTGAGGTAGGACAGTACCATTAGCTTCAGTTTCCATATGGAGAACTGACAGAGAGATGAAGTGACTTGCCCAAAATCGCCTAGGAAGTCTGTGGCAGAGCAGGAAATTGAATCCAGGTCTCCCAAGTCCCAGGTTAATGCCCTATTGGACCATTCTTCCTCTCTAATGTGTTTAAGTGCCTTACTGGATCAGAGCCTCTGTGATCTCATGATCAACGTTATATTTCTGTTCTTGAACAGTAAAATACTTCAAAGCAGCTTCTCAGGGAATGGCCCAGCGTTAATGGGATAAAGACACTCCAGCAGTTGCAAGTTTCCTAAAAGGAAAGTCTTTACTTTATGGTAGCCACAGTATTCTATAAGGATCATTTCCTCATTACATCAGCATTCCCTAGATTTATCCTGCTGCTTTTGGCCTGGTCTTGCTCAGATTAAATCAGTCGGAGACTCTTATAATTACTAGATAAACAAGGAAGCATCTGCAGTAAATAGTTTATCCCAGTCTTTCTTGTTATTTTCTGATCTTAGACAGATCAAGCAGCTTTTTCCCCAAGAAGTCTCGGTTGTAAGTGACCCTCTTCCCTCACTAGGGGTAGATTCAAGAGCTGGCAGACTTGTTAAATATGAGATCTCTGATCTCATATTCAATGCTATCTAGTGCCTCAGCAACAGCATTAGGGAAGATGTTCCCAATTGCTTTACATACAGCATGGCCTGTGTTTCCAACCACTTTTTTCATTACAATTATCAGCCTTAAATACCAATAACAATACAAACTGAGTCAAATCTTTGCAAGAGAACCAAACGAAACTGCTGTGCCTGTACTATTAAGTCCTTTCTAATGTTTGATTGTAATAATAATTAATTAGATGCAGTGCCTTGGGAGAAGTCATTGATAAACTGAGTATTGGTTTCCCGTAGATGTGAATGAATGTACAACCCAGAACCCTTGCGTGCAAAACTGCGTCAACACATATGGCTCTTTTCTCTGTCGCTGTGATCCTGGCTATGAACTGGAAGCTGATGGAATTAGCTGCAGCGGTAACTGTCTTCAGTGATTGGGTGCGGGGAGGGGGTTAACTGTATTTAAATCATTTGTTGTAATGTATTATTTTTTATGTGCCTTCCTCTGAAGTTTCAAATATGGTCCACTGTTAGAAGTAGGATATATCTACCTATCCAATCCAGTAGAGCAATTCATCTCTTCCTAATTTCTGTTAAACAGGAGGGTAAAAGCAAGAAACCACACAAAAATCAATGGTGGTGTTTGTTTTTTTCTCATAATGGTTTTAAAGAAATAGATTAAACATTAGAACTGTTCTGTGACAATGGTAAAGAACCACAGAAAAGAGTTGCTTTCTTCTAACACTCACCAAGGAACTTTATTGGCATAAATAAAATAGCATTATTCCAAAATCTACTCTTGCCCTGATACAGCAAATAGCTTACTTTAATTCAACAGGTACTTAAGCACACGTTATCTCTCTTGCCCTGCTTTACTGCAGAACTTTCCCAAACATTTTCCAGCCCTTCCTGCCTGCTACAGATTTAAAGAAACAAGAAACATCCTCATGAGCACTGTTGAATCTAATCAGATAGGAGCGATCCATCCACCATGTAGCAGTATTATTGGAAAATTATTACAACATTGTTCTTTTCCCCTCTCTCGTTTTCCTTTTGTTGTTTTATTTTGCTTAATTGAAAAAGAATAGTTAGGCTTACTTCTTTCGTGAGTGTCCCCACAGTCTGTTTAAATGAGAGAATCCAGCCAATATTTCTTGGAAGGAAAAAACCTCACTGGAAAATATTTGTTTTTTAAT
Organism: Chrysemys picta bellii; assembly: GCF_011386835.1. NCBI lineage: Eukaryota > Metazoa > Chordata > Testudines > Emydidae > Chrysemys > Chrysemys picta. The sequence goes on along the minus strand of NC_088794.1, from coordinate 125,343,435 downwards.
TTACACTAAACAGATGTAAAGGGCTGTGTTTGAGAGAAAAAACATGTGACATGCAGTGTATGTTAAGCCATTGTTCTTTGTAAGCCTAATTATAAAGAAAGGGACTCAGGCCCAGATTTTAAAGGTATTTAGGGGTTATTCTGCTCAGCACTGCAATGCGTAACTCAGGAGCCTAAGTCTCACTTTCAAAAGTGAGTTGGGCACTTAGGACCCTGAGTGTCAGTGAACGTCAGTGGGAGTTAGTCTCCTAAATGTCTAAGTCCCTTTTGAAAATGGGACTTAGACCTCGCAATGTTGAATACCTTTAAAATTCTATTCTTATGTCCTTGTTCTGGCAGTGAAATGCTGCCTTGTTCAAACATGCTCATTGGTCCAAATTCTGGCTTTAGCAGGATTACACAAGATGTAAAGCGGTGTCTGTTTTTTCACACTCCCTGTTGATAAAGTAGCTTCATGGCCTGAAGTTAATAACAACAATATCGAGCATGCTCCCTCTATAAACCACTTTATAGATACTTACTCATCCCTACAACACCCTGGTGAGGTAGTTAAATATATTTCCCCTCTCCCCCCCATTTTAAAGATTGGGGAAACCAGACTGAGAGCTGAAGTGATTTGCGCAGGGGAGTCTGTGTCAGAGCTGGGAATAAGTACTCAGGAACTGGCGGCTCAGACTCAAGCCTTTGTTTCTTTGTAAATTAAGTTGTCATGGGATAAGCGGGAAGATCCTTTCATGGATTGAGAACTGGTTAAAAGACAGGGAAAAAAGAGGAGGAATAAATGGTAAATTTTCAGAATGGAGGGGGTAACTAGTGGTGTTCCCCAAGGGTCCGTCCTAGGACCAATCCTATTCAACTTATTCCTAAATGATCTGGAGAAAGGGGTAAACAGTGAGGTGGCAAAGTTTGCAGATGATACTAAACTGCTCAAGATAGTTAAGACCAAAGCAGACTGTGAAGAACTTCAAAAAGATCTCACAAAACTAAGTGATTGCGCAACAAAATGGCAAATGAAATTTAATGTGGATAAATGTAAAGTAATGCACATGGGAAAAATACACATACAATGGTGTCCCTAGCCTCTGTTTGTCAGAGGGTGGAGATGGATGGCAGGAGAGAGATCACTTGATCATTACCTGTTAGGTTCACTCCCTCTGGGGCACCTGGCATTGGTCACTGTCGGTAGACAGGATACTGGGCTGGATGGACCTTTGGTCTGACCCAGTATGGCCGTTCTTATGTTATGTTCTCTTATTAACTAAGCAGGGGAATAAAGAAATGATTAACAGTGACCTTCCTTGCATGTGCTTTCCCCTCAGACATGATTCCATGTGGAACATTGGGGTCCTGCTTTCTCACTTAAACACAAAATTCTGCAAATTATGTTGATTTAGCAAATCAAGAGTAAAAAGAATGAAAACCAGCATTTCTGTTTTTAATCAGAGATTTGAAAGGCTGCTCAGCTTCCCCGTTATTTTAAAGATCTCTAGGCATTTTGGGAGACCTGCACTGAGCTAGGATGATGATATTAAGCCATATTGGAATGCCAGGAAATAACTGACTCAAGGCTGCTGCAGGGGTGGGATGTAGGATTTCTGCTGGGACTGGTGTCACTCTCTTGGAGGGAAGGCTTTGCTTTCCAGAAAAGATTTTTCCCTTTATAAAATAGACTCAAACCCATAGCTCACTGCGAGGGAAGACTCCACACACACACACTCATTACCATTCGTTTGAGGAGAGGCCTTTTACTTCTATGTCTTAGATTAGAGCTAGGTCAGGTCTGTAACATCTGGATAACCAAAACATACCTATGTTCCATGGGTAGTTCTACCTGTGAAGTGAGATATAAGTAAATGGCCAATCACATGGACAATTAGAAACAGGTTTTCTGACAATACAGGAAATAAGAGCAATGTATCCTTTCACTCTCTAGCTTTTCATTCAATGCTACCTCACCTGTAGAGAAAGCTTAATTAAAAAGTTGTGAAGTAACATTTCAGTTTGATGCATTGATGCACCAAACAGAATAGATGACATGGACAGACTCCGTTATTTGCAAAGCTTCTGCTCTACACCCAAATCCTCCCCTTGTACCTGCAGGTTAATGGAGGGTGTACTTCTGCTACTGAGTGCCAGAGCTAAAAAGGTGCTGAATGCCTTCACCTTCAGCTGCCATGAATGGGAAGTGAGGCACTCAGCTCCTTGCAGGAGGAGAGCTAGGTCCCCTATATAGCTGCACAGAGAACTGTCAGCAAGTCATTATGGGCCTGACCCTGTGTTTCTCACCCACCAACGCCCTCCCTCCCCCGAAGTCAACAGGAGCCTTTGAATGTACCAAGCATGCAGGAGTGGGCCCTAAGGTGCGTAAATACTCTGGTGACACAGCAGAATTGATTACACATAGCAAAGAGCTTTAAAAAATTGCACTGATGAAGTCCAACTGCACTCCTGAAGGCAATAGCTAGTTTTGCCATAGTCTTCCAGAAGAATTAACAAAACTGGTTGTATTTTTAAAAATATAGAGAAACCTATTGTAGGCCACCCCACCACTTTGACTCCCATGATCTGCAACATTCAGTCGCATAGTAGAGATGACCCTGAATTAAAATGGCTTAGTAGTCTCGGGGCTACTTGTGGCTGAATGTTCTTCCTTGGTACTGTATTCTAAAAAGTAGCTATTTAAAAATGGCCCCCTGGAGTTCCATGTCTGTCATGACCCAGATCACAGGCGTCAGTTTAAAATTAAAATGATTACAAAAAATGTTATCTGGGGACCTAAGAGTCAAGTTCCTTCCATCATCACCAGTAATAAAGCTTCTGCAGGCCAAACTGTACCCTGAATGACAAGTAACTGACTGGAACTTAAACAATTCTCTTGATGATGCATAAAAAGGAATAAAATCCAGTTCACTCTCTCTTAGCTATGTTGGCTCTGCAGGGCTAACAAGAGTGAGAAACACTACAAATTAATGGAGATATCCCATCTCCTAGAACTGGAAGGGACCTTGAAAGGTCATCGAGTCCAGCCCCCTGCCTTCACTAGCAGGACCAAGTACTGATTTTGCCCCAGATCCCCAAGTGGCCCCCTCAAGGATTGAACTCACAACCCTGGGTTTAGCAGGCCAATGCTCAAACCACTGAGCTATCCCTCCCCCTAAGGTTATTTCAGTTAGTCAAGTAAGCTAGCCTGACGGATTACACACACTGAGCAGGAATATTGAATAGAAAGGTGCCAGTCTACATTTCATTCAGGGTAGAGTCTCACTTTTAGACAGGCTTGCCTACTGGATGGTCTTCTGAGAGTGGGTTTCATTATCATTTATTAATAGTTGTAGGCTGGCTTGATATGGGTGAGGCTTAGTAAAAAATAGTAAATTGGATCATTTTCCTTTTTCAAGTAAAGTAATAATTTACATTCATTCCTAGCTACCATGAGCCATATTCACCCTGGTGTAACTTCAGTAAAATCAGTGGATTTACATCAAAGTTGAATCTGGCTTATTAAACTGAGCTGAATAGCAAACACCATGATCTATAGCTCTATGAATTTTTGTGGTGACAGGCACCGTAGTTAGGACAGAGTTCTGTTCAGGGGAAAGTCCTTTTTACTTTAACACAAAGCACTGTAAACTTCATTCTACCACTGCAGACATGGATGAGTGCAGCTTCTCAGAGTTCCTTTGCCAGCACCAATGTGTGAATGAGCCCGGTTCTTACTACTGTTCCTGCCCCCCTGGCTATGTTCTGCTTGATGATAACAGAAGCTGCCAAGGTAAGAACATTCCAACCATGAATTAAAACCCAACCAAACAGTAAATAGCTCATAGTTCTGGAAAGAAAATTAAGTTGATTCATTGAGAATCAAGACTTGAGATGTTTGCTTGATCTAAGCATTGCAAAAAGTTGGAAATATTATTAGGGGGTGTATTGTGCAGCTATGCTGGTGAGTGCTTACTCCCATGAGTGATCCCATTGAGATCAATGGGGTTATTTGCATGAGTAAGTGCTTGCTATTGTGAGTAAGGGTTGCACAGAAAGGTACCTAATGGTCCAGTTTTGCTCCCCCTGAAGACAGTGGCAAAACACCTACTGACTCCAATGGGGGAAGTGAGGATTGGGTCCACTGAGAGCCCCTACTTTACTCTGGAGCTTTTGAAATGCCATTAACTCATTAAAGTATATTACTGAGTAGAGCTAATTTCAAACCTAAAGCACTGGTCCCTGCATCTATGGGTGTGTCCTGCACTATAGGATCAGAAAGAGATAGCAACTGACTTCCATGACTGTGCCCGGGGCATTTTCTTTTTTATTGTATCTCCATGTATTGTACTGTATGTTCTGCATTAAGCTGTAGCCGTGGTTGTACCATAGCCGCTGGACTCGCTTTTCCCTTTCAATACAGCTTTCTGTCTGCAGCTTCTCAACCAGTTTTAAGCTGGCTGTGAGCATAGGAGCAGTCTGCTCTTTCTTTAATGTCCACCCTCTATAAATTCACTGAAAAAGAAATCCTGCAGGGTTGAGATGTTATGCAGGGTTCATCAATACGGATATTTTTTTTAATCGTCTCAGTAGCAGCATTCATGGAGTCAGGTGTGGTTTGAATTTTTTAATGCCCAAACCCTTCATTCCCCCCAAATGGCACTTCCAATAGCAGAGTGTACCTGGCCCCATGCTGAATAACACTGGATCAGTGCCCTGTGTTCTGAATGTTTCATTTATTAGCTTGCTAATAAGGGCAAGGTTGAGGGGCAAATGGGGACCGTGTATGTCCAACAATTCCCCCAGAAAACTTTGCATTATTGGTATGTGGGCACATTATGCTCCCCTCCCCTCCCCTTTGTCTGTTTAACTTTTAAGATTGTGAGCTCTTTGGGGCAGGGGCCATGACTCCTTTTATATTTGTGCAGTGCCTATCACTGTGAGGGCTCTCCCAGAAACTGAGAAATAAACTATTAATAATATAATGAAACCTGGCTTAAAAGAGGGACTGATGAAAAAATGGTTCTCCTTAGAGTGATTGTCCCTCCGTGTAGTGCACTTCAGGTTGGGCATGAACTCTGTGTACCCGTGACTGGGGAATGGTCTTTAGCAGTGGCTGTGTGGTCTACGTATTCATCCCCACTCTCCTTGTGCACCACCCCAAAGAGATGAGAGGGGCTGCTAGACTGCCACCCTCTTATCTCTTAGTTTGTTACCTCTTAGTTCCTTTTTACTGCTCATGGGCTAGGATGGAGCATCAGTGTCATGCTGACTTCTTCAGATTCTCTCTCTAAATAGTTTTCAAAGTTGTAAGAATTTTCATAGTTAGCTAGTTTTATAGTATAGTTAAGCGATAGATTTAGGGGTCTAGTTCCCTATTTTTGGAAACGTTTTCCAATGGTGGGAAGTCATTGCTGTATACATACTCGCACCCACACCCACCCACCCAATGGTTGTGGGGAGTATGCCAAGAATCCCTGGTTTCAAAAATTTCAATACATGCCCCAAGCCCTTCCTGGTCACGGACTATCACAATATCTGTCTGTACTTCCTGGGGGAAGCCAATGTCCCTTCCAGTATGCCCCTGTGGTATCCGCAGGTCGTTTCTGAGTAGGAAAAAGCAGTCCAGGGAGTTCAGCTCCAAAAGTTCCTCTTTGAGAAGTACATGAAAGTAAGGAGTATGCCCCTGTACATCAACCTGAAGAAGGTAGGATTTGCTCCTCTTCTTTGGTCTCTGGGCAGTTCCAAGACCTCCACCCCTCACCAGCTCAGAAAGGCTCAGGAGAGCAGGGAAGGGAGACGCAAGTGCATTCATAAGGACAAGAGGGAAGATTCCCCATTCAAATCTAAGAAGAGGCAGAAGTCCCTGCCTCATTCCAAGTCACTGGGAGATTTCTACTTCAGAGCAGGACCATACAATACTGAGAAGGAACAGACTGGGACTTCTTCAAAGGGCAAAACTGCAGCACTTTCCAGTATTGGGGACTGCTTCTTCAACACCGAAACCCTCGTTGGTACCGTCAGATTTAGTGACCTCTACTTCAGTGATCTGAGCTGTGGAGACATCCCCATCAACTCTGTCTGGCTTTCTGATTCCAGAAAATCTTCTGCTATTCCTAGAACTGGAAAAAGAAGAACAGGAGTACTTGTGGCACCGTAGAGACTAACAAATTTATTAGAGCATAAGCTTTCGTGGACTACAGCCCACTTCTTCGGATGCATATAGAATGGAACATATATTGAGGAGATATATATACACACATACAGAGAGCATAAACAGGTGGGAGTTGTCTTACCAACTCTGAGAGGCCAATTAATTAAGAGGAAAAAAAAAAAACTTTTGAAGTGATAATCAAGCTAGCCCAGTACAGACAGTTTGATAAGAAGTGTGAGAATACTTACAAGGGGAGATAGATTCAATGTTTGTAATGGCTCAGCCATTCCCAGTCCTTATTCAAACCGGAGTTGATTGTGTCTAGTTTGCATATCAATTCTAGCTCAGCAGTCTCTCGTTGGAGTCTGTTTTTGAAGTTTTTCTGTTGTAATATAGCCACCCGCAGGTCTGTCACTGAATGACCAGACAGGTTAAAGTGTTCTCCCACTGGTTTTTGAGTATTTTGATTCCTGATGTCAGATTTGTGTCCATTAATTCTTTTGCGTAGAGACTGTCCGGTTTGGCCAATGTACATGGCAGAGGGGCATTGCTGGCACATGATGGCATATATCACATTGGTAGATGTGCAGGTGAACGAGCCCCTGATGGTATGGCTGATGTGATTAGGTCCTATGATGATGTCACTTGAATAGATATGTGGACAGAGTTGGCATCGGGGTTTGTTACAAGGATAGGTTCCTGGGTTAGTGGTTTTGTTCAGTGATGTGTGGTTGCTGGTGAGTATTTGCTTTAGGTTGGGGGGTTGTCTGTAAGCGAGGACAGGAGTCACTCCTCCTTTCCAGATCTCAATACCTTGCACCAAGACTTCAACTGGTGCCAATATTTCTGTGGTACCACTTTCCAATCCCCACCAACAAGTTGGGTTGAGGCAGACTATCTCCGATACCATCAATGAGTAAAGGCAGATCCCTCCCACCTCCTGCAATATGAAGAGCCTCCCTTTCTGGATCTGAGGTCAGAATCCTCAAAGTCAGAAGAGGACTACAGCAGACACCTGTCCCAGACTATGTCCCTAAGGACTCCTAAAGAGCATTGAGCCCTGATAAAATAATGAGAGTCTCCACACTATCTCACTACTCTTCTACTAGAGGATACCCTCTCCCCCATATACTCACTGGTACCCAGCACTTCAGCGCCATTATTGAGGGGCTACAATGTTGCGCAGTAATGGTATTGAGTCTCAAGGCTCTTCTGGGACCATCATACAATATACGCACCTTAAGACACAAGGGACCCAAAGAGATAAGGGATCCCAGGGTGGAGGAAGTGCCTCCTTAGCCTCCTCAAGAGCCTCAACTCCAGCAGCAGGAGGATGAAGAGCATCATAAGGAGGATTTTGTGCCTGTAACCTTGTCGTCCTCTTCCCCAGATGATGCTGTGATTACAGTTTCCCCTATGCACCCCAATTATACAAAGGCCTTCCAAGACTTACTCGAGAGTGGCCTGTCCAGGAAGCACCACGCAAACTGCTAGACATTTTGCATAGATTGGACCGGAGTGGTGGTGCTCCCTATTAAAGATGCAATCCTCGAATCCTCCAGGACTCTCTGGCAGACAACCACCACAATCCCACCAGTGTCCAAACAGGCTGAGGAGAGGTATTTAGTACCTGCAAAAGGGTCACAGTAGTTATTTTCTCACTGGCCTCCCAAATTGTTGGTAGTTTCAACAGCCACTGAGCATAGTCGACAGAGACAGGCTTAGTCAGTGCTGCATGAGAAAGAAGCAAAGAGGCTTGACCTCTTTGGCAGAAAGGCACATTCCTTGGCCTCTTTGCAATTCCAAGTCTCAAAGTGCCAAGCTCTAATGGTCAAATATGATTTTACTATTTATGACAAGCTAACCAGCTTATGGTGCTTCAGGATATTAGAGACCACTTCCAGACCCTACTTGATGAAGGAGAGCTGGTAAAAAGATTGGCACTCCAGATGACCTTAGACGCAGCGGACATGGTGGAGAGATTCATGGCCACTATTGCCATGATGAGACACTCATTGTGCGCTCCTCGGGAGTCCCAAAGGAAGTTCAATGCTGAGGCATTTTCCATTTGAGTGTGACACTCTATTCAGTGCTAAGACAGATGAGTCTCTCAGTTTGTTGAAAGACCCCCAGAGCCACACTTCGATTGCTGGGTATTTATACATGTGCAGTGAAGAAGAAACCCAGTGAGCCACAATTCTGATGACCAACCCCACCTGCCTTTTATCACTAGTGGGAGTATGAACCACCACACAAGCAGCAGGGAACACACAAAAAGGGTGCCCAAGGTCAACTATCTTCCACCATCTAGACTGGTATTTTGACAGGACCTGCAAAAGCCAGACACTAACTGTCCCTCCAGATCTGCACAACCTCTCAGATCTTTCCCTCTCTTTGGAGGCTGACTTTCCCACTATCTACCTGGACAGAAATCACAATGGACAGATGGGTCCTAGAGGTTGTCTCCTTGAGATTCACTATTTAGTTCTCTTTCCTCCCCAACTGCCCTCCCTGACCTCTTTCAAGCATATTCTCACAAGAACATGGACTGTCAGACTTTGGACCTTCCCACATCATCAACATAAAGCACAAGCACATTCTTCTGCAGGAGATTGTCACACCTTGAACTGGAGGCAATAGAACTAATATCTCCAACAGCAAGGAGAAAGGGATTGTCTGCTCAAGGTATTTCCTCATTCCCAAGAAAACTGGGGGATAGAGACCCACTCTGGACCACAGGGAATGAACAAGTTCATTCACCACCTAAAATTCAGAATGGTGACCCTATTGTCCCTTTTCCTGGTGCTAGATCCAGACAACTGGTTCATTCCCGTCGGTCTCAAGGATGCCTGCATTCATACAGACATTCATCCAGCCCAATGTAGATTCCTGAGAGTTGTGGCCAGTCAACACCACTACCAGAGATCTCCCCTTTGGGATCTTGATAGAACCTAGAGTTTTCACCAAGGTACCTTCACTGGTAGCAGCTCACTTTCATCTGCAAGGAATGACAGTTTACCCTTACTTAGATGACTGGCTCCTGAAAGGACAATCTTACAGGGAAACATGAGAAGCAACTGCCATGCTTCTACATCTGTCTGAGAGGCTGGGCCTCAGAGTGAACCTGGAGAAGTCCACCTTGCAACCCTCACAGTCGATGGAGCTTATCAGGGTCAGGCTGGATGCTGTTACAACCAGGGCATACTTACCAGATGACCATTTCCTCTCCATCACCAGGCTCATACCGCAGATCTGTTTGAGCCCCAGAACATCCAGACAAATCCTGCTCGTCACTGTTGAGTCATATGGCCACAAGTACTTATGTGTAAGGCTGTGTGTCTATCTCGGAGGTCACGGAAGTGATGGATTCCGTGACTTTGTGACCTCTGTGATTTCTGCAGCAGCTGGTGCTGGCTCAGGCTGCCCAAGCCAGGCAGCCTCTGGGCCAGCAGTAGCAGTTTGGGTTCAGGGCTGGGGCTGGAGATTGGGGTGCGTGGCGGCGGTGCTTACCTTGGGGGGCTCCCCGGCTCCCACCAGTATGTTCCTGCAGCTCCTAGGTGGAGCGTCCAGGGAGGCTCCGCGTGCTGCCCACACCTGCAGGTGCCGCCCTCACAGCTCCCATTGGCTGTGGCTCCCAGCCAATGGGAGCTGTGGAGCTGGCACTTGTGGCGGAAGCAGCGCATGGAGCCCCCCGGGCATCCCTCCCCCTAGGAGCTGCAGGGACATGCCGGTCGGAGCTGGGTAGGGAACCTGCCAGCCCTGCCAACCCTCCCCTCCAGCACCAGCGGGGGTCCCGGGCTGCGCGCTGCCACCTATCCTCCCCCGTCCCAGCACTAGCGGGGATCCCGGACCAGGCCTTCCCAGCACCAGTGGGGGTCCCGGGCCGCGGGCCACCACCCGCCTCCCCCCACAGCACCTATTCTGGGACAAGTTGAACAATATGTCCCTTGAGGGCAGCATATGAACTCCCTCAACTTGAGCTAAGGCAGCATCGGTAGCTTTCTTTAGAAACGTTCCTATTGCTGACATGTGCAGAGTAGCAACTTGGAATTCCATTCACACCTTCACTAGACAATATGCATTGGTGTAAGCAGCTGCTTCTACTGCCTCTTTGGGCAGGGCAGCTCTGCAATCTGCTGTGTCATAAGACTCCAGGCAGACAGCTCCTTGAAACAGACACTGCTTGTGAATCATCTGAAGTGCATTACACATAGGGACAGCCACTTGAAGAAGAAGGATGGGTTACTTATCTTGTAGTAACTTGAGTTCTTTGAGCTGCGCAGTGCACTACCAACACTCCCTCTCTGCTGCCTGGCCTCCCCCTACCTGGCACTGATGGTAGAGACGGAACTAAGATGGCCGTGATCTGGCAGTGCCTTTTATGCACACATGGCCCAGACTCTGCTAGTGAAAAATCTCTGGTCCTGGGCGCATGCACAATCTAAATAGCACTACTCATAGGGATAACACATCGCAAGAGCTCAAGTTACTACAAGGTTAGTAATCCATCCCAGATGGAGCAGGGTTGTACTTTGTTTGGTGATACTTTGGTGCAATCTCTTAATAGGGGAGGTTGCTTTATTATAATAAAATACAAATAATAAATGATATCTAGCTATTATATAGCTGTTTTCATCCATAGATCTCAAAGTGCTTTATAAAGGAAGTCAGTGTCATAGTCCCCATTTTACAGATGGGGGAAACTGAGGCCCAGAGGGGGGAAATGACTTGCCCAAGGTCATCCAGCAGGTCAGTGGCAGAGCCAGGTCTCCTGAGTCCCGGTTCAGTGCTCCATCCACTAGGCCACACTTTACAAGGGTGGCATCTTGTAGAGTTTTCCTTGTATTATCCTCCCTCTCATTTTTGTGTTTCAGATATCAATGAATGTGAGACTAGAAACTTCACTTGTACTACACAGCAAACCTGTTTCAATATCCAAGGAGGATACAAATGTCTAGACCCAGTAAAGTGTGAGGATCCTTATATCCAGATCAATGACAAGTGAGTAACAGACCCATAGAAGTGGAGGGCAGTAAATCTGCTTGAGGCAAATAAATTGCACTTCTGCAACATGACAGCAAAGTACATCTAAAGTGCTATACAGACACTATTGTTGCATTTACTATTAGTAAGCTTTATAAAAATGATAAATTGCAATTACTTGCCAGGTGGTAGGAGATTCAGTTGTGTGGGAAGTTAAGCTGGAAAAGCCCTCAACCAAAATGAGTGCAGCAGAGAAGACCATAATGGTTATAATGCAACAAAAGAAAGTTAGTTACTCCATTGTCACCTGCCTTTAATCATACTTGATCAAACACAATCTATTTGTTAATAATAGTACTTCCTTACCTACCCAATCCAGGGGGTTGTGAGGATTAACTAGTTAATGTTTGTACAGAGCTTTGAAAGCATAACACACTGTACTATAGAGGAGTGGCAACTCTGCTAGAGTTAAGATTGAGTCACTTACCATTTAAAAGATGACTCTTCTAAGAGATGTAAAATCCACATGCTGACTGACTTTGTCTTGAAATGTACTTTGCTTCATGGGGGTCCTAGGTACTGTTAGTGGTCCACAGGTGAGGTCCTTTGAGCAGGGTGTTCCCAAGATACAGTCCCCCTGCTAAAAGCCCCAGCATCTTACAAAATCACATGGTGGTTCTAACGTTTTTTTGCACACACTTGGGAGTCAAATTATGGCTGAAATTCTCCCCAGTCTTATCTCAGTCACTTGGGATTTATTTCAATCAGCGTATGGCACCTGCAGCCCCCTTGCCAGTTACTCAATATTAAGCTTAAAACTCCAGATGGTATGTCAGTAACTGAAGCCAAAGAAAACAAAAGACGTGCAACAAGACTAGGGCTCTGTTAACATCCAAAGGGTTTCCAGCCAATCTATTATCACCAGTTATAGTAACTGGGTGGCTCAAGGTGACATGCTCTGGTCGCTGAACCTGAGCAACACTGATGCACTGAGAGTCTGAGCACTTTCAGCAAATGTGGCTTGTGCACATTTCTTGCTCTTTGCCTGCATTCTGTACGGGCTTCTTTTGGGAGTTTTGCCCCAAGATCAAAATTCTGGTTTTAAGAGCCATATTTTAAAGTGCTCTAAAATCTATATGCAGACTCCGATTTTACTTTAGAAGGAAGGAAATTAGCATTACTTAAATAGAGGGAAGATGAGAGATTCTAGGAAGCAGTTAGGGTAATGTCATCAGCCTGAACAATGGGACTTAGTGTGATCAAAGGAAAGCAAGTTGCTGGGTCTTTTAATATTCACAGAGTTTAAGGCCAGCAGGGAGCATTAGAACATAACATTGCTAACAAAATTTACCTTTATTGGCCGTCAGTACAAGACATCTCTTTGGTCAAGTATTTGCTCAAGTTCGGACCATCCATGGGGTGTTTATGGATTATGGTTGGTGTGTGTAATAAAGAGAGGGGGCTATTTAGATCTTCATTGTGAACTGTCTGATTTAATTAGAGATGTGCCTGAACCAAAACTCCAGACCCAGGCTTTGGAAGAATTGGACTTTGTGGCTCTGGGCAGTCTTTAGATTTATTTTCTGGCTATATTTACCGTATTTTCCGGCGTATAAGACGACTGGGCGTATAAGACGACCCCCAACTTTTCCAGTTAAAATATAGAGTTTGGGATATACTCGCCATATAAGACTACCCCTCTTCCAATGCACACCAAATAAAAATTAAAAAAACATCAGATTTGATTTCAATATGGTAATTTTAATTCAAATGCTTATGACGTGCAGGTACTTAGCAGGAAAACTGTCACTTATAAACATAAGGCTGTTTGTCATCAAGCATGTAAACATAAAACAGTGCAAGTGGATTAAACTTTTCCTAATTCACTCTAAAGCTGAAAGGAAGGATAAGACAATAAACCCATGGGAGCTGCCATGCTGTTTGTTTTCTAAGCTGTCAACCAAACTGGAACTGATGATGATAGGAGGAAGATAACAAACAATAGAGAGAGAGCAAGTGCCGGGCAAGTCCCTGGCGAGTTAGCAACGCCCATCATAACTGCAAGCTACGGTATTTTTACAGGTTTTGCTGGTGTGACAGTTTCCCTTTAAAAGCCTTCAAAATCCTCCTGTTCGTCATCTGATATCATAAGTACATCAATGACATCTTGTGATACATTTGTAAGGCAGTCATCGTATGGATCGAATTCCGTATCAGATGGTGTGGTCTCAGCTTCGGCTTCCTCTTCATCTTGCCACAAGTAGTCGTCCTCCATACCATCTAATGAATTTGATATGCCACACTTCTTGAAAGACTTGATTACTGTTTCTGCATCAATATCATTCCAGGCTTTTATGACAAACTTGCACAAAACATCCAACTGTGGAGCACGCATGTTTCCTCCTTTTGTGAATGACTTTTCGCCGCTAACCATCCATTCACTCCACTGTTCTCGAATGCGATCTTTAAATGGCTTGTTTAGGCACACATCCAGTGGCTGTACCAACGATGTCAATCCTGCAGGAATAACTGCCACATCTGTGTTTAGTCTTGCAAGCCTTTGCTTGGTGCTGGGAGTTAAATGAGCCCTGAACATATCCCACACCAGTAGACTACATTTTTGAATAAGTCCACCTGGTCGCCTGCTCCATACATTATCAAGCCATAGCTTTACCCCTTCTTCATCCATCCAGCCTTTTTCATTCACATGTACAAAACAACCAACAGGGAACTTGAGTTTCGGCATTGTTTTTCTTTTAAAAATAATCATTGGTCTCAGTTTGCCACCATCAGCTGTGCATCCTAGTACCACTGTAAAACTGGACTTCTCATGTCCTGTTGTTTTAATTAAAATTGTTTTTTCACCTTTTTGATGGACAGTTTTATTTCCAACCATATCAAAATTCATTGGAGTTTCATCCATATTTCCAATACTACTTAACGCATAGCCATGTTTAGTGCGCTGTTTTATTATGTATCGATGGAAACTATTTACTTTGCTATCAAGATCTGCAGGTAATTTTGGGGCAATTTTCGTCTTTTGCCTCAGTACCATATTATGCCTTTCCATGAATCTAGTACACCAGGATACAGTGGCCTTAAATCTGTTGCTGTGATCTGGGTTAGATTTGGCCCACTGAAGTGCAAACAAACGTATTTTATTTCGTGTCACTACATAACCGTTTTGGCGATGCTCATTCACCATGTCTGCTACATGTTTTTCGAGTTCTGGCCAATGTGGGGTGCCTCTTCTTAATGCACACTTGGCATACTCTTTAATGCTTTTTCATTTGCTTTCCAGTCCCGAACCATCTTTTCTGTTACTCCATATTGTCTTGCAGCAGTGCAGTTATTATGTTCCATGGCAAAGTTTACAACTTTAAGTTTGAAACTGGCTTCATATTTCTTTCTTCTTGCTGGTGGAGCCATGATGAGGTTTTGACTGTTGGACATTTGTATACTGTACTGTATATACTGGTGCTGTACTGTATGAACAGGTACAGATACTGGTGCTGTATTGTATGAACAGGTACAGATACTGGTGCTGTACTGTATGTGGTACCCAGTATACAACAACCAGCCAATCACGGCAAGCGATGTACCTTACCGGCGATTGGCTGGTTGTTGTATACAAAGCCTGCTTGGATTGGTCAGCTCTCCCTGCCTGCCCAGCCCTCCCTGTCTCCAAGACTATCAGAGCGGTAGCGCAAACACGCCTCTTTCACCCGTCTGGCCCGCCCTTGTATCCTATTACCTCCTTCTCTGCCTCTCAGATCTCGCACATGCGCGCCTGCGCCGCTTCACTGCAGTCCTCAGGAGCGAGATCTGAGAGGCAGAGAAGGAGGTAATAGGATACAAGGGCGGGCCAGACGGGTGAAAGAGGCGTGTTTTTCTGGGCACAGCACCGCTCTCTCTGTCCGGGAGCCGTCACCCCTTGGGGCAAGATGCCCTCCCGCCCCCCGCTGTTCGCCCCGATCCGCCCCTGGCATGCTCCTGTGCGGATCGTGGCTCCCTTTCCCCGTAGGGATCCCCCCGCCCGGGCACTCCGCGGCAGCCGCAGCTAGTTCCCACGCTCCTGTCACGGCGGGAGGGAGCGGAGGCAGCCGCAGCAGCCCGGGAGACACGGGTCAGGGCCGCGGGGCGAGAGGCAGCTCCTGGCTCACTGGCACTTGGTGAGCGGCATCGCTCAGGTTTGTGGGAAGGAAGGAGCAAGGTCGGTTCCACACACTCAGCAGCCTCTGAATGGGCCGATCCGTTTTTGAGCTCCCCCCACCATATGCGGTGACCGGAGTCCGGCTCGGAAGTTTCAGCACCCGGCGTATAAGACAACCCCCGATTTTGGAGAAGATTTTCCTGGGTTACAAGATCTTCTTATACGCCGGAAAATACGGTAATCTATGGCGTGTACCCGAAAGGTGTTGGACACACAACCTGTCAAAAAAAGTAATGTAATTATTTATACAGCCCCATTGATGTTCATGGTTCTGCACCGTAAGTGAGCTGGGCCAATAATTAACGGGTCCCTACCCTGAAGAGTTTATAGGCTAAATTCCTACCAGGACAGTGGTGCATTGGGAGGCCACAGCTGCAGAGCTGCCAGAAAAGAAAATCCAAATTCTTGAGTGATCAAAGGAGACAAAAGTTGCAGTATGAAGAGCAGTTTTGGCAGAGCCCAGAGAGCAGGAGGAAGATGAAGGCAGAGATATAGGCAGGATGGGGGTGGAACCATGGAGAGCTCTGAATGCAAGCAAAGGAAATGAAAGTTACATTGGTTCTTTAAGCCAGTTAAGTTTTGTACTCCATTATTTTTGCTTTCATAGCAACAGGTAGTGAATTAGGTGTTGCAGAATTGGCTCAATACTGATGATAATTTTGTCCACATTAGTCGCTGTATGTGTCCAGCTGAAAACCCCGGTTGCAGAGATCAACCATTCACCATCCTATATAGAGACATGGACATCATGTCAGGACGGTCTGTGCCTTCTGACATCTTCCAAATGCAAGCAACAACTCGCTTCCCTGGTGCCTATTACATCTTCCAAATCAAATCAGGGAACGAGGGCAGAGAATTCTACATGCGGGTGAGTAAGTCTGTATAGAGTCCTACCAGTATCTTATAGTTTGCCACATCCTTCTCTGACAGCTGTACTATGTTTTTAATGTATACTATTTAAAATTTCAGCACAAGCTCTCTCATAGGGGCAGATGTGTGTCTGTCATACTACATCCATAGCCATGCAGTGTAATGTACTGGTCCATAATCACAGCGGGCTGCTCAAACCCTGAAAGGCTGTGGATGCTGGTTCTGTAGGAAGGTGACGTATCCTAGGGAAAGATACTCTATAATGGCAATGTAGGGAATTCACCAGACTGGCCCAGCATGCCCCACTTGTGCTATTCCACACATGGCAATACGGCTCAGTGAGATCTGTGACCTCACGTCTTGAAATAGCTGAGGAGGGAGGCTGGTTTAAAATGTTGTCGGGTTTTTTTTTAACTGAAAAACTGAGTTTTCTATTAAAAGAAAGTTTTGCAGAGAGTGTCTGTTTTCTTCAAGACTTCTCGATTTTTCATCAGGAAACTGAAAATCCAAACCCCAAAATGTTCAGTCAAAACACAAACGTTTTTGGCTAAAAACTGAAAAAATTTCAGTTTGCAGGGTTTTGGATTTTTAATAAAAAGTCCAAATTTTCCACAAAATTTGCAGCTGACCTCTCTTCCCCCCACCCCCTCCATTGGATAGTTATTGGACAGCTGACATTCTTAGAACAAGGAGTATCAGAAGCTTGGATAGTAACCACAAGTAGAATCTGACCCTGATAGTCAAATCAAGTGCCATTCATTGGAATACATGTAATGACACTTTCAGCACATCATAGGAAATTATATTAGAACAGATTCTGGCATTTCCCAATTCACATTCTTCATGGTAGCGTCGGATTCTGAACTTTAAAATGGCATCAGCTTTGTCTTAAGGTTCCAGGCAGTTCCAGAGATAATCATTTCCATCCTGTTAGCAGCATTTTGCTGTTGCAAAGTTTTATTGTCCCAGATTTTTTCACCTATCTGGACTGATCAGTCAGTTGTCTGGGGTTTGCAGACAAATTCCATTGTTCAAATCTGATTCCTTTCTTTCATTTATCCCAGAAAGTACCCAAGGCCTTTCTTTTATTGGACATGTTGCACTTTTCCTTTAACTGGTAACAGAATATTCCCAGAGTGTCTAGGTTATAACCAGCAGGTGGTGCCTTTTCCTTTGTTTTGGAAAAAAATAAAAACGAGAGGTTGTAGATGTGGGGGATGAGGGTGGGGTGGGCAGATACTGCTGTATTGTTAAAAGTGCCATCAGTCAGGTGGGTTGTTAAACTTAAGCCCATGCTGCCCATCTCTGGTACTTTTTCAAAACCTAGCAGGAGCTAACCAAAGTGCTCTGGCTAACATTATGTCTCTCAGTAAAAGAGGTCCCAGGCTGTGTGTGTGATGATCTGCTGAATGGGGATTTGCTGCTCTATTTAGCAACACAGGACCAGATTTTCAAGTGCTGAGAACCAACCATTCTGGCTAGATTATCAAGCATTCACCTCCCATTTAGGTACCTAAATGAGAGCCAGATTTTCAGAAGTGCTTGAGGGATGAGTTTATTATGACTGCTGAGCACATCTGAAAATCTGACCCACAATCCCAGCATTGCTTTCACCTTTGTGTATAATCCATTTAAAGGAGTCTCTCCAAAGGGTCCGATTTTGCAACACATATTTATGCAAATAAAAAACCAACCCTCTTTCCACTGAAACTGGACAAATATTCATGAACAGTTTTCTAGACATATGAAGTTTTTGTAATATATTATTTTTAAATAAAGGCTAAATTTTGGAACTTAAAACCACTCCACATTGTCTCTTTAAATGGAGAAAAAATTTTCTGCATCAAACCAAAATAAACTTCATGAAGCTTAAGAACTACTGGAAACCGGAAAAGAATATCTGGCCCAACATACCAGCACCTCTTGAATCCATGTTCTTGCTTTTTCCTCCAGATAATAACCATGGATTTATATGTACAATAACAACTTTCATCTGCAAGGATCCCCACATGCTTTACAAACTGATAAAACTGTACAAAGTGACACTTCCTATACCATTGAAATGCAGCCATCTCTGGGATGAAGTGCAGTAGCTCTCAACAGTGCATGTAAATACACAACAGTTCAACACAGGAAATGCAAAGCACCTTTTCTAATTGAAAGTGGACTGTAGGAGATATTTAGGCAGGCAGAATGTAATTGTCTGTTTAAGAATTTACAGTGAGTGACATGGGTCTTTAATTACCTCTGTTTTATACATCAGTCAAAATACAGCAACCACAGCAGCACAGTGTCCTCTACCACTATGCTAGAGCAGGGCATGTCTACACAGCAAATGAAGGGTGATTAAAGCTAGTGTAGATCTAGCTCACGTGTAACTATGAGAGAGGAGACAAGGCAGCACAGACTTCATCACAGGTTAGCAACCCAAATATGTGCCCACGGTCCCCAATGGCTTGTACATGGGCTTGTACTAGCCCCACTGAAGCCCAGGCTGCCACATCTTCACTACTATTGTTACCCATATTAGCTAAATTAAAGTTAGCACGGGTATGCCTATCCGCACTATGATCACACCTCCATTGCTCTGTACATACCTTTAGAGAAAATAGTGAGACCTATTGAATCACCAGTACCTGGGTTTCCTCTGGAGGTGTCCCACCCATGTGCTCACCAAGTCAATGAGGTACAATGTATAGGGCACTAAACTAGGGGTCAGGAAACCTGGCTTTAATTCCCAGCTGTACCATTGACTTACTGCCTGACTTTTGTTCACTTAACTACTCTGTGCCCAAATCTTTCCATCTATCAAAGAGGAGTAATGACACTTGCCCACCTCAGCAAAATGGATGGAAGGGCTAAGGAAGCATCGTTTTGAGATGTTAGACACTCAAACATTAAGTGGTATACTCTAAGATCATAAACTTCATGTATCATCTTTGGAAATCTCACCTGCTTCTCTCTCTGTTTTGCACACAGCAAACAGGACCTATCAGTGCAACTTTAGTGATGACCCGTCCTGTGAAAGGGCCACGTACCATTCAATTGGACTTGGAAATGATCACAGTCAACACTGTCATCAACTTCAGAGGGAGCTCTGTCATCCGGCTGAGGATATACGTATCACAGTACCCGTTCTAAACCTTCAGTACATTCCCTTTAAACATTAAAAGCAACAACAAAAAGACATTATCCCCTTTCTGCAGATCTTTTTCCTCAAAAAAATATAGCAGCTCAAAACCTAACTAGTGTTGCCACAGACACAACGGCCTACGCCATCTGATGAGAGAAGCCTCTTCATATACAATCCTTTCCAGGATGCAGACATCTGAACATGTATTGTCAGCAGATCCCGTATGATTTTATATGTGATTATATGTTTTAAGAACCTTTTTTTTCTTGTTGTTGATTTTAAAAACTTTTCTAGGGTGTGATTTTATGCTCCAAAGACTGTGAACCTCCCCACCTCTGTAACTGCAACACTGCTTAGCAAAGGCACCAAACAAACTGAGGAAAAAGCTGGCTTTTGCTATTTTGCTTTTTTTATTTTAAAAGGAAGGCAAACAAACAAAAAATTCACCTGTCCAAAAGTGGAATCTGAGAAGCGCTAACTACCATTGCCAGTTGTTTCTGGAATTGTCAGTCATACAGTCTGTCTCAGTTGTCCCTACATTTGTCTTTGTTCCATCTGTCCTTTTTGACCGTACTTCTTAGCTGAGTCATTGTAAGTTCCTTCTAAAATACATGTTGTACTATGCTTGCTGGATCTATAAGCCCTCCTTTTTAACAAAGTGTCACCTGCGTGGGTTCCTCACTGTATTAAATATTCCTACATAATTGAGTTCAAAGAGGTCTATCACTGGATTGTGTATTTTAAAATAATTAGGGCCTGATCCCTATTTTCACCAAGGCCCTACCCTTTATACCACCAAGGCAGCATGAGCATAAACGTATGCTGCCAGAACAGTATAAAGGGGCCTTAGCATAACTGAGAGTCAGGTCCTGAGTGTTCAACTGCTTTGCATACTTTAATGATTGTGCATAATTAGCAAAGATTATGAAGTGCCTGTGCTAGTTCTGTGGTTATGGCCAGAGCTAATTTCCCATTGTAACCCCAATATTCAATTTTGCTAAACCCAATTTCCTCCAAAAGAAAATAATCCCCCTAAAATTACATATGCCAAAGCTCTTCCCAGAATAGATTTTTTCTGAAAAGTTTTGGGGGAAAAATTAGAAGATGAATTTTTAAAGTTGTGGGATAAAATCTTGGCCTGGTTGAAATCAAGGGGAGTTTTCCATTGACTTCAATGGGTCAGGATTTCACCCTGATGTGTTTTTTGTAAGTTTTTCTCTTGTTGACTATTTACTATGTTTCCAGGTTGTTTCCATTGGCTAATCTTACCTCCCAAATGGCTTGGCCAACAAAGGCTAAATTTTGCAGGCTGGTCTAAGGACAAATGGCTCAGTGTTTCTCAGAGGGCTAATAGGGGATTAACAAAGATATATAATGTGAAACAGCTTGGAATGAGGTGTTTGTACTCCCACGTTATGGTAGGCTGGAAAGCAATATACTAGAGCTTCATTAGTGTAGGGATGTAAAGAGGAGGACTGCACGCTCAGGAAGCTCTCCTGCACGGATTGCATGAAGGAATGGAGAAACTGACTATCTTGCTTATAATAGGCTTTGCAAATTCAGGACTGTTTTTTATTTTCCCCAGCAGAAGTACCCTTTGTTTACCAGGTTGCTCTTTATTTTTAATCAGCATGAAGAAAGCCCTGGTACTTTGGAGCAGAGCAGAGCAGAAAAATGCTCTGCACAGAGCGGCAGGGCCGGCTCCAGGCACCAGCTTACCAAGCAGGTGCTTGGGGTGGCCACTCCGGAGAGGGGCGGCACGTCCAGCTATTCGGCGGCAATTCGGCAGATGGTCCCTCACTCCCACTCGGAGCGAAGGACCTCCCGCCGAATTGCCACCGCAGATCGCGATCGCAGCTTTTTTTTTTTTTTTTGCGCTGCTTGGGGCGGCCAAAACCCTGGAGCCGGCCCTGCAGAGCGGAGTGTGCCTTAAAGTATCAGGACACTGTATTTTGTTTCTTTATTATTTTATCTTTTCCTGTTACCTCAGCTGCAGTGTGTGACATGCTGGATCAGAGCTGTTTTCACGTGTCTATAGACCATCATATACAACCCTTTATATGATTATATAACAACCCTGCTGGGTTCTGCCAGGCTGTGCTGAACCAGAAATAAAAGGTGGGATGTCAGGGAGACACGTGGTCAGGCAGCTGTCCTGGAGTAGCTAGGGAAGGAGTATAAAGAGAAGTATCAACAGGGACTGAGACTCAAAAGGGGTCCAAGCATCACATTCCTCAGTCTTGGAGGAAAGGGGAGGGCAGGTGATTGGAGGCATATGGTTTGGAGGGCAGGATAGAGAAGCACTGACAGGTGACAGGGGAAGGTAAAAAGTGAGAAACAAGGGATCTGGGAGCAGGACAGGGAAAGGCAAAGTCTTGCATTTAAGACTTTAAACTCTTAATGCTGTCTGTTATGAAACTTTAATGCTTATAGTTTTCTATGTAGCAAAATCCCTCTCCTCTCCTTCTCCCTCCACTAATCCCTTAGCCCACCAATATAGCCCACACTCCATATCA
The DNA here is from genome assembly GCF_011386835.1 of Chrysemys picta bellii. NCBI lineage: Eukaryota > Metazoa > Chordata > Testudines > Emydidae > Chrysemys > Chrysemys picta. The sequence goes on along the minus strand of NC_088794.1, from coordinate 125,321,588 downwards.
CCCACTGGAGAGGAACCCCACTTTGTTGGTCCTTATATATTCTCTTGGAACAGGTCTCTTCTTCTGGGCCACCCTATGCAAACTTAATCTAGCCTTTGGCATTCATTAAAGCACATGAAAACACCAGAGGAATTCCATAACAAAACATTTATTGAAAGAGATTTAAGGTTGAAAGCGTGATTCAGCAGAGCCCAGGAATGCCCATAAAACAATATTACACTTTCAACACAAACATTTTGTGCCTTAAAAAAATGTGAAAATGTCTGGAAGCCATGAAAATCAGCCACTTCCCCTCTGCCATAAAGTCTTCTATCACTTGCTATCACCCCAGCCAACCTGAACCTTGCCAAACTATATACCAACCTCAAAATAACAAATTACTAGACGATTACAACATCTAATGCCCCCACATTTTCTATTCAAAGGTTCCATTTCCAATATACTAGTACACAAGCACAGGTTAAAGCAGTTCTCACACATGTTAGTTTTCACATAATATAGATTCAGATGGTTAAAAATGCAAACTTTCAAGCTCTGCAAACACTTACATAACCCTGTGTTGCAAGGTAACTAGGCCCTGTCAGCAGAGCAGGTGTGTCCAGTTGAGATAATTAAATGGGATAGAGCTAAATCTGGGGCTATAAAAGACCTGTCAGAGGGCAGGGAGAGGAGGCATGACAGGCTATGCCTGGAATGAGGCACTGTAGAGGAGTGGAGCTAATGTCTCTAGTAGACCCTTAGAGCAAGAGGCCATGTACTCAGGAAGGTTATCCTGGAGTTGCTTTTCCAAAAGAGCACCAGAGCTGGCTGAATGAGGACTGGCTGAGCAGGGAGCTAGATGGAGTAGTAGGAAGCAGCATTACTAAAGACGCCTGGGAGGGGAGGCTGTGAAACCATAGGACAGTGGGAGGAACTACTTGTTTGCTTCAGTTTGAACAGTAAACTGGGCCTAAAGCAAGTGTGGGCGTCGCTATGAGTGCTTGTTACACTGGGGAGAAGCCCTGCTCTGCCACCCCGTACAGCTCCAAACTTTCTCTAACACTAGCCAGAGCCATAATTCTAGTCTTAGTCATACAATTAGTCTTCTAGTCCCCCACCACATCATGCTGGGGGGAAGTATATAGAACTCTGACATATCTCTATTTACTGGGCATTTAATAAGCAATAGATCTAATCAACAGTATAGAGCTGGCAGCACACATTGTCTAGTGAATATGGCACTAGACTGGAAGTCAGGAGACCCGAGGTCTGTTTTTGGCTCTGCCGCTCACCTGCTGTGTGACCTTGGGTAAGTCACTTTGCATCTCTTTCCCCTTCCACCCTGTGACTGTCTTGTCTCTTTAGACTGTAAATTCTTTGGGGCAGAAAGTCTCCCTTGCTATGTGTTTGTAGTGTCTAACATAATCTCTGTAGGGGCCTCTAGGGGTATGGGTGACCCATGCAGCTGGCTTGGGCTAAGGGGCTGTTCAATTGTTTTGTAGATGTTCAGGCTCTAGGACCCTGCAGGGTGGGAGGGTCCCAGAGCTTGGACTGCAGCCTGAGTCCTAACGTCTGCATTGTAATTAAATAGCCCGAGCCCCATGAGCCTGAGTCAGTGGGAATGAGCCAGCCACAGGTGTCTAATTGGAGTGTAGCCATACCTTGGAAATACTGTAATACAAATAAAGAATAGTAATCTTCACTACAGAACAAACCAAGCGGGAAATCTATTCCCACAAATGGGTAGAGGTGGTAGGATGACAAATGAAGATGGGTGGTGAAGGATGATATGGTAGTGGGGAACTGACTGGATCCTCTAATTGTTTATTTCCAGACTGTTTAACTTGGGATCTTCTTAGGGGTATACTTTTTATGCAGCAAATGAGATGTTATTTTCTATTAACTGACTTCCACTGAAACATACTTTCAACCTGAACTTTTTTTTTAAATGAGGGTTTGTTTGGGCATAGTTCCCATTCTGCTTCCTGTACAACTGTTGTAGAATCATAGGATTGGAAGAGACTTTGAGAGGTCATCTAGTCCAGTCCCCTGAACTCATGGCAGGATTAAGTATTTCTAGACCATCCCCCTACAAGGGGATGACTACACAATCACAGGCCAGGCTTCCATTCATGGATTTTTAACTGAATAAAATTGACACTGACCTATTTATCAGTTCTCTAACTTAGATGAAACCAAATGCTCAGGGTTTGTCTACACAGCAAGTTACTGCGCAGTAAGCCGCGGTGAGAATCTATAGTACAACAGCTTGCTGCACAGTGACATCCTGTGTGGATGTTGCTCTGAAATTCCTGGAGCGGCTTGATGTGCTACTACTTCAAAGAGGGCTGGATTTAGGCCAATTCCCCCAAATTGGGTCCCGTGCCTAAGAGGGCCCCACGCTCCGGGTCTTAGGCGGCACTTCGGCAGCGGGTCCTTCACTCGCTCCAGGTCTTCAGCGGCATTTTGGTGGCGGGCCCCGTCTAAACTATTCAAATCAGGCCCTGCACTTCCTAAAGCTGACCCTGACTTTGAAGTATGGTAAGCCAAACCATACTCCAGGACTTTCAAGTGTTCTGTAGCAATGTCCATGCATGATGTTACTGCGCAAGCTGTGGGCTGTAGATTCACACCCTGGTTTGCCACACAATAACTTGCCCCTAGAGGGTCTGAACACCCAAGGTTGCTAAGAGTTGAGATTTCAGCATCTCTCAGGACTTAGCTCATACATAAGTCAGGATTGTTAGTTCTCAACATGGGAATCTACATTCAGCTTTAGCCTTCTCTGACTCTCTCTTGAAAGACTTGTCCCTCTGTTCAGATGTAGCCCTAGGTCCTGCTCCCAAGCCTAGCTTGATCTTTCATTATGTCTTAGGTGCATCATTAGCATCAGTGCAATCAATAAATCCAGTCTTCTCTAGCTAAAAATGGACAGAACAACAGTATCATTGTTCAATGGTTCCCAAATCTAGTTTGTCTCTAGGATTTCCTGTTGCACTTTGTCTCTGTAGTATCTATCCGTGTTAAAAACCTGTTGAAAGAAATTCACAGCTCAGCAACATGGAAAAGAAATGAATCTTGCTTGTATGTTGTTTAATTCTGCCAGATGATTCATTCTTGCTATAGTTAAGTGCAGAATGTTGTACAAAGGCAAATACGTCTGTCTACAAGCAGATCCTCAGCTAGTATAAATTGGCATAGCTCCATTGACTTCAATAGAGCTATGACAAATTACACCAACAGAGGATCTTTCTATGGTGTGTATATATACATCTGGAAATAGCCATAACTAAAGAGTGCAAGGTGAAGAGAGATGACTGAGCAGTGTTTGATCATCCCAAATGAGTATATATAAATAGCTTGATTACTCCACATATTGCTGCTGTATATTGTGAGTCAAATTGTGGCTTGCTCTGCATAGAATCATGTGCCATCAAACCTATGCCCAGCTGTAGGAGCTTGGGGCAGATACTGGCCAGCCCTAACAGGGTTCCCCTCTGCAGTATCACAGGTCGTTGTGACATGTGGTACATAGGGGTCCTGGAGAGTTTATGCTTGGATACTCTGCCCTCCTGCTGGGGCTGAGTGGGTTAGCAGAGTGGAGGTAGGGGCTTGGCCATCTCACCTTCTCCATAGGGACTTCTCTCTGCGGCCTGAGTGACCTACCCCCAGCCACAGCCCACCTTGGGCACCCCTGCCCCAGTGTTTATACGTGGATACCCCTAATCCAGCAATGGCTTCTCTTCTCACCTCATCCCTATGTAAATTATTCCTACTTTTTGTATGAATAGGCTGCAGTATGGGTCTTGACCAGAATACTCATAGATCCCAAGGTCAGAAGGGGCCATTGACGACATCTACTCTGATCTCTTGTATAACGCAGGCCAGAGAACTCCCCCAAAATAATTCCTACTGCAGATCTTTTAGAAAACATCCAATCTAGATTTTAAAATTGCCAGCATAATCCATGGTAAATTGGTAAATTGTTCCAATGGATAATTACCTTCACTGTTAAAAAATTACACCTTATTTCCTTCTGTATTTGTCTAGCTTCAGCATCCAGCATTGGAATGTGTTATACCTTTCTCTGCTAGACTGAAGAGCCCACTATCAAATATTTGTTTCCCATATAGGTACTTTGATTTGACCAGTCTTTATCTTCTCTTTGTTAAGCTAAATAGATAGACTCAAATTGTTCAATCACTATAAGACGTTCTCTAATCCTTAATCATTCTTATGGTTCTTCTCTGAACCCTCTCCAATTTACCAACATCCTTCCTGATTTGTGGACACCAGAACTGGAGATGGTATTCCAGAAGCAGTCACCGCAGTGCCAACTGCTGAGGTAAAGTAAACTCTCTGCTTACTCAAGATTTCCCCTGTTTATGCATCCCAGGATCTCATTAGTACTTTTGGCTACAGCGTGTCCCTAGGAGCTCATGTTCAGGTGACTGTCTGCCATGAGTCCCAAATCTCCTTCAGAGTCACTGCTTCCTAGGAGAGAATCCCCCATCCTGTAAGTGTGGCCTATATTCTTTGTATACATTTATATTTGGCCATATTAAAACACATTGTTTGCTTGAGCCCAATTTACCAAGCAATCCAGGATGCTCTATATCAGTGACCTGTCCCCTTTCTTATTTACCACCCCCCAATTTTTGTGTTTTCTGCCAATTTTATCAATGATGATTTGATGATTTCTTCCAGGTCATTGTTAAAAATGTTAAACAGGGTAGGTTCAAGTGCTGATCCCTGCAGGATCGCCCCAGAAACCCTGTTTGATGATGGTTCCTCATATACAATTACATTTTGAGAGCTTTCAGTTAGCCAGTTTTTAAGACATTTAATTTGTGCCATGTTAATTTTGTATCAATCTAGTTTTTTAATCAAAATACCATGAGGTACCGAGTCAAATTACATAAACACTTACCTTAATCAACCAAACTTATAATTACTGTCAATCAACATGGGTTTATGGAAAATAGATCCCTATCAAACTAACTTGAGATTACATTACCCTCCTTTAAATCCTTATTAATGGAGTCCTGTATCAGCTGCTCCATTATCTTGCCTGGGATGAATGTCATACTGACAGTCCTATAATTACCGGGTCATCCTGCTTACCCTTTTTAAATATTGGCACAACATTAGCTTTCTTCCAGTCTTGGAACACCAGGGAAGTTCCAGAAGATTTATTGAAAATCAACATTAATGGTCCAGCAAGCTCCTCAAACAGCTCTTTTTAAAAACTCTTTGAGGGCAAGTTATCTGGACCCGCTGATTTTAAAATGTCTAACTTTGCTGTTTTATATCCTCCTGAGATACTGGTGGAATGGAAAGTGTGTTATTGTATGATACAAGTTTTCCCCCAAATACAGAACAGAGATATTTATTGAACACTTCTGCCTTTTTGCATTATTATTGATAATTTTACATTTCCATCTAGTAATGCACATATTACTGGTGGGAGGAGGGAAGGAGTTATATCTATTCTTAGGATGTACCAATTAGAATATGGATGTCTATTTGTATAATGGATACCCATGGGCCAAGTTAATCCCTAGTGTGAACTCCACTGATATCACAGGAGTCACATCAGGGATGGATTTGGCCCAATTTGGATTCCCCTTGATGCAAACAAGTTAATATGAATGCATAAAAATAATTATCAGAGTCAGGCTGGGTAAAAATGGGGTTTCTAGAAAATGCTCCATCTCATAAGACACCCCTACCAACTATATTTCCTGATGGCATAAAATAGTCTCCTTTGGGAGGCTTTCATCTCTTTTCCCTTTGCTGTATCCCTAACTGTAAATTACCTCACACTTTCTCCCTCTGCAACCTATGCGCCAGGTCACAATGCCTGGAGTGGGGAGCCGGGCCCAGACCTCTGGGACAGGAGCTGCTGCTGCAGGGTGAGTGTGGGGCGGACTCGCTCCATTACCCAGGCATTGCCGCCCCGCCCCACTGGAGTAGGAGAAGTGTGTTTTTACCTGTCTCTGCGACCTTGGTTTCATGATTTCTATGAGTGCAGCAGAGCCCATGCTTAAACCGGTCACTTCTGCCCAGACCACTGTTTGTACAACAAGCTCTTGACATTCTTCTGTTTCTTCTGGAAACACAGGCATGGCACTGCCCTGTCAGCTGTTTTGTTCTCCCTGCAGTTACTGTGATGTTAAGCTGCAGATCCTTTCTCTCATGGGGAAAGTGTTAGCTCTGAATTGATTGCCCAGTCAGCAATCTGCTTATAGAACATGATTTTACGAAGAGGATAAAGAAAATTGGCTTTCAAGGTAACCAACACTTTGTGGTTCTAGCAAGTTGCTTCTCTCCTGAAATTTTGACTGTCTCTTGCTGGTTTGGGAGTCTCAATGCTTCCTAAAAAAGCATCACCTTTAAATCCGCGTCTATAGCATCTCTGCAGCTGCCATAGATAAACACCCAAAGAGACACAGGCAATCTCTTTAGAAAAAATGTGTGTGTGCTGTATATAGCTGTAGGATGAAGGGATCCCACTCTGATTCTGGAAAGCAGGGGATCACTTCCCCCAAACATTCAATCACCCTTGTCTTATACCAAAAGGGATTAAGTGCATGTGCTCACCACAAGAACACAGAGGAGCTGATTGCCTGAGGGGTGGGTATATAAGCTTTCAGGAACGAAAGGAAGAAGCCAAAATCCTGAAAGAATAGTGGGGATTGGCCTCTTGCCACTCAGCCTGAACACCTTTTTCCTGTCCCTTTAGGACCTTTGGCAGAAGGAAGCTCTGTTCAGGCCTTAAAAAGACAGGAAAATGTTCAATTACTTTTGTTTAAGGTTTTCAAAGTCTCTTGCTTATCCTACTGCTGCTTCAACCTACCATCTAATAATTAATACTAAAAGGCAGGCAGGGCTTCCAAAATAGCAAAGGTGTAACAGTGTTTCATGTAATTAGTGATAGCTGTAGGGACAGATTCACTGCCTAGCTCAGCAGCTGTTCCATTAAACTTCTGCTTCTGTTTAAACAGTCATTTCCCTAAACCTTACGTGCCGGCTTTCCAGATTGCTAAACACATGCTATGTTTTGTAACCCTAGGTTGTATCAAAAGAGAGAACTGTAATTTAAAATAGATGGCTTCACTGTTCCTCATGACCCTTTAACGTACAAACCCTTACTTCATTTGTATCTGAAAAAGAGTCTAATTCGTGTACTGTTTTGCAACTTGTGAAGGATTTATATTGGATTTGCCAATGTGGGACTGTTCTTAAAGCTTTTTTTTAATAAAAAGACATTTCCAATAAAACTATAATTGAATGAAACTATGTTGTGACCATTGCTCTGAATGTGATATATTTTCTAAGTGGTAGTTTTCTAAGTGGTAGTCCATTTAATGCATTCATTTGGAGGGAATCTCTTTACAAAGGAAATTGAGTTTGAGATCATTACATCTATCAGGCATAAGTGCTGTTATAAAATATATAGTATCATAGCTATACATCAGTGTTCCTTTAAATATGCCATGTGGTACTAGATAACAAGCCATGATTAGTGAATGTTGTGAATAATTAAAATTTCATTCTTAAGAAACTACAAGTTTCTAGTTAATTTTCTTGCATTGATTCACAGTTTGAACGTCCATCTAGACTGCAACTAGCTTTTGTGTGCATCTGTTTTAGCTTATTCTCCCACTAATTTTTGTGTCTGTTAAGGCTCATGTTAAGCCAGATTAACGCTTCAGCAGCTGTGCAGGGAGAGAGATGGGCACAAGGGGCCTTCCTCCTCCTCCAACTGCCCATCAAAGTACGGGATCACTTATACTCCCCTGCACTTTTCTGAATGCAGGCACCGCTTCCAGCTAGTTCCCATGGGGCCCTAGCCAGGCCCTGTCCCAACACATGGCAAGCATAGCTAGCCCGCTCTAAAGGAGAGTGCACGCTGCACCCTCTCATGTGTGGTATGCTGCTGCTGCCTGGTGCGGAGGTGATGTACTTTCCTGGGCCCTGGGGTAGTATCACTCCATGCTGTCCCAACAATCTGTCTCTTTGCCTTTGAGGGAAGGTATAGAGTGCACATGTAGCTGCTGTAGTCAGAATTTCACCCTTAGCTTTGCAGGGTGAACTAGCCTTTGCAACAAATAACTTAATATGATCTAAATCAGACAACTCAGTCTGGTGGCCATACGTTCCAGGGGGACTTCCTCATCACTAAATCAGTAACCAGTTGTTAGTTTTCATCCCCACATGCACTATATGGTTTATGGCTCTAATACAAGAAAGTATTTCCAGTTTTTCTGCATGACAGGTTTATCTCTAATTTGTTTTCTTTCAGGTGGAATGTTCTCCCATTGTTTATTACAGTAAATTCCAAAGGCAGTTGAGTCACTGACTGTATTTCCTTTGTCTAGGGGCTAAATGACGCTGGGTCATAGTGTTGCTTTTCCTGCCTCTCACCAAATATCTCCTCCGGCTGGCTGCAGTAATGCGTGCCATGTCAATTTGGCATTCATTGGGAATATTTTGACTTACAAGCTATTCACAGCACTGATAAGGATCTTTAGCTGTTTCAAATACAAATTGACAGCTATGTTGCTCTTTAACAATGTCACTAGTGCACTGAAGTCACTGCACTGCAAACTCTGAATCAAGTGATATTCAAAGAGTACAGTAGTTGATGGGAAGGGGAAAGGAGTCCAAGGGCAGGAATACTGGTTAGAAACACTTGAGCAGAACCAAACGTCCCAATAAACCTACCCATGCTAAATGTTGTTAGCACTGTTCTATGGTCCACTGACCCTTTTTATATTATCTCACAGGCAAAGCAGATGGGGTTGTCTTTTTTCAGGGAAAACCCACAAGGGCTGTGGAAGTCTGGATAATAGAAGAAGAGGTTGTACTCTTCTCTCTGTCAGTACTGAGCCACTGCACTGCTGGACATGTCGTCTTTTGGCTAAGGTGTAAAACTGAGGCCCTGGCAATCTGTAGTCACTACATTTCCTATTGTATTTTTCCTAATAGGGGTATTAACCCAAATTTCCTGACTAAATCCCAGTTGGAGAATTGCATTCTACCTACCTAAATTTCCCCCTGCACTTTCAATGGCAGTAGGCATTCTTCCCCTCCTGTGTGTCTGGTGTTACTGAATACTGTTAACCCCTTCCTCCATTTCAGTACCCAGGGGCCTATCGGTGGCAGGGGGAGTTAATTCTATAAAGCCAGATTGTGAATCCCGTATTTGTACTAGGGAGCAGTTTCTCACACCGTTAATACTATTGCCTTCATTTGGACGACTCATGTGAGTAACTGCTCACCAGCCTGAGTAGGAAGTCCCCAATCTATCCCATAGTTTATAAAGCATTTTGAGGTCCTCTTGGATGAAAGGTGCTATACAAGAATAAGATGAGTAGTAAGGATCTTCGCGGTGTCTCATTTCCCATTCTACCTTTAAATATCTCTCCCTCCCACGCTTCTTCCATAATTCAGTCCCAATATCATTACAAGATGATCGCCAAGTTCCACTGAAACAGGGTTCAAAGCAAAGTCTGCGTGACCTTTGCATGTTAATGATAGATTTGAAGATTACACAGCCACTGTGTTGTTTTAACCGAGAGCACTTGGGGAGCAATCAGTGCATTGACTGAGAAGTGTGCAGTAAAGTTTACTTAGTCCTTGAATAGGCCATGAACACATACTTGTCTGCTTGAGTGAATGTACCTTTCACCAGCACTGGTCATTTTTCATCCTGTCACTTGGATACATATACATGTGTTTTTAATGTGATGTTAATCCCTGAGCTGCAGTGAAATGATTAACCCTTCACCCCAGAATGCCTTGCTACCACATATGTGGCTCTTATGGTGTTAAGGAATTAAAGCAATGGTGACTCCTGAAAATATAGCAATACTTTTAAATGGATGGGTGTTTCAAAGTTAGCAAAGAACCAGCCTTCATGGTAAATATGAATGCTTCCTATCAGAGCATAAATAAATACCAAATATAGCTACCTTTCCCTGCAATACATATTATATGTGTAGTTATTACTGATGCCTCCAGTTGTTTGCAATTACTCTGTCAATCAAATACTTTCAAGAATAAATGCTTTATAATTTGAAGCTTTTACTGTTTATGCTAACACTGGTTTGGAATATAATTGATAATGCAGCTCAAATTATGAGATCGAGTTGCACATAAATGGAAGACATCCTGCTCTGTTTAGTCACTGATGTGATCTGTGTAGACATATACACACTCATCTCACGGAGCATGGATTTATGCATTCAGCTTAATGGGAGTTGTAAAACCCTGCCCATCAAGGTGAGGATACATTCCACTATGGGCTATAGTCTATTCTCATTCCTGGCATGGAATTCCTGGTGATATCAACAGCAGTTTTGTACAAAGAATAGAATATCTACTGATTGCTGTTTCCTATTGCCTAAGAATTGCACACACAGGTAATCTGTGATAAAATACCCAGTGATGTTTCTTACCCTGTCCTCTCACCCCACATGTTCCTCTGTTTTGGCTCATCTATATGTTATTTCTTGTATACTTGATTGTAAGCTCTTTGGGGCAGGGACTATTTTGTTATATGTCTGTACGATGTCATAATTCAGGGCAACTGCCACGTATTTGCCTTTTATGGTCTGGCAAGGACACCCACACTCTTTCTGTCACCTCTCTTGGGCGGAGACACCTGTCTCTCTCAGTCCCTCCTAACCAAGGTATTACCAGGCTACACAATTCTGTCCCTATACACACTCCGTTATTCCCCAGCAAGGCATAGAGACACTGCAGATAATTCCACAATAATACATAAATATTTGCATTTTTAATATAGTGAAGTCCTAAGATACTTCAACTTAATTCAAAAGAGTTTAACTTAATTACATACAGTTTGTCCAGGATTTTGCCATACCTGTCACATACAGCATCTAGTACAATGGATCCCTCACTTGAGTGAGAATTCTAGGTGCTACTGTACTATAAACATTAATTTGTTGATGAAGAAGAATGGATTATTGGTTTAGTAACAACTCAATGGTAAGAGTCTACCTACCGAATCACTACCACCACTTCCTATACCACTCTGGACTTTCCTTGAGGGTTTGGATAGGGCTCTCAGCTAAATATTGCCCAGCTCCAATCCTGCATAACCTGTAAGAGATGACACAGTCAGGGACCACTCCTCAGCTGATAGAAATCAGCATAGCTCTATTGAAATTGGAAATGGAATTAAAATGGAGCTATCCTGATCAGAAATGGATTAAGATTTATTGGGGCCCTGGACACAAAGAACATTGGGGGTCCCTCCACACACACCCCACAAGGCCCCACCCCCTGCTCCTCCCCTTCCCCCATAGCCCTGCCTCCTGGCCTGGCTGGAAGTCAGGCCATGGTAAGAGCTGCCCAGGGAGCCCTGGACCCTCCACCTGTCCTGGATGGCGGGCCCTGGAGGGCAGGGACATGAGCTTTCGGGCACCCCGGCTCCTTGCCCCGGACAGACAGAGGGTCTGGGGCTCCCCACAGCTGCCTGGGCTGCACAGAAATAAATATGAATGCAAATAAATGGTTCAATGCACTAAAAATGTGGCTATCTTAAAGATGTCATCTTGTCAATAAATGGTTTGGTTTTGCATTAATAACCTTGCTGACACTTGTGGCAGTAGTTCTGGAGCCTGTACTTTCAGGTGAGTGAGTGTGGACAGCTGCAGCTGTCTGTACACATTATACAGCATTATGCCAGAGAACTCTGCCAAAGTGCCAAATATTGTAATAGCTGAGACATGAGGTTTTTTTTTATTAAAATAATATCTGTTGGTAAGTGTTGAAGACTGGGAGTCAGGATACTTGAGTTCTCTAACTAGCAGTGATACTTGATTCACTTTGTGCTTGACTGTAGGCAATTCACTTAACCTCTGTGTGTTTCACTATACCCATGTGTAAAATGGGGGGGGAGCAGCTCCGTGTGGGAGGGAGGGGGAAGGAGAGTGACTCAGGAGGGCAGCTCCACATGGGAGGGAGGGACTCGGGGGGGGGGGAGGAGGCAGCTTTGCACAGGAGGAATATGCTCTGTGCTCACCTGATACGGCTTGGCCAGGGGGCGGGGCCTCAAGGGGAAGAGGAGGAGCAGGGTGGCGGGGTCCCGGTAGGAGGGAGAGGAGGAGCAAGTGGGGGGCAGAGTTCTGGCTTGCGGAGGGGACCCTCCAATTGTTCAGGGCCTCTGGGCACCAACCCCATATGGTAATCCACCACTGATCCTGTTTTACACCAGCTGAGGATCTGGCCCCATACTGCAACATGGCATGGCTGTAGTAAAACTCTTGGTAGGCTTCCACTTTGAATAGAGGCTGCTCCCTCTTTGAGAGTATTATGCATTTATTTCTTTAGCTTCTCCTTTTCTTTTTCTCCTTCAGTAGCAACCTCCAGCATTTGTATTTCTTGCAAGGTTCAGATGTTAGGGAGAGTACAGTTCTTTTTAAGCCTTGATTATGCATGTACTACTTAAGTGCTCTCCTGAATCGGGGCCGCTATTACCAAGCTAATTATGACTGCACTACTTAAAAACACAAAGACTTCTTTGTTTATAGCTATTGTTCCTTAACATAACTTTGAGTCACCCTAAGTAAAGTAGCTCTGTGAGATCTGTTATGTCCCTGGCTTAAAAAATAAAATAACTTTTTACTAGATTACACTAATATTTTGTAATTCACTCTTAATATTCAATAAAGCTCTGCACAATCCATCCCACAGGAGGAATATGTGCCAGATGTCAAACACATTTGCTTCAGATACCAGAGTTCATGAGCTTTCATGTTTGTTAATGTGATGCCATGGAAATTATTTAAAAAAAAATAAAAGTATAGCAGAATCAGGTGTTCTTATGGGCAGTTTTCAATGATATAATCTTTCCTGGAACAGGTCTTTCCTGTTTTTTTCCTAAGCATTCAAGTATTGGGAACAATTGTAACCTTACTATTGAACAGAGTCCAACTGTACTATGATTTGCACTGAAATAAAGACAACGTCAAAGATATCTCCAGTTTCAAAAGTTTCCTCCTGTGAGCTGCAGATTACAACCTCCTGCTTGGTTCTCCATTCCCCTGGTATAGTGGTTGAAAATTGTAGTACAGGTAGCACAGTCATGTGGTGCATAGGTTGGTTTATAGCATAATATCAGAATAAGAAACTATTTTAACTATACTGATTAAAATGACAAAGGTGGTATGCCCACTATTATTGACTGTTTGTATTACTATAGTGCCTAGGAGCCCTAGAGGTGGACCAGGACCCCACTGTGATTCTTGGATGTAGTGTACTAGGTCTTAAAGTCAGAGACCCTCCGCCTGGCACATTCTCATAGACTTAAGATGCCTTGAAAAGGTCCTGCGATGCCATGGGCTCTGTTGTCAACCATATGCTGATAGTATCTAGTTCCATCTCCTTGTCAGTAGATATGACAATGGCATCACAAAGCCTACATAAGATCAGTGCCCAGATGAAGAGCAGCTGGCTCATACTGAAGCCAAAGAAGACTGAAATGATACTGTTGAGCAGTGCCAGAACATGGCACTGACCTCTCCATCAACCTATCCTCCATTAATCAAGATGGTATGACGTCTCATGGTCTTCCTAGTGTCATCACTAATCCTGGATGCCCAGGCAGAAACAATGTCAAGAAATGCCTTCTTCCATCTCCTTCTTGCCAAGAAACTGCACCTGTTCCTTTCAGATGATTATTTCCCCACAGTGACCCATATGTTTGTCATTCTCTAGGGCTGAAGATGGAAGCAAGATGGAAACTCCAGCTTACCCAGAACTCAGTGTCCAGCCTTGAGAACAAATCACATCACTGTCCCACATACCCTGCCCTCCACATGCCATCCAATTCCTGGCCAATGCCAATTTGAGGGCTTGAAGAAGGCCCAGCTACCTCAGAAACAACCCCGCCAAGCACAACACATCAGTACAGCTGAATTTCCATGTGTCAGAACACAAAGCCCAGGGTAAAACTCTTGAGAGACAGAGATAAGGGTTTTTTTGTCAAGAGCCTTCAGTAGTGGGATGACATACCAGCATCAAAAAGACTGAGCCCAACTTGGCTTATTTTCAGAGCATGTTTTATAGTTTTTCATAAAAGTTTTCTTGCTATAACCAAAGGCAAGGAATTAGAACAAGAAGACAAAACAAACCACCCCAAAGACACAGTTAATCAAGGCTGCTGAACCAGGGGAGGCAAAGCAAAGAGACTGCTATGAACAATTCTGGTGAATCTTCCTACTTAATTATTTGATGTTCTGTGCTCCCTAGAAACACTTTAGATATACTATCTATATCTATATAAATCTATTAGATTTGTGTTGCAAAAGCATTGCAGTATTGAATATCTGGCAGCCATTGCAAATAGTAACTAGAAATCTCAATGAGAAATGTCAGAAAAGTATTAAATTAAATATATACTTGAAAAAAGGAAACTCAAATGTAATCGCTGCTGGTTGAATTATAACAGCTCTATATAATGAAGGGTATGACCCACACCTTGTGTCTGGGGGAGAAAAGGTTTAAACTCTCAATGAGCAGAGAAGGGAAGCCCATTGTCTGTTAAACTGCAAAGGTTGCACTGGGGTGGAAAAGGTGGAATCCAGCGGAGATTATTCTTCATCAGGACAGGCAGGATGGAGGGACGCAGTTTGGGGTTCCTCCCAATGAGAACTCAAGGGACAGAGTCTGTCTGAAGAAGTTTTTATGGAATTGAAAGACTCTGGCTGCAGAAGTTGGCTGCAAGGAAGGTGTATTAACTTCTTACAGGCTCTGGCTGAGAAGAATTTATATTCTTCTGTTTAAATACCTTGCCTGCTGGACACTTTTCTCTCTCAGAATGCGATGGATAAAACAGCTTTCTTTAATCACTAAGCACAGACCTGGGCCAGGCACCCTTTGCTGTGTGTCCCCGCAGAGCCCTAGTTTTAAATCCTGAAAGCTGGACAAGGAATATATGCTGATGTACGCTTACCAAAATAACTGCTATATGCCCAACTCACCAAAGGAAAAAGGAAACGAGGAGGCCAAAAGAAATGCTTTAAAGACACACTCAAGGTAAACATCAAGAGATGTGGCATCGACACCGCACACTGGGAGACAGCACCCCAGGATAGGGGTAACTGGCGAAGACTTGTCAGAGAGGGAACATCTACTTTTGAGGAAAATCGCCTTGCCCTGGTCTCAGAAAAACACCAGAAAAGAAAAGAAAGACAACGGTCATGCAGCAATCGCGGCCCAACCGTATGTTCCAACACCACCTGCAATGTCTGCCAATGACGCTGTGGCACAAGAATCGGACTCTTCAGTCACCAAAGGACCCATGAAAAATAAAACCTGTGAAAGAGATCATCCTTGACCATGAGGGATTGCCAACGACGATAAATACCTATATGGGGAACAACTATCTAATAATAGGCTCTTCAATCTAGCACACAAAGGTATAACGTGATCCAGTGGCTGGAAGTTGAAGTTGAAGCTACAGAAATTCTGACTGGAAAAAAGGAGAAACAATGAGAGTAAATAATCATTGTAACAACTTATTAAGGATCATGGTGGAGTCTTCATCAGTGACAATTTTTAAATCAAGATTGGATGTTTTTCTAAAAGATCTGCTCTAGAAATTATTTTGGGAAGTTCCATGGCCTGTGTTACACAGGAGGTCAGGCTAGATGATCACAATGGTCCCTTCTGGCCTTGGAATCTGTGAAATCAACTGTTGTCATGAACAGTAAAAATATATTGTTAAAATCAATTAAATGTAAAGTGATGCCTTGAAAGATTTATTTAACGTAAGCTTCAGACAAACAGATGTTTTAGAAATAGTAGCAAATTACTTTTATGTCTTTAAAATATTGCAGCAGACTAGTTAGTGTGCCCTCTGCTGGAGAGAATAAGGGCTGCTCAACCACGTGGGGGTTGGCTCTGTACTAGTGACAGAGATTAAGAGCCTATGCTTTAGGAGTGGGAAGAGTTGAGGCTCTGAAGTTTCATGTGGCTATGCCACATAACATGGTGACAGACATGATATTCATAGTTGGCATCAGATCTGTGACAATATGAATTTTAAATATTCTAAAACTGGGGAAACCTCAAAAGCGCTATAGTTCAGGTGCATTTAGTTTGAGCACTCAAAATTTGGAGGCTTTTTTTTTTAAACTTTCCAAAATTATAGATTCTGCAGAATTGCACTGGAAATCCTGAGTGCCTGGTGTCTCTATTTTCCATTTCTACAGCTGAAAATGCCACAAGTAGAGCCTCTCTCAAGGGATTTTGTCATTTCTGGTTTTGATCTTTGCCAGAACTGGAAGGGAGGAAGGGGAAGTGGGGGAAAGAGAGGACCTACCTGAACACTGAACCTATGTAAACGTTTTGGAATCTCACGAAACATTCAGTTAGTGATTGAGTCTAGAAATGAGCAAATGTTTTTGGGGAAAATTCTGAATTGCTTCACTATATAGACTGTGAAGACTGGGGGGCTTTACAGTACAGTGCCTAGCACAAGTGGGAGCTGTTTCCTGTCTGGGGCCTCTGGGCATTATACCAATATAAATAATAATTCACCCCTCCCTAAATATTCTCTTCTACAGAGGTTTTATTGCACTCAGCACCATAGTATGTGGGCCCAATCCTGATAATAAGGGCCTAATCCCAGTCCCAATTCGTTTATCGGGAATGTTGCCATTGACTTCAATGGGAGCAGGATGGGCACCTACCTACCACAGTAACGGGGAAGTTAATTTAATGACATGTTTCCTGAGTTTTGCCCTTCTGAGAAATCCCGTAAGCAGCTACACCTGTGAGGAGCTGCGGTCAGCCTCGCAGACTGGAAGTTACCAGGGGAACCAGCTCCCTCCTCTCCTAACAAGAGCGATCAATCACTGACCAAGGGGAACCGCTCCACTGAGGGAGGACACCTGAGGTTTACAGCGGGCTGGGACTGCAGCCCTGGACTTGTCAGGCGTTAGGACCCAAGGGAAAGGCTGCTGCAGCGGGTGTCAAGGAGAGCGCTGGGCAGGTAAGGAAGCCAGTGCCTGGGGAGACAAGGGAAGAGGGCAGAGAGCTGCGGCACCAGAATCGCTTTCAGGGGGAGACAGGCGGGGAGCGGCTGAGCCCAGCACCAGCTGTGTTACGGGGGCAGGCGAGGGAAGCCCTGGCAATAAAAGCTTACAGCTAGCTGTGTACAAGAAGGCTGGGGAGAGGCTGTAGCTGGGAGGGAACCGCACTGAGCCTACAGGTAGCTGGGGCAAAGTCCAGGAGGTGGGTGCCTAGAGCCAGCTGTGCAGAGGAGGCTGGGGGATAAATGCTGGGCATTGAGTCCTAAAGCCAGCTGTGTGCAGGGGACAGACGCTAGGCACTGAATGCTAGAGCCAGCTGTGTGCAGGTGGGATCATGGGACAGACGGAGGGTATTGAGGGCTAGAGCCAGCTGTGTGCCGCGGTGGCTGGGGGAGGAGCAGGTGCAAGCGCCGTCCGCTCTGCAGCATGGCGAGGAAGCCTAGCACCCAGCTGCCAAGTGTCCTGCCCGCCCAGAGGAAGCTCCGCAGCGGTTTTGCCAAGCCCCGGCCCCTGTGAGGAGGGGAGAAGTTGGCGGTGAGTCTCACACAGCAGCCAGCCCCCAGCCTCTGCCTGGCCCCGGCGCCCTGGGGAGGAGTCAGGTGTCTCCAGCGGGGCAGCTCAGCTGCGCCGGACGCCGCTACACCTGCCGGGAGGAGGATGAGGAGCCGCCCTGCCCGAGGGGAGATTGCCGAGGTAACCAGCCCAGTCCCCAGCGGCGCGGCCGCTGCGCGGGGGAGCCCGTCTTATTGGGATTTTTGCCTGACGCGGGGATCTTGCTGGTCTGTTTGAGGAGGCTCTAAAGTCCCACGGGGTAAAGTTCTGGGCTCTCCCGCCGTCAGCTTGTCCCAGCCTCGCCACGGCCCTTTTAGCCCTCCACGGGTTAGAAGGGTTTTCCCGTTGCACTAAACGTAACCAAAAAGTGCAGCCGAAGCCCCGAACTGAAACATGACCCCTCTGTAAAGGGCTAACAGCAGCATGTGCTTGGTTACTTTACCCAGTCTGAAAACCCGGGCAGAGGTCTTCTTTAAAACAAAAAATTACTCCCTGTTAGTGCGTGATGTTGCTCTGTCCTTCAGAGGCCTAAAAATGAAAACCACAGGCCCATGCGAGCTACAACCCCATGTCTTGTATTCTTGCACTCTAACATTAGGGAAAGTATCCAGGGCATTATATTGTGATATTGCCTTCTCTTTGTCGGATGCAGCCAGCCTGCTCTCTTTGGCAAATTGCAGGAGTGAGATGGCAATGTAGCTACATAACTGATAAAATACTTATTTTGAAGGAGTGTCAGACAATCCCCACAGTCAATGGTTGGGTTCTAGAAACAATTGAGTTAATTCCACCCCTCCCCCTCTATATAATCACTAATCTGAAGACTAAAGTTTAGCTCTACAGGTTTCACAAGAACTACATTATTGTAAACCCACACTGCAACAGCAATGTGCTCTGTAATTCATGCTGTGCCTGGCTATTGCAAGAAGTGTTCCCTAAGAGTAACTAGGAACAGAGTTAGGAGAGGGTGTTGGAGACATTCTGATTGGGGCCAGCCTTTAACTGTAACCACTTGGTTTGTTGGTATTTAAAAATTTAAATATTAAGAGCTGATTGAAATGTGAATTGACGTGTGCATGCATTAGGTTTATATACATACAAAATGTAAAATATTAGAGTGCAGATTATCATTCCATGCTGATATATACAAGGTTCCTGTGCAAGGAAAATAAACTGTGCTTAACTTTATGTATGAGACTGTTCATGTGTGTAAAGTTAGACATGCATAAATGTTTGTTGGATCAGGGCATTAGTTTTTATAACTTCACTCAATCTTTGTCACTTTTGCTAGTGGGATAAAGGTAGTTCTGTGTAACTTCAGCTGGCAAAGTATCAGTTGTAGACATTGGTAATCACTTATCTGTTCATGAGAGGTGCTGAGGGCTCACAACTTCCATTGACTTGAGTGGGAAGTCAAATTGAGTCAATGGGGCTGAAGAAATCCATCTATGTGCTACAGCTTGCAATATTGGGGCTTTTGTTTTTTATTACAATCTCATATTAGTTTTAAGCTGACAGTATCCCATTAAAAATCTGCTTGCAACAGGTCTTTCCTTCAAGTTGCAAACAGCCGAGAATGGAGCTTGATGGTGGAACTAGTTACTACATTCAACTATAGAATCATTAACTTGGCATAAATTATGCCATAGTCCATTTGTAATTCAGAATTCTCACATTGAATCAATTACTAAATCATCATTACTGCATGAAGTTGTTTGACTTAAAATTAAAATATTTCATGTAAACCAAGACTGATTATGACCAAAATCCAACTGGGCATTGTTCATTCTTAAACTCAGACAAGGAGCATTGTAACTAATCTAATCACATGCAAAGGAGCTCTTTACAGAACTAGTGGTTTAGCCGAACCACAAACAAAAGTAGAGTATTGTCAATGAGGCATCTCTCCCTTATTAGCAACAGAACACACCTCATATCAACATATTCCAAATTTATAATATGCTTTGTCTATTAACCCTGGTCTATTAACCTCCAGGTATCATTTGTGAATTGGAAGTGGCTTCAAAACATCCTGTTCTAAAGCCCGGCTGTCCTTTTGTTAATGCATTCTGCATGCTTGGGTTATTGGGTGTGTTCAGGCACTCTAGTCATTAAAGTAGCACTGTAAGAATAAAGATTCGTTGTAATTAAGCTCATCTTATAACTTTCTTTAAGCATTAGGCATGCTGCCATACTGAAAGCAACACATTTCACTAGTTAAGAATGAAAGGCAAATATTGTGGCACTGAATCTCCTCTAACTTACACTGGTGTATATTGGCAGTAACTCCACTGAAGTCAATGGAGTTGTAACAATGAGAGGAGGAGAACTAGGCTCTGGACTTTCCTCACTAGCAAATCTGACAATAATACTCTTAACTTTGACTTTGCTTGATTGATTGAAATGACCCACTGATTGAGATGTGTGTTTTGTTTTGTTTTGTTTTGTTTTTTTCTGACCATTAGCAAAACTACTCATTCCCTTCTTACTTTGGGCTTTTATTTAATTTTGCAACCTAGCTAACTGTATTTAGAGCAAGCTAGTACATTTCTTCAGATGCCTTAAATCTGGTAAATATCCTCACTCTAATCTTACTCAGACAAATCCCTAACTCCCCAAACACAGAATTTGGGACCTGCTCCTTTTGAAGTCAAGGGTCAAACTCTCACTGACTTCAAAGAGAGCATTGTGTTAAATCCACGTGTACCCAGAAGCCTCCTGCTACAAGACAGGCCCAGAAGAGAAACCAACAGAACTCCACTGGCCATCACCTACAGTCCTCAGCTTAAACCTCTCCAACGCATCATCAGTGATCTACAACCTATCCTGGACAATGATCAGTCACTTTCACAGACCTTGGGAGGCAGGCCAGTCCTCGCCCACAGACAACCTGCCAACCTTAAGCATATTCTCACCAGCAACCACGCACCGCACCATAACAACTCTAACTCAGGAACCAACCCATGCAACAAACCTCGATGCCAACTCTGCCCACATATCTACACCAGCAACACCATCACAGGACCTAACCAGATCAGCTACAACATCACCAGCTCATTCACCCGCACGTCCACCAATGTTATATATGCCATCATATGCCAGCAATGCCCCTCTGCTATGTACATTGGCCAAACTGGACAGTCACTACACAAGAGGATAAATGGACACAGGTCAGATATCAGGAATGGCAATACACAAAAACCTGTAGGAGAACACTTCAACCTCCCTGGCCACACAATAGCAGATGTAAAGGTAGCCATCTTACAGCAAAAAAACTTCAGGACCAGACTCCAAAGAGAAACTGCTGAGCTCCAGTTCATTTGCAAATTTGACACCATCAGATCAGGATTAAACAAAGACTGTGAATGGCTATCCAACTACAGAAGCAGTTTCTCCTCCCTTGGTGTTCACACCTCAACTGCTAGCAGAGCACCTCACCCTCCCTGATTGAACTAACCTCGTTATCTCCACACTGATTTATACCTGCCTCTGGAGATTTCCATTACTTGCATCTGAAGAAGTGAGGTTCTTACCCATGAAAGCTTATGCTCCAATACTTCTGTTAGTCTCAAAGGTGCCACAGGACCCTCTGTTGCATGTTAAATCCTGTTATCCACCCACTGAATAACAGTACTCAGTTTCCCTGGCAGCCTGATGATTGCATCAATGGATGAAGCCCCTCTTCCTCCAGCTATCTAGATGGTGAGAGAATTAACGATAATGGGTGGTGTGTGTGTTACGATTAAAATGTTCTAAATAAATTTTACTTGGATAGCAAACAAACATAATTTGAAGATTTGCATTGTGACCCTTAGGGCTGGTCCACACTGAGCCCGCAGTTCGAACTAAGATACTTCGACTTCAGCTACATTATTCATGTAGCTGAAGTTGCGTATCTTAGTTCGAACTTAAAGGTACTTACTGTGGGTCCACACGCGGCAGGCAGGCTCCCCCGTCAACTCCGCCTACTCCTCTCACGGAGCAGGATTACCGGCGTCGACGGCGAGCACCGGGATCGATTTATCGTGTCTAGCCAAGACGTGATAAATCGATCCCAGAAGATTGATTGCTTGCCGCCTAACCAGCGGGTAAGTATAGACGTACCCTTAGGGTACGTAGCTGAAGTTGCGTATCTTAGTTCGAACTGGGGGCTTAGTGTGGACCAGCTCTTAGAGAACAGTCAGCGATTGGGGATACATCATGAACTCTGAATACATTTTATGTAAATATGAGAGGTGGTGGCGCGCGTGTGCACGCGCGTGAGATTGGATTCTGAATAAGAATCTGCTTAGGGATTTCCCAGAGGACCTGATCCTGCAAATAGTTATGCACATGCTTAACTTTACTCATAGGAGTAGTTCCATTGAACTGCAAAGGTTTATTTGTGAATATAGTTAAACATGAGCATAAATATATTTAGGATTGGAGCCTAAACTGGGAGGACAGTCAGATCCTGGGTTTGGTTTGAACCTATCTGCATAATGTCTCCTAACTATGTTAGCCCATCAGAACATACAGAATTCCCTAGGTCATGTGTCTTCTGCTTAGTATGTGTGTTTGTCTGCCTGTCATCTTAGCTAGGTTTTACCTGGTCAGTGCTTTAATAATTAATAATAAAAACCTAAAACCACCCTCACTATAAATGCTGATGCTTATTTTCTCTCTGGATTGCACCCCTGAATTTGTTCTGAAATTCTGTACTCTAGTGAAAATTGAAAATATTTCCTCAGCTCTAGTGAGGAGTTCATTTTCTTGAGCTGTCCGTCCATACACCAAAAGTATCTTAGGTGTGTCTTACATAGTCTTGTGGCACCTTAAAGACTAACAGATTTATTTGGGCATAAGCTTTCGTGAGTAAAAACCTCACTTCTTCGGATGCATAGAGTGAAAGCTTATGCCCAAATAAATCTGTTAGTCTTTAAGGTGCCACCAGACTCTTTGTTGTTTTTGTAGATACAGACTAACACGGCTACCCCCTGATACTTTACATAGTCTTGGGGCTCAAGAGATCCGGATTCTATTCAATACTCTGCTTAGTGTGTTACTTTCAGCAAGTTACTAAGGGACACACTTTCCAAGTTGGGCCCTCAAATCTAGCCTAAGGGTACGTCTTCGCTACCCACCGTATCGGTAGGTAGCAGTAGATTTATCTGGGATTGATATATCACGTCTCGTTAAGATGCGATATATCGATCCCCGAATGCGCTCACCGTCGACTCCGGAACTACACCAGAGCGAGTGGCGGTAGCGCGGTCAATAGGGGAGCCGCGGCCGTCGATCCCATGCCATGTGGACCCCAGGTAATTTGATCCAAGATACTTCAACTTCAGCTACGTGAATAAGTTGCGTATCTTGGATCGATTTCTCCCCCCGGCCCCCCAGTGTAGACCAGCCCTTTGACACCGAAGTGATCTCTTCTGCCTACAGTATTCCCTCCTGGTTATAGTGTTTGTGAATGCTTACAAATGGCTCCAGTTCTTCAAGTATCAAAGGCATAGCAAAATACCTGATAGTTCTATTCTCTCGCTACTCTTTTTCCATCTCACGTAAGAAAGAGGAGAGAGAGACTTCTGGGTGCAAAAACATCTTGGAATCACAATAAATTTAGAACATGTTAGATAAAGTAAACCCCTTATACTTAAACTACACCTCTACCCCGATATAATGCGACCTGATGTAACACTAATTCGGATACAACGCAGTAAAGCAGCGCTCGGGGGTGGGGGTGGGGGTGGGGGTTGCGCACTCGGCAGATGAAAGCAAGTTCAATAGAACGCGGTTTCACCTATAACACAGTAAGTGTGGGTTTTTTGTTTGTTTTTTGGGGGGGGGAAGCTCCTGAGGACAGCGTTATATCGGGGTAGAGGTGTAGATTATAAAGTAACCATTGATGACTAGGATAAAGTCAATAGTCTGCTGGGTTAGAATGGATGAAACTTCTCATGTTGGAACTACTGCCACATTTTCACTAAAAGTCATAAAAAGAACAGGAGTACTTGTGGCACCTTAGAGACTAACAAATTTATTAGAGAATAAGCTTTCATGGACTACAGCCCACTTCTTTCGTAGTCCATGAAAGCTTATGCTCTAATAAATTTGTTAGTCTCTAAGGTGCCACAAGTACTCCTGTTCTTTTTGCGGATACAGACTAACATGGCTGCTACTCTGAAACTAAGTCATGTTGTTCTTGCAGAAGTTTCATTCTCAGTTTTCTTTCATTGCTAGCCCCCATCTGAATCTGAATGATCATGCTAGCCAACATAATGGATTCATTCATTTGCATTAACCACCTCCACAACTTATTTCACTGTCCTTTCTTGTCCAAGTCAGTGAACATATCTCCAGCTCTCAGGAACAATGTTATCAATACAATAATTGCAGTGGTACTTGCCTAATGCTGTGTTAGGCACATGGCTATAGTACTTCTAACAGCTATTACAGGCCATGGTTGGGGCGTGCATGTTTCAGTATATTTAAAAAAATAGGTCTTAAGCATTATCATGGGACCACTTTATAATGTCCTTTCCTTTATATTTGAGCTAATCTTGCATGTGAAGAATTAGTTGAGATTTATGGATATTATGCTTTTGGCCCTTTTTAAACTATATTAATCCTCTGGTTATTAGGACTTGGATGATGAGTGTATTTAAGAACTGCAGGTGCAAGACTATAATGCTAACTTAAAAAAAGAAAGTGATTTGGACACCAGCAAACAGCTGCTCAACTCACTGGAGGCTCCTGTTGCTGCAATGTTTTCCTCCAAGGGTTTTTTTTTTTTAAAAAGTCTTGGCTTAAGATGCTCTTTCACTTTTTTTCCGTTAATTTTTGTCTCTCCAAAGCACACTGGCCCAGCATCAGGGGAAGATTGCCTCCATTCTTGTGACTATTGGGATGCGGGGGAGGGGGGTGTGGGTCAAAGCAGAGTTGTCATTTGGGGCCATGTCACAGGAACAACTGCCCATAGTATTCTCCTGCCAAAGTTTAGTTCCCCCTTCTCGGAGGGGTGTCTTAAGAGCAGAGGCAATTGTTCTGACAGCTGCAAAGGTTCAAACACACACTTGCTCAACTTTATTTTTCTTCCGGGAAGTAGCCAGCAGCAATTCAGTTTTACTTTGTGCCTTATTACTGTGCTGGTGGTCTGTTCCTGGGCTCTGTGCACAGATGTATTGGTTTGGGGTGGGCGGGTGAGGGGTTTTATCTGCCTTCCCCAGTATTTGCGCTCTGTGCCTGACGAAGCAGCTGCTAAACCCATAGAGCTAAAGCTAGAGTACACAAGTCCTCATCCTGCAGAGTTCAGTTAAAGGCCCGCCTGGAGGGAAACATGTACGTAGATCTTCTTTGTAAGGGCGGAGACGTCTGAACAAGTTACTGTTGGCCAAGCACGGTAGTTAAGAGGTGTCAGCTATTCTGATGCAGGCAAAACCCTGTTCACAGGCCACTGTGGTAGTTCAGCTATATCTATATGCCCCCTCAGCACAGGAGCCAGTGAAATGAATAGTAGAACCACAGTGAACCGTATTTCTGTTATCAACAAACCAGCTTCCTTTGTCTGCACATGGATGTTACATCAGAGTAACTGTAGTTTGTTTGCTTCACAGTGCCAACACAATTTGGGGGGGGGGGGGGAAGAAAAGTTAAGAAAATTCTTTGGTGTCTTAGGCTGCAGCAAGTAATTCCTCTTGGAACAGGAGTAACTCTACTTTTGCAGTGAGTTTATTCATTTAAGGTACAGGTGGTCCCTTTCCTAACTATTCCACTGCTGGCAGTCTTCCCAATGCTATCCTACACTGCCCTGCATCACACCTCTAACAGCCTGCCTGTGTGCCCTCCACTGCTCCAGAGTCATCATAATTGGGTGTCATCTCTCTGTTTAAATGTTAGTGTAATGCTGACAGACCCTGGTCATCAGTGGACAGGATCGAACCAGGGACCTCTGGAATTTAGTGCATGAGCCTCTACTGCAGGGGTAAGCAACCTATGGCACACATGCCAAAGGGAGCACGTGAGCTGATTTTCAGTGGCACTCACACTGCCCGGGTCCTCGCCACCGGTCCGGGGGGCTCTGCATTTTAATTTAACTTTTAAAGGAAGCTTCTTAAACTTTTTTAAAAGGTTACTTTACATACAATAGTTTATATGTTACAGACTTATAGAAAGACCTTCTAAAAACGTTAAAATGTATTACTGACACATGAAACCTTAAATCAGACTGAATAAATGAAGACTCAGCACACCACTTCTGAAAGGCTGCTGACCCCTGCTCTACTGCATGCACTAAAAGCCAACTGGCTGTTAGCTAAGGCTGCAGAGCAGACTCATTTTATCTCTCTCGCTAAGTGGTCTTGGTGCCACTAGATGGGACAGAACACCACACCCAGGAGGTGTGTGGGTTACATTAGCACTTAACCAGGTATAACCCTTATGGATACCAGGTCACACACCTAGTTGTATACCTGTTATAGCAGCTATGCTCCCCCGTCCCTGCTTCCATGTAGACCTTTGCAAAGATCCTGGAATTGACTGCCCTCTTTGAAGAGCTGCATGTTCAGTCCAATCTGGAGAAGTCACCAGAATGCAGACATCTACCAGATGCTTTCTGAGCAAATGAAGATGAGGGAAGGTGGGGCCAGTTCCTGGTTCCTGGAGGTGGGGCCAGTGCTGATTCAAAGCCCAGGAGCACCAGTCCAAGGCAAAGGACCAGAACAAGACTTCTAGTAATGCTCTCACTGCCTCCCCATAATGTTAGTACCTGGAATTTCATTTTTTGAAGGGATGCTCATGCCACCGCCACGACACAAAAATGATGTGATGGAAAGCTTTCCAGAAAGCAACCAAAATCCACACGGGTGCTTTTGACTGCCCTAAAATCCAGGGGATCCAAGTAGGAGGGATTTTTTTTCTGGGTAGGCAAGAACTGTGTGACCCAGCAGATTCAGAGATTACATGGGAACCCCATGCAGTGGAACAGAGCTCTTCCAGCAGCCAGCCTGAAAATGCTGCAAAGGGGAGCTGTAGCAGTCAGTATTATGGGCTGTATTACAAAACAACCTTTTCTGGGTACTAGCTGTCCACCACTATGTTTGATGGAGCTGGGAGCCTCTCTCCAGCTGCTTGGCATTTTAACCCTCACCCTATAACTATGCTCAAAATGGCATCTACACCAGAGAATCGACACTATCAAGTTTTAGTTCCCTGTAGTATCCAATCCCACAATCACTGGCCCCACTTGCCACCCCCCAGTCCGCTTCCTGAGCTGCTTGCTGTTGTGGACCCCCTTTTGCCCCTCAAGCTATCAGCACCATGGTGATTAAAAATCAAATGCTTTGCCTGGCAGATACAGTCAGAAACGGCAATAGACAAAGTAGCTTGGCTCAAAGTTCTATAAAAGCCCTCAGCTTTTAGCTAACATGAGAAATTCCCCCAACCAGCCTTCAAAGATATTTCAGAATGCATAGACATTTTAAGCCACGAGGCATTCATTCCTGGCTATCTGGAACTCTTGGGTTCAGAAGAATTACTGCAGTTTTATATATTTCGCAGTGCACCTTATACTGAGGGGAGAGTGTCATAAAGAGAACTTAAGACAGACAGTGCTCTCTTGGTGCGCACAAATTACATGGAAGGATGGAGAGGTTGGATGGTCCAATGGTTAGTACCCTAGTCTAGGATTTGAGGCACACTAATTCAGTTCCCTGCCCCACCACAGACTTCCCGTGTGACCTTGGCCAAGTCACTTAGCTTCTCTGCATCTCAGTTTCCCATCTGTGAAATGGGAATAAGAATAATCCTCTACCTCCACCGGGGTGTTGAGGCATTTGATACTATTGTGATAGGGGCTATATACATTCCTAAGACAGAAGGCAATGCACCTCTGCTGGGACACCTGTATATAGCTAGTGTTTCCCTCCTTCTACTCCTGCAACAATTGGAGCATCACCCTCCTAGCCAATAACAGGGCTGTATAGCTTTCTGGTTTGCCCATTGCCTTTTTGAATAAGACCCTTCTGTGTCTCCTGGGGAATTTGTCTCAGAAGGACATATGACAGCCTGCAGAAGTGCACATGTAACTACTAGCCTGCCTATGCCCACCCAACATTTTTACAGTGCTATACAAGGCAGGGGAAACTTGGAAAACACAATATTGTCTCAAAGCAAACCCCAGTATGGGAAGAAGAGATGGGAATGGCATCCCCAAATGGTGGGAAAAGCAGCCCTTTATCAGTGCTGGCACAGCAACTAGGATTGGGAAGATAAATACTTGGTCTTTTTCTGACTTCCCTCAGCACCTGCAATGCCCCAGCTTGCACATACAGGGGACTTACTACTTGCTGAGAGAGGGACAAACCTCAGAAGGAGAAAAAGGCAAGAGGCGGTGTTCAAAGGATGAATGACTGCAGCCCAGCAGAGGGCTGGGAAGCCCAGAAGTGTGGAGGGAATGGCTTCCTGGAGCACACTCAGAGGCTCAAAAGGGAGCGTGTGGTCCTGGAAAATGTGATGCAGAGGCAATAGCTGCAGTGCAGCACCTTCTGTTACAAAGGTCAAGCACAGCGCCTGATCCTAGCACTGTCCTGCAAGCTATGGGGAGCATGCCATACTGGGATCACCCTTTCAAGCAACTAAATTTCAGGTTCTTCCCACTGCAATCCACCCCCTGAAACTAAAAATAGCTTACAGGAGCGTGTGAGCACGCTACACTTTGAGCATGCCACAGTTCCATTGGTTTTGTGTTTGCACCATGTTCTTGGTTATTTTTTAAGCTCAAGCAGTGTTATCGGTTACCTATGAAACTTATACATGGTTTTTAATATAACTCTGCTGATAAAGTTTGAGGAAATTGAGGAGGGGAAAAAAAATCATCCTGATCACAGTGCATGTCTTCCATGCTGTCTGACAGCAATGCGAAAATGGCACTGGCAAAATACAGATGCCAGGAGAAGAATGATGAGAGTTTGATACTAGGTCCCAGAATTCCTTAAGTTCTAGTAGGCATTCCACAGCGCACTGCGAGAATACCACTGTACACACTGAGTGGCAGAACGTTGTACCACGGGATATCTACCCAGAATGCTTCATAGTTAATTTAAACAAGCATAGAGCGGTGTATGCAGTGATTCATAAGGAACGTACTTTAAACCAGCATAACAAAGCGGTGAGAGTTCAGTTCAATATAGTTGAACTGGGATTGTTTAGTCTCCAGAAGAGAAGAATGAGGGGGGATTTGATAGCAGCCTTCAACTACCTGAAGGGGGGTTCCAAAGAGGATGGAGCTCGGCTGTTCTCAGTGGTGGCAGATGACAGAACAAGGAGCAATGGTCTCAAGTTGCAGTGCGGGAGGTCCAGGTTGGATATTAGGAAAAACTATTTCACTAGGAGGGTGGTGAAACACTGGAATGCGTTACCTAGGGAGGTGGTGGAATTTCCTTCCTTGGAGGTTTTTAAGGCCCGGCTTGACAAAGCCCTGGCTGGGATGATTTAGTTGGGAATTGGTCCTGCTTTGAGCAGGGGGTTGGACTAGATGACCTCTTGAGGTCCCTTCCAACCCTGATATTCTATGATTCTGTGATAGTTAGTTCACTGTTTCTAGAGGGAACAAACTAATCCAATGGAACATCTTCATGTACACAGTGCCTTAGAGCAGTGGTTCTTAACCAGCGTGTGTGTAGCCATGGGAGTACGCACAGGTCTTCCAGGGGGTACATCAACTCATCTAGATATTTGCCTAGTTTTACAACAGGCTATATAAAAAGCACTAGTGAAGTCAGTACAAACTAAAATTTCATACAATGACTTGTTTATACTGCTCTATATACTATACACTGAAATGTAAGTACAATATTTATATTCCAATTGATTTATTTCATAATATGGTAAAAAGGAGAAAGCAAGCAATTTTTCAGTAAGTGTTCTGTGAAGCTTTTATATTTTTATTTCTGATTTTGTAAGCAAGTAGTTTTTAAGTGAGGTGAAACTTGGAGGTACGCAAGACAAATCAGACTCCTGAAAGGAGTAACAGGTCTCTGGAAAGGTTGAGAACCACTGCACTAGAGATTTGCTCAGAGTAGGGTCATCAAGAGTCTCCCATTCGAGGATTCCACAGAAGACTTTCTTTTAAGAACATTTCTGCTTTTGTTGCATTGCTGGACAAACTATTGTGTGACGTTATCCATCTGGAATGATGTTGACACTTTAAATGAGGCCTCTAGGTTTGACTGTTAAGAATTGGGATGCTAGAAAACCTGAAATGGTTTCGGCAGCACAGGGAACTGCAGTATCTGTATTTGGCCTGTGATTTTTGATTGCCTATTATTAGCTCTGTTGCACAATAGCAACATAGAGTTTATTTGTATATTATACCCCAACTAAAGACTGCTTCCTGAGCTGATGCTCTTCCTCCACCTTGGCTGGCAACCTTCTAAAGTTGATAGTAATAGCAGTACTTTCTAGACACATCCTGAATGCTAGCAACAAAATGCAGGACAAATCTGTTGGTCATGAATACTTTTTAAAGTTTAGTCTAATTTTAGCTATGGCTGTCTTCCCCTGGTGAACATAGCAGTCAGCTCTATCTGAATCTGAAGGTTCTGTCTGAGGCTGTTAATGGAGGGATGGGGAAGATTGGAGATCATTCATAATGGCAATGGGATCATTGGGCTAGGAAACGAGAGTGAAAATGACTCTCTAGCCTCGTGATTAGGACAGTCACGTAGGATGTGGGGAAACCCACATTCAAGTCAATGCTCCAATGATTCTTTATTTACACACAGTGGAACAGCTTCAACGGGAGAGTTGGAGGGAGCTCTCTGCCAGAATATCCCCTAGCCCTATGGCTAGGGTGCTCTCCTACAAAATGGGAGACCCAAGTTTAAATCCCTTCTCCACATCAGGCAGAGGGGGGGAGTTGCACCCAAGTCTTCCACAGCCCAGGTGAGTGTTCAATTCACTTTTTTTTTATTGCAATTTTTGGATTTGGTTTGGGTTGAACCAAATATATATTTTTAAATGGGGCACTGCCAGCAAACCAAACAAAATCAGTTATTCTCCCAATTGTAGGTTTAAATTTACGTGGAGGACTTACTGTGGGAGACCTAAGGAGCTCAATCTATTTATCAAAGAGAAGGCTAGGAGGTTATTTGGTCTATAAGTGCCTATGTGGGGAGAAGATATCTGATATTAAAGATTTCTGTTAATCTAGTGGGCAAAGGCATAAAAGATCCAATGGCCGGAAGTTTAAAGATAGACAAATTTCAAACTGAAAATTTTCAACCCTGAAGGTAATTTACCACATTCCTTGATTATCTGTTCCAATGGTTGATTCTGTTGTCCAGTCTTGATATCAAGACTCCATCTTGCTGAAGGACTTGCCCTAGTTCAGTCATATACTGCACTGGATGCAGGAATAACTGGATGTAATTCTCTGACTTGTATTATATAGAGGGTCAGACTAGATGGTCGCAATGGTCCCTTTGGCCTTAAAATCCATGATTCTGTTGTAGGTGAGGGTTATCCTCATTATGATTGGGAAGCATTCTGGAGAGGAAAGTCTGGTGCCTGGAGAAGTGTTGTTGGTGTTGTGGTCTTTTGTTTGTTTTTGTTTTTGTGTGTGTGCGCAAGTTTCAAGCAGAGGACTCGCCAGTGGAAATATGACGGGTGGGCTGCATGCTGATTAAGAAGAGAAACAGAATGGTGGGCATGCTGAAGACTATCAAAGCTATGTCCTGCTGCGCAACCTGGAAATCCAACTACTTGTATGCACAGAAGGAGAAAATATCTTTTGTGGTCAGGCCTCAGAAGGAGCCACTTGTCAGGCTCAAAAGAAAAAGCACTGGGAACTCTATGGACCCTCCCATCCTGCATCAGTTTCTTCTTGCTCCCACCACTCTTGAAAACTAAACGAAATAAGAATGTTCCCTCCGTTTCTATGGATCCAATTATAGTGAATACACATAAGAAAAATCTCAGACATTTTAACTTTAAAATGGATGTTATGAGTAGTATATTTTAAATGTAGTTTTAAACTTCAGCCTCCTTCCTCCTCTGACCCTGAGGTTGTGAGGTGGCTCTGGTTGACTCATCACAGTGGCTGGCACTTAAGCACCTGATACAAATATGTAGTTGTCTATGTCCTGGCAGCTGCTCAGCAAGCACCAAAGCAGCACTTCCAGAAGATCAAAGGCTGAGGTAGCCAGGGGCCCCCGTTTTCCTCATTACAGGATATAACTCCTGCTGACTTCAATGTTACTCATATCCTGCAGTGACTCTGAGCTAGCAGATCAGATCTACATCTCACAGTCCAGGACGTTCATTTCCAGTGTCCGGGTATCCTCAATGCCTCTCTTGTATTGAGGATACCCGAACATGGATACTGCCATGCTGCTGCCGACCAGTATTCCATCTAGTCCTGTATCCTGTCTCTGACCATTGCTAGTACCAGATGCTTTACGTGAAGGTATAAAGCCCCCACACTGGACCATTATGCAATAACCTAAGCAAGTGGGACATTTCTTCCTAGCCCCAGGCAGTTAGTGGTTTGTTTGCAGCATGGTGTTTTCTCTTACCCTGTGTAACTGTATTTTTATTACTCATATTTA
This sequence comes from Chrysemys picta bellii, assembly GCF_011386835.1. Classification (NCBI taxonomy): domain Eukaryota; kingdom Metazoa; phylum Chordata; order Testudines; family Emydidae; genus Chrysemys; species Chrysemys picta. The sequence goes on along the minus strand of NC_088794.1, from coordinate 125,289,397 downwards.
TATGGGATTTTTTTAAACCCTGCTATGCTCTTTGCCTCAGTACTGTTTTGTGAGAGTCCATCATAGCTTTGTGTGTGTGTATATTAAAAATTCCACAACTTTTTATCAGTTGGAAATTTATTCTTTTATGGTGTGTCATCTTGTTTCTTGTATTATGAGAGGCTTAATAGCAAAGCCAGATTTACTCTGTTCATGATGTAATACTTGGTCACATTGCCTCTTATTTGTCTCTTCCTCACATGGAAGTCTTTCTGCCCGTAATAATTTTCATTGCCCTTCTCGGGAACTTTTCTATTTCTACTCTAACCCTTTTGGCATCTCTTCCAAGATCTATTGGTTTGAGGGGCTACATCTCCTGTCTCTTCTGGGGATGGGAACAAATGCCCTCCCTGCATTTTCCCAAAAGACACAAGAATTGGAAAGAGACTCTGTATGCCAACTCCCAGGGTTTCCACGCTTTTAAGTTATATCTATGTAGGGAAGAATAGGGTCCTTGGTGCATAGATATTGTAATGTACCACTAGCTTGCTATAAGCATTACTGGCTGTAGGG